>NW_028259149.1:5000000-5625000 GCF_977971745.1 Zootermopsis nevadensis | reverse complement strand
ACTGAATCACTAGTCTACATTTTGATTTCCCTCTTTGTCTTATAAATTAATTACACAGAATCTCTTATTTTAGTACAGTATGTCATAGGAATCTAAACATACATCCTCTGGGCTTAAATCTCTATGACATTTTACATATGAATTTATGTTAAAAATAAAAAGTTTATTCATTTTACAGTAAAGTTTGGATGAAACCACAGATATCCCTTTATACAAATCTACAGTGTATACCAATTACAACAAATGCTTAATTAACAATATCAATTAGAGTAATCAATAGAAAGCCAAATTTTTATTATTGTTGGTTTTGCAAGACTGGCCATACACCCCATTAAAATCATTCTAATTCTTTATTGTGATACCAAAGTCCCTGAATCAATATTTTCATCTGTGATATGAAATTCAATACTGGGAAATGTACATTACTGGTACACACAAAAATCTCTAAAACCCCAAATTACATTCATGTTTCCAATATTTAATGTACATAACTACACTTTATGGTAAACTATGCTTGATACATACAAAAAATATTGTGGAACTTGCCTTCTTACTTAATCTTGCTGGTGGAATAAATATTTTGATGAACATCTGAAACTTGTGACAGTTTGAGGCTGAACTATTAACTATAGCTCAGTAATTGATAATATATGCATCATTCTCAGCTACCAAATTTGCAATGAGCACACACATTAGTATATAACACCCAGAAATATGTGTACGTTCATAGTTTAAACTAAAATATGAAACCTTTTCTCACTGGCATTAACAAACCTTTGTGAAGATGAAATAAAAAAGATCTTTCATAACTGAAGCAGGCCCTGAACACATGCCAGATTAGTTACTACAAAGCGACATCTCAACATAGTTTTATGTGGCACAAGAACAGGAAATGCCATTTACAAGTTAGAATGAACATGATATTCATTTGGAAGGTTGTGCCACTACAGTGTGGCCAAACATTAATCAGTATCACTCACCTTGTATTAATCTGGTTTACCTTGTTGTGGAGAGAAAAGTTATTTTGATTGTCCATAGTTGACTTGGTCAACTACCGCTAGAAGAAGGAAAGGCTTACTTGGAGCAGAGGTTGCACCTTTCAATTATATCTCAGACAACATTTATATGCACCACAAATACATATTTACAACTAATTAACAGCAATCCATTTCAGTTTGACCAATGGGTACCAGCCCAATGTAATTACTTCTGTTACTGACTCAAATGACAACAGAAAGTATAGCTAAGAAACAGTACAATTATTAAACATTTAGGCAAAACCAGACATGTTGTGATTGAACAGCTAAAAGGGCATTGTTTAACTTCCACTTAAAACATATTGTTGTTGGATCATGATCTTCCGAAGATGGAGGTGAGATATTTCACCGAAACATCTATAATCACCTTTAAGACCACATGGCATCACATCCCACAACACTGAGGTTAACATCTTCACTGCCATGAACATATTAATACATGAAATGACTGGCATAATCATTGAGAAGTTCAGAGAATAACCAAAATATAAATAGCTCCTGAAAATGATATGTTATTAAATTTGAAACAAAATTCAAATATTAATTTGCAGATTATCACTAACAGCAACTGTTAACAATTAAATCTCTTTCATTAAATGCTGCAGTATACATTTATTGACTTATGATATCACATTAACTGATAAGTGGTTCTGTGATATTTTGGAGATGACCTGCAGTCTCACCCTTCTCATAGTTCTTTTCAGGTATAAAAAATCTTTATGTAACTGGCTGTAGCTCATGGTTCTATAAATCTGTCATGGGAACCTAAAATATCCCAAGCCAACCCTATTTAAAAAAAATGTTGCTGATAATACATTTCATCTTGGTCCCTGCCTTCAGAAAGATAGCATGATTACAATATATTTTAAAAATAATACAGCAATTTCCAGATGTTGCTATTATTATATGTTAATGTATTAAATATGAAAACTATCAATCTGCCTTTTGTAGATACAATGTATATTGGCAAATATAACAGCTTGTCTTTCCTAAGATTTTTAATATTGTTAAATTCACAATATAGTAATATTTCAAAATATTAATTACCTTTGTCAGATGATTACAATGAACCATAGGATCACAAATACAAAATATGTAAATTTCTAATTTGAACTATTTTTTTAATTGCTACTCAATTATTGAATCAAATCTACAAGAAACACAGTAGTTTGAATAAGAATTTGTTACTATGTCCAGCTTAAGTATTGCCTACAACAATATACTTTACTGTAAAAAGTAAAACGGGTTATTAACAAAGCAACACTGCCATGATTAACCTCAGCACAACTCAGCCTATTTTATAGTTTTTCTATACTTTGGTTAATCCAGTGCTATATAAACTATGCCATCCATAGTTTAAGCTGTTCATTCAGAAGCTCCCAGAAACACATAAGAGATGTAGCTCTTGAATTTGATCTGTCTGGTTTTTCCAAGTGAGCTGAAATACATATCAGCATCAGTAAGTGAGAACAAAACAAGGGTTCCAGCCCATTTCAGTCCTCACTGACACAAGGAAAGTCATGAAGTAGACAGTAGTAACTGGTGGAATATGTCATGGGGAGTCATTTGAGTCAGAACCAAGGCTGTGAATGGGGAAAAGTGGATACCAGCCTGTAGTGAGGTGGGTCAGTTGGATTTTGTCCAGTGCAACTTCTGCACCACCAAGTCCCTGATTGTGTTCAAAGCCTTTCTGTCGTTCCCAGAGCATAACAAGCAATGATCGGCCCAAAACATCACAGGCTGAGTACCGTAGTGTCTGGTGGTACTGAGGGTCACTACTGTGTCTCACAACTCTTGTTTTTCTCTTCTGTAACCATCGATCACCATCTCGGAGGTATGTCTTCACATACGTGTCTGTACCAACAGAAACAAATTTTAATTATGGGCATGAGAAGGGAAACTCATGCTAATGAATTTCGTTAGCACTAACAGAAGTGCCAGATTTACTAAAAGTAACGTAACATTAGTCCACTTTTATTTTTAATATAAGAGGTCATGACTGTTTGTAAAGCTCATAAACATGGTTTTAAAAAGAGCTGAGATAGTTCAGTCAGTAATGTAACTGGCTATAGTACAACTGGCTAGAGTTCATTTCCTAGCAGAGTCTTTCTCTTGGTTACAACATCTGAACTGATCACTTACCTCCATATAGCATTAAGGTCTAGAATGCATTAGTCTCTTATATCCATGCTCCTACACATCATCACATAGTGCTGAGGAACAGTGATGTCATCTTCAAGCTTCATGTGTATTAAATAACAATTTTAAGATCATTTTCTATTGGAAACAGTAGTTTTGATCTCAAATTACTACATGTGGCCTCAGAGATCAATAACATGTTTAAATAACCACATTACTGATAGCATAGAATGTTAATTCTTAAAACACATGTTCTCCAAAATGCTTTTTATGACTACGTTTGCACTTCCAGTAGCTTTAGTCTCATGCTACTACATGCAGCAGATACTCCTTGAACTCTTTGAGAAGCTAATAATTGCTCAGTTAGTCAATAAATTCTCAATCTTTCATGGAACCCAATCTACCATATGTATATTATAAGGGTTTCCTATATGCAAGCGTGTGATATTCAGCCCTGAAAATGGCAAATATTTTCCTCCCATCAAGGTCCAAGTGTTTTCCAAGTGGTCTCTTCCCTTCAGTAATTGATATGAGCCGCAAATTTTCCCACAGGAAACCCTAGAATGCACATGACCTGCATGTTTTTTGTAATACACCAGCTAGTCAGACCCGAAACTGCTTACTCCGTATCATTCCCAACTCATCATTTTAACCATGGCACTCTGTACTAAGCATTATCATCAGTTATTACAGTGTTGTAAAATAACCATTTAGGGATTTTTATAAACACATCTTTACCTGGCATGCTCTCTCGTGCTTCGCAGGCAATGTTACGAGCACACACAACTTCTACCTCGAGCTGTCCTTTAGCCATTAGGAGACCAAGCTTGATTTCTCCGTAATGGCCTGTTGTGAGGCGATAGCCACGTGGGTGAATCTGACCTGGACCCAGTGTCACTTCTGGTAATAGCTTCACATCATCATCATCAAGAACAACAGCTGTAGTCATTGCTCTGCTGAAATCCAGTACAAATTTCCCACTTTCCCATTACAATTCATGCCAGTCATTTTGATGTTTTGTCACATTAGTTCAACTCTACAATAATTCTGACCATTATTTTGGCAATTTCTATTGTGGTCAGTGTGAAAGAGGATAAGTAAAGAGGTTCTTCTAGCTATTGGCTTCCTTATTCATTAGTGTATGTATTCCATCAGAGTAAACCTTCCCCTTCTTGTCAAAATTTCAGTAGTAGTTCTTTGTAGCTTAACCATATGCATATTCAAAGAGAAATTTATAGCAACACACATTTGCTGTTATTTCAGTTCATTAAACAAGAGAATGATACAGTCTTCAGCCAAGAATTTTAATTAATAGAACAGAAATATGTTTCTGGCTCATGAATAAGTCATTGCTTACCCTGTCTTATCCTCGTCATCTGACGGAGTACTGCAACTAATTCCTTGTTTCTCTGGTAGATCTAACATTGATTCTCTCCTGTCCTTGTGCCCTGAAGCAAACCGGAACAATCAGAGACACACAAAGTAAGCCGCACTTCCTCCAATCAACAGAGGTTTACATTCATTGATGTAGTTTCATGATAACTGCACTTCCATGCTATATGGCACACTGATTATAACATAATATGGATTCTGAGAAGACAGGCAATGTCTGGGGGGGGTATGCATAGAATTTTTCATGCATGTTGCTTTACATCTATGTTCCAAATTTGCCTTTATGACTTAGTGTTTTCATTTAGGGATCATTTTGTTGAATTTTCTTAAAAAAAGAATTATTATATAATTAAACTGCTTATTTATTACACAGTGTTACAAATGCATATTCTTGTCAACAGGTGTTCTAGATTTTACTGTCATGGGGCCACAGAATGATCACTTTATTTATAAAACAGTTGCCAAGCGGTGACATAGGTACGGATGTAGATGAATATGCATCGAATGGTTGCCATGCAACAGACCAACAGTTGAGACAGATCACTATTACACTGTAAAATCAATTAACGCTAAGAAATAAGACCAGAGACAGAGAAATGGATAAAACCCGATGAAAGGAATTTATGCATGTTGTGTGTGTGTACATCTCCATAAGGCGTGTCTTAAAGTGAAGGTTGTATTAATCTGCATCACTGCAACAAAATATATGGATCTAAGTTAGTAGTGTTCTATAGATTTGTTTCCTTGTTTGAACATGAATAAATTTTTTCACTTAAAACAAACCACAGATAAACAGAGACAGATAACAATTCATTTTCGTATTGCCATGTACTTCTGTGGCACCACAATGTGCGTTTGATTTGCCATTTAGAATAGAAGTGCAGTACGTCCGAGTAAGCTGGTTTATATTACTGACTCCACCACAAACAAATATCAGTGTCACAATTGATTGATTGTGTATATGTTACTGTTTCCATCAGTGTGTATTATGTGGCCTACTAGATTTGATATTATGTAATAAAGAATCAAAATTGTAATGACTTAATAAATTTATCACTGAAGGCATATTTATTTCTAATACAAGGTATTGGTTTTTTGAAGTAAGTAATAAAATATACAAATCTAAAACTGTCACTGTTTTTTGTAGTAACATATAAGTATATGTCACAAAGAGAGAATTAGTTAATTTTGTAGACGAAACATCAGCTGTGCAATAGAAAATATATCTGAAGTAGGTAGTGATAAATGCATGTTAATACATTTTTAACACCACCATTTGTTTACATAGAAACAACTGTGCAAAAAGTAAAGGACAGAATATTGCTTTCTCGTTTATTTCAACCTCATACACTTGTATGCCAGTGACTGCAACAAAATTCTCTACCTCAGCTAATTATTAATTGAAGTTACCTCTTTGCGGGTAGAAGCAAAGCGATTTAGTTCTAAGGCACTGTGCATTTCATTTGTTTAACAAAAGAGCACAAGGAAAGTAAAATTATAACACTCAAATGTTACAAACTGATATTATTATTACACTATCAATATACATACAATAATTATAAGGATTTGAAACGAGACACATATAGGGCTATGTTATTGAATTTTATATTCTGAAATACACAGCTTATCATATGGAGGCAAGACGACAATTTTAAATAACACAGAACATGTTCAAGGGATTTAGAAATAATGTAATTTATCATAAAGTAGCTTCATGTTCAAACATAGTATCAACATATTCTGAGTTTACAAACTTGAATATGCTTGATTACTTCATGTTATTGTCATTGAGAAATTAAATTATCTTGGTAAAGAGGTGACATGTTTAAGTTAGCACTGATACAAGAGGAGAAAAGGATAAATTCTTGCTATTGTGTGATCATTGTGAATCATGTTTCTTAACATATTTGAAACAGTAAAATTCTATGAAACAAAAGTCTGACATATTAATAGTGTGAATGATTGATTTTAAAAGTTTAACAATTTGGAAGAGCTAAAAATGTGTGCATGAAGACGCATCTGCATTCAAAAGAATAATATTCATTGTTTATATTGAAACTCTTGTATGCTGAACAAATCTGTATCGCCTTGTCTCTATCAGCGTGAAGACACATAGCATGATTCTTGCCACATCACTGGAGGTGAGTTTATCACATTGGACTTCTTAAAATTAATTACAGTTACATTCATTTGTACTAAAATATAAAGGGTTTTAAGAATAAAGAACTTTATATTATAATTAAGTTATTAATTTTATTGTTCTGTTATATGGTCCAATCAGCAGTGCCATTTCGACACCCTCTTTTGCCTACTAGGAAATGATTCCCAGAACTGATTATTCCAGGAATCTTGGGCAAAACTGATAAAAAAAGAAAAATAGCCAGTGTCATAATAGTCTTAATGATAGACAGTAATTACAACAGACTTCAAACTAAGAGCCACTTTTTTAAGAAGTTAATGTGTCGTTTCTTCATAGATGTTGGATGTTCTTCCAGTGATGCTTTGAATAATCATAGAGATGTAATGTTTTGTGTGTAATACAAAGGAAAAACCTTACAGAAAGTATACATGAAAGTGTATATGGATGTCAATTTGTGTGACTACTGGTACTTACAAATACCTACACTAATTTTAAATGAGCAGGACTTTGCATAAGCACAGTTCACAGGGACAGACAGGGCACTAAAAGGGCTGTCAATTGCAAGGGAATGAATGCCACTCATAACAAAAGAACAGTTGAGACAACAAGAGGGAAAACTGCAGAAAAAAATAACACTATAGAAGAAATGAGCTAGAATCTTACCGTCGTTTGGTTTGTTTTTCGGAACTGTTTATACTTTGTCCGCTGTGTAAGAGAAAAGTTGGAGAAAGAAGAGAAATTGGATTATATTCAAGTCAAGTGAAGCGAAAGACAGAGCCATAAAGAGTAGTAGGTTCTGCCATTCTAATGAGAAATGTAAAAGTAACGTAAAGCAGGAACTGGTCATCGTATTTTGATCTTGACCAAGAAGTCTCAAGATAGTTTAGCATAGCAACAGAGAGGACACTGTTTATACCAGTGGTCAGCTACGTAAACATTTTTGATGTTCCTAGAAGGTTTGTGAGATAAACAGAAATATTTCAGAAAATATATGAAGACATAAAATTTTAATTGTAATCCATCATCATCATCAGAACTGTTTAGAATTGAAATATATGAAGGATCATCAATGACTCCAAATTGTGCTTTTTGTTCATACATGTATTAAAAATATGTGACATACCAGTGAAAGTCAAGTCACATTATATAATTTTATTTTCACTGTTCTGCTTTCACTTTAACAACATGTATTTAACCTACTTTGATATAAAAGAAGAACACAATTCTGGCCGCTTGTTAAGCGGTGAGTATGAAGATTTCCGTCTTCTGGGTTGACCTCTGCAACGTTGGTTAACATCGACCAGACTACACAGTGCAACAACCCAGAAGACGGAAATCTTCAATATGTTTACTGTTTGACATCCTTGAAAGTTACCTCTATCTTCTTAAATTCAGTAATATTATACTTACAAAGACACCTTTAGTTCATCTTTTAACTTAATACAGATCTGTTAATAGATATCTATTAGTTCAAAACCACACGAGTGCCAGAAATATCAAAGTCGAGTTTTAGCAATCAGAAAAATAATTTATTTTATGGTATACAGATCGTGCCTATCAAATGCATTTTGTGAGAAGCGAAAAATACTCTAAAACAGCATTGTACCAATTTAATCTTGCTTATGTCACCTTCGGAGCCACGCGTTCTGCATCCATGAATGTAATGTTTCAAAATGTACAGCTACACTATTTATAGCGCATATTTCTCATTAGAATGAGCAGTATCAAGGAGAGAAAAATTTGTGGGGCAGAATATTACAGTTGGTGCACAAGATGATCCAAGTCCCCTTCAGACAACAAATATTATATGTTATTGTCTGTTGGTGACTTTGGACAAACAAATAACAAAATACTACTAGTCAGTGATGTCAGCAACCTGCTACTGTTCTCCATTCCACAACGTGCTTTAAAAGATGCAGAAATTTGTGCCATTACAAAGATAAACATCATTCTGAACATTCATCTTAAGATGAGCAAAGTTGTAATAAATATAACTTAATATACAAAAGGGAATTTTAAAAAAGTTCCTCTTAAAATTATGATAAAACTCATCTCTTAAAAGCACAAAATATAAAATATATTTCTTTACTGGAATGCAGTTTTAGAAGCCTTAGGTCAGAATGGGCAGTAAAACTGCTGACCGCTAAAAATAGACCTGTGGCTACAAGTAGGTTATAGCATTATTGTTAAAAATATCTGACTTAAATCCTGAAGTTTATTTTGTTGTTTAGTTTAAAAAAACAGAACTGATATTCAGTCAGAGGAGAAATTCTATTACAAAATTTCTGTTTCAGTATCTCAAATGAAGGAATGTGAAGTAATAACTGTAGAAGAATTCTAGTCCTTACTTTAGAACAAATGTTTGACTTCTCCTGTTTCGACAGAAACAATTTCCAATGTAGTTTATGCATTTTTTTATCTGATATGAGTCATGAAAATTTTATTCATTTGTTTTATTTCATTATGTAGAACGCATGGATGGGACAAAAGGTGTGCACCGGGTACTGGTCGGGAAGCCTGAGGAGAAGAGACAACTGGAGAGACCTAGACGTAGATGGGAGGATAATCTCATATGGGATCTATGGGAGATAGGAGTCGTAGGAGACTGGCTTTTGTTGGCCCAGGACAGGGTCCGGTGGAGGGCTTTGGTTAATTCGGTGATGAACCTTCAGGTTCGGTAAGCCATCTAGTTAGTTAGTTTTATTTCATTGGTTATCTAACATGGACTAATTTATGATAGAATGAATGTGTAGGGTTATGGGAGAAAGCTGTGCTAGTCTATTTGAAGTCAGTATCTCCAAATTTGTCTCAGAGGGACTTCAGGTGCAATACTGTGATTCAAATTGAAGACCTAAATCAAAGTTTACTGCATTATTGGTTCAAAAAAAAATATTTAATTTAAACCTTATTTTAATAATCTTTTATTTATGAATAAAATCTGTTGCCCTGTGGATGCCTGTAAATGAAAGGTTCCGACATACGTAATTAAAATTAGCACATAGTTATCGTCTACGTCCATTTACTATACATCTGTGCTACACCGTCTCCCCACTTCAAATACAAACACAACATGTAACTTTATTCTTGAACTTTCTTTTAGTAATTATAAATTTATATTATTTATATGGTATGTGCAAAAATGAGTAAAGTACATTCAGAAAAAGCATGCATGGAAATAAGTATAAAAATTTAGCACTTGAGAGTGACACATTCACATTCAAAGAAGGTGCAAAGAGAAAAAGCTAAAATGTCTGAATGAGAGTTACGATTCGGTACTTCCCTTGCTTTATACTCTCCGCCATATTATTTGTTTATCCATCATGACTTTTTGAAAGTACACTTTAAAATGGGGCCATCATTGATTAATATTTTAAAACTGAATAAAAATGCTGTTTTTTTATGCAATCTTGGAGAAAAGGAATACGCTTCTTTTAATTTATGGCGGAATAGTAAAACTGAATGGGTGCTTTGCATTCGGAAAATTCTTTCAGGAATTTTATATATTGTTAACTTCAGCTGCTTGTATGGACTTCTATGGAATTTATAAATATGCACTACAGAAACTGCAGCAAAAGTGAAAATCAAAACTATCAGATTATTAATACGTCTATTAGACCAGTGGTATTCAACCTGGGGTACGCGTACCCCCGGGGGTACTCGAAGACATCTTAGGGGGTACGTGAAATTTAAAAAAAATATTATTTTATGATAAACGCTGAATAATCAGTAATGTAATTTATTTAATTTAGTTTAGATGTAGATTATATACTATGTATAACTTGAATTATACACCAACAAATTTGGGGGTACAAAGTTGAAGAGAAATTATATCTGGGGGTACGCGAACAAAAAAGGTTGAATGCCACTGACCTAGGCTATATGTTCTGACTTCTCACACCATAAAGTATGTTTGCGTTTCTATTCTCGTCCATTACGAGCTGAGAACAGCCATTTTGGACTGAACAAGACTATGAGAATTGGACTTGCACTGGATCAAGCAAACTGAAGGCTATTTTATGTTACATAGTATTTTGTCTTTTAAAGTTTAACTAAGTCAAAGATAGTGTAATTTTTTAAACAATCTGCAGTATCTTGTTGTAAATTTATAAAACATTAAATACTCACGTTTCATCATCCGCTTATCACCACTTAGGCTCATAGTTCGTCCTAGCTCTCCTTTTACTGCCTTGAGGTTCCTCAGGATCTCATCTGGGTCTCTGCCCCTAGAGCATGAGCTCCTACGTCGCTCTTTATTATAGCTTGGAGGTGGCAACTCAGGATCTTCAATCATTTGTAACATTTGTATAAGAAATACGAATAATAATGTGATGTTATCGTTACAAGACTGCCTCTAATTATTTTACTGTTTTTATTAATTTCGTATCTTGTTTATTACGTAATTAAACGATACTTTAACCTCAATTTAGCACTGTACACAATTGCAATTATAAATTATTTGTTCCATACCTTTCTCTGCCAAATTTTGTCCTGATTGGAAGGAACTACGCCGAGATCCTGGAAGAGATCGCGAGAAGTCACGGCCTAGTTGATATATCTCAACCTCCAGCTGCTCGGACTGACTGGAACCCCGTCTCGAGCTTGAGGCAGACCCTAGGGCCAGCCAAGCATGGTCTGGATGCAAGAAGTTGAGCTCTGGGCTACTTGCTTTCTCATCGCTCTCCTTGTCATCTGCGAGTTGACACCAGAATTAAATGTCTACTTGTCTACTATTTACTAACCCACCCACTGCTTGTCTACACACAACATAAACTGATCAACAAACCCAGCTGTCTGTTCATCCATTATGAATAACGAAGTGGTCAGAAGATATTTGGCCTCATATGGAAGCCAAAGGTTTATTATCATATTCACAAGAGCCCTCCAATCCTACCAATGGTCTCAACACTCAGCCGAATGAATCCAGTGCAAACCATTCACTTTAATTCTTCCCATCTGTTCCTGGGTCTTCCAAGTGACTGTTTGCTAGTAAGGAGATCGGTGCTGAAGTAAATATAGAGAAAACTAAACATATCTGAAAACAATGTTTAAGAATAGGTCATTTAGGAGAATAATTAGACCTGATAAAGTGGCAGGAGACTGTAGAAAATATTATTACGATAGTCAACAAGTCGGGCATGATTGGCAGGGCGTGTCGCATGCATGAGAGTGACGAGCTATGCGTAACAATTCTGGAAAGAAAAACTTGGCATAGATGGGAGAATATTGTTAAAACAGATCTTATGAAACTAGGGTGGGAGGGTGTGTACTGGATTCACGTTGCTAAGGACATATATATACTCGATGGATTTACTATTAAGACTTCCGCAAAAATTGCGCATGTATGCGCACTACCTGAGAAAGACCGCTGCTGCCCAAATTCCGTCCTTCTGAGGAGGCGGTGGGCAACTTCGTTTGCGAGAGAACTTCGAGGAGACGAATGAGGCGACTTTCCTCCACCACGCAGTTGACGAGGGTCTTCAAGTCGGTACCACACTGGTCTGTCCTCTAGGAAGGCCTTTTGTAGTTCCACGGTGCACTCACCTGCAATCATAGACAGCCACCTTGCGGTTAGTGGAGGAAATGCATCTAAATGCCTCGCGTATTTGTACAAGAGCTAGAGTGTGTGACGACGAGCTGAATCAATTATCTCCCTCAAAACCAATATATTGTCAACAGATCTCTGCTGGCCGTCATCTTGTCGTCGGGAGCAAAACAGAACTCAGGGCCTCGGCCGGGTTTGGACCTGGTGAATCAGTGATACAATTAGTCAGGTGGAAGAATTTAAGCAGATCGGACTTCATTCAGGCTGGAATGAAAGGAAGTCGGGTGTAGGTTAGGTTAACGACAAAATGTTTAAAAACAAACTTTGGGCTCGACATGAATCGGGCCGAATGGTAGTGAAGGGTAAAATTGTAAAATTTTAGCCCGTGCAGACCTCTGATATAAATTGCCGCCATAACTCCATAATCATTGACAATATTGGAATTCTGACTTGACTATTATGGATACGCCGTGTTTAACAGTGTGACACAGAGGGCACTTACCAAGGAAGACACTATCACGGTCGGGGCAGTAGTCCCACAAAGTAACTTCAATTGTTTTGTCCATAAGTTCATCTCCTGGGACATTTGGGAAATCAAATGTTGCGTTCCAGATGGGGTTCTGTGTCGGTTCGGCCACGTCTGATTTGAAATAGCACTGTTCATTCCTGGAAATTTAAGCGAACTGATCATTCTTGCAACCATCGTGAAGGCTCTATTCTTCTTCCGCAGTAAAATGCGATCAGACGATTAGACTAAGAGAAAGCATATTTTAATAATCACCACGTAGTGGTTTTATATTAGCTAGGTATCGCATAATGTTTTGAAGAAGGAAAAAACTGGACAGTGTTTCTTATGTGACGGCAAAAAATGCTCTGATATCAAACGACTGTTTAGTTTTTCATGAAAGCTGTAAGTACCATTGCAGGAAGGAACATAGTTATTAAAGAATGAGACACATATCAGGAGTCAACCAACACACAAATGAAAAAAAAAAAGAGTAACATTGTACAAGTGACACAAAATGATACATTTAATCACAAGTACCCTTAAAATAAGTACAAAAATATGATTACTTATTGATAAAATAGTCAGATACATAAAATAATGTACAGTGCTGCAATTAAAAATAAAGATAAAACTTTACACTGCAGCAGAATCTGGCGGTCTGTACTCACGTTACGGGCGTCAGTCTGAGCTTCACGTACGCTTCAGGTAAAGTCCCGTACCCGGTGTCTTCACGGGACGGCAAGTCGTCAGCTGCCAACACAGACAAAACGAGTTCCTGCTTCTCGTCGTGGTAGAACACCTGCAGCTGTATTCGGCCGCTCACAGCCTTCTCCCGCGCAAGCTGCTCCTGGACAAAGGATCTCAGCGCTCTCTTAAAGTCATACCAAGCTCGGCAAAGCAGTGTAAGAAATCGTATGTGACCGAGCATTCTTTTTCTCTTTTTCTGAAAAATCTTTATTTGCTAAGAATTATAAAACGATCTCAGTATGAAAAATGGTTCTCCAGAGAAATGTTAACGGATATATTGACTGAAGACAGTCGTAACAGTCACGTGTTGTCATAAAATATATGTTGACAACGTTCTCATCCACAGGCCTGTTAAAGAAGTTTGTTCCGGATATCTTTTGATTTTAAAATGTCTCGAAATATCATTTTTAATTCTAGGTTTGAAACGCAGGAAAATGTTTCCGTATTCTGTTTTCTTTTCTTCCCACGACAAAAGGTTTAAGCATAAACGAATACAATGAAATTTAAAATCGTTCTTCTGAAAGTGCCTCGCCTCTTTCTTCACACTCGGGACTATATTTTACTTTCAGTAAAAAATATTTTAATTAATATTTTTATACAAAATAAGTACCGGCAACAAGGATAATTGGTATAACGTATTCATAAAAAAATATTTAAAATCATGCAATATTTCAGTAGACCGTTTCAATGTTGTGTGTTTAGTTTGGGTAGACATAGCTGAAACAGAAAAGCAAATCTGCAACTTTGTCTGATATGGAAGTGAATCTGACACGAAATTTGTTTAGTAAAATATTAATAGCGTAGTGTGATGATAAACAGGAAATTGATTAAGATGGTCCATAGATTAGTACAATGTCTGCAGGGCCTGTAATTTTTCATTTATAACACACACGAAAAATGTACGCACTACAAATCAGTCGCAAAGCATTCGGCATTCAAGTTTTTCCACATATAGTCTCGGAAGTTTTTTCGTAAGTTTTTCATATGTGTTACAAATAAATGATTACAATTGCTTCTAATCATCCGCTAATTTATGGGTATCCGGTATATTCTGAACTTCCATTGGATTAGAGTATTCATTTTAACTGTCAGAAATTTAAAAAAAAAGTTTTTAAATTTCACCATGTTCTCTACAGGCTCCAAAATGTTTCGATAGTGGTCAGGACTCTGCCTTTATATTTCTTAACATTATTTAAGATCTGCCAGCCTGAGTTCACATGTTTCTCAAAGACGCGGTCAACACGCCAAAGCCTTCTGCCTCTCTTACCCTTGATCAATTCTGTAAACTACGCAACTCCAAACCTAAACAAATCGGAGAAAAAAATAATATCAACATTCTGATATGTTAACTATACGAGTTCTAGGAAGTGCTATCGTACTATATATTTATAAAATCTTCAGCCTAGTAAATTATTACATGTAGAAAAAGAAGCTTAAATTTTAAAGTCGCAAGAATTTTTGATCCACAACAGGCCTGCGAGGTGTGTTTAATTTAAACGATGAATTTTATAAAAAAACTACATATGAACCAATCGAGAAGACTGGACTGCGACATAATGTATCCTGCCTCTACACGAAACGGCTAGGAGGCAGATGTGAGTACCAAATTCTGAAGATCTCTGTATCAATATTTCTAAGAATATTGTAAGTAAAGAGCATAGACTCTCGTTCACATATCTATTTGAGGGGACAAGGGATTTTTTTTAAATCAGGAACCTAATAACGTGAATGGATAACTCACAAAATCAATATCAAAATACCACATTCACAAATTTTTAAACAAAAATTGTAAGGAACTCCATCGTTCAAATACACACATTTAACACGTTGAACGCTCTGACTGAAAAATGCATGGGAATTTAACACCTACATGGCGTATCTGACAGGAATTTTATTTATAGAAATACACGTTTCGTTCGAATGAAGTGTTCGGAAATTTTAAGGAATGGCAACATTCTACTCGTTCAATCATTAGCAGAAGGCACATTTCCATGCAGAATACAGTTAACACACAGACTACCGTGCTGAAGTTTACGTGATTTCATATGGTGGACGATGTGAGTCATACATCCACTTAGGCAAAAACAGAATTGAATGAGGAGTAACAGATTATTTAGGAGGAAGGTGTTAAGGCAGTCACTAGAATAGTTTACAGGACTGGCACATTCGGCTTCAGAACTTTAAAACGATAACAATATAACATATATGCCGAACCATGCATAACAGAAACTTATTCTAAACAAAGTGTACAACGAAGAAATGGCTGCACAATCAGACGTAGATCATTCAATTTATGCAATAATATAACAAACACGATACACATCGCCGCGTAATTGAGCTCTTTCGAATAACTACAATTCAAATTTAGACAAATATAAGCAAACAAATCTACTGAAAGATATGTTTGGAAATTTTTATTTAGACATGGAATTAAAATGCGCAACTGTGTGACATATTATCAAATACAGAAACACAGGATATACCAGGAAGTGTTATCAAAGAATGATAGAATATGTTTTATATGGCTATACATATACACATTTTACGTCCATGATTGCTACATGTATCATTAACGTAAATACTGTTTTATTATCCTGCGTTTGCAAATTCAAAAAATCAAATTAATATATTATTTGCAAATATCAAAGAAGGCATAAATAACAGAAACAAATTAGATAAAACAAGCTATAAAATCAAGTAAAATAAAAATAAAATTAGAAGCGAACGAAGTCGAAAATAGTGCCAGATGGGACAGTGGAGATTCTACTGGGAGGGAAGTTGACTTCTAAGATTACCCTGAGAGAAAGAGGGAGCTAGTTCACGAGAGAAAGCAATTTTATTTAACACGTTGGTATTTTTACATCACAAAAATAGATAGCTTAATTTTTATAAGAAGATTCTTACACATGATTCAATAACGAGGTGTAGAAGAAATAAGCATTGATTGTATATGTTACACCCTACAGTTTTATAACAGTTCGATAACCAGTTATGAATCGATATCAGAACACAGGCATCGAGATTTTCTGCTTCGTTTTACAAATACTCATGTCCCAGCAACAGAATTTAAATGACGACAGTAGCATTCAACATTTAACATTACTATGTATGTGCAGAAAATGGATGCAGAGTGTAATGCCAGCTTCAACATACAATACAACTTTCAAATGCATAACTGTAATCGAAAGCGAATAATTTTAGAAGGCAAATTATATTGATTATTATAGCAAAATTTATGGAAGTCTGGAATAAAACTGCACGAAGAACACGTCCTGAAATAATTTTACCGGTGCGATGTGTAAGCAGCACAGATCTAAGCCAATTCGTGTTTTGTCCAGAGTTTATTTATAGTAATAGTTTCTAGGACTCCATATTACTTTCTGACAAAGGCAGAGTGTTTACCAACAAGATCCTTCTGCTGTAGACGCGATGCTACTGGTATTCGCTATGTTTACGATGCATGAACTGCCCTGGGTGAACCGAATGCGTTTTTTTAGGGATTGGGTATTATAATAACTACTGACATAAAATAAGTGCAGAAAGAAATTACTGTACGTAAAAAAAATAAGAAACTAATAAGTACACTGTAAAATTATTTTACTTATTAGGGGTTAATTTGCTTTTAAAATATTATTGAAATTAATATTTATTGTGCAAGTAAACAACAAATCTGTTGAATTGATGATTACTCATTCAGAAACACAAACACGCCAAGAAACTAAAGTGAACGAAAGTTATTCAAAAGAATAATCTGGCAGATTACAGCCTACACCACATTTTGTTTTGTATCCTACATACTACTTTACAACACAGCAGCTGGTAACATTTTGGTTGGAATAACAAACCTTCTAACTTAAGAAAATAAACCCAATACCACTCCACTATATTATCGTCCTTTACTAAGGCTTTGTTTCACCTTACTTTCCAAACATTTATGACAGTATTTAGAAATGTGAGCAGGGCTATTTAAATAGTCGAAGAACATTAAATTTATTCAAGTTAACTAGACATACTGCAGTGGTTTGCGTAATTTATGGCATGAAAACTATCACTATAATACTTAACTATGGTTTGCGCATTTCCGTAAATAAAATAATAAATTCTCCCATTTTCCTCTCTTTAAATTACATATTTATTCACTTCAGAAGTCGTGTGGCTTGTAGTATATTTTACACAGCATTTCAAAATATCACGTGCGTTCACTGATACACGAATATGACTCGTTATTTCATATTATGTTCGTTATTCTTTTGTCACTCGATAGTTCCGTGCCCCAATCATGAATGTGATATGTTTCGTAATAATTTCATATAGTGCGCCCCACAATATTACGAGAAAATTATATAAAAATATTTGTCGTTAGATGCAAAAATAAAATATATGTTTAGTAAAATATCACACATATGATTATTTAGTCAGAACGAAATGTACAAGAAAACAATATTATTTAAAGGTAAATTTTTTTATTTAACATAACTGCCCCATTAAAATGATAGGCCGATTTAAACATAAAGTGCATCTGTAAAAAATAGGTTATCTACTTGACAAGCGTTTCTCCAAATACGCTTTCCTTTCTGGTACCTAAAACAAAGGAAATTTTGGGGGGCGGATTCTGACGTTTCCGCGCTGTAAAAAGTAGAATAATATAGCAAAAACTTAAAATGCACTGTCCCATCTGACAATATTTCACACATGAATATCATAGCAAATAACAAATTCCTAATAATTTGCTATACACAATTATAATCTGTTTAATAATTTCTACTTGCTTCATTAACTACTTTTGTCTTCAATATCTAATTTACATTTGTCTACCTACCTTCTATTGTTATACAGAAACACAATGCACGATGATTTCTTATTACAGTTATTAGGACATTTGCAAATTAAACAGTATGTGTGTCATGTTAAAGTGTCAACACATGATTATATTGTACATATATGTACTGACATTATTTTATATGAACATACAATTATGTATATCGTATTTCCCGAGGTATTGCAGAAACATATACTTTATGAAGGTATTATTCAAGTGCTTCATCGCTGAAATGTTGTAATACCTCAAGAAAATAGGCATAAATAATAAGAAAGTGAAGATAAAAATTAATATAAAAAGTCTCCTCAATTTACAGAAGCCTGAAATAGGAAAGATAATAAAAACATTTCTATAAAATTTCGGCGAAAAGTAGATTGTTCGAGTTATTAAAAGCGCAGTAATAACAGTGTTAGTATTTTGCTGCGACACTCTGTTTGAACAATGGACACATTTCCACAATAGTTCACGAACATTTCCGTGCTCTTCATATATGACGTTTAATTTCGTGTTCATGCCGGAATAAGCACGCTTCAAATTTGATAACATGACGACAGGATTCATAAGCAACACATGCAGAAAACAATTACTCTGACCCAGACAAGAAGACTGATGTCAGATGTCAAAACAAACATTTTCGGTGGTTAAATGTATAGCCTATAATGATATACACTGAAATATAAAATGGAATTATAATACTAAATCAATATATCACTGCCGTGGACTGAAAAGCAAATAATTGTCCATGTATTGGACATATTGTAACGATAATCAGGAATTTTATATATTACATAATGTAAAAATAATTACGGAATTGATATGTAACATTAAACGTTCTTTACATAGCAATGCGAAATACTTTATTTACTAAACAAACAAGACACCAAGAAATTTAAACCAAGAATAATGAAGTTGCACTCATGATCCCCAAAAATAATCAATATAAAAATTCTTATTGAAAATGTTACGACTGGTGTTTCATGACATGATATTCTTAAAGGATCTGGAAAACTTGTATCAATATATCAGATTTTAATAACTACATTGGCATTTATTTGCTAGAATAAAATATATTATTTAGCCCATGTGTACTTAAGACGTAAAAAAAGCGTAGAGATAATTTTGTTTAGAGTGATGCATAAATACGATATCACGTCTATACAACGCCTTTATATATTTATTATAATATTAAAAAGAAAGTAATGAAAACACATATTTTCTAAAAAGTATTCAACAACTTACTAAATCCTACAAATATAATGCAATCTGTTAAAACCTAGAGCACACTACAATTTTTAAATTATAAAATCCCTAAACACAACATTTTTTCACTATATTGTTATTGTATTTTAAGAACCATTTCCAGAAATTGGAAAATGACATCATGTGCATCTTCCAGTGTCCACGATCTACGTTTGATTGTACGGAAGCATTCCATTTAAGTTTATCTATAAGGTTACTATTAAACAGCGAACAAGAATAGATGCAACATGAAAATAATTTACGTTTGTTATCACAGAAAATGTTCACATTTACACACACACTTATACACATAAAAGGATTATATGCATGTAATGTTTATAATAAAGTGTAGTATGGTATTGGATATGCAACGAACACAATTGGTCTGCTTTTTTCTATTTTGTTTCCTTACACTATTTTGAGAACACGTTATTTTTTAAAGGCAACATGAAAACAGCAATACAGCCTACATGTCTTACAAGAAAGAACAGTAAATGTTAGGCCCATCAGTACATTCAACAACCTGATAAATAATAGCGACTAGGACCCGTAAAGTTACACACGTATATATCAAAATATAACATTTCAAAGCACATATAATCTATATCAGATATTCACGTCATATTCATAATTACTATATACCAAATGCCATGAAATTATTTCGGCTACTCTACCGATCTACGAACACGACTATTTTAATTTACAGTAGAATTGTAATGAAACGTTGGGTGTTTTTCTACAAAATTATTGCCCTTTTCTACAGCGTAATTATTTATTTTATATACGTTTGCAATTAAAATATAATCAGTATCAGATCAAATCATCTGTAATCATCTGAAAGTATATTCTATACGCTAAACAGAAATCTATGAAATACACAAATCAGTTGATTTAACTGTTGCTTATGTCATGTTGTTTTCTTTTAGGTACGAATCACGTAATTTAACAGCCTGAGAAACTAGAATTAGTGCTGCATATAAACAGACTACGGGTAACAGCAGAGTTACTAGTTCAAAAATAACAACTGAAAATGGTAATAGTGTAAGAAAGAACTTAACTCGTTATTTTCGTTTTGCATTCGTATGTCAATAATAAGAGTACAAAATAAACAGTAGAATACTTGAGATATGATTTACTGTTTCTCCTCAAGGAACTATTTACACGGTTTATTGGCTGAAACGACTGTAAAGTTCGCAAGAAGTAACACAAATCATTGCCGTAGACTCTTGTTTGAAAGCAACTAAGAGTTATACAGTCGAAGTTTAATGGTTTCTGTCGATGGTGAGTTATAATGTGTAAAATTCTTATTCCGGACTTCTTCATCGATAAAATTATAAAATTGAAACATTTAAAAAGCTGGATTTGTTTTCGTCATAAGATCAGGGTTAGGGTAGGACAGAAAACTTATCGGTTGAGCCCTCTGGTTTTGCTAGCCTCAGACACTTAATCATAGAATCCAGGTTTTGGAAAGTAAATTTGTAATTTAGACGACGAGCGAAGTCCAAAAGAACAGTTTCACAGGATTTATGCAGTTCAATAAAAAAATACAAAAAATATAACATTCACGAAATATGAAGTAACTTACATTCTTTTATTATAAGTTTAAATATAAAGTTATCAAGTAGCACGCAGAGTTTCTGTGTTAAATATAAGGGCTCTATGATCATTTGAAGACTACACATGTACTCGCGTAGAGATACTACAAAATTTGGAAACAAAGCACAGCTGTTTCGTGATCACAGTTTATCAGAACCTACAGTGCGTAACCATACGGGTCAGTATATAATCGATATTTCACTTCTAAATCTGAGAATCGAGTCTGAGAAAATAGAATTTTGCATATGTACACGGTAACGTTACATAGGCATCCTAATGAAGCTGGGATGACATGAAACGTCCACAAGGAGAGAGAGGAAGAACTTGGGCTATTTTTCAGACGACTATGTACCTCGTAGTCACAATACCAACACACGTAAAAGTGTGGATTATGTATCATTTTGGTCCTGTTTATGTATTTTTCGTGATCTGTACATGGAGTGACGTATGGTATGTACTATACAAGTCTGAAACAATCCGTGCACTAAAACATTCACAATTAACACTTACACTCTACTTATACATTAGTGCTATTAACTACTCTTCATTACGATCTGCATACTTAAAAGTGTTAATGATAATATTATCAAGATGGTTCAATGGTTGGTATTTGATGTCCCAGTGAAAAATAAGTCTATTTGTCTGATGACGGGATTTAGGAAGCCAGTAGATATAAAAAACTGGCATGCTAATTCCAAGGAAACAGTACGCTACGCCTGTAACCTGTGTGATGTCATGCAATGTACTTGTAATTTAGATGATGAATTCATTATTATTTATTTACACGAGATACGTATGTAATATTTTGATTTTAGAAGGTGTGATGTTTCCAGTTTCATCAATCAGTGATGTTAAATTATTCTGCTTTTCCTTTAACTGTACTTAATTTCAGGTTATGTATCTTCACAAATCGTGTTTCGAGTTAAAAATAATTTGGTTAGAAACATTACAAGGCATTATGCAAGTATTACAAATATTATATTATCGTTTCATTGCCTAAAAATGTTTCTATCCAGTAACCAGTCAAAGAACTGAGAGACTAATTACTTGCGCCAAAGTGATAAATACCATTAGTAAGCTGATACAATAATTTTAGAAAAATGATTTAATTTCTCAGTATTAAAATAGCTGAATTATCGAAACTACGATATCTTTGTTTTACTATATTTTCGAGATTGTTCGGTACTGGCGTATTAACAGGTGATCCAAACATAGGATCTCGAGGACCGTCGAAGCGATACTTGAGTCAGTAAGAACATTCTACCTTAGGTCAGGTTATCTAGGTAACATCTTTTAACTAGCATAATCAAAGTTGGCCTAACCTACTGACGCTTAACACTGCTATGACGTTCCATTCGGAGCCACGTTTGGGCGAAAAGTTAATATGTAAATACAGAATTTTTTATTCTTAAACCATCGCTCTTAACCTACATTATTGAAATAAATCTCAGAGAACAACAAATACATCCACTTGACGTAATACGTAAGGATATGAGTCCGAATTGATGTCATTTCAACACGAAAGTATTACGTAATGCAAATAATGTATCGTATGCTTTGTTTTTTTTTCAGGATAAACACTCTGTTATTGAAACTACACCAATTCAGAACATAAAACCCAAATACATATTACGTTACACATAATTGGCATATAAAGATACACATTCAATTCTTTGCAATTTCACATAATAAGAACGTTCTTTGCACAAGCTTTGCTTCGTGACAGTCCTCCTCGCACTTTGGGATAGGATTATGAAACCAGTGTTAAAGAAATAGCGATTTAATAGAACCTTGCAACTTCAGTAGCTACAACAGAAACGACATAAAAGCACCACAAAATAATATTTTGTAAAGACAGTAATTCGAAAATTTTCAAAACTTTGCTCTTTCCTTTTTTTCCGAAATAAAAGTTTATTAGAGTGATATTAACATTTCTGATAATGATATGTTACTTTTAAAGTTAATTTTACAATTTATCATAATGATTGTTGAAGTCTCTAGAGAAGAGGTTGTGAGTAGGTGATAATTTATAGTTCATATGTGAACAACCTCTATACGAAATATTAAGGACTGGATTGTGTGCTTTGTTACAAACATTTAAAACAAAGCTTGTCATTTGATAAAGAACGAACAAATATATTTAACATAAATAACAGGTGTGACAGGTACAATGCAAGATAATAGCTAATATGTTGTTAGTTTAATATGTACGTGTCTATACCGGTGTTTTGGGCAGTTTCCGTCGGGTTGGTGACGTGGGCGCTTTGTCTTGTTCAGATTCTGTAAGAAAAGAAAGAGTGACTTATAGGGGTTAAACATCAATCCTACTTGGACGGGTGGAGGATTACAAGCGGCCTATTTTTAAATTCTGTGATATTTGTATCAGAATATCCAGTTGTAAACAAAACGAGAGGACAAAGAGTTTAATGACGGGAGGTCAGTTAAAATCCTACCATTCATATGAACTAAAAGGGTGAGGCTTCTCCTATAACTCTAAAAGAGTTGAGATTTAATATACCCTACCCTAAAAGTGTTCTTTTAAACTACAATCTCTAATGAAGTGGCAGGGGAACGAACTTACGAGATATGATTAATGCCAACACCGCTTGCAATTTGGTTATAAAATGATGTGCTAAGTAATGGATGGGGGGATAATATTAAAATAAAAATTGAGAAGTTGATTGGCAGATAAATAGATAGCGGTAAGATAGGTAGGTAAGTAGAATAATACATGAATAAACAGAGAAAAACTAGGTGCAGTGAAGATTGGATTAAGCTGGTTCGTGATACAGACCAGTGACGGGCTCTAGTGAACACGAAATGAATGTCTATGTTCCACAAAAGATGCAACAATTCTCGACAAGCTGTGCGACTAACAGCGTCTCAATGAGAATTCCGTTCAGTGGAGTTGGTCAGTCGGATTCAGTGCTTTAGAAAACATGGTTGATTGATGAAGATTCGACTTATAATTCCACTGGCCCTTATCCACTTCTTGCAGGAAGACAACGTGCATCAAGATGAATGGTAACTGAATAAAACAGAGATTTCAGACCATCAGCTCGTGTCTACAGGGAGACAACTGACGACAATGGATGAATGTCGCGTTGCCTGCATGATCGCCATTGCTGACGATGCATTAGCCTGCAGCAAATTAGTGGTTTGTAATTCGTCTGACAACGCAGCGCCAAACCCGTGGACAGCGTAGGCACAGCAAAACACAATTGGAAATATGTGGTTATATAGCGACGTGTTCAGTACACAGACTGCGTCCTGATTATACATTCCCTGCATCGAAAGTTATTTCTGAAACGAATCGGCTTTGGGCGAAAGGTAAAATTATAGCTTTATATGCGAATTAAAATATCCCTGCTTTAGGTGGCTGGCGTTAAGACACGTGGGACGCTAAATTTTGAAGCTGTCCTTCTGTGGGAGCTGCTTCAAACACGTCTGCGGGAGAAACTTAACTTTCTTTGTGGTCGTCCTTCGAACACAGACTAAAGCGTGCTTACATTTCGCATGCAACAATCACGTCAGAACGACAATATGGCTCCTCATTCCGACGATATTGTTGTAATGAACCCCAGTGACCAATGAGTGATATCACGAACATAATAATCAATCTCGCCAACTTACCGAGCTGCATTCCCAGCGAATCTCCCTGCTGCGACTTCTTGGATCCAGAAACCAAGGCACTTGGTTCGTCCAGGAGATCGCACATTCGCCTGCAAGAGCGTAATATACTTTACTGTACTTCATCTTTTTTAATGGTTTGTTTTTTATATTTAACGACGATGGCTCAATTTCAAGACTATGTGGCGTAAAACAAAACAATAAGCCTGATAAGTCTGTGCATAGTGAAGTGCAAAAGATTAGAAAATTCGCCTGGAAAGACTGAAGAAAATAACGAAAACATCAGTCAGGATATCTGTACCGTGTAAGTTTAGAACTGACTACCTTATGAACACATGTGACGTGGGTTACAGCTATCAAAATTAGTTCGGTCCGGACAAGCTCGATCTACTTATCCATACTTCGTAAAAAAAGGTTTAAGATAAAAATGTAAATGTCAGCGAGATAAGTATAATATTTAAAGCCTATACGGAAATACGCAAAAGTACCTTATAAAGATCTTATAAAATGTGAAGAGAAACAGTACACTCACACGCAAAGTTAAATGGATTCTGGCGATGGTGTGACGCAAAGAGTAACATCGTAAAAGTCGATATTTTAGCAATTAAAACCACAAAGTTACGGAAATTGTTTGTGTTTTGTCTTGAACTGACCACTGGGAGGACAAAACACTATTCTATGAATGTTGGTATTCTGGATTGTGACGCCGTGTGGACCTCTAGGTAAATACCAGCGTTTAGGAGAAACACACTTCCTCCATCCTCACAACTGAAGATGAGATAACATGTTCATCTGAAAGCTGGTATCTACCTGCATATTCACACGACGTCACAACCAGAAGACGAACATCGACATATTCACCACCGCCACCACCTCAAATCTCTATTCTGCTGTCCCCGATAGAGCCGACGGCCAAAGTATACTCACAGGTCAGTCGCATGCTCCACCACCAGCTCAGCCACCTCGCCTGTGCGGTCCATGACGGCGCACACTTCCTCGAAGCTACGGTCCACTAGTGAAACGCCGTCCCACTCCAATACCTGGCAACACAGAACTCAGCATTTAGCTGTCAAGCTGCATCAAGTGGATTTTATTTCGTACGCAGCTCTTAAGCCCCTGTAATATATCGTTTAGACTATACGCTTCATAACGAAGTCGGAGACGTTGCCGCACTGTCGCGGCGTTCCGCACGTATGAGCCAGACGACCGTCTTCGACACCGTGTCGAAAGTATGATGAATGTCTTTTTTCACAACCATGTCCACTGTATTTTTAAACTTGGTATCGAGGAAACACGAGATGCCAACACAGCACCACTGTGCCAGTGATGTTGGTATCTTAAATATTTATGTCACCTGTCCCCTGCATTTCTGACAGATCAGACCAACCACAGAGGTGTCAAAACCTCGAGCCTGATTTTCTCAAGTGTTATAATTACATATTAAGTGGAGCTAGTGACGATCAAACATAAGGATTTTGCACGGCTGTCACAGTGGTATTAAAAAGTTCAACAGTGTTTCGTAAGATTTGTATTAAATACATCAGGTGGTTTAAAAGTTACGGCAGAACACGGACAGATAGACACGCTGCGACGCTGTATGATAAGACCACCTTTCTTTATAAAACAAGGAGAGTAAGCTGAAAATAATTAATTTCCGATTAAAACGAAGGCTCTCGGTTCGCTTAACACCCTGGCACTTAATTAAGCGCGTGAGATGACACTTACCTTGTCTCCCTGCTGAAGGCCGCCCTTCTCAGCGGGACCCCCAGGCACAGTCCACACGATGTAGGCGAACAATCGCCCATCGCTGCCGCTTTTCCCGCCCACAACGCGCATCCCAAAGCCTCGGGCTGCCAACATCACATCACAGTCACAACGCACAGACGAGCATTTCTCATGACAATATGATTCATCACAGACCAGCAGCTAGAACTAGTGCATCGTAAAAGGACATACTGAAATTGTTCACTGGCACGTTCTCTTTTACTATGACGCCATCGGCCCTGCGTTGGAATTAACCTCATAGTGCCTATTCACGCAGGGTCCTTTATGAGAAACTAACAGTCGCTCATCTAATCAAGGCACTTCCCGCTTTTTATGAAAACCGAAGGCTATTTGCCATTTAGGATTTGAGGTTCTTGCGACTGCGAGGGTCTCTGGAACAATGCTGAACTTCTGTCGCTGCAATCCAGAAGACAGCTAACCGAAAATTACCGTGTTCATTACAGCCCGTCTCAAATCCATATCCTGTGCCAAATTTATTCAGTCCACATCTTCCACCCTATTTAACATCCACCATACTATACTGTCATCTACGCTGAGGTCTTCCAAGAGGCCTCTTCCCTTCATTTTTTCCGACCAAAACTTGCACCGATTACATTCGATGTGCCCGATTTGACACCATTAGATACTGCAATCACACAAACACATGCCTTTTGCCAAGCAATAACGTAGTTTGAGCAACAAGGTTCCGATTTAACTATCAGCCGAAACTGCAATATTTATGACAGAATCTGAACTACAAATTTAAACAATTTTCATAAATGAGAACACGGAAAGCTCCAGAAACATTATCAAAAATACTAGGCACAACAATTTATGTTCCATGGGCCAAAGCGACATGACGTCCGACACCCACTGAGCTCTACGCCCAATGAGAATATCTGGGGACTGTGCCGCTGCTGTGGAATACAGCAACCGATGCAACGGTCGTGCACAGAGAAAAGGCCGCGCCGTGCCTCTGCACAGCCACCAAGTATCTTCACTATTTAACCGTGGCTACGTGAAGCAGATGGACTGACAGCGGAAACGGAATGCCGAAAGTGATATTATGATATTAAGAGGCTGCTAATTATGCCTGTTGCTGTCTGTAGCTCTTCTAAAGCTTCAGGACTCACACTGCTCTCGCTTCCTCCAGCTTCAGTGGAATTGAATCTCCCATGACGCATCTTCAACACGTGGAAAAGCGAAAGGATACAGCAGTGGGGGGGGGGGGGTGCCTCGCCACAGGCATCGTACAGTTCCACGATAGGAGCAGTACTGAGAGATTCCTAGTGAGAAAATTGGAAGACAACGGAATTTATTACGCCTTCAGCAGCGAGTGACGTCGGTTTCTGTGGTGACGTCAAGCGTTGTGACGTTTTTCCTTCAACCTCCTCCACACAACAGGGTTTAGAGCGGGACGTGAGGTTCAGTCAGGAATGAGAGAAATGTATTTTCGTATGGGGACAATGCAATATGAGTCTCGAAATGGCCCATTATTGAACTGATGTTATCAGCTGGGCAGTGACGTCGTGTCGACTTGTAGGTAGATGCCACCGTTTCGAATTAACGTACTGTCTCCAAAACGCTGGCACCCGCCTGCAAGTCGATGTGACGCTGATACCCGAAGACCGAACACAGACACATTCACGGCCGTGAGAACCTGAAATTTCACAATTGCATAATAAGTGAAGACAGCAAGTCTTCAGGGCGAAATCTGAACTATCTTCAGAATGGACAGCAATTTAGCCCGCTGCTGTACAAAACCCGCCTTGTAACAAGTTAAGTGTACATGCTTATGAACGGAAAACAGTCTGGCATCCTGCAGTGGCTACTGAATTACGCGAAGTGATGACGTTATTGAAAATCTGTAAACAAAACACGAAATGTTTTGACATGCTCCAAAACTGTGACGCACAACCGTAGCAAGAAAAATGAAAGCTGACTTTGACACAAGTGCGTCATGTTCTCCATTTTACGAACATTTGGTGCTTTTAAAAGCACGAGAGTAATTAGTAAATAACAGTGACAGGCCGGAACCATATGGAAACTTCCATCACATGCAAAGTATTGCATTGAGTGCTCTTTTTGTGATTTATATGACCTGGAACCGACTAAATTATGACTCTGCTTTCATGAATGGGTTTGACGCGAACATGAAATGTGTGTAATGTTTTGTACATATCAGGGTGAGTAGAAAAAACTATCTGGAGCGGATTGTATCATTTTACTGCATTCAATTCCTGCAGGAAGATAAATGTTGAAGTTCCTGATTTCCTCCTCTAGGTATTAAACATCAGACCTGTTTCTACATTCTGCTGTTTAACATACACGTCAGAGTTTCTCAGACGTCACCGATGGAACTTACTGGCGCCGTGCCAAGTCCGGTTAAAATAGAAACCAATATGCGAACTAATAATTCATTCCGAAAGGAAAAGAACCTCATCACTCTTGCTAGGGCAGTTTTATCAGGAACGTCCTTCTTGATGTTTACAATAACCGTCGGTGTTTGTACGCGGCTTTCCCTTCAGTGACGACGCCATTTATGTGACAGTCGGGGTCACCCCTTCTAAAGAATCACAAGAAACTATATGGTGGCACAATCAACAAAAGGTTAATACTTTTTATGAACAAGTACTTTGGTTAGTATGACAGGATGCAGAGTTAATGCAGACGAACAACGAAACAGTAATTTCTTAACTAAAAGAAAAGTTCCATCGGTTCATTCACAAGGAAGTGACGATTGAATTCCGAACAAAACCTGTTTTCCGATTACGTCAACTGTAGCACGCGCAACTCTACCTGCGTCATCACATACTTCTGTTCACCCCCCCCCCCCCAGTCTGTCTGTCTCCGCGAAACACACATACACAAGCAGGCACATCGATAATTGTCGCTACGGGAATTTATCTGGGAGTCAGTTCGCAGAATGAGGATATCGATTTGGGATGAATTCCATTTCACTGGTAACAGAAAATACCAGGGAAAGTCAATGTACGTTCATAATATCGGTTACTTAAGTTGCACTGTTCTGTGGGTAACATTCACAAACCGGCATGACACATAACATATTCTCAGAAATGACGTCATATAGATACAAATCGCATGTTTTTCTTCAGGGCACGGCGTGTCCTCGAGTTGTGGATGGAGGAGACGGTCTCCAGATGTTGTGGGTAGCTGAGGACAGCAGGCAAGGGGTGGAGCTCTAGATCGGAGGTTGGGCGTGGGGTTAACAACTTCCCATCGTAAACGAATCAGCATATAAAATGTAATACACGGCTTTGAACTTGGACGGATTCTGTGGAACGAATTACTAAAAGGAAAGTGATGTTTGTTCAAATACTTCTTCGATGTTATCGACGCGTATAAAATTTCCTTCTAAGACTGCTTGAGTTCCTGCGTAATAATCTATACAAATATAAACGCACCTTATATCTGAATGAAATATATTAGACTTTTTTGGTAACAAATGCTGAAGGTCCATCACATCGACTGGTCACGATTCCCAACTGCCTGCTATCCTGATGAACTCCTAAATTTACCATTATACCGTAACATCACGATGTACTTACTCATGTATTAATCCTGTATGGGATTTTTTCTAACAAATGCACAAAAAATACTATATTACATAGGATACTGCACTTTTTACTGCAGATAAAGACTGTTTCAGTATATTCTTTTACCTTGAGCATAATCAAAACGTAGTACACTTACCGTTACTTAGAATCGCAAATTCATTTCACATTACGTGGATGAGAATCCAGGTGCAAGAATAATGTTTACTGAATAATTACGACTTCTGAAGTACGTATTATATATCTCATATGAAAATTTTAGGTGGAATTTCTTACTAAAATATCAATTATTTGTAGGCAAAGACAGAGAAATGTTGCGAAGAACTGCGTTGCTTTAACTCATATATGTGGCAATCATAGGTTTTAATGACGCTGAATTTGTACCCAATCTTAGAAATTCTGTACAAAATAATGTAATATTTGCTATATAGTCATACAGTTTTAAAATGTACAAAGGAATAAAATTATAATTTTATATATTTCCGTTTTTATTTCTTTGGAATTCTAAATATCTTGATGGTAGCTAAATATTCTGGGCTTCTTCCTATAATTTTGTATATCTACAGCAAAAAAATATAATTATAAAAAAATGAATGTTAACGTTATGTATGCCACGCACATACCACAAAAGTTCGCAACATTTTCCCAGCTGATACGGCTAATATTAATAAACATAATTCATCTTACAATGAACACTTTGCGTTAAACTTATACACCAGTCAAGCAACACGTATAGTGCACCAACAGTTAAACGTGATCTAAGCAAAATAAAATCAATTAGAAGCTATGACGCATACTGATCCTTAATTCTACGTACTAACATGAAGCAATGAGGTCGGAAAATGCTGTGAAAAACTGATTTGTTTGTATGTAACGATTAGCCAGAATTCGATTTTATCTTGAAGAAGTCGAAGCTTGAGTACCAACTTCTGTGTGAGAAATTATTCCACTGAGAAATCGCACTTAATATAAGTGCATTTATTTTATTTGTGGCTTATTTAACAACACTTTCTGTAGGCTCAAGTATAAAGCGTCGAATGAGAAAATGTTGGTAATAATGAATTGCAAAGGATACAGAAGGAAACGGTTGTGGCCTAATTTAAGTTAGGTAGGACGTAAGAAATACCACGAGAAACCTCAGGGCCGAAATTTGAAAATGGGGACCTACCGAATACGGAGCACGAATGCTAAGCACTCCACCACGACGTTCGATTTTAAGACCAGTAAAATAATTGCAAGGTGCTAGGTCCACAAAACATTATTAAAAATAATTGAATTATGTTGGCACTTCGTAACTACTTACACAGGAATTAAGTTTGCAGTTTAAGACAAAACATACTAATCACAATAAAACTCACAGGTTGAATTAAAACTTAATAAATTTACAGACAAATAAGGACGTACTGCAGGGAGTAGCTGAAGAAAAATGCAGGGGAAAAATTGACGAGATAGAGATAACTGTGTCTTCCTGCCAGGTTCTAATACTAATGCTATTACAAGACAATGAGGAAATACTTTTACTGCGAATTCATCACCAACAATTTCAAAATCTATGACCCGTTGTGTTTATTAACACGAATTTACTATTGTCTTTTAATATTAATGCTTTTGAGGAATTGCAACAGAAATTAATTTTGAGTGGCTTTATCAGATTAACTGTTCTTTCAATTGAAACTTCCTTTGTATGCACATGAAAACAATTCCAAAAATAAGAACTTCTTCAGACATCATCGCTTACGAGTAAATATTTATTATATACAATAATACATTGCTGATCAGCAGTTCTCAAACTGTTTTCTCAAGGACATGAGATGAGAGTTAAACGTTGTTCCACTCCGTTACATTAAATAATTCTTCAGATGAAATGCACTTCACCAATTTATTGCAGTCCGCGATTAGTTGTTCCCCAAGAAATGCTTACAACGTGTCCTTAGAAGTTTGAGTAACATCTACATTTAATAACCAGCTGCCATGGACGTGGAAATACAATCATTTTTGAGTTTCATATTTCTAGCCGTTTAAATTCCTGTGATTAAAACGTTTTTATACATTACAATTATAAAAGTCTGAAAGATCTACACTCTTACGACAGCAGAGAATATTTAATTGGTGTGAAAGTGGAAAGCCAATAAACACAGACAGCTTAAATTTCAATCCCTCACATTATTAAAGCTTTCACTGTTTTAAAAATGGCAATAGTCCATGTCCATTAGAGTGTTAATAGTTGTTGGTTTGTTCACTCTATATTTCACTGTTTTAATTTATCTTATATTTAAACAGATGACCGAAATATTCCATAAGAATCCAAAATATTATAATTAATAAGCATTATATTTCAAGAGGTAACATGTACACATTTTCGGCAAGGTATGTGGTACATTCTTACCAAAAACATCAACTACTATTTAATACCTCGCGGAGTTCATAGGCTTCGTAATGAACTCTTAAAAATAAAATAAATGTTTCGTAAAGGTTATAAAGGGTTCTAAAATCTTAATTAATATGGCAATATATAAAGGGCACTTGCTACTAAAATGTTATTTAATATTATCACTGAGTTAAAAATGAGTGGGCCACAAAGTAATATTTGAGTGCCTTATCTAGACAATTCGATCACGTACCACTGATAATTGTCACGGGAAAAAAGAACAATATTTTTAGGTGTGCTCGAAAATGAGAGTTGCAGAAATTAACTAATTAGCTGTCTGTCCCTCTGTCCGAATGTAACAACTCGAAAACAGCTGAACGGATTTTTATGAAATTTGATACGGGAGACGTTTACTAAAACGTGTTTACACATTTAAGTTTTGATTAAAATAAGACAAAAATACAGGTCACTTTACATGAAGACTTACATGCATTGCTCCATGTAGATGTGACTGCGTGGGGAATCTCGACAGACATGCGCCCACGCAACCTTATGGGGAATCCCCGACATTGCTGAAACTGTTCTCTACAATAAAATACTGTCAAACGCGCCATATTTCGTATTGCATTCGTACATAAATTTGCCAGTTTGTTTTGAATGTCAAAATAATCGCGAAACAACATTGAATTTATGGGATTCAGTGGTAATTTGAGAACTGCTGATATAAAGCTACTACTTAAAGCATAGCAGACACTGTAACTCGGCGTGATATGGGTAACCAAAACAACATACCCAGCAACTGGTGAGGGGGGGTGTACTCACTCCTGTGCGCCTTGTCCGACGGGTCTCGACGTAGCAACACTCGCCTCTTGGAGCCTGGTCGCGTACCTGGCACAAACACCCACGCGTTACCTCCACGCCCCTCATATGCACTAGTGGCGCGGTGCATTATTGCTATTCTTGTTTAGATATCTAATGAATGGTACATCTTAGAAAAAGATAATTAAGAAATAATATACTCTATTTGTAGAAAGTAGTTAAGGCAAAATAATTTTAGGGCTACCAGGGGGGCTTAAATCATAGAGGAATTCGCTCACATTTTTAAGGCGTCTTATCGAAACATGATGACAAAAAATAACATGTATTGTGGCCAAAATAGACTACAAATAAGTATATGTTTCAGTCAGGCGACAGAAGTGAAGTAAAATTATTTTGAGAAGCTGGTATATACTGAAAAATAAGTCCTTGAGTTGAAACATATTAAAATTGTACATTATAAACAATGTGACGTCGATGAAATGTTACGAATAAAAATAAATTTTGTAGTGAAGCCATTGCACATATGAGACCATGGGGTCGATAAATGTCGGTTACAATTGTGTCACCATAATCCGTCCATACACATTTTTTGTAACTAACATAGGGGCTCTCTTTTCTACAGCAAACACTCAGTTCAAGAACACGCGAAAACACATCGCAAGGTTCGCATGTAACTGACAGAGTAAACATTTTAGCTCAGCAGCAGAAGGTAATTCCACAAAAAGGACATCTTAAAAGACGAATGCAGATTCAAAGTCACATAGTACGTACTGAAGTTGGAGTCGGAGTCGACGTCGTGGATGACTATCTTGATGGACTCGCCGTCCGTTACCGACGCCTGACGCCTCACCGTCTCCCCGCCACACAGATCGTCCATGGTACGAGGAGGCACAGCTGTGGGCCTGGCGGCAGGTATCCGAGCTTGAATGGCGCTCAGATCAGGTCTGCTCATGTAAAAGCCACTACAAGTTAACCTCTGCCCCAATCTAATAGAGCCCATGCCTTGGTACCTCATGGCACGAAGTACCTGATATAAGGACAGGCCTACGAAAAACTTACGCCAAGAAGATGGTTGTCTCAGGGTTACTACGTCGTGTCGTCTGGTAAAAGTTTATCGACGTTTGAGAGGTGCGTGCTGCTTCGTCCTCATAAAGATAGAGACAACAAGCACATATGAAACGTCGGCGAGCTTCTATAAGGCGCCACGGCGGAATAACCCAGAAGACAGGCATCTTAATATTAGCCGCCATCAGAACCTGAACAATCACGCCAAGAAGTTTCAAAGAAGCGGACAACCTGGGCACTGCCCTATATAGTAAAGCATTATTTTGTAATTTTTATATTATTTTGGGCGTGTTCGGAACTAAAATATTAACAAATTCTCCTGTTGGCTTTGTCAAGTGTCTGCAATAAAGGCTCTTGCCTTATCTTAATATCATGAATTAGAATGACCTAACAGTGAAGTCACTAATTCCCGCTCTTTCAAGTTTCTCTTTATGTGACAAAATATATAGTCCGACGATGTGACCACGGCACACACACATCAATCCCTGGTGCTTTCTAATTATCTAAAACTTCGTCTCTTCGCCTTGTTGAATATTCATATTCAAATCGTATCAGAGATTAATGTAACAGCGAGTTAAAGCACTGGCAGAAGTGAGAATTTGACCGTCAGAACAAAGCCTTGTCCAAATATTATTATTAATGTACAGCCTAGCTCAAAACAGACCGAAAGATAAAGCATCCATACAAATTTTACAGTTCTGAATTTGCTATCATTCAGTTCCGAATCTATTGTTCTCTCGTCTGATATCTATAAACCTAAATATTAAAATATAAAAAATTACGGCGTTGCCTGTTATTTTATATAGACGTCAGATGTCGTCTCTGAGCGTTTGAGAAAAATGTATCGAGAGTAATATTTTTACCTAGTGAGAGGAAGTGACAGGAGTTTGGATGGAGAAAACTGCATAAATTGTACTCTTCATGACATATTATTACGACGATAAAACAGAACGTAATGAGACGGAAAGGATATTTAGTACGAATAGGAGATATGAGAAATTCATACAGAAATTTAGTCGGAAAAATTATGAGACCAGACCGCTTGGAATATATGATCATAGATAAAAGAACCACATTAATGTAGTTCAAAGTAACATGATATACAGTTGTAAACTGGATTCCTCTACCTCAAACGGCTGTGCAAGAAGACGACAGTGAATCTTCATGTTCCATAGAGCTGTAACCAACTGATCGCTACCACTGACCGCTTCAGGCAAGCGGACAGCCGAATAACTTATTCCCGTTTACTCCAGTGTTGCACTTAGGACACGTCCTGAGTGACCCCTCCCCCCCCTCACACCTCTTCGCACTGCGCTTTCGACATACCACGATTTAATTTCGGCGTACGCCGCACTTCTGTTTGCATGCTGCTACCCGGGTTACGGACATAGTAGAACCGGGACCCTTAACACCCCAGTTGCTTTGTTGGCAACAATAAAGTGCCTTTCAATAACGATGTCCATCTTGCAACGTGACTTTTCAAAGCTTAAGAAATTTAAGGGCAGAAACACCTAATTTACGTAATAACTTTCTTTTTGAACAAGGCGTCTGGCTGCACGAGGCCACTGTCGATGACACAAGGTTACAGGCGTCTTATACTTACAGCTGTGAGCCTCTTCGTCTTGAACGTCTGTCGTCGTCCACAGCGAGTCCTGGCGGACCAGCTGATGATGCCTCGGGCGACAGGGGCGAAGACGAGTTGTCAAACCCTGGATCAAACAGATCAGGAACGCTAATGATAGCGGTGATTATGGATAGCGCGCCACAGAATTAATGGCGCAATACCGGACTAGGAGCGATGTTCTGGTCGCTCCTACTCAGACCTGCGAACGCCCTGAAGGCACGAAGTGTGTGTTTAATAAACTACTTTACTACGTGACTAGTCAAGTACTTGGTCAGAAATGAATTCCCTAACTTAGGACCGATGGCATGATAATGTGCTGCTTGGTCAGGGATATCGCGCGCCTCGCTGGGCGGTCATAGGCGAGTATGGAGTAATAGTGAAATGATGATTAGCAGGGGAAAAAAGAGTGAGTCAAAGAAAAATCCTGCTGCCATCTTTATCCGTTCAATGGCGGTAAAGATAAAACACGGTGGGTGACAGGCGAGATCTCTCTATTACGCATTCATTTGATGCATTTAATGCAAATCACATTCCTCAGTCTGGCGTCAAACAGAAACGCCACCAGTTAAACTTCGCCGCAGTCGCATTTGTCTCTTAATCCATGTCAAAACGCACTTGTCATTGTGAACGTAGCGTTGTTATTCGAGTAGTTAAAATGGACGTATTTTACTGGGGCTGAATAACCCGAAACGCTCATCCCTTTCTGTTGCCTGAACACGCAGATCGTGTGTAGCAACTCATTCATCCCACCTACGTTCTGCTCAATGACGTCATAACATGCCCCATCTGCTAAAAGCATAGGTTATATTTCACTGGTCTTTTCACGTGTTGTGTAACCACGATAAACATTTTAGAAAACTGCTCCAAAGAACGCTATGTCATAATATGTATCTTGCACCGGATCCATTATACCTATATAAAGACATGCAGTAAAAGTACACGGTGAGTAAAACAATGGAGCAGTCTGTCTTGATCATTTCAGAAAGTTTCTCAAGAAATCTGGTTCACTCTTCTATATTTTTAAAAAGAAACTTGTTGAAGAATAAATTAATGGATGAGCTACCAATATAAATAAAAATGATAAATACGGAATTAGCGACAACCGAAAGACTCATTAATCTCACGTTTTACACAAAAAATAACAAATTTTCGCGTTAAGGCATTGTAATCATACTATTTATCTTACTATTTACGGTACATTATCTCGGACCACACGAGTGGGTACGTAATCAAACAGACAAATTTCAGTAACAAATTGTACCAGAAACAATAAAAAGCAAAGAAAATTCTAAGCGAAAATAAATATATCAAAAATAAAAGTCAAATTGAAAATGTAGTCGTGAAGCTTGGCTGTTTAAAAAAGGGACAGCTAAAACTGGAAGACGCTTATATGATCTTTCCCAGGTACGCAACAAAATAGTGACATAAGAAAATAAATAATTAAAATATTGTCAATAACAGGGCGATCGCCTTGATATTGAAGGCAGTAAGAACCTCTGAAACGTCGGTAAACGTCTACCAAACACGACACAACAACCTAGAAGACAGCCAGACTTTGGACTCACTACCGTAAGAACCTCAAATCTAAAGAACAGAATACTAAGGAACACGCTGTAATACAAAATATATCTGATCAAAAAGACAATTGACCTTCGAAAATGCTACACGCGGGAGGCTAACCCCGTGCATTTTGTGATGAAGTTGACAGCTTTTGCGTAAACTCGGGCTAGAACAGGGTCACATGATATTAGCCCTGTATCAATTACTACTGTTAATACAACACACACTAATTAATATTTTGCGGATTTAATAAATTACCGGGTACCCGGTACAAAGTTCCTACTGTGTAAGAATTCTCACAGTATCTTATGTGGAGAAAACGCTCGAGTTGAGAGAGGCTTGTAATCAGTGTTGGGTAATAGTCATACAATTAGGTCTATTACTCTGGTAACGAAGCTTACATAATATGGGACATTACGGGAAAAGAGTGGCTCAAAGCTATTCTACAGCTGGTACTTCGGTACAGAATGGTAATTCTTAAAATATGGTACATGCATCAGAAGCGGTGCGCTGAAATATTTAGAGTGAACCCCGTGCGAACATAAGACTAATTGCATTTAAAATCGTGGCCAACTAAACCAAGCAATATGCCCACTACCACTACACCTTATGTCGTTTTTGTACGCAAGAGATGTAGAAGAGACGACAATGATGAAACCAGCAACAGGGCGGCGAGTATGATCGTAACGGACGGGCATTTGGAACGAATTTGACTACAAATTACGAACCAGGTCTTCAGCTTTAATGACTGCTACATGAGACACGGGCACTTCGCACAAAGTAGCTCGTATTTTATTTTTATGGTCATGGCGACAATTTGCACTCTCCCGTGGAGATGTCTCGTGGATAATTACACGCAATTATCCTATATATAATATTACAGCATTGTGTTTTGGAGAAACGAGATAGGTTTTTGTGATGAGGATAAAATATTTCTGATTAGATAAAACTCTGTTCTGGCGCGATGACTTTGCTTTTACATAGCAGCAGTTCAAACCACGGGCCACATGACGGGCGGAGCACACCAAATGATAACTGCACAAAGAAATCATTGCTGGAACACCTGAAAAGAACCTGGTAGAGGCGAAACTGGTTCCGCTGGTGTTTCCTTTTGCAGTCGTAAGCTGTGAAGTGCAAGAGGCACATGGCTGTGCGCATGTCCAGAGAGACGAGCAGATGGCGTTCACAGGTACAGTGTACTCGTAGCTGACGTAAAATAAATTAACATTTATTGTCTTGAATAAGATAAAATAAATGACAATGATGTTAGCAATTCATTCCCTGCTTACATACAGTAATTATTACGAGGCCACATTATCGAATGACTTGATATTTGGGTGGATAATAAAATAATTGTTTCGGATTTGAGGTTTTCACAGCGGTGAGTATGAAGATTTCTGTCTTCTGAGTTGTTGCGCTGTGTAGTATGGTAGATGTTTACCAACGTTTCAAAGGTCATACTGCCTCCGTCATCAGGGCGATTCTTAGTATGAAGATTTCTGTCTTCTGGGTTGTTGCGGTGTGTAGACTGGATGATGTTTACCAACGTTTCAGAGGTCATACTGCCTCCGTCATCAGGGTGATTCTTAGTATGAAGATTTCTGTCTTCTGGGTTATTGCGCTGTGTAGTCTGGTCGATGTTTACCAACGTTTCAGGGGTCATAATGCCTCCGTAATCAGGGCCAGGAAGACAGCAATATTCAAAAGAATTGTTACTATTCCCGTTACAGTAATCTCACGATCTGTTACGATAATAAACACACAGGGCTATTCACAATATAACATGAGTTTCATATTAATTATAGTTCTTGTCCTGTATTTACGTGAGAAATCGAATGTAATTAAATCTACAGCCAGGATTGGCCTAAAGGTTTGTGCTTCAACGATCTTTACCAGATGAAATGTCATCTGTATCTGTTCTGTAGGAAAGTAGCTTATATCAGATCATTGACGGACAGGCGCATGAACACTGATCACCACATACATTTTCCATTTTTGCGTAAAGACCATTTTAAAATCACCTCAAAACTGAACTGAGTACCACGGCTTACAGAATACGTGTGGAATACTCCAGGCTCAGTTACAAAAAGATGTAGGACTCACCGGACTGGTCTGCCGAGTCGGGATCGTAGAGACCGGTTGGTTTGGTAGCCCTGAACGAAGGTCTTCTGGACATAGGAATGCCTGCAGGGCTGGAGACATCTGCCGCTTCCACAGCGTCTCCGTTACTCCCATATCTGGAAACAACCAGGTTTGTTCAAGGCCACCATAAACCGTGTTTATTTAAAAACAAACAGCGAGGCAATGCAATTAGAGACTGATTCAGAAGGAAGAAATGAGAGAACGAAAGAATGGAAGGAAACAAAGCAAGGATTGATAGATAATAACACGGCATACAGAAAGAAAGGTGAAGAACACACAAAAGAAGAGGAAGAGACATGAAGAAATAAGGACCCACCGGCCAGAGGACTGCTGTTGCCTGGACACTGAGGCGACGGCCGCTGCCAGAGCAGCAGGATTCAGGCCTCCTCCGCTTGCAGGGTCGCCGGACCGCACCGCGTAAACGTCATACGCCGAGGCGCGTCTCGGCAGCTGAACTGGAAGTCCTGGGTAGACAAATAACGCTCATGAAGAGGGCGCATTTCTGTTGGGAGATTTCCCGCGCAAGTGCTGCTTCATCTTCTATCGTCTAATCAACTCCCACTTAATCTTTGTCATGACTTTCGAGTCTTGCATCCTACCTGTAACGGTGTTACGTTCGACGTGGTCAGTTCAACCCACGGACATTCAACATACTCACCGAGTCCGGCGTCTCCTCCTCCGGCTTGACTGCCACCACCCCCTGAAGTGTTGTTCATGTCGTCGTCATAGCTGTGCTGTCTCGTCACCCTGGACATTCTGCGACTTCTACCCTGCCTTCTCCTCCAAGCGTCCCCTTCAGAGTCAACGTCGTCTGAGCCAACAGTCACTGTCGGCGGCTTTGAACCCGGCGAGGATCGACCTCTCCCGTTGTGTTCAGAGTCATCTACAGCGCAAAAATTGTGGCTCTGAACTGCAAGTCACATTACGCACGGAAATGTGGTTTCAGGTTCTCACAGCGACGGGTATGATAACCGGCGACTTCTGGGATGTTGCGGCAGACATTTCTCGACATATGACACAAAAATATGCGGACTGAAGCGAAATTTTGACAAGTTTTATCAAAAATTGCTAATATCAAACAACTTTTAATGGTGATCAAACATCTCGCTACAACATTTAATTCGAGATATGTCTTCACGAAACAAACACAAAAATGTCTAAGCTTTGAAGCGAATTGTACATTTACTTCAAAGCCTACTTGGAACATGGGACTGCTTCTTACATTAATATTTTGTTACAAAAAGTAAATGCTCTCATACCGTGACGCATGACGTACCGTGCTTATGGGGAAAAGAGAAAAAACAAATGAATGGTTCGGATAGGCGGATCAACGATTCATCTGTGAGGGGACACACCACTGCGTTCTGGCAGGAGCAACAGGTTACTGGCTGTATATGAATGCGCGGCACATCCATCCGTGTGGCGCCACAATCTTCCCGCACTGCCACTAACAAATGTGAAACACGTTCGAGAAGCAGTGTCAACCGTGTCACTCCCGGCTAACACTACGGAAAGAAGGAAAAATAAATTCCTCTGTATGTCATGGTTCAGTGTCAGTCCATGCTGTTGAAAACGTGAGAACCGATAAGATAAAATGCATCGATAGCCAATTACAAGCAGCCAGGCAATGTTAGCCAGACAATCGAGGCTTCACCTAACACAATAAATTCTGAAAATACACAGAATTTAATCTGCTCTTAATTTCTTAGAATTAGGAAGAAATGTAAAAAGGCGTCAGATTTATATCAGAGTAATTATATGTAAAACAACAAATACTGATGTTTGTAATTTAAATATGCTATCATAAGAGCACACAGTGGAAAACGCTTAATATTACCAGATTTTAATATGAATGGAACAAATAAATTAATTGTATTATATGAAATATATTTTTTGTATAACACCATGTATGTGATAACTGTAACTGTAATGGCCACAGTTATGCTCCGGAAAGTTTAAATATTATGTATCAAATAATGCGGTCAACAGGCACTGACGTACGTAGTTTCAGATTCACCTCGAACTGAACGCACTGACTGCTCGTAATTGATTGGTTGCCCAAGCATGAATATAGAGAAAGTGACGCATTCCTTAAAGCATGTGACAGCTTAATGTTACGCTCAGTTTGCTGTACACTAAAGTTAATTACGCATTTCAGAATTGGAAACAGCTTCTGTTCGTAAGGAGTGCAAGAGGGATTCAAATGACGAGGAGAAAGCTGTCATACGGCTATAACAATTGTTTCCCATGCAAATCTCCGAATGATGTTTTACAGATAAAATTTTACAAATTCCTTTCAAAACTATGAAAAATTGCTTACTCGTTATGTTTTATGATACTGCAACGTGCAATAAAGGTACCATAGATTTGTGAATGTACGGACAATGTCATAAAATAACAGAACTACATCTATTAACATTCTGTTTAATATACTGTACAATGTTTGATCTATTTCCGACGTTTCGGATATTTCTCAAACTCAGTAATACAGCTTATTTTTACGCTGTACCAATACGCAGTAACTGATATACATCGTAACTGACAGTAACCGCTGTAAAGAGCTACAATGTCATCTTATAATAAACTTGTTACATGCCTCGGTTTATGTTAATGTACTTAAATGTCAGTGGCTTGTAAAGGTATTTAATAAAGAGATAAAATGTGACAAAAGTAAGCATTATGGTCATAATCAGAGTTACTAAAACATGATAATGGTAGAATTATAACCATTCTGCTCTCTGGTTGCAACCAGACAGAATATGCCGGTAGGTGAAAGAGCTCTGATGACAGATGGTGAGGAAATGTTTCCCTACAGGATCATAAGCTGCAAGGAAGAGAGGTGTGAGGAGGAAAGAGGGAGGTCTTGCTGGCAGCTGACTACAAAGAGGAAGAAGACGAGATCTGAGGAAAAGCCGTCCATGTGGAAAACGTTCAAAAAGTTTTCAAAGTAATATGACGCGACCAACTCGGCACTTAGCAGACTTATGTACCTCTGACATTCATTACAGCTTACAACGCCGTGGCTCCATCAATAGTGAAAAAACATTTTAAAAAGTCTCAAGAACCTTGTCACAAAGTTTCTATATTCACAAGATGGCTGTTTTCTGGACCACAGATCCATGTAGTATGGTAGACGTTTACCGACGTATCAGAGGCGCCTGTTGCCTCCATCACAAGAGCGCAACAGCCCAGAAGACAGCCATCTTAATACTCGCCGCCATGCGAACCTGAAATCTCACCAAGGAATTTTTAATTTCAGTTCTTAAAGACTCATGTTGCTGAGACAGAGTCGTTCTTGACAAGCTGACAGTGGCTGAGCTGAGAAAAGAAATTTCCAGCGTTTTATAAAATCCGAAGATTAATTACCGTGTTCAAACAGCAGACTATCACTGGCCATATACTGAGCCAAATAAATCCGTTGTATTATCTCTCATCCCATTTAAGATCAATTTTCATTTTTTCTCCCATTTAAGCTTACATATTCCAATTGTTCTCTTCCCTTCAGATTTACCAATAAAAATGTTCTGTGCATTCATCAACACTCCCATGTGTGCTACGCGTCCCGCCCACCTCGTCTTCCTAGGTTTGGCCATCTAATAATTTTTGATGAAGAGTTTCATGCCCATAACGTTAGTAGTTAATATCCAAGAAAATTTTTATTCAAATGACTCATCACCATCGTCAAGAACTTTTAGATTTGTTAGTAGTTCTTTATATTTTAATATTTCCACTCAAAGAAAGCGGACGGGAAGACAAAAGATTCTAAACCGTACTGTAGCAAACATTTGCAGAATTCAATCTGCCCTTAATTTTTCAGCTTTGACTTGTTAATGTCGTTCCAAAATATTTGAACTTGCGAGGGATTTATTAACTGTCTGCATATTATGATTCTGTCCTGCACTCTGATCACAGAACAGAGATGTATGCTTAGCTTTCTCTACATTTACTGTGTATTCTAGAGATGTAAATATAATTAATTAGCTTTGGAGCGAGTTTCTGTCACACCCTTCACCGAAGCCGCGTCACGGTGTGAACGCCACTTACCGGGTTTCAGTCTCGGGTCCCAGCCCCGATCTTCGCACGGCCTCCTTTCGGCTTGTGGACTACCGACCCGGCTGGCTCCCGGGGATCCACGCGAGGACTCCCTCTTGCCGTGCTGTCTCCACTCTATCTCCCGCTCCCATCGAAGTTCCTCCCGCCTCTCGCCGGCAACTTTTTCTAGCTCCTTGAGTGACGCCGGAGACACGTCGGAGTGGCGTCTCAGCTCTGGAGACCTCGGCGGTGCGAGACCCGTTCCAAGACCGCCTCCACCTCCCCCAGATCCTGTGGGGTGAACATAACAATTCCGATATGTTGCATTGAGGGCTGTAACCCTCGGTGACATCCTCCCTCCCCCCAGGTCGGAGCAAGATTGTGTTTCCACAAACAGCAGACAAGCCACGCAAATGTCGTTTTTTAGACGGGAGAAAAAGCACTTCTAAACGATGAAGGAAGCCTCCACTATAAACCATACATTCCTAACGAAGTAACTGAAGTTGCACACAGAAATTACTGCCTTTCCAACTCGAATATTACTGTATTATAAAGCAGCGAAGTAACATTGATGGTTCATACGTATTTCATCGAAGTTTCGATAACACATTAACGTTGATAGCAATTGCCTGAAAATGTGGCAGGTAAAATAAAAGTGTTCGTATATTATCAAACGATACATTAAAAGTGTATTCAACAGAGGGAAGAAATCAGCTGTGGTCTTCTGGGTTCTGACGCTCGACATTCTTGAACGTAGCTATAAGCGTGTCGGAGGGACGTTTGTAAGAATCTGCAAGAAACATCGCAGAAGATAGCCGTCCTCATGCTAGTCGCCGTGAGAAATTGAAATCTCACAAATATTTTCAATCATGTTACAATACGCTGACCGGTTTATTACAAAATGACTTTTTAAAGTCTATGCGAGAATATGGAAACTTGAAACTTATTTAACTCATGGGAAATGTATGTCCAGCAGGGAAATGAGGAGTGACTGGATACAAACATTTTGTTAACATTTCAGGACTGACAATAAGAAACACCACAAAAGAACTGTATACCTCATATGCAGATAGAAATATCTTCGTGAAAAATTAATATTAACAACACCAGAGTATGAAAGAAGTGACGTCACATAATGAGTAATAAAAGACTGTGAAATGTTCTTTGTAGAAATCGGGGTGAGAGAAGCGAAATCTGTGAATATTGATTAGCTATGCGCACTTAACCTGGACATATTAATAAAATATAAGAAAAGCTATGAATGATGCTGGAAAGGGGGTTGGTGAAAATGATGATAAAAGAGTGACTGGGCTTTCATTCAATTGTACACTAAATATTGTTGTCCCGGTTGAGTCCGGGGCATGACCAGTGCCGTGTCTGTTAAGTTTCGAAAGGATCAAAGTTGCAGATCAAAATTCTGAAACACCAACGCGTGTTTTTACGACGTTTCTTTAATGTAACTTGTCGAGGACGAGTTGAGGATTGTGTAACATACCAATTAAACTTAAAAGTTCCTGGTAATATTATTTCCAATTTTTAACTGAAATAAAACGTTGCTCAAGATTATGTACATAAAATTCAGAAGAGATGTTAATAAAAGTCTGAATTTAAACTTTCTATTGTTTGTTATGAATAAAGTGGTTAATTTGTCACAGTAAGTTGCAGTTCGCATCAGGCGACATTTTAAATACTACATATTACGTCTTCTCTGTAAAAATTACGAGAATATCACGTGTCAAATATATAACATTTTTTAAACCGACTTACTTCTGAATAGAATTATGATTAGAGGTAGTTTCAAGTTGTATTTAATTTCTATACTTTTATGCGTAATGACATTATATAATTAACTTTTAAACCTTGTTTGTGTGTGTAACTGCTTAACATATTACAATTAACTCTGAAAACGGAAGAATAACATTTCAATGTCATATTTTCATAAAACATAAAACACATTTTATTGAAATTAATCACTTTATATTATTCTTTAAATGTCTACTCATACTTTAATGCTATGAAATATATTTTAATCAAACATTTATGGAAGTGACAGTTAATAAAATATTATAACGATAAAGTTACATAACACTTTTAAACATACAAATCGTATTAAATAAAAGTAGATTAACAATTTAGACATTAAATTTTAAATTTTAGAAGAAAGGTACCAACAAAATTTTGATTTCTCTCCAATACGTAGTGAACAGAGAAAATAAGATTAATATAAGCAAATATACCGTCAGGGTACACAGCTTGATTGACAAAAAAATATTATACATAGAATCTTTACATAAATGGCAATCACATATTGACAGAATATTGACTATTATTATGAAATATGTCGTTGTGAAATAATTTTTCAAGGTTTATTAATTACATTGCTGAAATCACAAACACTTAGGCACACAGTTAATCCCGAAATAGCGTAAAATTTTATATTGTAATAAGTATGCTGTGATTTTCTACAGAATGTGTTAATCTGTACGACTACATTTGTGCTTGCGTTTCTTGTAGTGTACGAACATGAATATCATGACTGTGTGTATAGTTAACTGACTACACAGAGTAAGGAAATTATATTATATATAATTACATATATCGAAAAAAATACACACTGCTAACAGAATTTGAAAACGTAGTAACTCATGCATTATTCAGAGCAGAGATTTTGTTCTGCACTTCATTTGAGTTGTTTTAATGATAAACATTATACCTTATAATTCTCAATATATCATAACTTATGTTAAAAATTCAATTTTTTAAGATAAAAGATATATAAATTTAGTTTTGCAAACAATTACGAGTTCAAGATCCACCGCGTATAAATCTAAAAAAATGTTACATTCAACCAGGAGCTCGTAACTGAATTAGGTTGAATTCGTATCACAATATTAGAATGTAATTTATACACTGCATTAATGTAAAATTATACAAAATATATACAAAATCTGGATTAAATAATATATTCCAAAGAGCATATATACAAATTAAATTCAGATTTTAAATGAGCGATTTCATCAAGAGAACAAATTTTGTAAATTTTGGTATCAAAACAATTTAAAATGGATGAACATCGACATTTGAAGGAAACAAAAATCAACGCAGTCCACAAAAATTACATTCTTTTCATTACATGTATTTGACTGTAAAAATACACTTATAAAACATGATAATTTAAAACTCGGCACCAAATACATGGTCTTGTCTTTGAAAATATCACATTTCCCTTTGAGGAATTACTTACAAGTTGTCAATTCTAGAAGACCAAAGAAGTTTATAAAAACATTTTACAATTACAATAAACAATCTCAAATGAAATGCTTCGACAACAAAAATAAATTACCACCAAACAGTTTCCCGGGTTGTAGTTAACACTATACCCACAAAGCACAATGCAAACAGTGGTCAACAACTGTCTCTACACCTTCTGTTATTACGTCAGATGCAGCAATTTAACTCGTGCAACTTTAATACATGCTTTATTTAAGGGGTCCACGAATCTTTAATTAGTAAATGCAGAAAATAAACACAATTTAGCTTGAAATAATAAGTATTAAAAACTTCGACATTTAATCCACTAAAGTAATGAATATATATACACCAATATCACGATAGCCATATATAAGCAAGCCTATGTACAAAATCATCCACAAACTATCGAATAACGTAGAGCAGTTCTCGACAAATTCACTTACCAAATAAACCGGACGTAACTGAATCTAAATAACCTAACATGCCAATTGTAATATATATACATTTTATTATTAAATATGTAAAACGTCAAGTATTAGAGGATTATATTTTACAAATGTAATGATGGTTGTTAAAGGTGATGGCCAGTGTTATTATTTAAAGGAATGGAATATAATTCCAATATACAATGTTTATTAAGAGAAAGAACTTCAAAGAAACACATGAAATAATAAAAGAGAAAACAGAAAATACGAAGAGAGTAATATAAGTGCATGATAGATTACAGTAATAGCTCTGCTTTATGTGGAAGCGAAAGACGTAGAGAGAGCAGTAAAAAGTAGCAAAACAAGGCACAGTTTCCTACCTCAGGCAGAAAATTTATAATTTCCTGACACAACAGAGTATGACATCGCTGTGACATACGTCACTGTTGTGTCGCTGGTTTATAAGCAAATAATTAGGTGATGTCAAGAGTGATGTGTTGCAACTGTAGAATATACCTAAAACTATAAATGTTATAAAATAAAGGCTCACAAGAGAACGAAGTTTAGATAAAGCCTACAGAATGTAAAGAAGTTGCAAGAAGAAACCGAAGCAAGAATATGATATCAAGAATAACAGCGAAATAGAAGAATAATAATCGAAGAAAATTATAATTATTTAACCAAGAAATAGAATGTCTACAGGATGGAAGGTAAAGCGAAAGGGAGGGAAATAATTAAATGGATATAAATTAAGTGTAAGAATATGGTTAGAAGACATACAGGAAAGTGTAAAAAATCCATAGCATTCAGAGGGGTTTCAAACCTTCAATAAAACATTCAATAACACAAGGGATCGAGCTTCCATTCAATCTAATCTACGAATTCAAAGTGCTTTGAATTTCATAATAATAACAATAATAATAATAATAACTAAGTTCATCCACGTCACTACTCCATACGTTGGTTGAACAGAGCAAGAGGGGCATTGCGGGGTGAGGGTGTAATAACAGACGGAAAATCCCGTGAGAGAAAAGAAATTGATTTAAAAAGTAGAGAATAATCATCCATGAGCAGTAGCAGGAGCTGTGTGGCTTTTCTGCAGTTTTCAGTTTGCTTTTAGCGGAAACACAACTTGCCTCCCGCCTGCAGTTTCTGCAGTTCCTTCAGTGAGACTGCAGACACGTCCGAGTGGCGCCTCAACTCGGGCGAGCGCGGCGGTGGCGCCAGCATCGGTTCTGTCGCTGACGACACTGGGAAGCATGAGCTTCTTCTGACGGCAATTTCGTCTTCCTCCTTACTCAGAGTCGCGACCTTGCTGCTGAACTCCTTCAGTGCCGACGGTGACACGTCAGAATGTCGGCGTCGTTCACATGTTCTCGGCAACATGAGAGCCAGTCCAGCCCACTTCCCACCTGCCAACAGTTGTCACTTGCAACGTAACCACACGCCACTGCAACACTAAACATCTCTCCATTTTACTCATGTTTCCCGGGAAGTGTTAAAATTTTCGAAGAAGAGCGCCATCACCGATCTGAGAAGTTTTGTGCGGAAGTGACGCACTGACACGGAACAGTGTCGCTTTAAAACATCAAGTCCTTGATATTTTAGTGTGTGGAGATGCATAAATGATTAAATATTAAAAGTACACAGAAGATGTCCAGTGCTGAAGAAACGAAGTCAGTAGCGAAATGAGCTTTAGTGTTTTAGTGCAGAAATATTCCTACATCAAACTGGAAGATCAGTGGATTGTCACTCTGAAGCAAGTAGGTGCACACACAAAGGCAAAACTGAGTAGTGCAAATTCATCAGTCTAGTACAACGTAGGTGTAATTTTACGGTACCTTTATACTTTACTGACTGTAACTTAGCTGACATGATGCGGTCAAAATCAAGCAGGCGTTGCATGGAAACGGCATTAATACCGAAACACGGCCGAAGCAAGTGTTCGTACAGATGTGAAATGAAATGAAGTGAAAACCCACTAGCAGTTCTATTAAATAGTAGAATTTGAAGCGCAACAAATACAGAAGACATCCATAAACAGCTTGACACATTTATCTGGCCGACTGAGAGATATTTGGTTCTATTGTGTTCCAGTGCATGGAGCACTTCTAAATCATAAAACTCAAGACTTTTTATTTATTTATTTTTTGTTTTTAAAAGTATTAGCTCAGCTAACACGGTTAACAAGTCACGTTAAATAACTCGGCGAATTACATATCAGTCCATAAACTAAAGACTAGAATTTTGGAAACAAGTGTTCTGTTTCAATCACAGTTCAGTCCACACACGAAAATCAGTCAGCGAGATTTCTTTCGGCATTTAACTACACCTGCTGAAAAAGCGATGTCCTTACGTGACCGACTAATGAGTTGTGCAGGAAAACGTGAGATCGCCGTGTGGTAGGAAAACCATGTCACAATCGTTTCAAGGGTCAAATCCGTTTTTTCAAAACAAGCTGTGCACAGGAAAGAATTACGCTTGGAATCAACATGCAAAATATTGATATGGAGCAGACGTGTCCTACCGTCGTAAAAGAGACAAAAAGCTTCTAGCCAACCGCTGACAAGTGTTCTTGATTAAATCCTGCAAACACATTATAAGCTGCGAAAACCTTAACGACACGACTTGCAGGAATCAAATCTTGATGCCGCATCAGACAGAGGCAGTTTAAAAAAATATCGCATCAGCGTGCGCTTCGTATTGTATTTCAATTATGTCTTGAAAGTCTTTAACTTCTTCACAACACTCTGGTACAAAACATAAAAACAGACTTATATTATACATTGAAGCAACATTATTCAAAACGTGATACACATTTTTGAGGTTTAGTGCCAAGATACATTATGTTCCTAGGATGGCTGTGTCCTGGGTTGCTGCCTTTGTAGTCAGGTGGAATTGTGTCGACATTTCAGGGGTCCTCAATACCTCCATCATCAGGGTGCTGATGATGGAGGCAGCAAGGACCTCTGAAACGTCGGAAAGCTTCTACGAGACTACACGGCGTAACAAAGAAGAAACAGCCATCTTCATCATGTTCTTACATTACGAAGATCTTTAAGGTGAGACAAGTTATGTACCGAAAGCTTTATTTCTATTAAACAGTAGCATAAACCTAGTATCTTAGTCTTAATATTGACAAATAATAAGCTACTCATACACAGTCCATTACTGTTTTAACTCAAAAGAGACATAGAAGGCCTCTCCTCAAAGTTCTAAGAAACGGATTATTTTATATACTTCTGCAAATTCGACGCAGTATCGACGGTGTATAGTCTCAGATGCTGAAAAAGCGCTGTTAAATAAACTATAAACACACATACACGCACTAAATGGAAAAACATAATAAGGCTGTACAGTTCATTTATAATACAACTCATTTCAAATCATGTCCAGAGTATTTTCAGTTCTCCGAATACCAGAAAAATAACGCAGTCTCTCTAGGTTATGTATTTTTAATTTCAAAACTTGTATATCATCACATACATACCCACATACACACTCATTTACCTATGGGAAATACACTCACACAGAGCCGAGCGTAACTACATCTATTCAGTCTGGTAACTCGGGCCGTGAGGTCGATCCCAACCATCGCCACCAATCTCAAAATAAGAAACCAATAACATGCCTGTACAATAACAAACCATTACATGAATACGGCTGTACAGATCACTTCCGAAACGTCGTGTATATAAATTATACATCAAACGATGTATACTGTCCAGCATAATATTTTCATAATTTCACCCGCAGTCCAGAGCGGTATTGCAACGTAACACTACGTAAGAGAATGCTGGAAATAACAAGCTGTTAACTGGAAGCGAGGATTCATTATCTCTGGTGATATTGGTTCTTTGCGAATACACGATGCTTTTTTTTCGTGGTTCGGAGATAAATGTTACAACGCAGTTATAAGTGGCTTACTGTAGGAAGATGAGTGGATGAAACGACCCCGCTGAATTTACCAGTACAACAGGTTTCAGGGTATAACACCGCAGAGTGGTGTGCGAAATGAAAATGGAATCAAATTACGGCCTGAACAAGAGACATGTGTGGTCTTATATCTGCAAAGCCGGTGTAATGCCTGACACAAAACTAGCATCCGGTACTGCTGTTAGATATACAAGAGTAATTCCATTTCATCCCCCGCGGATAACAATTAACACATGTTCCACAGCAGCGAGTAAAAATATTTGAAACTGATTCAGATATCACGAAAAAGGGAAATGTTTTAACAATTTAACGATAGGTTAACTGTAACACGATCAACTTTCTACAATTGCGTAAAGATAACAGAATAAATCTTATTCTGTGGACGTGAACCTAAAATGCTCAGCTAACAGGATCTGAGGTTTTCACGGCGCAACAACCCGGAAGACAGCCATCTTCACGTACAAAATAGCTACTTACACACAGAAACACTCTACGCCGTATTCAATTAATATATCGTTGTGTAGGTTAATATTTGGGCGTTACATGGATAGCACACATGCACGCATGTAATAAAGCATCATTAAACAAACCGAGGCTATTCAAATGTATCAAAACAAATAGAAAGATGAAAATTATCCATACACAGTAAATGGTTTGACATAAATGAGGACTATCACATAAGAAAGCAGTTAATTGTAGTGACTGACAGTGCACAGACCTAAAAGACGAAAAATAGTGTCGTGTCTTACTTTCGTGCATCAATAGTAATTTATACACTGAAATACAGTAGAATCGATCAGATGAAATGCATCTTTACCCAACTGTAGCCAGCGAGAAGCTGTTAGCCAGATCGCCACGAGCTACGTCTGGCTTGTCGCAGTTGACTAACGATGCATTTTATCTGTTCGGTTCTGCTGTGCTCCAGCGTAGGGAGATCCACCGAAACACGAATATCAGCCGTGTTAACCATTCAAATACGGCTAACACGAATGCTTCTCCGCTTTATACGGATATCCATTCATACGCGCCTTATAACCTATGCGGTTTACAAAGCGAGGTTTAATCACACATGGGGCTATTATAGGGCACAGACATCATGAAGTTGACAAAGCGTCCTCAAATAAACACGAAAGCAAATGTACACATTCATTCACTCATACATCTCGCAACACGTCAAACGTTAAAGACTGTCACTTTGAAAACGGGAATGAATATAATGTCGTGTTGAAAATGTTTACCAGTCAGCTGACGCATACCTGCAGAAGCGGGGTTGATCTTGACGTCAGAGTGTCTTCTCTGTAAGGCTTCTAACATCGGGACATCCAGCAGACTGTCTGTGGAGTCCTGCTGAATCACGGGTTGGGCTCGGCTCTGCATCTTCCGACGGCAGATGCTGCATCTCCACGTGCTCTGAAACAGCACGCCGATGCACGTCACGACACTACCCAGAGGGCGTCTCAAGGTCTTCACCAGTCAGAATTCTTAAAACTAACAGCATTTACTAGGCACCATTATTACATCTATTATTAAAAAGTGAACAGGCAAGGAAGTATAATTAAAAGGGCTATAATGTACACCACAGCAAAGATACTGGTTTAAAAATTAAATTTAAAAAGTTCAAAAATTACGTGAAAAAATAAGACAATATTTATGGTGACAGTACGAGAGAACATCCTTGTAAACTGAACCCATATCGCTTCGAACTGTCACGTGGATCAGAACGCTGAAATGTTGTCTTCTGGGTTGTGACGTCATGTAGTCTTGTAAGTGGTTACCAACGTTTCGGCAAAACGCACCGCCTCCATCCTCAGATAGCTTATGCAAAGACGATGATAAAGTGTCAGGTATATTACCACGCCATAATGATACAGGAAAGATGATTTTCAAGTGGAAAGTCACGCTCTAGAACTATGATTTAGGTTGAAGTGTGTAGATAGCTTCGCGTTCCGGTCACACTTACTCAATAACTGCGTTGTCAATTTTATCAATATCTGAGTGGGTCACAGAGGTGTCTTGATATTAATGCAGGGGAAAATGAAAGAAAGATAAAAATTAAACGAAACAAAGACAAGGAGAAAGCTGGGATGAAACAGAGAAAGAAGACAAGAAATTAATAAATACAGAGGCACACAGAAAAGTCAAGTAAAGACGGAAAAAATGAGAAGTGGACGATGAATGTCGTTCGAAATAAATGTTTTTGATTTTGAAGCACCTTACGTCTCGACTACTAGTCACAGAGTAAACAGAGTAGACATTTAATTCATTTAATATTCTGCGAACCTGGTGCGACTATGTGCATTATTTACACAAATACGTACAATAAAGGCACTGCTCTTCCTCTGAGCAAACACAATTATGAAATGGAAACAGCAGGGCAACTCGAAACAGCAGGCAGTTTTATTTATGCCATCAGATAGGTGTCTTGATTTCAAGTTCAGTTTCCATTATACGTAACAAAATCAACTTGAATGTTGCCGTTGGATACTGAATGTGACGGTTGCAGCTGTTCCAACATTACCTTTTCAAATTTCTTCTCCTCCAGCAAGTGTGAATTACGAAATCGCTGAAGACTGGTTTACTCATCACGGGAAAGAATGAAAATTACATAAGCATTAGAGGAACAACAGAAAATATGACAAATATTGGAACCGTGATTAAATTAAACAAATACAGAAATAATTTGAGAAAAGAAAACATAAGACAGTGAGGAGGAACAGATAATCATTATTAATGCTATCAGAATTGTTTGCATATACTGTTGCTCTGATGATGGAGGCAGCAAGGACCCCTGAAACGTTGGTAAATTTCTACCAGAATACACGGCCAAACAACCCAGAAGATAGCCATCTTCAGAATGTTTTTGTTGGCAAAAAGTTGCAGATGATAAATTCTAGTAAAAACAACCTTTCAGTTCGAAGCTGACACTGACAGCGGGAAGACATGTTACCTTGTCTCTGACGAACATGGTAGGTCAGCGTGACGACGAGTAAACGCTCACAGCACAGAAGTTGCTATGGTTACTGGAACCTCGCAATAACTAGGGGAGCAATTCATCGAGGGCTGTCTGGACTCAGTCCAGTAGCACTATACGGGCTTGAAAGGAAATTTTCGAACGGAAAGATCCCACTCATGACCGGTAAGCAGAATGATCTTTAATCAGTTGCTGACAGGTGACCTATGAATAGCACAGACATTCGGCGATATGAAGCCGAAACATAAACTTTTGGTCAACACGAGAAGAGAGATAATTCGCTAAAGAAAGGAAATAATTCCGTACGAGAATATTTATATAAAACCAGATGTAAATAAAATAATAACAATTAGTAAGTTACAAGTGGTTTTAGAGAAGGAAAGGGCTGGTGTCTAGTCGTAAGAATAAAGTCTGTGTAGCAATGGAATAGCGCCATTAGAAATAGTTACATCAGGCTGTGATCTTCAAAAACCCGGTGTCAGACGGACATAGTCTTCTGTGCAGAGAACTCAATAAATGAAAATATAAACTACAGAACGAATCGAATAGTACAGCTAATGGAAAGCTAAACGTCGAACAACCAACCAAGAAATTTCTCACCGTTTATAGTACCCGAAACATTATTGCCGTCTTCACAAGGACCTGCTACTGGTCCCTACTATAAGCCAGATGAATCCAATTCACGCCTTCATGCATTATTTAACTTTTATTTTAATATTCTCCACCAACGTACGCTAGGTCTCCCAAGTAGTATCTCCCCTTCGGGCTCCCAGACTAAAATTCTGCACGTTTTTTTCCATACAGAGTTACATGCAAATGCGAAGTACGACAAAGTAATGTATGTGTATATAACGCTGACTTGTTTGTAACGAGACTTAAAACAGTAGGCCTTGACGATGAAAGCTCTGATAAAAGTCACTGACTGTGTCTCTCGAACATAAAACTGTGAGTGGAAGCTTCCAGGTTCTGAGTTCTAAGCTGTAATAGACGACTTATACCATGACTCACGCGTCAGTTCAATTTAGTTCACACCCGATAAAACGTATTTCTCCAGGATCCCTATTCTGTTTCGTCTTCCAAGAGGATTTCTCAGCAAACTTTTCTATATTTTTTTTATTTCTGTCATCCGTACTACATATCGAACTCACCGTAAGCACTCCGTTTAACTACCAAAAAATATTTGACGGTCTGAGTAAGTTACAAACTTCCTCCTTATGTAATGTTCTACATTCAAAGGTACAAACGACAATGCATTTCCTTCGTATAGCATATCACCTTCTTAACAGAAGGGTGACGTCTCGTCAGAGGACGGGGTTACGATACTGCGCTATTTTCTTCAAGGCAAACACATCTGCAGCTATGCATTGCCTGAGTGCCTCTCGTCACAGAGGTATGAATTTTAGGCAACCTAATGTCTCAAATATAACGTGTTTCATCCCCCTCCCCCTCGATTTTCATCATGATCAAATTTTAAACTCGGCACACACGTTTTTATACCCAGAAATTACTTCACATTGTGACTCTTTCTTTGTATATTAAAATAAAATCTTTACAATTACTCGTATTAAAACAAGTAGTAACTTGTCCGATATGAAATTTAAGAGTATTCAAATGGATGATTAAAAACAACATCAGACACAAGAACAAATTTCAGAAGAAGATTCTTATTAAATTCGTAAATAAGTATTAAGTCCGAAATGTAAATCATTCACTCACCATATGCTGTATCTCCTTACAGTAAACCTTCTTATAAAAAGAGATGTTAGTAACTTCAATACGAATGAATAAATCTGAAAGTAATTTCGGTAACTGCACAACAGCCACAGCATAAAATTCCGCTATTCCAAATTAATTAAGCAATTAACTACTGCAGTAAATATCCAGTTAACTTTCACTACACGTCCGGACACTATTAAGCGCACTTACCTCCCTATTACCTCTTCATTCTCGCGGTCATCTGTTGGTGATCCAGTTCTCTATGCGAAAACAGAACCTGTCACTTTCAGAACTTAACGACGACCGTGCAGTTTCTAGCAAATGAATTTCATTTCCTTTCAGAAGAAAGCGAGTAAGACAGAGAGCAGAAACGAGATTGTGATTGATTTCAATAGCAGAATGACGAGAATACAATACGCTGAACCACGAATTTGCTGTTTAGTTTTCATACAAACAAATGCTATCCCGAAGATGGCTGTCATATGGGTTGTACAACCGTGTAGTCTGCCAGAAGTTTACCAACGTTTCCTACCTCCATCATCAGGGCGATCACCTCCCTGATGACAGAGGTAGCAAATACCCATAAACGTCATTCCAGATCACCGCTGACGTGATCATAGTCCTGGAACCTGGTTACCCAAATTCCAAGAAACAGTATTATAGTGCAGCTTTCCTCTGCAGATTTTCTGTCTTTCCAGCAAAATATTTAGCACATCCGATCTGAATATGCGCAAAAAAATGCACCCATAATTCACCTGAGAAACTAAGCGCACTGTTTTCTGGCAAACTCTGCAATTCCCATGAAACATTAAGACGCCATTTATTATTTAAGTGCGACTGCAATCGTAAAGTTTCAGTATTGTGTATAACCCAGGATATGACTTTATGAAGTCCAGTTGGACTGAAAAAAATTTTGGAGGACGTTCCCAAAGATCCATTATTCCGGAATAGTTTTCTTTTTCAAACTAACAGCAAAACTGTTCGTTTCAGGGTATCTGCATAATAGAAACAATTTCAGCGTTACCTCGATGCCCCTAGACACAAACGTTTTGTGAAAGTATTCACATTAGGCGAAAATCCCAGCTCCTGCAGAAAATTGTCTTCATGCTATTATGCGTGCTTTTGCTGTGACTTACTTCTGAAGAATGAAATACGTCTTGTATACATTTATACGACGTTTCCGCAGTTGTCTTCGGGACATTGCCTATCATCACAATGACAAACAATTTATTATTTTTACAGTGGTTAGCATATTTAGTCTAATATTCACAAGGATCCCAGATTCAGCCAAAATTTCCGTCTCAAATTTCCCTCTACCCAAAGAAATGTCTTGGCGGTACTGCTAACTATAAGTCTAGAACATTTCTTAAGTACAGGTATACACAAAAGAATGGTACAACTGTGACTGGCGACTCATTTTTGGACATGTTGGAAAGCTGGATGTTACCCCAACTGAATACCAATTATGACGATTACATTCTACACCTGAACGGAGCTCCCCCCCATTTTCACAGGAATGTACGAGTGCTTTTCAATCGTGTTTTTCCACAGCGCTGGATGGGATGAGTTTGATTACCGTGTGGATGTGTGTCGTGTGACCCAGTGTGCACACATTGAAGGATTGTAATTAACGCATGAGAAGATTAGACAATTACCGCCGCTGACGGTTGTGCCCGTGTAAGGTGAGAAATAATTTTTTTATTAAATTTTGAAACCGCACCATTCTTTTGTGTATACCCTGTATAATACTGTGTATGCAAAACATCTCTCTCTGCATTGCAAGCTGTAAAAGAAGTTACGAATTATTACGTCTGTAAAACTTCACATCCGATTTAACGACATTTGGTAGTTCTTACGTTAATTTGGCGCAGCCAGAACTAGTTTTGGCGTTGGGAGAATTAATTTACTCACCCCATGCACCCAATTCAGAGGCAGGGTCACCGGATTCCTATTTAATCACCCTACTTGCTTGTTAGGTCGCTAGCACATTCATTGTATGAATGCTGGTAACCATGACGATAATCACAATTTTCAACACTACAGGGAACGACTTGGGGCATAACTATGTATGAATAGGAAAGGAGCGGATTAAAAATTCGCTAGGCGAGAGAGAGAGAGAGAGGTAGCGAAGTCTGGCGTGGGTTGCGACTTAATTGAAATTTGACTGGAAGGGTGGGGAGGGGGGAGGGGGAGGGGGGGGGGTGCACGCTGAGGTACGAGGATCACAGAACAATTGAAGGTGCTATTGTGTGTGTTACTGTCTCCAGATTACTGCAATTTTTGCAGTCTGGAGGGCCACTTTGTTATACAATTGTTGTGTTTGCTAAAACCAAGAAAGATTAATTAAAAAGAAAACGATTGATTGCCTGTTTATGTAAATCTTATCTTCATTGATTTTCCTTCATCGTCAGAGAATAAATACATTTGGGGCCGTAACAGTGTAGATTTTTATAATGTTATCTAAGTATATTCAACTGAAAAACGTTATAGCACATATCTACCGATTAGTGAGAAATTGCATTTTCTCCCAGCATCTATTACCACACGAACCTTGAGGCCCTCGCCTTAAATGGTGGTTAGTTTTGCTTTCTTTTTAGACGTTTTCAAAGAATTATGTTGGTATTACTGCTATCAGGAGATTAAAACGTAACTCTAGTAGCGTGCTATTCATACTAAGTTCCATGAAAATTCGTCTATTGGTTTAAACATCATTAAGGGAGGATATAACAACGGACGAACGGGCAAACGGATGTGATTATGGTCTTCGATGCTGTACCGCAGTGCAGCCTTGCGGGTGGCTTCGAAAATTTCGGAGGAAATAAAACCCAATGCCGTGTTTGTAGCGTCATGCTGGTGTGATCTCTAAACTAGTTGCTGCTTCAAAGTTTGGGACAGATTATTACATGAAAGTGATCAAACTTAGCAGCCGAAGAGGAAGGTGGGAACAGTTTGCTTGCAGTATTAAATTTCCATTTCAGAGACCAGAACACGTGAGCAATGCTGATACTTCAAATGCTACTTGAATATGACCCGTGACTTTAATAATATATTTATTTTTAGGTTCTCAAGAAACTGAAAGAACTGTTTTCTGTTTGAAATTTCAGGTTCTCACTGCGGTGAAGAGTTGATGTCTTGGGTTGCGACGCTCTGAAGATGGAAGCAGTATATTCCTCCGAAACGATGGTTGAGGCGTTACAACCACACGACAAGGAAACGTTCTTTCTAACTGTCACTGTTGAATCGTGCTGTTGGTGATTTGTTTTCTTAGTTTTAATTGTTCTTGCTAAACACATTACATACACAACCGAGCCTCAGGGGTGAGAAACCAGCGACTAACCACCTGGACTAAGGCACAGCAATTTAATGTCAAGTCTCTATAGTACGCCACTAGAAGGCTCTGTTGTATAGCTCAGCGGTCCCCGTACCTCCACCACTGCTTTTCTATACAGTTTGTCCAGTATACGGGACGTAATGAGGATGCTGAATTGAACCGCGTTTCGCCCACACTCCAAGTACAATTCCTTCCTCTGGGTATTCCCAGACAAATGAACCTTATTCTGATAAATTGCTACAGAAGTCGTTATCGAATAACACTTGGTAAATAAATTACACTGAAAAACCCTCGGGTTCTATCATACGTCACAATAAATTTGCTATTGGCCCATTCAGGCTATTGTAATATATACAATTAGATGTCCAATTCTTTGTTCTCTTTTATTCTGTATTGTAGAAGCACCTGCCCGCATTTCAAAATAAATTGTGTGATCCATCAGTAACGAAACCGAAGGCTGAAACTGTTATGTAGGCTGACTGCAAGGTAAAACAGTTTTGTGTACTCAACCGTCTGTCTGTCTACCACTTGAAACAACGACATCGTCATTTCATTCGGACTCCACTTTAACCTTTTGAAAAGCGACAGCAGTTCACTTTAATGAAAAAGGTTCATAAAAAGATGGACAGAGACGAACATAACGTGCCATACTTAGGAACGTCCCAAAATGAGGAGCATTTATACAGAAACCGTGTCTTTCGGAGGAAAACGAAAGAATGCAACGTTACTGCTAAACACTGCTCCAGGAGAACACTTCCTGCACCTTACAAACAACAGATGATAAGACGAAGTTAACAGAATGGCGGAAAACAGAAAACAAACGAACAACTGACACACAAATGGAAAAGGACGGAACATTTTTGAAGATACATCAACAATGTGTGCTGCTTCAGAGTTATAAAGAGCCTGATACGACGACTCAGCTGACCTCTAGACAGAAATTTTTAAAATTGCAAGAGGGAGGACAAACGTCGATTGGATGCGAATTTTTTTCCTGTCGTTTAAACCCAATTTTACGACCTCGTACCTAAACCCTACATGTCAATTCTGGGACGTTCTTCGAAGCTACTGACACTCATTGCGGTGAATCCTCGATAACATTTCCACCAACATACTTTATTCAAATTTGGATATTACTGAAACATACACCAAATAACTGATACTTGTGGCATAAGTTTGCAAACAAAAGTCTCAAATCACAGCAAAATTGGTTGTTCTGGCGGCTAAATCTGGGCTTTGCAAAGAAGAGCTACCCCGTTGTCATGTCAACTGGTCTGGTGGTCGGTGAAGCACGAAGCCACTTTGCGTTCATAGATCGATTGGTCGATCAACCACTATGACGTAGTGACCACAGAGGCGAACCTGGTAGAGAAATAATGAAAAAAGGCCAAAGTGCGGTTCAACGTCAAGCTATTGATCACAATAAGCCGTACCGAGTGGTCGTCGTACGTATCATTTGTGTCTCACGACTGAGTGAACAAAAATATAAACTTCAGTTGTGTGTCTAACTTGAATGATATCCATTCATAAAGCAGACAGACAGACGGACAAACAAACAAACAAACAAAAACATTCAGAAGAAACTATCTTGAAATGTCAAATAATGTAGCAGGATGTAGGATTAAAAGGAAGAATAATTTCTGATAGCAGCTTAATAAAAAGTAACTGTAAACATTAAGGCAATTCACTTGTCATTGATAAACAAGTTTATTCATTAACCGACTAAATCGCAACTCAGTTGTATTTAAGGTTGTCTATTACGTATGATTCTCACTGTAGAACAGAATTATAGAACAGTTATTTGTTTGTTTACTCCTTTCTATATTCTTTTTACTAGCTTCATGTATACGAAGTGTCCCGTAAGATCCAGGTCGTAGGAGAACTCTTAATTTGAAGGAATAATGCAAATTGTAAAGAAGGAAAACGGAAAACTTGCCATAAACCACGTGTTTCCAAAGAAACTTTAGAATTTTTCAGCATTGCATGCTGTTACTGCGCTTTGTTCTTCGTCTTTATCAAGTATAAAAGTATCGCGTACGTTCATCATATTCACTGTGAATGAAATCTTTTCCAGGTTTATAAGTAATCAGTTTTGATGTTGTGTTAATTTGTGTTATCACGATTCAAATTCTTACGGACAATTTCTTTTATAACCACTGATGTGTTATTAGCACATCTTTATTCTTCAAACGTTCCACAAGTAAGTCTTTATGAATGGTCCCGGAGCGCTCCGGCGCATAAAATCGAACCGAGTCCCAGGACTATGGTGTGCGTTCGGATCATCCTAACAAAAGTCTTCAGAAGACTCAAAGACTATGCCTTTTATTTCGTTTCGGGTAGTCTTATATGATGGAAGTGCATTATTTAATCAAGGACATTTTCCCACTTTTCTCCCTTTTATTTGTCTTTAGCTCAGTGGAAATGCACAAATAAATGTACAAGAAACCATACTAGATATTCTGAGGACCAGGATATACGTTTACGTATTTTAAAAATTCAGCCGATGTATCAATGACAGGAAGTGGGAGGTGATACGCCGAAATGTAGCAGCGACTGACGTCAAACTTCCAGCTCCTTTCCTGTCGTCTAGGTCAACACGTTTATTCCATAAGAGCATTACCCGGGTCTGCTAAGACAAGCAATATTTCGACCGTAGACAAAGTAACGAGAAAGTTTAAAATTTGTACCCTTCATTAAAAATAATCAGGGTGGTCACATTGGAAAAGGATAAGATGGAACAGCCACACAGAGCGCGTCGACAATAATACATAGGAAATAATAATCAGAAGACCCGAGGAAAGAAGCCACTTGGACGATCTGGGTGTAGATGAGAGAATAATATTAAAATACATATATAATGAAAAGGATCTGAGGTTATGGACTGGATTCATCTGGCTCAGGGCAGGAATCAGTAGAGGGCGCTTGTAATAAACCTCCGGGTTTATTTTATGCCATTTTAATAATGTACATAACAGATAATAATTGTATGTAACACATATCAGACTACTAACCCAGCTATCAGTTCTTTAGTATGAATCGCGTGTTTCACTATGTAGATACATTTATCAAGGAAGATAGTGAAAAATGATTCTCTCTAGTTTATACTATACGTAGAAACTCATTATCTCTGCCACCCTTGTTTCTCCACTTACCTCAGCCATCAATGTAGCGGCCCCAGGGCCCCGACGTGTTCTTGAAGCAAGCGATCTCTTTGATATTAAAAACATCGACAAATTCTCTTCAACGTACAGCAAGTAGGCGGACTATTCCTGACTGCGAGGGATTCCTTCTGTATTTACTGACAGCCGACTTCAACTTTGATGTTTAGTTTAAAATATCGAATATCAGTCTTGTAGAGACAAAGTTCACATCCTTATTTTAACCTATGGTATTTAATTAAAGTTCATATACGTAGGCGAAATGTAAAATACCAAATAAATGTTACCTAGTTTGTCTACGCACCCAGTTTTGTTAGCTTAATTGATTTATATGTTACGGTCCCCAGGCAGTGCCCGCTCGTCCTTCTGACACAGGTAGGTTTAGTGAAGGTAAGGCATTTAGAAGTGGAATGGGTCGGATGAAAAGCGTCTAAACAATATTTGAAAATTTAGTCCGTACCGCGAAGAAAACACAGCGCGTATCCGATACAAAGATTGCTGGTTATGTTAAGGAAGAAGTCGCCTTTTAATCTAAAATTCATATACGAAACCCAAAAATACACACTCTGTGCATTCGGAATTATTCGAACACTCGACGCCAAGAAACCTATGTAGACAAAGAGTGTCGTGAAATAACCCATTAACCTTTGTTTCAGAGGTGCTTACTGCCTTCATCATCAGGGAGCCCAACTTAGTTTAAATTTTTTTAAAAACTATATACACCAGCTTCCTAGATCCTGAAATTTTACAACGCATCAGTGTCATATATAAAGTGAACACTTGTTAACACAGCTGTATGTCCATACATATTTGTCACAGCCATTACAGCAAAAGCATATCAAACTCAACAACTTTCGCCTTTGTTAAACTAATTTTGTTTTAGAACATTCAGTGTAACAAAATTTATGTAGCACACTGTACGTCATACTGTAGCGTTAGAAATCGAAACCAACAAGAGCTATTTCATTTGTCGATTCGCAACAATGCCAGTCTCTTTCATTTGTTTCCTCTATCAAGCTCAACTGTCCACTTGACTGAAATCGATAAAGCTTGAATCCGCAACCAGTCAAAATCAAGTTTCTATCCATTTGTTCAGTCCACCAAAAATTATAGACATCTTTATTTTTCATCAGAAATGTCTTCACTCTAAAGGGCGCACAGTTAAACAAAATGAAATAAAAGTCAGAGAATAAGACGGAAAGATAAAACAATGCCACTTGAAACTGGTCAGAGAATAACGAAGATATTTTTGTAGAACGAAACAACCAAGGAGGGCTAAAAAGGAAAGAAACAAAATAAAAAAAACAGGGAAGAAACAGACATGCAGAATCATGTAACGTACCAAAACAAGAGAAATTTAAGTGCATTTGTGCTCTTCTATCGGTCTTCCCTATAATGCACAATATCTTCCAGAATTTGCTGTAACAAAGGCTTTTAAAACAGTTCGAAACAGTAAAATAAATTATCATGGCAAAATCCTTAAGCGAAACAATAAAATTCGGACGTCTTTATTAAGCAGGACTGAGGTTTTAACTGCGGTATCGGGGCGGGGGGGGGGGGGGGGGGGTTAAGTCACTTACCGCCCCGATGATGGAGGCAGCATGGATCTCTAAATAGCTGGCAAACTTCTACCAGACTACAAGCGCTACAACCCAGAAGACAGCCAAAAACATCATTATCCATGCCTACTTCTTATGTTGTTACATTGTGATACGACTGGAACAGAATGCCGCAGTTAAAGTATTAGGTCCCTCATCAGAGGGGGTCAGACTTATGACTGAGGTTACTCGTTGTTTTCCTCAGGACCCCAAGGTCAATATTTAAAAATGAACCATAACCGATTTCTTTATATCTGCATGATGCAGTTCCTATTTATAATTGTATGAAAAAAACTATGTTTTTAAAGCTTTTTCTTTTAAATTAACTCGTAGGATATAAAATAAGACGCTGAAGTGGGGAAACACTGATTAGGGAACACATCACATGATGATATATTCTGGATGCATTAATTCACTAGGCAAACAAAGATTAAAATGCTGTGTTGTTCTTTTCGCATGTGGAACTTCGTCGCCCACAATAAGAGAAAAATGAAGCTGAGAGAGTTTGGGAGCAGGGAGGAGAGTATTTGGACATATGAGGGATAAAATGGCGGAACGCTGGAGAAAATCGAATAATCAGTCTACTCTGTATCCTTCACCAAATGTTAGTAGGATATAGGACGATCAAATTAAGGAGAATGAGATTGGCGTGGCATGCAGCTCGCGTGGGGGCGGTTAGAAATTCGGTTTTAAAGTGTGAATATAAATTTGATTTGTTAGTATTTTCAACAAATATGTATTCGCGGCTTGCCACATTTTCAAAGGATTAAATAAAGTATCTTTGTATTATGATTATACCCTGCATTCCGGTAAGCCTATAACCCATAAAATGAGTTCAAACTATGATTCTTCGCCGCTATTGATATATTATATTTTGTTCGATATACTAAATAATATACATACATGTTGCATATTAAAACAATGTTTGGACTATGCATGTTTAGAGCAGATACAGACAGGCGAGATCTGAGATCCTCAAGGCGACGAGTATGAAGATGACTATGTTGCCGACGGTTCAGGTATGCTCACTGCCTCCGTCATGAGGGCAATCGCTCTGATGAATTTTTACGAGACTACTGCACGCCGAAACATTCCACAAAACGATTAATTCCTGGAGACTGGCAGTGTTGTATTCTGCCTGAAAGACCTAACAAGTTCCAAGCAGAAGGCAAAGAAGTGGCTTACCTCGTCCTGGTTCTCATCCAGTTTGGAGTACGACGCGCAGTCCTCGCAGACCTTCTGCTGGCACTCGTAGCACGTGCGGAAGAAATCGTTGGGTTTGAAGCTCTTCAGACAGACCCTGCAGCCTCCTGTGCGACAAGGGGACTTTGCAGTCTCAGATTTCCTATAGACACACAAGAGGGCGTCGTATGATTCTGAGTCCAGGCAGAAATTATTTTCTTAAAAAGAATTAACTGCTTGATATTTGTAATGGTGACGTGCCGTGTTTTCCTTGCTGTACGGGCTGAATTCTTAAATAATACTGAGACAGGCTTTGGCGTCAAAGGGTTAATTAACTCCATGACGCAGAGCTCGTCAAGAAATTCCTCGGATTTTATGGAATTAAAGCAAATAAAAAAGAAAAAGACACAAACTAAATTTATATTCTCAACTATAAAAAAGGAAAGATCCGGAGACAAAAATATTATAAAAATGTAGGAAAACAACGTAAAATGGAGACAGAATAAATATTCAAAGTGGCAAAGACGTAATACTTATAACTGGCTGAAATAAGAGGGGGGGTCAAATAGAGCAACACAATAGACCATCTTTAAAACACATTTCTACCCTTAGATTAATACGCCTGTTTGACCGCCTTCGTGTACCCATGCATCGGAGAGGAAAGTTTAACTCGCCAGTTTGAGCAAACTACCAATCAACCCTAAGCAGGACACAGGCCTATTGCAGCGGCACGAACATAATGTGGTGGAAAAACCCACAAATCCATTATTTTAGAAAAGTCATATAATTTCCATTGTGGGGTATTTTATCATTGCAGATCCCTGTTACCTGTAACACATTCCTATTATATAGCGCAATTTTACTCACATGTGATTGAGGACATAGTACGTTTTTCGTTGGATCACACGAACAAACTGAGTATATTTAGTTCTCTTCATGTATATTATGTTATCTGAAATATCCCAATTAGTTTCAATCAACTTAAAACACAATACAAAAAATAAATACGAATATTTTGGGCTTCATCCCCTCGTTCCAAGCTGCGGTTCTAAAATAGAAATTGTAACCGAAATATATCCACTTTAATAAACGCATACAATACGATAAGACCAATAAAATAGTTAACAAAAGCTCAACTAGTTAATAGTAAAACGCGTTTCATTTTAACTACATTGTTCTGCTGCCCTAATGCTGATATGAATATGAAGAACTTCAACATCCACACGGTCGTTTTACGTAGCGTTTAAGTGATAAGAGAAACGAGATACAAAAGGTCTATTCGTTTGCAAAAAGAAGCAGTGTCGCGTACTTGCTGCCTCTAATCGTGTTTTTCCGTTAGAATTCCTTTTTTAACTGCAGGGATATGCAACCTGCGAGGAATGTCCTGCCCAACTCCGTGGAGACAGCAGACTGAAATGTGTAGGCGGATGATGAAACGTCTCTTTTTTAAAAGGCTGTCTTCTGGCTTGTAGCGCCGTGTAATTTGGTAGTAGCTCTACGACCCAGAAGACAGACAACTTTGTACTCACCGCCGTGAGAACTTCAAATCTTACGTCTCCTTTTTAACTCTATACCTTGTTTCTTTTTTTTTAATTATTTAATTATCCTGTCTGTTTGTTTCTTTATCTTAGTTCCTTCCTTCCTTCCATCCCTCCTTTGTTTTGCTTGTTTCTATTTGTTTATTTTCTCCTTTCTTTTGGTTCTTACTTTACTTCTTCATTAATTTTCCGACTTTCCTTAATTTTATCTTTTCTCTTTAAAATTGCTTGCCCTTTGTATCGTTCTTTAATTTTATTCAACACGCTTGCGGTAGGCAGACTCATTATATTTTGTGGTTTTATTTAATTACGTGTTATTTAACGACGCTGTCAATAACTCAACTTACAAAATACAAAATGATTAGATTATTAATGAATAATCGATTGAAATGGATGCAGACGGAAACAGTCGTGTCCTAATTTGAAGAATTATCTTGCAATTTGACTGGAGGAGCTGACAGAAACCATGAAACGCCTAAATCCGGATAAGTGGTTTCCAGGTTGAGATCTAAACCCGGGACCTTCTAAATACGAAGCAGGAGTGCTAACTCCTCGGCCACGCGTTCGGCCGCACACTGTTATGAGACCTTGTAGAAGAACGAAGTCCAAGGTATGAATAAATGAACAATTTTCTAAGAAGTCTGACCATTTCAGACACAATTTATCAAGAAGAAGTACGATTTTTTTTGCACAGAAACGAATTTTTGAACATCGTAGGATGGAGACGACAGAAAAATTACTTTGTCTTCTTTCTCTTTTCCTTATTCCCCTTCTATATATGCATCGTTCGGAATCCAGGAGGGCTGGCGAGGCGTGGATAATGATTAACCTCTCTCAATATGCCTTGCAGTGGTCAAGGTGAGCAGTCTGTTTTCATAACGTCAGAGAAGAAATAGGTTGCTGAATAACTATTTCCCATGACATTCATTTCTAAACACATCCATTTTCTGTTACTTCACATTTCACCATGAAAGAATAATAACGTAAGAACAGCTCACAAATCTTCCTGAATCCAGGCAGAGTTAAAATATTTTGCAACGACAGAAACAAATCAACCTATATACACAAATAGCATGTTTTAAGAGGAGATGGAATTCGGAAAATGCTTTCCTCCATTCAGATTATAAATTTTATCTACCGCGTCCTGTGTAAAACCATTACGATTAAGACGTACAAAAGCATAAAGTTTGTATTTATATATCTGGGAAACTACGTATATTAAGACAATCACACAGTCTGAGGATGTACAAAAAATTTCTGAGAAAAATATTTCGACTTACGAGAGAGAAAGTAACAACCTATTTTTATTAAAGCGATTAAATCAATGAGAACTGGGTGAACGAGTTATGTAGCATGCATCAGTGGGAGGATAATATTAAAAGGTATCTAAAGAAATAAATTGTTAGGATGATGATAAAACATATCATTTAATATCGGCTCCAGGGCCGTGTATATTCAGTTTAAAAATTACAAAACCACACAATTCTTACATTACTCATTGCTTTATTCGTAATACTTCATACTTTGGTGATATTATCACAACTGTACTTTTCTTATAGCTCACAAAATGCTATTTCCAGCCACGGTTTAGACAGCACGTATTAGTTTTCCTTCTGTTAAGATTTGGTTACAATTTTTGTGCTACGCTGCGCAGCATTCTGTTGTTTCCTTCGTACGCGTATTTCCCAAACAAACCGCCAGCTTTCTTACATACCAGCGTCTCTTTTACTGCCCACATCATTATTTTCTTCTCCAGTGCAGAGCCGCCTACAGTCTATTAGCGAGAGAATGTGAACGAGCTTTATTCACCTCTGGTCTGGATTTCATTCAAAGAAATGAATAGAAAAATGAAAATTACATGAGCGTGAGCGACCGTTACGAGCGGCTAGTTAACGGTGGCGGCGGAAATATCGGCCGAGCTGAAAACATTTATCTCAGGTCTCAGTTCTGGGCATTGGTATAAGTAGTGCAGATGACTCCACGCTGCGACTTACGTAAACGTTCTGTTTGAGCTTTAAGATCTTTTAATAATTCTATTCAAGTATTTCATTTCTTGAGATCAAATGCGTTTTGAATGACTAGCAGATCACCAGCAATTTCCTAGAATTACGACTGCACTCACATACGAAGGTGTTTGCCTCCTTCTCTTCCAATATTTCAGTGACAGAGAAAGGTGCAGTTTTCCTTATACATAGGCCTGTATCTTCCCACCTTAGCGAAGCAAACAAACAAACAGCAGCACACAGCATGTATTTCAAAGCACGTCGCTGCTATGTTTACCAAGAATCGCAAGAGCGATTCTATTTAGAAAAGGATATACATTGAACATTTTCCTCATCCATCTAGAGAACAAGCTTTTCTTTCAACATCTATGACGCACATTCTTCCTGCAATCCGTAAGCCTACTTGATTTATATCAACACGGGCACAACAAGAATATTTTATAGTTTTACCCCCCCCCCCCAATAGCACAAACGTGGACCATAGAATATCACATTATTAATTGATAGTACAGTACATATGGAAAAACGCACTTGGAAGAACTCTGACGAGGACGTTTTTCATAGAAATGGAATTTTCTTTAATTAATCTCAAGTTGTTCCGTCTGTATCTCTGTTTCAATACTTTTGAACGTAAACTTCTATTCAACTCATTTCGTTCCAGATTTCTAACATGTTATACAAATTTACGTAAACATTTGTGAATTTAACATTACCTTCATTCATGACCTCGTTGCTGGAGATTCAAACGTTGTCCTTCGGTCTGTGACTCGTCAGTTCAAGAACTTGAGTACCGCAGTCAAAACGCTAACAGAACAAATGGCCCTGCATGTCTAACGCTAGTCGTAGGACGCAACCGTGTTATATACAGCTTTTACATCACACACAGCTTCCGAAGATAATATTGTTTTATAACAAAATACTCACTCCCAACTAGCGTCGAGGTTAAGAATGATTAGGAGCTATACTACTCTCCCCCAAGCGCCTAATGGCGTATAGTGCAACAGCTTTAATTCTTTTTATACAGTAATACTTGAAAGTGTTATAAATAGAGCAATGGATGTGATAAGAAAGGTATAGCGCATTTTATACATCAATGACATGCACAGATACTTAATGACAGTTTCGTACGCCTCTTCAATATTCGCACATTAGTCACAGATAAGTGCAAAAACAATACCGAAAGTTTAAATTTGTTACTTTCTGAAGAACAAATAGCAATACTCAGAGTTCCATGGTTTGATGAAAATTATATAGATATTTTATTCTTCGAAACTATGAGTTTTATCTCAGGAAAGGTACAAATTCAGCCGAGGATTTATTGTCAATTTTCCGTGTAATACTGTACACACAACCCCTGACAAATAACAAACCTTATCTTTCTGTCCAGCAACTGACAACAATGGTGAGTTGAATCACGTGACCACGTGACCCAGCGTTCTTCCTTGTCAGGAGTAGATGGAATTTAGTTTGTCTTGTGGTTTCAGTAAGTTCTTTATTGACGGAACCAGGGTTTTGTTTGCAAAAGACGGAGGAGGAAAACGCCAGCAAATTCGCTGGCAACATCCAAACATTTTGAAAAAAGAAGACTTCCAAGCTGCCAGTAAAATTCGAATATCAATGTAAAGATCGAAACAATGTTGTGCTGCTTTATTGATATCAAAAATTCATTTAAGATTTCTACTCAGAAGTTTTGTACGGTTTACGTGACACCATTCCCCAAACAACAACAAATCTTTGGCCGGTTAGATAGATTTTTCATTACGCGCAAGTTTGGATAAAAGAATTTTTTGATTAAAAATTCCAGTGTAGAATCATCCGCCGTAGTAGCATATAGCATGACTTTGCACTGTTTTACGTTTATTTATTTCCACGTATCAATCTTATTGGCAGACAAGTTACTTCTCTTTATTAGCCATTGCACTCATTACTGAAAGCTTTTAGAAGCAGGCTTCAAATTAAAATAATTACGATCCACTTGTCGTTTGTACTGCACTGCGTTAGTATAAAACACAGCTTAACCAGAACAGGAAAAGTAAGTTTTGGACAAAGAAAAATACATATTAATGATTAACAACTGCGACATTCCCTGTAGAAGTCTCATATATTATGGTCACAGCGTTGCATTGTGTTCGATGACGTTACGAGCCCCTCGCAGAGGAGGTGCACTTTAGCTCCGATGCGCTGTTCACATTACTCAGAGATAACATCTTCTCCGGAAACAACAAAGCGTAATTGTTCGGTATTGTTGACTTTTTCCACATCCTATCGTCATCTGACTGTCTTATGGATCCATGGAATGTAAATAAATTATTATTATTATTATTAATAATATTCCACGTTGCTGTGATGTTCCCACGTTATAAACACACGCCGGCGGCCATCTTGTTTGTCATGAAAGCAGCACTAAATATAAATACCTCCCACCGGACGGTGGCAGTGCGTTGGACGACGATAATTCCACTCCTCAAATTCCGACGATAGATTTCTACATTCAAAAAGGGCACACGGAAAGTCCGGAATTTTACAGGCTTTCAGGAAGTAACATTTGCAGAACAAGAATAACTCAGTTTTATTACTATGTCATGAAAAACCTATCATTAGGTCATATGTAGGGCTAGCCGAATCCAATCCGCACTTACACAGTACTTCTCTAAAACTAACTAACACACTAGATGGCTTACCGAACCCGAAGGTTCATCAACGAATTAACCAAAGCCCTCCACCGGACCCTGTCCTGGGCCAACAAAATCCAGTCTCCTTCAACTCCTATCTCCCATAAATCTACTTCTCTAAAACACATTTTAATATTATTCTCCCAACTACAATAAGGTATTATTAAGATTTTCTAGCCAAAATGTCGTATTTTCACGACTACAAATAAAATATCGCTGCCCCTCTGCTAATTACGTGGCCAATGAAATTTTAATTACGAAAGAATACAAAATATGTCGAATCTTCATGAGTCTGGAAAACGCCAGAATTTAAATAATATTAATGCCATACGGGACAAAAAACTGCTTTCTATACTTTCAGCATGTCAATTAGTACTCAAGTACAAATTCATAAAACATTTAACTGCAGTCGAACAAGCACTGCATAACTATAACGCAAAGGGAATAGTGAAAAGAGAGGGTAACCGAATTAGCACAGCCGGCTGAGCAGTCAGAGCAGTGCAACCGTCTCAGCTTAGGTGAATTACAAACCAATTTCACAGAAGACTGCTCGTCGGTACACTGATTTTGTGCCTACGTCAGTACAGACACACAATGGACGCAGATGCACACGTGGGCAGTTTCAAGATATCCTTAAAAATACATTGTAACGGTAGTTTCCTTTTAAAGATTTTCATCTTTGAGAGTGGTCTGTGTTCCTTTGTGCCAGAATCTATTCTTTTGTGAAACGAATGACGTGACGAAGAGACATAAGCTCACAGGAAAATCTAGTGTAGCATCTGAAGCAGACCCGCGGGGCCAAAATCGACATCTTCACCGACATGAGTACATAAAATCTCACCCACTTCAAATTTCATGAGCTGGAAAGATAAATTCATTTTTCTCGTGCTTTGCTGTCTAAAGACGCACGTGATTACTATACTGTCCGAGTACGCAAATCTGAACTGTTCGCCGATTTTCACGAAACATGTCATGAATATCACCCCAACCTTGTTCTGTTTAATTTACAACAATCAGTAATAACAACATGGTGGATGAGCGAAATTGAAGTGGGAGCCAGATAAAAATTACTTCGTGAAACATTAAAAAGGAAATGAGAATTAGAATGATCCTACTTCCTAACAATTTAGTAACAGGTCACAAGGCCCAAATTCTGCATGAATTAAAAAGTAATAGTAGAACAAAGTTGAATATACTGTTACAGAAATACACAGTTTAAATGGACAAAAAAGACAGTACAATCCTTTTGCACAAATTACAGATCGTCAACGCTTGTACCAAAAAAGGGACTTCGTAAGTACGGCTGCCTTAAAATATTATCCCTTTGGATCAGGTAAAACATATGTAGTGCATTTCTGTATGTAACAAGTTCAGAAAGCATTCTCTGCGTAGTAATGTTGGAGAGCAAATGGAAATTTTCCACAAATAATGGGTTTGGACTCGCATTGAAACTCGGAAATCCAAAAGATGTTTTTAAAGTACAGCCGTCTCGTGGTTACGACGAATTGAACAGCCTTCATCACCAAACTTTCTGACCAGTCGTCTACGTCGTACAAAAGCCATCACGTGACAAACGTGGGAGTATGGAAAGCGGTTCAGCTTCACAATGAAACACCATCTTCCGAGGGATAAGAGGGAGAAAAAAGAGACGGCACGCTATGAGACAGAAGTAGGGTGAATTCTGCTCCCAAGGAAACAACAACTTTTCATCAAGAAACACCGACCTCTGTTTCAACAACTGTCACGAGTCATAATTTTTATTTCAAAGCGACACCATTTCCACTGGGGAAATGTTAAGTTCAGTAAAGTACGTGACCACAAGCTTAAACGTGTTCACACACAACTGCCTAAATGTACTTCCACGTGGCTCACGTTGGGACCTGCGAATCAGTTAACAACCAACGCGTCTCCTCCGTCCTCTATTAAGTTAATAAAATGTTAATGTCTACCTAGATTATGTTATGAAGAGGCCTGTCCAATATCCGGTATATCCAAAAAAATTAAAATTTCATTAGTCAATTAATTATCCCAGCTAATGAAGTCCTCTTTCTACAGACACGTCGGATTTTACGAAATCTGCCGACGCTCAAAGAAAATGAACCAGTCACTCAGTCTGTAACTGCGATACTAAGCGTTACATAACGAAACTGACGGACACACAAAAAAGTGCAGCGGCGAGGGCAGAATTAAAGAAAGAATTTAGTTTAAGCATAACTCATATCTGTTGTCGCGAAAATTTGGTTGGTAAGCCTGGAGGGAAGAGACCAATAAGACGTAGGCGTGGATGGGAGAATAATATTAAGGCGGATTTTAGAAAAACTGCTAGTGGCTGTGTGAGGCCTAGATTCATCTGGCTTACGACTGCTATCAGCGGATGGCTGTTACAAATATCGCAATGAATGAACCTTCGAGTTCCATAAAAAAGCTGAGAATTTACTGAAACACAGAAAGAAAGAAAGGAAACAAAGAAAGTTAAGGAAAAGGAGAAATAGAAAAGTTAACAAATAAACTAAATAGAATATTACCATACTTTTAATTGTGTATTAGTAACAGAACATCAATGTTTAAATGAAACAAACAGCTCAGCTCACATTGCGTTTCCCATTTAAAACTGAAAAATCATGAAGGAATAAATGGAAATGACGAGCGACTGAAAAACTAATCGACAATAAGTGAATATGATACCGACGCAATTGCAATTCCATAAATGGTTACGACAGTTGGTATGGTACAGGAAACAAAGACCATATACAATCTATTGGGTTAGTTAATTGCAGCTGAATTCGGTGTTATTTATAGCTATTATTTTTTTTTTACGCAGGGCGGATTACTGTTTGAGCAGGACGTGCTACGTGCCGGGATCCAGATCGCAGAGCAGATCTAGGATTGTCCAATATCCATAAATGATTCATTAGTTGGTTCGTTGTACGGACGAATGGCGCGTGCAAGAACGACTTACGAGCATGCTGGACAGTGGGAATGGCGAGTTAATAAACACTGTATGGTACCAGATAATTAAATTGACATTAACTGCACAACTCCCTGATACAGAGTCCTTCTTGAGAGTCTGTGAACATTTTTTGGAAAAGTTTGTGATTACGCAGAGAGATTGCTCAACAACTGAGGACAGCGCTCTAAATGTCTTTAATTTATTTATCGTATTTATTTGACTCATTTATTCTTGGCTTATTCAACGAAACCTTCAAATTATTAGATCAATATCGTCGAATGAAAAGTTTATTATGAATAAAAAACTAGGAAATGTTTGGTTGTGACCAAACTCAAGGCACTACTCAAAATGTTGCCCGGGGAGGGGGATCCCCGAAACCTGAGTTCAGATAATCGGTGTCCTGACAGAAATATCCTGAAACTTCAGAACAGGAAGTAGGAATACCAACACTCGAAAGGGATGTTAAATGCTGGCCTTCACATTTCTGTAGTTGCAGATAACATCCATGTTGGATCTACATCAAGTGTGACAGTTTTCAAGTGGTACGGATTCGGCCGATAGCGCGCCCTGGTGGGGATTTAGTCAATGTTGACCGACACGCTTCTTACTACAGCGCCTACGCCATATGTGATGAATGGTCCATGGCTCGTCAGTAAGTCAACAAGGTCTACATAAAGTTCAAGAGGCCGGGCTGTAACATACTGAAGTGAGCCTTATTGGTGACGTTACCTCACATTTCATTGCACAATGGGTGTGACCGTATACATAGAAATGAGCGCAAAGAATTGGAAAGAAGATCGGGTGGGGCTGGAATTGTTTACATTAAAGGAGAAGTACCGAGCCAGAAAATGTGTGAAGTTCTTGCCCAATTGCACTTGTGTCACGAATATTGTCTGGCATTGTCGGAGATGCAACAATGTCTTCATATTTTTAAGAGTTTCGAAACTATTAGCAGTTTTCTGAAAACTAATTGAAGAAAACTTGATTTAGAATTTCGTTTGCGAGAACGCACGCAGCCGGACGAGTGGGACGCACCTCCCGTAAAGACCGGCTAGTCCGTAATATAAAAGTTCATTCTACGGTTGCGCTGTCAAAGAAACACATTCTTATCTTGTAATTCACGTGCGTACACTTTCTAAATACCGTACAGAAACAGAGAAAAATAATAATTCCAATATATACGTGCCCCTATTCTTCCAAACATATACTTTGAGCAATAAATGATTGAAAACTTTACTGAGGAACGTACTGGAAAGTGTCTACGTGGTTAACCGAGAATGTCGTAATAGCACAACAAAAGATAGATTTTAATACGACAGAATTTGAAAATCGATAGTCGTTGGAACTGGCTCAGGATCGTGCGCATTGGTGGTGTTGAGCTGTAGTGTTCTAACCAGGCTTAATTATTTAAGGAGATTTCCCATCCCCGATTTGTCTCCTGAGTTGTCTAGATCTGAAGGAAACAAATTCATAGAAAATTTTTACCATACATGTAGGAATCGTTTTAAAATTGATCTTAAAGAAATTACATCAGGTTGTGGAGTAAATTGAACCTTCATATTTTATGAAATACGCGAAACGTCTTGACTAGCAAAACGACTACTACTTTTTTAAAGGACTCTACTCCGTGGGGTTAGTTACACACATTGAAAAATCCCGCATTAGTATTTACGTGCGAGACACAGAACAATTGAACTCGGTACTTACTGTTTGTTGGCATTGCAGTCTTCCGTCTTTATTGACTGAGTTGTTTTTTCATCGGTCGGCGTGGAGGCAGAGTCAGACGCTGCCGGTTGTCTACCTGGTGACAGCTTCGTAACTGCAAAAAATACCGTGACTGAGTCAGGAGGAGAAACAAAGTGGAACTCACTTATGGGAGGGGTTTATTTGCTACGAGGCGAACAGACCTCAAAGAAGATGCACGTTGTTTGGAAGCATCCTGTAGATCCAAAACATCTAGGAATAAACGAAAATACTCAATTCTATTGGTCAAATTTCACCATAAGGTCACACAACTGAGTAATGACAAAAGTAACTTCCTAAAAATATATAAAGTGTCTTAGAACACAAATTCAACGTTACGGAGAGACATACTGCCTTCATCTAAAGAAGGATTGAGGGCTGAAAATGGGGACAGTATGTTTATCCGAAAAGCTGGTCTAACTTCGTCCAATAATGTAACATCTTAAAGTAACAACACACTTTTCCACCGAGAAATTTGTCTGAAGCGTAACGCATCTGACTTCTATACGGGAGTACCAATTCGAATCTCAGCGGGTGGTCAGTCCACCGACTATCCTGACTGAGATATCTCGTTATTTTTCTGCCTCTGTAAACTTCAGGATACTGGACTGATCAAATCCTTTCCAATGAACAGAACGCGACCATCCTAAGTATCACTCTACGTTAACTAGCCATTGTAGTTGATATAATGTTGTTACATCAACTATGATTCATACATAAATTTTTCCGATCACCAGGTGTCAGGGAACTGACGTAAAATGAAAATTCAGAAAGATTTTCGTTCATAAATTTTAGAATTGATCTTCTTATGTTTTAAAATTAATCTTATGACTTCACAACTATAGGTAGGTTACAGAACCGTCTCTCTGTTTATAACATAAAGAATTTCCTTTAACTTTTGAAACGATTTTACAAAGGTAAAGTTAGTTTACAACTTTACGAAGAATTGTTTCGAAAGAAGTTTATGTTCCTTACTTTACAAGTAACATATACTTCTTATAAAAAGTCAATAAAATGTGATAATAGATCCAATCCATTCGACAATAAAATGAATAAATTATATTAACTCTATAAAACATAAGACAGAACTTCCCCTTGTCTAAGCAGATGTTTACTAAACTTTCAGATTATGATACCCATAAAAGCACAATCTTTAAAGCTGTTCTCATTTCTTGATGAGTCTGAATTGATATTGGACATTTACAAACATTCCTATTGCACAGCCCTCCAACTACAAATCTTGCTGTTATTGTCACAGTTAACGTATATAATGAAATTTAGCTCATGTGTTGCGTACATGGCTTGTGTGTGAATATGTAATGATGTCACTGGTGTATATGTGAGTACAGATTTTTCAATAAACACCGTACAGATGGACTTAGTTTAATTCTTTACGAACTTGAGAGATACTGAATCAATCATATTATTAAAGACGATGTGCACTGATACAGGGTGGCTTATTTATGTTCTTAGTTGTATCACAGAAATCAGTTGTGACCGCATTTGATCATGTGTCCACTGGAGGACACTGATTGGCACTGATGAAAATGTTTTCGTACCGGAGAAGTTAAAATTAAAAACTACATAGGCCCAATGCTGACTGGAATATAATTTACGAAACACTTCTGGTGTAATACAAAATTAGATAGCCTACAGAGATTGTTTGTGACATTTAAATGTACCAATAACAAGCCTGTACTTATGTATCACGATTACACACACGAGTCAATACAAAATGTGTTACAAAGTACACATATCTACACCAGATACGTTTAAGAATACGATAAAGCAGTTGTTTCTGTACAGGAATTAAGCCAATTGAATCAGAGTAGAAATTACCTGTAAACAACCTTTCGAAGCTGAAACTCATCAAAATATTTAAGAATCCAGACAGTACCAGAAAATAAAGAAGCACTATTCCATTACAAAAATCATCTGGCTAAAGTTGTTTAAGTAAATAATTCCTTTTTACAGCAAGAATCATACAAAATCCATACACACAAAACGTGGAGTTACTGACTTAAAAGAATCTGGTTTTAAAATGTTAAATTTGGCAGGAAAATACAGTAATTGCAGAAATTCAGCATCCAGATGTACAATACTGTAATAAAATCTCTTGAGAATAAAGTATAGCTTCAGTGTCTCCTCTCGACAGCAGAAAGTAATAAATATTACAAAACCCCTTCCTTCCAGTCGCCTGTTGTATTTTCTTTTTTTACGGAAACCGCTTAAGGGACATGAGTCACTTCTTAGAATTTCTCTTCCTCGTCTTCTATTCTCGTGGAAGGTGCGTAACAAACTTAGAATTCACTGTCATAAGGAGGGTTGGAGTTCAGATGTCATGTTTACGCTACAGAAGAAATTAAAATAAGCATTTTAAAGGCAACAATGAACAGTACACAGCTGTGTTCTTTAATCGGGAAGACAGGACCTTCCCGTTTTACTTATTTCTTACGTTTTCAGTGGTGCTCATACACTGACAAATCGCAAGCTTAAAATTTCAAATTACGTCATTGGAGTTTATGATAGGATTAAACTGTCTGACAGGAGATCGAACACAGAAACAGCTGAGAGAGAATACCACCTACAATCAGCTATAAGGCTCACACTACAGTAGCCTACTTTACAGGAGCAAAGAGGAAGTGACGAAATTAAGGAAGCAGGCATCAGAATTATCAGGCGATCAGCAGTGTGAGTAAGGAGTCGTAATCCAATTTCCCGCAGGCTGTCTCTGCCTCCATCATCAGGGTTGAATGAGGGAGAGCCAGACTCCGAAATGTCATTCTCACACAGCTGGTCGCCTGAGAAGAACTCATTTTATTCGGTCGCCGCGAAAGCTTTGGATAATAGGAAGGAGAAATACCCCCTTATGGAACGGGGGTGACGAGGTGGAGAGGGGGCTTTTTTGTAGACAGCAAGGGTGTTGTAAGGAAGATGCAGTATTTCTTGCAACAGCTGCAGAGGCATCACGCCACCTGTGTCACTGTTATCAACAAATGTGTCGGTCACAACCGTAAAATTTTCGATTTCCTCCAAAAACTCTAAGTTGTTTACCCCCCTCCTTACAATCTTCTAGACTATAAGACATTCACTTCCTGCAAACAAAAGGGGGGGGGTAGAGGACTTGAAAACATAAAGAGGAAAACAAAAGTAAATTCAATTCTGCAGGGAAGAGTTCATACGCCACAAACTTTAGCTTGAGGATATAAAAATATTTCACTCGCTACCACAGACGCTACAGAATGCTCCATAAACGGGTAAAAGGAAATTAGTGACGAGCACGGCTGTCTTCTGGGATGTTGCGTCGTGTCTTAGACACACTGACAGACGTTTCAGAATAAATCATTGCGTTCATCATCAGCGCAATGTCTATCAAACTACATCTCACAAGACAGCCATCATAATATCCGTCGCCATAAAAATCTAAAACCTCACAAATCAGTTTTTTTATTACTGCTTGAAGTTATTCGTGCTTTTCCTCGGCCCTTCAAATAAATGGGGTAGTAGATAGACCACGGCTAATTCCTTCACATTATTTTCCAATCCAATATTCACAACCAACTTTATGCGTACTGATGATAAGTGCTCCATATCAAATCCCATCACGACTCCGCTGTTTTTTTTTTGTCAGACTCAAATTCTTTCAAAAGAAATTCACGGAGTTTTAGAGACGGAAGCCAAATACGTCATTATGTCACAAGCTCATTTCAAGCGGTCCAGTACCGAAAATAGCTCTCGTATAGTCACTCCCTTGTTGACAAATTCCATTTCACTGTGATTAAAACAAAATGTCCGATATGGTGCTTAGCACTGCATAATTCTTAATTTTCTTACAAAACAAGTATGGTACAAACTTTCTCAATGTGTGGTCTAGATTATCAATAAATTACAAGGTTGCAAGACAATGCATTAACTTCAACTAATTCCTTTTGAGAAGCTAGAAATGGTATGCTAAGAAAGTCAAGAAATTCCCCACCTTTAATGGAACGTTTATTACCGTGTTCACAAGAGTACACCACTGGTTTATTATCCCCAGCTGGATGAAACCAATTGTTTCCTGAAAATCGATTTCAATATGACCTTCGCATCCAAGCCTATCTCTTCCTTTTGGGTTTTCTGACTAAAATTGTGCATGTAGTCATATTTCTTATCTGCCTGTTGCATTTTAATGCCCCACCTATCTCATCTTCCTTAATTTGATCACACAAAAATGCTTATCGAAAATGACTGTCTTTTGGGATGTGAGATTTGAGGTTCTCACAGTGAAAAGTATTAAGTTTCTGTAAGATTTGAGGTTTTCACAGCGATTTGTTTGAAGATTTCTGTCTTCTGGGTTGTTGCGCTGTGTAGTCTGGTTGATGTTTACCAACGTGAATGAATATCGCCCTGATGAAGGAGGCAGTATGACCCCTGAAACGTTGGTTAACATCAACCAGACTACACAGCGCAACAACCCAGAAGACAGGAATCTATAAGGTGTCTGTCTTCTGAGTTTTTGCACCGCGTATTCTGGCAGAAGTTTACCGACGTTTCAGAGGCAGCTAGCACCAGACTACGCGGCGAAAGAACCCAGAAAATAGCCATTTTCGACTTATGGGATTTTGCCCTGTGTAATCTAATAGAAATCGGCCGACGTTTCAGAGGTACTTACTGCTTCCAACATCAGGTCGATTATCATGGGGACAGCGCTTCTGAAACGTCGGTAAATTCATATCATACTATGCGGTGAAACGTCACAGAACACATCTTCGTACTCGCCTCTGTAAAACCTAAATCTCACATGTTTAGCGAATCATTCAAGGTAAAGCAAAATTGAGGCCAGAATTAACAGTATATTAACATAATTTCCATTAAGTACAAGGGACGCTAAAGTAGGGGGCAAACATTAATAAACGCGTGGGATAAATTCCTGCTCACACCAGTGTACCACCCTGGCTGGGCCTCGAAACTTTATACCAACACTAATACGTTTTGTTAATAACTATGGCGCGTATAATTTAAGATAAAAACTTATAAATGAGTCTAGAGTATACTTGTACGTTGTAACCAGATCTTTGACAGTGCATGACGAAGCCTCCGAAAAGTTTCGTGTTGCATGACGCACCTGTTTTCCGGTGCCTCACGTAGAAACCTCACATAAATCATACGACGAAAGACAGCGCTGTCTTTCACCCCATAAACTAGTCCATTACTCCTGCGATGTACGTAACAGAGTTCTACCTGGCATGTGCTTTCTATGACGTTCAAATGCTGACTCGTGACGTAAAGTTACGCTTCGTGAACCTGGTGACAGGTGCCAAACATCAACTCACTTCCCACGGAATTTATCTGCGGCGGTTTGGAGAATACCCGGCTTACAAATGCATGAACGTTGCCACGGGCGTTTTGTAACTCCACTGCCATCACCTTGCGGGGTGTTTTAGACCATGGAGTCTGTTGTGGTGGCATACCACCTCTCCTCTTACCTCTGTGCTTGTCTCTTTCATTAGTAACCTCTTGTTTTTGCACTTCATTAGGTGGGAAGTTTGCTGCTTCGGATCCTACCTTCTTGTGGCTGACAATGCAAATTTGTTCTAATTAGATTAGCAGCTTCTAAACGTTGTCGCAGGTTTCTTACATGGGCCTATTTGTGCATGTTAGTGAGGGGATTAACGATATATTAAATTTTGTTGCGTTCATTTGGGCCTACAAAATAACTGGATACTGCACCGATCATTCTCTGTATACGAAATCAGTCAAGTAGAAATCTTATAGAATTTAGAAACTGTAATTTTCTTGGGATTTTATACGACAATTAAATAGTTCTCATACAAATACCTAGAAATTAAATTAGAATTAAAAGCTTTTTAAATATACTACTATCACTTAAATATATTTTAAAGACAGTTTTATTTATTTTAAATTTTACAAATGAAGGTTATTATAAAGTAGACTATTAACCGGGTGTAACTTTACGTAAAGCGAGTCAGAAGATTTTTCACAGTTGTTAACGTAACAACAAACTGGGTTTGACCTCTAACAATTTTACGGACGACTGTAACATGTCATTCCTTTCAGCTGTTGCATATCAGTGCACATTTCTCTTTGTCTTTGATTTAAGAAACCCACAATTCTTGGAAAGTTAGCTGCTTAGGTATGAAGTTTCACCTGATAACAGTCAATTCAGCACGTAGCGGAATGAACCACAATCCCCCTTCACGCACCTTCTACATTTTTCCTGTACTACAGTTCAGGCGATGGCGTGACCTTGCCGCAAAGAAAAGGGAGGAGACTCAGAAGAAAATACAAATTACTGGAAGAATATCGCCCTGATGACGGAGGCACTATGACCTCTGAAACGTTGGGTAACATTGACCAGACTACACAGCGCAACAACCCAGAAGACAGAATCTTCTATCGCTCTGATGACGGAGGCAGTATGACCTCTGAAACGTTGGTTAACATCGACCAGACTACACAGCGCAACAACCCAGAAGACAGAAATCTTCATACTCACTCACCGCTGTGAAAACCTCAAATATTACAAATTACTAATTTATACAACAAATAAACTCATTCATTTACACATTTAAAATACGTTAACTTCTAATTTTGTTTGTGAGAGGAGGGTTGAACTTCCTGAGTCGGCCAATTCTTCGGCTAACTCTTCCAAGAAAGTGAGGCCCATAATGATTGGAGTGAGGAGCTCTCCTTCGCTGGCTGTCATAGCAAAAAGGGTGAGAATGAAGTCGCTGTTCGTCTCTCGTTTCTTCCCGGACGTCACTTCCGCAGATATAGAAGACTCGCTTAAATACCAATTAAAGCTAACGTCGCTTACCTGCACCAGGTTAAAGACGAAATTTAACTCGTATGAGTCATTCCACATTTCAGTCGTGGAGGATGACTTCCATCTTGTAAACAATATCGGTGTCTGGCCTAGTGGGTGTTTAATTGCTCCGTATTTTGGTCATCTTAATCCTGACCAAATTTATTCCCCCCGACTCTTTCATCTCGTCCATCCTCCCCTGGTGCAGAGGTTTCAGCCTTAGGGGTCGCAACTTCAGATCAATTAAGTGTAAATGCCATTTCTGAGGAACCTCTGGGGGATGGGGCTACTTCACTCAGTTAAATGGCTCGCACCGGTGATGTCAACACGGGTGGTTTTTCCATGTCTACTAGAAAACAGCATTTCAATTCTTCAGACATTTATTACCAAAACGTCAGAGGTCTCAGAACCAAGCAACTCGAATTCTACGATAGCGTCTGGTCCTCTGGTTATAGTATCTTATGTTTAACTGAGACATGGCTAAACGACTCGTGTTACGATCACAATCTATTTCCGGACGGTTACACTGTTTTCCGTTCTGACAGAATATGTTCAAATAAGACGCGTGGAGGTGGAGTGTTAATAGCTTTATCTCCCGGAGTACGTGCCTGTAAACGCAGGCACGACTTAGAATCCTTTGAAGAATGTGTATGGGTTGAAATCCCCACTTTTGATGGTCTAAATCTACTCATTGGCAACCATTAACCTGAAGTTGTTGCTAATTACTTTAGATTTCTAGAAAACAATTTGGACACACAAAATTTTCCTCCCCCAAGTTCATTACAGCTATGCTGATGCGTTAGAGTTTTTAAAACTCCAGACCCTGCGTAAGAGAAGGCATTCTAGTGATGCACTGTTCCTTGCACAGGTTTACCGCGGTTTTAAATGCTGTCCTTCCCTTCTGGAAGCTGTCGGTCTCCGCATCCCTGCTCGGAATCTGAGAGATTTTTCTATGTTCAGTTTTAGCCCTTTGATCAAAAACAGTCCTTCTGCTAGATGAGCATCAGCTGCTAATGTCATCTGCAGGGATTTGGACATATTCGAGACAAAAATTGTCACACTTCTTCACATTTTATAATAGTATAATTTATTTAATTGATTAATGTTATTTTTACAAATATCCTAATGTAGTTAGTAGTAATTTTTTGTGTATTTATTTTTTCCGTATCAATGTATTTTATATTCTGCTTCTTTTACCTTTTATGTTTTATTGTGTTTGTGAGTTTATCTCTGTGCTGTATCTGTAATTGGCCATCAGGCTGTTGATACAGCACACAAATAATAAAGAATTGAATTGAATTGAGATGTTTTCAATAGATCCCGTACTATATCTTCTTCGTAATTTAATAACATCGTAAACAGAGTTGATATTTATATTCGTCTCTCTTATTAGTCTTTCGTATTTTAGACGTTTTATTATTATCCGACCGCCTTTCGGCTCGGTTTATATCCGATAATCGGGACTGTACTGTACTCCGTTTTCATGGATAAGTTATCAGCAATATATAATGTCATTTGCAATGTAACTCGCCATTCGCTTTTTGCTGGGTGTCTTTGCTTTCCACTCCACAGTGCACGATCGTGCGGCTGTAATTATACTTGCAGATAAAAATCTGGACCCGATACGGAAACTGCCGCTGTAATTTCATGAATAATTTATTTTGAAATCCAGCAGTAGTAATAGTAGAAGCATAAGTAGTAATAACGGTTAGTAGTGGTGAAAGAAGTACTCTAGCAGTAACAGAAGTAGATGAAACAGGAAAACAAACTACAGTCACAACACAAATATTATAAGATAACCAGCAAATTTATTTAAACGTAAGCTGACCAGTGTCGCATCAACGTTTCAGAAAGAAATCTAGATTTCTAGATGTCAAATAACGTGCATATTATAAACATTTACAAATAAGTTTTGTCATAAAGGTAAGAACAAAAGGATATAAAGTTATCAAAATATAAATTAAATTTGTTTACTTAACAGGAATATTACTAATTTTTGCAATGACAACAATTCCACTGAATAAGACAGTGACCTTCAAATTATTCGAATAACGGCCGAAGCACAGGTTAGTTAGTGTCAAACACGTGCGCGTGGCACTCTTCATTCGTTCGCTGTAGTGTCTGAGGAAAACATCCTGTATCTTACTCCCAGTTTCATTGTAAGCCTACGTGGTCAGGTTATTTCTTAAGATTTTAGATTTTCAAGGCGAGGTGCATGAAAATGTATTCTGAAGTGTGGCGCTGTATAGTTTTGTAGAAACTGACCATCGTCGGCCTGATGGAGGAGATAGTTTACCCATCTGAAACGTCGGTAAGCTACCAGGCCACACGGCGCAACGTTCCATCTTTTTCTTCTTATTTCGCTCCAGAGAAAGGAAGAAAGAAAGAAACACGAAATAATGGAAAAGAAAGAAAAACAAACCACTGCTGAAAGAAATGATGAAAGCATAAAGAAAGAAAAAGAAAGGAAGCATAAATGAATGAAGACAGAACATGTGAAAAGAAGAAGTATCATGAGTGCTGTAAACAATTTTCTGTGGAAATCAATGAGATGTAGGCCAACAGCTAAAGCGCCAGATAATACCGCAAATTGCACCCGACCTGTGTTTCCTCTCGTGAAACTTCTGCACTCTTCTCGGGTACGAATGGCAGGCACATCGTTAACATGGCCGACACGTCCTTGTGCACTTGAAAGCAGGACCACGTTTCGGGCTGTAATGATATCCAGAGACACGGAACTAGAGTAAGCAATCAACGAGGATTGATTGCTGTTTGAGGGTGTGCGGTGTCGATGGTCTAGTGATAATAAAGTAGCGGGGAAACTCATGTTCATTATGCAAATACCACATGAAATATCGGTCATCAGTGCAAGAACCGTGAAACTTGTTTTTCACGTAATTGTCACAGTAAAGCCAATTCTTGTTATATACTAATCGACAAAACTTTAATCAGTCGGGAGCAATGGCGGGATATTATCTGATTCTTAAGAAAAAGAACATTAAAAAGGGAAGGGGGAATTTATTGACTAGCTGAGTGAGTATCTGCTTCTTATCAAGGATCCTGATCTACAGAATTTGTTCATTCGAGGACGTTGTGCTAGGCTGGCGTATCAGCAAAATGGCTACTATACGGGACACCAAATTCTTGTGTATTATTGGTTTGACAAATATTCATTATCAATGTTCACACGCCCACATACACCACTATATATCTCTTCCCTGTTAGGTAACGTTACGTTAGGTTACTTTATTTTAATGTAGATTAAGTTATGATGGGTTAGCTTACGGGAGGTGCGATTAGTTTTAGCAAACAGCGTATGAGTACAAACACAAATGATAGAATGATCTAGAAAGAACGAAGGGTAGTCAAGTTCCGGAATAGGTCCTTCAGTATCAACCAATAAGATGTGGTGACCCGGGAAGACCCTGGAAAAGATGTAATCAATACCTGAAGTCGGTACAGACCACAGTCTAATCCATGCTATAGGAGAAGCAGTCGCGAATTACAGTGACATATGACCCCGGTATTCATGTGACAGGAAACCATAAATACGACATACAAGAGCGGTAAACGAGACAAGACTTGAAGCTAGATGTAATTACATATATCCCAAAAGTTAATGCCAAATTCTCTCTCAATATTAACCTCATAGTTATCAGGTACAAATTTCGCTGTTTAAAGTAATTCCACGCCCCGGACACTGACTATCTGGAGGCTTACGTGATTTTCCTCAGTGGTTTGATGAAAATACTGGAATAGTACTTTCAAAAAGCACACGACCGATTCCATTCAAATACTTTCCAATTCAACATTCACAAATGACACTACCAAAACTATTCGACGTCACAATCCAGAACACAACAAAACACGATCCGTAGGCTTGCGTTTTATTTTAAGAACACGCGATAAGAGAGCGATCGGTCACATTGCATTACTTCCACTCAAGTTCACAAAGGGTAAAATGTACGAACAATCAGATCAAGGCCATCCGTAATATACTCTAAAGAATAAAAAGAAAATAATTTTTAAGCTGAACAATCTCTCCCTCTATAACTCTGATTAAAAACTTTTTCTATTCAGAGGCATATTCAAATCTCAAAGGAACAAAATTTGCAAACATTTCAGTACAAAGTAGGATCGTTTTAATCTTCACACATTCTAGGCAGGGGAGTGAAGAGAACGAGGCGTGGTACAGTACCAGCAACTTCATCTCCGACCCTTCAAGGCAATGGATGCCGGTAGGTAATTTACATAACGGTCCCTTGCATCATCCAACAAACTCTGTAACATTCTGTTACTCCAACAAGAAGAGTTTCTTAACAACGTTGCAAATTCACAGGTCCAGCCACGTTAAATTCAACGCAGTGATTTATGTCAGGGGATTACAAAATGTTGTGTGTAACTGGGCATCTGTGCTTCCTAGAGATAACTAACTCAATGGAGTAGAGTCCTTCTCGGGAAGCTGACGGAAAGCTCAGTTAATCAAGAAATTACCCATATTTAATTGTGTCCGAAGTTTACTTAATTTCCATTTCCAAGAGCCGTTCACCGATCCTTAGCCTGGGCCAAATGAATCGAATCCGTTTTCTTCGACCTTATTTTAACATTGTCCTGTCATCAATGCCTACGTCTTTCAAGCAATCGTTTGCTTGCAGAGTTTCACACTAATATTTTGTTTATATTTCTCGTTTCCCACAAGAGTGTTTCATGTCCATTCCACCTCATCCTCCTTTATTTCACCCCTCCTAACAATAATTATTTGGTGAATAATACACATTATTGACCCCTTTATGAAATATTTTACAGCATCCTGTCACTCCATCTCAATTAGGTCCGTCGTTAAATTCTACCGGACTAAAAAGCTCTACAACCCAGAAGACAGTCATCTTCGTACTCGCCACCGTGAAAACCTCAAATCCTACTCACAAATAACTTCCTTTCTCAAGGAAAGAGTTTTTATTCCATAACATTAAAGTTACTATTGTGCGTTTATAAAAAAAGTAATGCGATTTATTTTTAGAAAACTGACGGTTCACAAAGCCTTCGGCCAAAATGAAACACATATCCTTATTTCAGCTTTCATTATTCTACATTTTCCAAACATCTTCGCTTCGTGAGAAATAAAGGTGCCGACGCGCTGCGCCAGAAATACACCACCACTGATCAGACGTCCTCCAGCATTGGGGCCGAACACATACCACTCACCACATCACTCCTTATTGCTCTCGGTTCAGTAACGTACAGTAAGCGCTCCATATGAGTCAGATACTGCGCTAACGCTTTCATTCTCTCCGTTATACGACGTCGTTATTCCGTTACAATATATAGCTTTATTGCGGCTGCTGAAGCTTTATTGACATCCGCTACACACCTGTTCGGTATTGTATCGCTCTATAATATTTCTTACACATCAGAATTCCGGAAGACGAGACATGTGCCCCACGTAGTCCCCAGCATAAATACCTTCAACAAATTCTTATATTACTTTGGAGTTTTCCTCATACAAAATTTGTAGAAGAATGATATCTCAGGCGTTCTTAAAACATTTCACAGACAGAGTATTGTTATTTCTTAATCATCATTTTATGAATATCGATAGAATCAACAATACAATGCATCGAGTGTCAGTGTCAGTGAGATCGACCTTTCGTGTTCGATAAGTCAACCGTCTTGTACTCGCCTAAAATGGCGGGAAATATAGACTTATCGCCCTGATGATGGAGGAAGGAAGGACCTCTGAAACGCTGGAAAGATTCTAACAGACTACACGACGCTACGACCCAGAAGAAAGCCATATTCTTACTCACCGCAGTGATAACCTCAAATCCTACAATACAGACTTTTCTTTCTTGAATTCAACAAATACAATTCAAATATAAACAATGTCAATTTTTTCCGCAATTTGGGTCTTTGGTGGCTGACATAACAAAAAGGTTGAACCCAAAATAATAAATGTTATATAAATAAATTTAATAAACATGTACACAGACAGTAACATAAGGATAGAAATAGTTATATAAAGATATTCATAATTTGGGACATTTGAGGTTCTCACGGCGGTCAATGTGTGAAGATCGTACAGTGTTACAGCCCAGAAGTCCAACATTAACAACTTCATAATTTGGATACTTCAACATCATTTGGATGAAAACAAGTAGGCGGATGTGACGGGCATGATATAAGTCAGGTGGACAGGAGAAATGCAACAGTCAATATTTTTGCTGGAAAACCTAAAGTCAAAAGAGGTCTTAGGAGACCTAGGTTCAGATGGTAAAATAATATTAAAAATAATAATAAAGAAATAGGGTGCGAGGAATGTGGACTGAATAGGAATGGTTTAAGATGCAGTCCAGTGGTGAGTTGTTGAAAGAGTAATGAAAATTCGGATTCTATAAGGGGCAGTCTTGAATATATCGGCTACTATAAGCTTCCAAATTTACAAAATGTTACAAACATAAAGGCAAAAGACAAAAGACGGTTGAATATAAAAATTACACATGATATTTCACAGGGCAAGTAAATATTAAAGTGAAGCTAGACGTACAAAATATGTGAATCTGTAAATGCACCAATAATTTTAAAACACATGAACGTTGATTTACAAAGCACTGCATCTATTTTAACAATTATTCAATATGTATAAACGACGCAATGTTTGTTATAAAGTATACTTTCGAATATTTACTTCCGTTAAAAGCAAGCATACCAACTTAACAACGTGCACAACACAAATTTAAAGAGTCAAACAGAAATTTCCCAGAAAAGATGGATGTATTCTGGGTTATAGCGCCGTGTAATCTGGTAGAAGTTTACCAAAGTTTCAGAGGACCTTGCTGCCTCCATCATCAGGGCGATGAGAAAGTTCACAGAAAATAATTTCCTTCAACCGGCAAGGAAGGCGGCCTGCTAGAATAATACACCCTGCTTCATAAACAGGAACGGCAGAGTTAAGTAAGAAACCCATCAGCGTTAATTGTATGCAGATTGTGAACCTGCCTCTGCGTTAGTTCATTATACAGCTTTCACGTTTCTGGTGGTTCATCCGTTCACCCCGAGCACTAAATAAATTCAGTAGCAGTGTCAGTACAACAACAGCATCTAAAATTACATTACGTGCAATGGGCGTTAACTGTGGACTGTAGTGATGTGGTATTCCGCCAGTCTATCTGTAGAACTCTCGTGTGTATTCACGCAGAAAACGAGATTTCTTCTGAATTTTGTTTATCTGAATAAGTCACTCCATGCTCCGAGCAAACAGAGTCAGAAACAGATAACAGAAAAATTAGGCATGGATTTCAGTCTGAAGATGTCTGATATCATTAGAAGTCTTTTATATGCTTCTCATTTTTAATATTTTAAATATAAAATCTCAGTAGAACTTGGCACAACTGATATGAATATTGTGTAAGACTTGAGGTTCTCACAGCGGTGAGTATGAAGATTTCCGTCTTCTGGGTTGTTGCGCTGTGTAGTCTGGTAGATGTTTACCAACGTTTCAGAGGTGATGACGGAGGCAGTATGACCTCTGAAACGTTGGTTAACATCGACCAGACTACACAGCGCAGCAACCCAGAAGACGGAAATCTTGATATGAATATTCTTATAAGCTCTCTTAATACTTCAGACTAAGCCTTTATTCCGTAGATTCCCACCAATAAAGCAACGAAATAACTGTAAGAGACAGAATCCTTCTTGAGAAGCTGACAGTTGTTCATCTGATCAAGAAGTTCACTATATTTTATGCAACCCCAATGTTCTTTACATGTTCAAAACAGCCCTATCTAGCACTAAATGAATTCATAATATTATTCGTCTATCTGCGTCAAGGTCTCCAACGTGGTCTAATCCCTTCAGGCTTTCCAACTGAAACGAATTTCTCTTGTCTCTCATGCGTGTTACATTTCCATTATTTTATCCTCAATTAAGAATATTTTCATGTTTCTCCTCCATGATTTATACAAACGTATATATTTTGTATGTGTTACCTGACAACAGTTTATCTCAGATCTTGTCAACAATAACATAAAATGTCACCAGTCTATCGTCTGAATCTGAGTTGCACACATTAACAGTTACTCTTAAAAATATTTTTCTTTGACATGACGTAAAGTATTAGGATATACGAAATAGCACGTTTCTCCGAAACGTCAGTTATCTACCTAAAAGTTCAAACGGCGTCACAACCCAGGGAAAAAATCCACACGATGCAATAGTTATGGAACGATAATTATAATAGGCCAGCTAGAAATATAGCATGAGGTAACTTACAGATATTTGTTTCTCAGTTTATGTGAATCAACTGTGCAACTGTAGGCTATCTTCATAAGGAAAACCGAGTGTCTGAGAAACAGAAAGAATCCAAGAGGCCCGAGAAAGGGCATGAGGAAATTAAACTAAAATATACGAATTCACCAACAGCAAGAGAAGAACTGGCAGGAGGAGAAGTTTCTTATTCTAGGTTTCGTAAACGAGCTGAATAACAAAGTTCGCATTGGTGTTTAGCGCTCTACTCAGCCTGTCTCTTCCTGAAACATTTATATAGGGAAGTCTCTGTTTATTCTTATTCTTAATATTCCGTAAAGTATGCAACTGACGTTTACTCTAAAAGGATGGTGCACTGCAGGCAGATAGCAATTTAAATGAAACAGACAAAACCATTACAAGACGGAAATAAAAGTACTTTGTTCTAAATAAGGCAAGGAAAACTTTAAAATAGCTGGAAGACAGGCCTGGGATTTTTAAATACACCACAGATCACTACGAAATGAGTACTGCATTTTGAAATGTCTGAGACCTAGTAAGAAGCATTGTCCCTAGCTGCTATCATTTCTTTAATTCTACAAAATACGGGGAATTAGTGTGCATGCAAAAAATACACTCTGTTCAGAGTCTATGTTCGTGGACAGTCTGCATCATACAATTCAGAAATTCAATAATTAGTTACAGTATATCGGGTGATGAAGCTAACGTACGCATGAAACGTACTGACTAGCTTGGGGCTGGAACGTATGAAAATTGTTTGAATGTGACTACTGTACAATGTTCCATCATCAATCATCCGATATTTGGGTTTTCCATTTCTTTCTACTACAATCACTGTTTCATTTGCCAATGGGTTTACACTACAATACAAACGTATATATATAATATATATATTCTTTCTTTCTTCCTATAAGATTTGATTCAATTTTCTAGATAATCACGTATGGCTTCCATTATATTCTGAACCTGCAATTTTCCTTTACATATCCATTTCTATTATTTACAATTCTGCAAATCCCAGCAGTCGGCTAAAAATTTCATCTGTGTTTCATACATACGTTGGTTTTATCTCTTATTTAAAACTCAAGCACCATTTTCATATCTGAGTGTCGCCCTATGTGTTACGTATTTTTAATTTAGCCTGGGTTGTAACTTGTTTGTCAAAATTTCTCCAAAGTTAGTGCCAAACTCTGTCCCTGGTTATAGGATTTGAGAATTTCGCGGCGAGTATAATCAATAAAATCTTCTCGGGCAATCAGCCGCGTTAACTGGTTACCGTAGTAAACCGACGTTTCGGGAACAAACTCTGTCCCCCCATCTTCAGGGTTCTGATGTGACTGGATCCTCGGATGTCGCCTGTGTACACGGGGGCAGAGTTTGTTCTCGAAACGTAGGTTTACTACGGCAACCAGCTAACGCGGTTAATTGCCTGAGAAGATTTTATTGTCTGTTCCTAGTTTCTCAGAATTCTGATTATTTTTCTTTATATTACAGTTTACATTCATGTATGCCACAGCAAGAGGGTTATAAAATACGAACAACGGTGAATATTGTACTGCGTCAACAACCTCACCCCCACACACACACAGACAGACAGACAGACAACCAATAACAACTGAAGAATACGGGCTAAAATCAATACTCCATCTATCAATTTCACCAGAGTCAAGTCCTTGGCAATATTTGGACTTCAGGAGGAAGGAAGCAGCCTAAGAGAAAGGCTGAGAAACTGCATAAAGAAGAGATTCTTAATTTGTACTTTGAATCATATCGAGACAGTGGCATGAATTACAGCGATGAGAAATGCATACAAAATTCTAGCCTAAAGGAACGAGACCGCTTGGAACGAAAAAGGTGTGAGGTTAATATTAAAATGGACCTTAAAGAAGTTAAATGGGGGTATGGATTAGATTCATCTGTTTCAAGTGCCAGTGCGGACGCGGTAACAAAAATTCTATTTCCATTAAGGGTGATCATAAATAACTGAAGCGACTTTCAGCTTCTCGGTAGTGAATACCAGTGGAATGAATTAAAAACTTCCAAATTTTTCTTCCACATTTTCAGAATTTAACCGGAATAAATCGGAAGTTCTGATGTTTAGTCTACAGTCGAGATTAATAACAGTTGAGTGGCATATAACGCTAAGAATGAAGAGGCCAAATAAGGACCAAATAACTAATGCACGTCTACTTAACGTACAATTTTACGTGATCACAAAATAGGGTAACTGGGTCTTTAGGAAGCTTACTGAAATAGAACAGAGATAAAGACAAATAAATTAGCTAAGAAGAGAGGAAAAGTGTCCAGAGGAAATTTTAAATGAAAGTAAAAATCGCAGAAAAATGTTGGAAACTACAACTCAAATTATAAATCGACTGCACCATCATTGCAGACTGACTTACCTTTATCCTGGGCCGTCATGAGGCTGGAAGACAGCGTCTGCCTCAATTTGCTGAGCGCTGTGCCAGACTCGCCGCCAGGGTCAGACGAACTGGGATTCGCCTCATTCGTCGCCACCATCTGCAAGGAGCAGAATGAGACGTCGCAGTCATCAAGACATTTTATTCCATGACCAACTGTTGTACCAGTTCTCATGGTCTGATTTGGAAACTGTAATTAATTTTCGCTATCCAAATCTAAGTCAAGAACCAGCCTATTTTACAAAACAGCACAAACAAAGTTCATAAAAGTTCTTAAAAATGACACAAAAGATGGACGCTAACAAAAGTAGTTATTATGACCCGGAAATTTTATTTCAATCATTTCATTTTAACTGAAATGAAGGAAATTAGTTTATTTGTCTATAAAATGCGTTGTTCACTGCCATTGCAACAACGAAAATAATATTAACAACAATTAGTTGTGTTTGAAAACTATTTACACTCCAGATCTAACTGTGCATTTTAATTCTATTAATAATCCTGCTGCACTCTTTTAAGCCACGAAGTAATAGTCATTCTTCTTTTAAGTCGAGACTCGTTTTAATAATACGACATAGACCAGTTCGTGCTGCTGCGGATATAATCGATCTTTACTTTCAGAATAATATGAAACTGACAAATATATTTTGTGGGCAAAATGCAGAAATAATGGTTGTTAAAGCACGATGTATATGCAGCTCCCACTGGGGTTTAAAGGGTCAAATTATGTTTGTAAATGAAGATATTAATAGTTCTTACACATATTTCGTTTGTGGCAAATATCGTGGTAATTACAGCTGAACAACATTGCTAAATCAAATGACAATCTATTGCTAAAGACACAGATGAGTATCTAGATGGAGCTATAGACGCTTTGTTATATGACATGGTGACTATAACAAAGGGCATTGAGATTTAATGGTAATTCCATGATAAAGTGAGGAGGGGTACGGAGAGGTCTTCCTTTCCTCACAGCTACAATATTTTTACGTCAGGGTTGAGGCATGGTGTGAACAGGTGGAAGTATCGGCCATCACGTTCGTCTGATGGCCAGTGATATGAACCCATCATGCGTCCACAAGTCTAATTAGCACAACTATGGCTGATGCAGTCGCTATCCTACCGAAATGATAATGTCAAAAAAATTAAATTTGCACTTTAACTGCCTGTAATGGATTGTCGCTTCTGGCATCTAGTCATGGTGGTACCGGGCAGATATGACCGATAATAGTCTTTCATCGAATCAGTATTACAATGACGCCTATTAAATATCGGTGGCATGATGTCCTGGCAAAGGAAGGAATTTAATGAAACTAAAGCAGGCGTATTGTTTTAGCGAGGGTTATTTAATAAATCACCAAATTAATTAGGCCTACAATAAGGGTAAATTTTGTAATAGAGTCCAAAGTACGGCTTATGTTGTAATGAATCAAAGATAACACAATGTATATTCAGTATCGCATTCGTACGCCCACTGTAAACCACTGGCGATTATGTATGTGAACTCAAACACCTCATCGGATGCCGGATGTGCATAGTAAAACAATAAGCTGTTAGCAAATGGCAAAACGCATCCATTAAAAATAGACTTGTGATTTCACAAATGCATCAAAAACCGAACACAATTATATGTGTTTTTCAAATTGTGGAAACCTAATTAACACCGAGGCCTTGAGGTCCGTATTTCCTGATAGATAAACGACTACTAGCTCCTTAATTCTTATACATGATGGTGATGCGACTTAAATAATATATGGCCCGGTGTTACGAGGTTCCCTTCTGCCAAAAATCCTTACAGACAGTCTACACCAGCGTTTCTCAACCTTTTTGCCCTTGCGGAACCCTTGAAACAATATTCATGTCTCAGGGAACCCCTACATAAAAATTATTATACATAATTATTGATATATTTCTTTTTTATAAATTTAAAGTTCATAAGGAAAACTTAATATATTTTTTCTGATAGCTGGTTTACGCAAAAAATTACTTACTTTTTTCTCAAGTTTATTGACAATACAAAAAACTGAAATTAAACTGCCTGTTCAAGAGACCTCTTACGGAGGTTTTCATTCACACAAAAAATTAACATAAATAACTAATATCGTATATAACACATATAAACAGAACGAAAACAGATAATAACTACTACAATAACTAAATCGTTTACTGACAATGTTAAAAAGGCATAAGATAAATCAAAGTAAAATGTCATATGAACAAATATATGTGTCAAGGAAATGTTATTTTTTAAGCCAATTTAAATAATAAAATTTACTTTTCTAATGTGAAAACTGTGCTTGTCTTTTGGTACACAAATACTTAATTCGGGGTCGAACTTTAGATAAACACACACGGATTTCATCTTCAACTGACAGGATACGATTTCTGTCTTTGGTCTTGATACTTGTTAAATAAGAAAAAGCTTGCTCACACATGTAAGAGGTTGAAAACTGCAGCAATATATTTATTGCTTTCCTATGAATGGCAGGATACTCTTCTTTCACAGAAATCCAGAACTTGTCCAGGGATAGGTCAGTAAATCTCATCTTGAGTACAGCTCCTGTACACTGACCACTAAAGGCGGTTTCACGCTGGCGCCGTATAGACGTCGCTAAATATGTTTCTTATGATTATTATATTTCTAAATGACATAACAGGTTGAAGACTTTATTATAATACCCAAGAATTTTCCGAGAATACGAGGTGCGATCGGAAAGTTTCAAGACTGTGTCAATAGAGGGCGAACCGGATGTAGTACGAGCTTCTGCCGCTAGGGGGTGCGGCCTACATTCATGGTGAATCAGTGTGCCAGCCGGCATCATCGAATTAGCATTTGTTTCTTAGTTACGGGCGTTTTGGTAGTGCATTACACCGACCCTCCTGCGATTTCGGAATGGCGTGTGCATCAAATTTTGCCAACTCGCCAAAACGGCTACGGAAACCTATGAAATGCTAAAGCAAGCATTTGGGGAGTCCGCAATGGGTCGTGCACAAACGTTTGTGTGGCATTCACGTTTTAAAAATGGCCGAACCTCTGTCGAAGATGACGAGCGTTCTGGACGACCATCTTCGAGCACAACGCCCGAAAATGTTACGAAGATTCGGCAGGCCATTCACGAAGATCGACGTCGTACCATCAACGACTTGTGCGACATTGTTGGGATAGGCTATGGGACCTGTCAGCTGATTCTAAAGGAAGAACTCCACATGCGACGCATCCTGTCTGAGGACCAGAAGCAGAATCGACTTCTCGTTTGTCAGGAGCTCAAAGATCTTGCCGGATCGCCGGATTTAGCTCCGTGTGACTTCTTCTTCTTCCCAAAGATGAAAATTCAGCTAAAGGGAAGGAGATTTGAGACGATAGAAGAGATTCAGGCAGAATCGCAGATGGTGCTTGACAGGCTGACAAAGAAAGATTTCCAGGGATGCTTCCAGGCTTGGCAGCGGCGCTGGGATCGTTGTGTTCACTCCCAGGGGAACTACTTTGAGGGTGATGGATGAATTTAATACCTGAGATAAGTGTACTGTTTTTTTTTATAGGCGCAGTCTGTAAACTTTCCGATCGCACCTCGTATGTCGTACGTGTATAGTAAAATTACGGATATGAAATTAAACATAAAAATGACTCAAAAATACATTTACATATGATTAGCCTATTCATCACTATTTCTCGCGGAACCCTAAGGTTCCAGGAAACCCCGGTTGAGAAACGCTGGTCTACACTATCTATCACACGTGTTGGGAAGGTTACATCAGGTTAGTGATTGTTAAACTTTAATTGAATCTGCATTGTCACCTACCTTTAAAATAATTGTAAATTAATACTTCCATCGCCGAAACTTTAGCATACACAACCAATCTTAAGCACAAGGATAGTTTTACTGTATTTAACATCACCTCGGATTAATAAAACAGGGAAATTCGCTTTATGTCGATAATCTTAACTAAGGCCACAAGCGAACAGCCCTTCATATACACCAAACAGACTGCACGGCGCAATAACCCAGAAGATAACCATCCTGTGAATTTTTAAAATGCACAACTCTCTAGACGGCGTGTATGCAGGTGAATAAATGCCATTGAATAACACAAGAATCAATAATTTATTTTTAAGATATTCTTAAGTCAAATTCGTTTTTACATATATTTTTGAGGTTAATTCCATCCGCCAGAGAACGTTTAAATAGCCATTATAAAAACATTTTCCCAAAACGTTCCTCATCTTTCGCTCTGTGTATAACGGAAGGAAGGTTAAAGTAATATTTAGACTCTGCTCTGGGTTTTTAATACAAGCAGCGTATTCCATCGTTCTTTTTCAATCATCTTAAGTGCCCTGCTCCTTAGGTACTGCTAGTTCTTCGTAGGCATAGAACTGAAAAATCAAAGTTCATTTTTCACGCTCTAGACGCTCCGTCAGCCAGTCGTCTTCAAAAGCCTGTTGCTAACATCTTTTAGTATAATTATAACTCCATTAGTATTCGTATAACTTCCCTGAAAAGCTTCTTCTGCCCTGGAAAGGGACGCAAATGGAACTATAAACATGATCCTGGAATCCCCTGGGTTCTGAAACGACTGAACGTACATCGTCAAGTCAAAGAGCACATGTGCAGTTTACTTTCTCTCGGCGATGTCTGTATAAAGTCTCTCTTCCTCGTAATTTAGAAACTTCTTTCGATTATATAAAATTCTTCTCCGTCATCAGGACGATGGGTAAGCTCCTGTCAATTTCCAGCACGCTACGCGGCGCAACGTTGCAGAAGAAGCCATGTTGAAGTTTGTTATGTGGGTGGGTGGGGTATCTCTAGAAGACTACCTGATAGCCTCTGAAACGGTTAGGTTAGGTTATGTTATGTTAGGTTAGGTTATACTTATTTCTGTATGTTTTACGCGTTTATACGTTCTTGTAACACATGAACCTTGAACCAAGAACCTCGCAAGCTGACGTCAGTCATTCTGTGCGTAGTTGAAATTAGACAGCACGACCCTCCGAAACGTCATGTGTATTTTTATTCCGACAATAAACACTGACCACAGAAAACTGTCCAATGCAGAGACTAATTAAGTAATTTCCTTCTAATGTGTCTAGGCCGTTTAGTATTCTGCTGAAATTTTGAACTAAATGCGAGTTTAGTTTCGTACGCTGACTTGAAACGGATACGGTATAAAGCGGTCGTAATTCAACTGAAAATATTAATTGGGAAGAGAGAGATGTTACAGGAAACACCTGATGACCGACAAAGGCGGGACAACGATTTATGAATGAAACAGCACTAACAAATATTTATGTTTGAAGCAGACAATCTCCCAATCGACACAATGCATCGAAAAGGGTTTTCTTTCCTACTTCTGTCATAATAAGCAAGTGTTGGCTGGTGGCTTCGATGGCAATCATTTTTTAATGCGCGTGTGTTGTTGTAAGCGTTGCTTTAATAATACTGTTCTACTCTCAAAGGATGATACTTATGAATACGTGTGTTTACGAGTTCAGATTTTCCGTCCTTCTTGACGGAAAATTTACTTGAAATCTGTTATCCACAACTGTCTTACAAGATAAGGTAAAATAGTACAACTTTAGAAAAATACATGTGGAATTCCAAGACGTTTAAAATGACTCACAAGCTAATATACACACAGCTTATAAAGACGAAGTTGCTTGATAATGAAACGTTGGGTTACATTACCTTAAAATTTAGTTCTCTAAATGTGCATTTAATTCCATCCTTTCATGAACAGGCAGTTCACTACAGGCTAACAATACTTGGGTAGACTCTGAAGCCATCAATCAAGCATTCTGACAACGCCCATACCGCCCATCCACTGACCACCTACGTCAAATATTAACTTATTCGCCTGCAACTTTAATTAGTCCTGTATCCTATTCCAGCGATTCGCTTTATGCCTTGTTTGCTAACTTGTAGCTATTCAACTAATATTCTGACAATAATATTCTCTCTTGGTTCTCTGACTTAAACTCATATTACTGTATATCTGTCGGACAGCTTGTCAGTCTGCCAATCCGCCTAACCAACCAGCCACCCCTATTTCCCAAACAGAAGCATATCTAGCCCTTAGCAAACATTCATAAGAAGTCTGCTTCTTCCCGTGTCGCAAGCGCTTATTTATTCCCTCTTGTCTTGCATCTCGTCCGTGTGGTTCTCAGTCATGTCCCATAAACCACTTTTGCAAAGATCCGCCCACACGTACACCGCAAAGGCAACGCTTCAGAATTCAATTAAGTTTCGAAATCTCAATTCAGTGACTGCGTGCCGAGGTTCCTATGGCTTTCCACAGAACCATGAACAAATTCCCACCCTCCACCACGAAAGGGTCACAAAAGCTTTCCTTCCTAATGTCTTCCTACATACCATTATTTTCGCGTAAAGTGTGACGTCACACAACTTCGACTGGTGCCACCGCGAATTCTCACTCTGGAATGACTACAAAGGGGAAAGTCATGTATTGATTGACGGAAGGAATCATAAAAATTCCGTAACGGAGAGCACAAGGACCCCCTTAACATATTATATGAAGCTTCCGCGGTTATCAGTCGTGTCAGGTGGTTGAACGGAGAAAACATGATGTTATACCTTCCTTAACCTTAACATTCCGAACATCGAACGTCGTGGCTAAGTGCTCTGCCCTCCTGCTTAGAATTTGGAACATTCCGGGTGGATCAGCTATTTTTACACTGGTTTCAGTGGTTTTCCTCAGTCCCTCCACTAAAATTTCGAGATATAACTTTACATAAGGCCACGGCCGCTTCGTTCCAAATCGTTTCCAATTCATCATTTGCTAATCACCCTGTTATTCGACGCTGCACAGCATAAGCTACTGAAAAGTCGTTAAATAGACCATAAATACGGTAGATATGTATTGTTCCGTCGGTTTTCACAGAGGACTCTGTTGTTCGTAACACTATCATCATGATATAATCTACATAAAAGTAATCCGAACAGGTTAGTGCAGCGGAAACGCTCTGTTTCACACGTAGTCGGTTCGAATTTCGGTAAGGCTGCAGCCGAAACTGTCTGAGGTTTTGTTGTCGATTTCATAGTTTCCTAGACAACTACTAGGAGAATACCTTCAGCAGTCATCGCTTCCTTATAAATTATCACATTTCAAGCTGTAAATTATGAACATGCAGTTAAAATATGTGGAAAATACCTTAAAAATCCATCAATGTTTGCCTTAAACGCCGCGTGGAATTATGGGTAGTAACCAACGTTTCGGAGAAAAATACTGACTAAATATTCAGGGTAAAGATGGAGACCGTAATACTAATTTATTTATCTCGGACTTCATCCTTCTTCAGTTTAAATTTTAACCACAAAATTTTTTTGAATGATTGATATTGGTATTTAGGTATAAGGGGCCGAGCGGGGACACACATTCAATTTATCACATGATTACGGTCTAAATTCCTCCGAAACGTTGGCCATCGGCCTACAAGTAAACAGGACGTTAAAAACCATAACAACACCGACATCTTCAACGCCGTGAAAACCTCTGTCTCAAATCGTATAACCTAAGAATCAGCCATAAAGATACATTAGAAAATGAGAATGCACGTGGTAAGCGCCTCAAATGGTATCAGGAAAAGACAAATTGGTGGGACGGGAACGAAGGTCGCCGCCAGATGTAGATCTGTGTGCACCTGGGATTCGTTCGTGCCTCGGATAATTTCCCCGGCATCCCTTTATGAAGGAATCGATAAAAAGGCCTCCTCTTCCTTCGAAGCGTCCTGGCGGGTTACGACGCGTTCCGAATAAATGGCATCACGTGACCCGGAGGCTCGGCCAGACGCAGCCAGCATCGGCATGGAACGAGTAATCGACGCGAACTTCGGCTCCACATGACCGTTTCATATCATAATGTCTTTATTTGCTTGTACGTGTGATTACGTGGCACTTTACAGTTATGTTAATGGAAAATCAGAATTAGTTAGTAACAAAGTGTGAAGACCTGATAGACGAATTTATTTTCACAGACATTATCGAATGACAAAGACATTTAAAACAAAATAACCGACGTTTGTGAACAAGAACTTTGCAGCATGAAATAATTAACTAATCTGCTCCACTTAGCCGTGGCAAGGAGCTCAGCTGAACAAAAACTCCCCTGCTATTTCAAACCTTGGTGTTCCCTAGTGTTCACAAAAGCCCGTTACCGTGCCAACCCTGAGCCAGGTAATTCACTCTACAAACACACTCCCTACTTCTTTAAGGTAAATTGTAATATCATCCCACCTACGCCTGGGTATAACAAGTTGTTTCTACCTTTTAAATTTTCCGACTGAAATTGTAAGACTCCTCGTCTGTCCTGTATGCAGGCCTACTACATGCCCCGCCAATCCATCATTTTGTGATGTCATAATTTTAATAACATTTGGAGAAGAGTACAAATTATGAAGTTCCTTGGTAGGAAGTGCTAGGTTAATTAGCCGAAATAAAATGTACACACCACGTGATATTGTTGTTTATTCTTTGTATCTGTTCATTTATTTATCCGTCTGATTTTCTTCTTTTACTCCATATATTTTTTTCTTTGGTATTACTGAACTATCTGCACAATCCGAACAAAATGGCCAGCGAACGTATTTACATGATAAAAACAGCTGAGCCATTTTACGCATATCCTACGTCATCTTCATGAAAATTATACATAAGTCCGATGGCACGGAATTCCATTATACTCGATCCAATATTTTTTATTCTACTTACGTCGTTCTCGTTTAGACCATAAATGAATTTAAACGAAGGATGAAAGGGCCACACTGAGAATTCTCGACCTGACACTAACAGCTTAAAGAAAACGCCATTTTTGTTTTTAAAAACCGGAATAAGTAAGCTGAGTTTGCTATACAGGTTTGTGGTAACTATATATACCGTTAATATATTTACATTTGTAACAACGAAGTAGACAGAAACGCCATCTAAAACATAGCATATTCAGACAAGTTTTGTCCTAAAACCAACTGTGTGGCTAAAGAGAAGTGACTTCATTCGAACGTTACCGTTAAACTGATGCAAGCAGAAATAGAAATTTTGTTGTCAGACATACGAAGACTGTGAAATTAAGCTGCATACGTAATGTAGCAATCATAGAAAGGATTACAAAAAGCTTGGCTATGTTTGCGATCGTGTTACCGCAGCAACGAATTTTAATCGTTAATACAAGTCTACAGCCATATTGAAATATTTAACTATTCCAGACCTGTATACAGTAGCCCACGCTGACTGAACAGCCTTTTGTACGCGTATATTATTTATAGAATTTGTGGCTAATATTTTTTATAAAGTGCAGTTACTATTTATCATCAAATAATAAATAGTTATATTATCTATACATTTCCAAAACAATTAATCAACATGTGCTGCTTTAAAACATATGCATATTCTGTACAATTGAGATCTTGAAAATTAACATCTTTTTTTTAAAAACAACTGAATATGTAAACCTGCTTGCAAAGCATTTTAAGAGATTTCCAAAAAATTGTAAATAAACTGTCATCGTTTAGAAATCAAGGGCCGGCCAAGCGGTAAGAAAAGACGAGTGTGGCTTGAGGTATTGAAAGGTTAAGAACCCCTGATTTACCCCAAAGAGTAAATATTGAGGGAATATTATAATACATGAATTTACTTCTTCGTTGCATAAACGGTACAGAAAGAAATCGGGATTTTTGAAAAAGTGCGAGAGGGGTAAAGGTTAATAACGCTATTGCAGGGAACTGCTAATAACTTTTCGACAATTAACCAGAGTGATTAATAGCACACGCCGAGAGTCTATTTGTAACAAGTTACATTTCTATTGGCAAACTTGAGCAATTAGCAATTACTCAAGTTTATTTTGACCCAGTAGCCGCAAAGCCAGACGTTATCGGCAGGCGGAACGTAAGAGAAAACTGCTCTAATGGTTGTTTGAGCTCAGTATAATGTCTTACAAACAGGGCCCGACGGGACATTGAAACAGCTGGAGGTAATTACAGGAAAAACCTAGATCAGAAACATGTGTTAGCTCTGTTCAGTTGTGGCTGTTCATGGTAACTAATAAACCGAACATAAATATCTGGATCAAAGAATGAAGAAACGTTCCAGTTCAGAGGGTCGAACTCTGAGTCAAGCAGACTTCTGTCATCTATAACATTCCCTGCCTCACATACAATTAAAGGGACGATATGTTTATATGTAGTATCATAATATATGTGTGCCAGTTCATTTGTCTTTGCGGCAAACAGAACAAATCTCTGCCCTTGATATCAAACTCCAGTCGCCCCGACGATCTAAAGAATAACTTAGCAAACTTAAGATTTCAGTAACATACTACTTGTATATGCTGGCATTACAAACCTGCGACACAGAGTAATTTTTATACATTACTTTCGTAACGTGCAGTTAGTTACCCATCCTGAGAAGATAGTGCAGTCATTCATTTGTCTGCTTGAAGCCCGAAATTCCTTATCGGACTTTAAAACTGTCACACTTGGTGTATAATATCGACTTTTGGATGCGAGCCTCGTCGAATGTCAGCATTAATCAACGTTTCGGCAAACAACGAAGTTCCCACATTCAAAGTGATGTTTAGTGGGGCGACTTCTGAAAGCGTCATATAGGGTAGACAGTAGGCGGCCTGTTTGCTGAAACGTTGGTTAATACATAACATTCGAAGCGGCTCACACCTTACAGCCGAAGTAATGCACTGAATTCCAGCTACGAAAACCTAAAAACAAGTTTTATAAATTCCGTATAAACACAACAGTTAATAAACTACCAGTACTGTAATCACGCGACTTAAAACGAGCACATGTCAACTGTGGTCTTCTGTGTCACCAACTTTCGGAGGAGCTTACATACCTCTCCCCGCTCATCAAGAGAGCTCGATTCTCTGCCCTTAACATGTGAGGAAACCATAGAACTGCTCTTCTAACAACAATAACTTCGACCCTGAAGATGGAGTAGACTACGTTCCTCCGATTCGTCGGTAATCACCAATAAGACGCCATGGCGTCATAAACCGGAGAACCACAATCAAAATCTTTACCAAAAATCTCGGGAGAATTAAGATAATTTAAATGGTCTTACCTTTTTCATGAAGGACATCACATTAGTCGGCAACATGGCTGCGTGTTCCTTATATCTTGCACTGCTTTATGAAACCACAAACTCACAAATATGTGTTTTTCAAAGTTGTAAATCACTTGAACTTTCAGTATTATAATTGTGCATAATTCTACATAATGTTTTGCTGTTTCTTGACTAGGGCACTACTAAACCGGGATTTTCTGGTTACGGGGGGGCAGAAATCGCCACCCCTTCATATTTGTTAACGCCAGACGTTGTTCTCGTGTTTTACATGATGGTGTCCGGTGCGCAGATCCGGTAAAGCCATCTTGTTACCGTCGAACTGGGTGACCAACCTGTGAACAAGAGACACGAAATCATAAGCTTTGCGGGTACGAGAAAAACAAACTGGAAATACAAGAATAACAAAGAAACATAAAATCCTTTGTAAATGATGACGCTACATTTATTATCACAAAATAATAAAGATTCTGTATATCACGTTTCAGTCTTCAGACCACCATCTCGAATATTTGAATATCTCCAGTCTATTTTATTTCTTTAGAGGGGTGGGGATGAGAGACTAAGTTTTGCATACAACAAAATTTAAAATTATAATTATGAATAGTTCAACACAATTATTTAACTGCGTATTCAAGTTTACTTCATCCGCACCGGCTGAGTTCTGCGTGACCTGAACGTAGCAAACCGCGACTCTCAAGAGACACGTCACAGGTAACAACCCCGTCCGTCCGTCCGTCCGTAATGAGGATGAAGCACGAATGTGGGTCTGTAACTCCCAACTGCCGTGTTTATGAGAAATGTGCATGCATGTCGTCGTTATCCTCAGTCATCTATACGGCGTTGTCAGGCGGATGATTACAATCTGATATTTAAATTTATGTGTGTGTGCGCGCGCTACGTTGTGCCTCTGTTAATATTTAATGTAAACATCGTCAGAGAGAGAGCTTATGCAGACTCTTTCCGTATCAGACATATTGATATAATCATACTTTAAGAAAGTTACATCTTGTCACTTAGGTTTTCGCAGATAAGCAGCGTCGAATGTTTTTTTCCAACGTTTCGGCAAACGCTGCAGTTGGAGTTGCCAACTACGCTAAAATTATACAGCTCTGTTACAAAGCTTAGAAAAACAAACTGCTTAAAAATCTTTCAAATGTGCAGCGGTCCTTTTAAATTTGAAGTACACAGAGTTTAAAAATGTGTTTTTACAAGTTTTCTTCCCCAATCAGTTACATCAAAGTTCACCGAAGCACATCTGGTCATGATTATCTGAAGTTACTCGACAATGGTCGCTTCATTAAACCAGTATCTTATTGTAGACTGCCCATTGAGGTATATTTGACGTACACAACGTTTCAGAAGCTGACTGTCACAGCCGAGAGATTGGTAATCTTTCGTAATCGATAGTTTCCAGAATAAAATCTTGGGTCGGAGACGGGCTATTTTGACTAAGGGTTTTAGTGGTTTTCTTCAGTCCTTCAATCATACGACAATTATACATTTATTTTATACGCGGAGAATACGTAGCATAAAAGTGTAAAATTTTTAAAATATATTATTAAACAGCCTGTACCGAGCTCTGAGAGATATCTTTCTCTGGACTGTTTGCTGCCAGGAAATGACTAGACTACTAAAGAAAAACCTTGTGGCCATTACGTTTCGCTCAGATGTTTCTGAAGAAAGGATTTCTAAGTATTTATGTGCCACTGCTGGAACAAATTGAAAAAAATAAAAAATAAGTACACAATTTCTAAGTATTCAGCTTTGTGTAAACAAGGCTTCCAAGTTAATTAAACAGTAATTACAAACTAAGTTTACACTTCAAAAGATGGAAATGAGTTAGAGAAATGTTTGAATTCCAATTAACTAACAAGAATTCTAATGTAGCACACGACTGTAAGCAAATGAATGTCACCATGGAAAGAGTTTTACCGGAGTGACGAGATTGGAAAGCGTTTATAGCTTGTTACTATGGTAACGGAAATGAGCTAATAGAAGCATGCTCATTACGTGGATAATTACAGTAGACTCTGCTGCTCGATCAATATCATCAGCGGCATCGAACAATCACGGGCCCTGAAAACATCCGACTCGTCTGAGATTGCTTCACCGTGCACCACCACTCATCATCATCATCATCATCATCATCATCATCATCTAATGACCTGCTAAGGTTACAACGGTGTGTGCAGCCACTAGGATTAAAATAAATGCTGTTTCATTATCAGAGGTTTTGAAATTAATTTGAAGTAATCTCTTTCTTTCTTGAGCTAATCTACATCTTATTAAGCAACCCACATGCTGGGCTTCTGCTAGACATATGAACTGTATTTAAATTATATTAAACAAAAGGCAGTAAAAGAGAAAATCGGTAACTTTAAGGTTATAAAAAATACAATTGAGTTTTCTTACTGCAAAGAATCTTCATTTCTCGCAAACCGCTTAGCCTTTCTGAAACGCGATCCGATTTTCTACGTCGTCGAAGTTCGGATTCTGCCTGCATTTTCTATACTTTCATGGCATCGCCATTTTCCTTGTATATGAAAGGTCCTTAAAGATCCAACTTCACGTCTGGAAATCATCATTGAGTTCGAGTGATTCTGCTGTCTCCCGAAATACGATACCGCGACTTCCTTAATAGATTCCTAGCAAGAATATCGTAATCTAAGCGGAACCTCACACCCAACGTGTGCGCTATGCATCACGAGGAAGAGTTTACCGTTCTGCTTCGTGCTTGGGAGGATGCCAGCTAAACCTCAGCCCGGAAACAGGTTATTCAGATCGAAGGGTCTCCTCAGTATTACACCCAGGCAGACTCTGGGATGACACATTAACATAAGCAACGGCTGGTTCCTGTAACATCGGTTACAGCTCATTATTAGCAACGTCTTGCCATTGTACGTTACATATAAACCTGTACAGTTGAAGACGTGTTGTCGAGAACCCAAAAGCCAATCAGCTAGGCTTACCTACGTACATGATTGCCTACGCAACGTTTTAACCCCAACTTGTCTCTCCATTTAAGTGTTCAGATCTCCTATGGCAGTTAAATTTCCTGGAAAGTCGAAATTTACATGTTTCTATTCAACACCTCAGTTTCATGTCTATCAATACGAAGAAACGCAGTCCACTCTGACTTTATACTCCTCCTTGAGACGTTACTGAATAGATTTCCCGCCTTTTATGGAAAGAGAAGTTTCATTACCGTGTTCATAAGTCTGAGGTCTTGCGTAACACTTTACAACATGCTATACGTGGTGACCACCTCTAGTCGACTGTCCGCGACTACTACACTTGTAATTAGGCCTGCAAACCGTATTTTCCTTCCGCACCCTGAGGTCCTGATAAAGCTTCCACTTAACGTGCGTAACAGCCATAGTCCAAATAGGACTAATCTTAATAGAAACCGAACAGGAAAAATTTTGTATTCGTCAGAATACGATGGTTCAATACTCCATCACGTCATCACATTGTTAAGCGTTATTTTCTCCTTGGCGTAAGTAAAGAGCAAGTTATGGGCCCGTTCATGTCTGTCTGTCTTTCATCCCACTGTTATAACAATTATCTTTAAACACACTGTTGCAAGTTACATTGATTTACATGGTTACAACAATTACCTTGGATATCACCGCTGCAACAATAGCCTTGAATACCATTTCTGCCTTTGATACTATCGTTGTATTTGTTGTTCCCTTGGTTGACGACATAGAATATGATGCATAGCAAAGAAACCTTTGAAATTTTATTGTACACCAAAGAGTATACGTCGTCATATTTGAAGACCCGATTATAGCAGGTCTAAGCAAAGAAAAAGCCACGGGAAGTGCGCTCTCGTAACTCGAAGCTCAAGGAAATTCATATCTGTATCGATATATCGACAATCAATCTTGGAGTATGGTGTTGAGAGCTTCTGATGAGCCATCGGAAGCGCCGAGACGCTTATTAAATGTCACACCATTGTGTGTAACAAGCCTCCGCTAGCGATGGAGCAGCTAGGGCATCAGGATTTCACAAAAGAACAGCTAACAATCAAAGAGCGTGTTGCTTCGTAACACTTGCATTTAACAATACTTTTCATGCACAGGGATAAAGTTCTCACACGGTGATTAAATTCACAGATCACATACAAAGAAGAATGAAACGATCATGACAATAATGATTGATTCTTCATTACTTAGTGATACAGTTTACCATTGTTAAGTGCCATAAAGGACCCGCTCGCGTTGTGTAAACTTGTTTTGTACCCTCAGGAGCTTAGGTTAAAGAATCACCGTCTGGAATCGAACCCCGATTGACCAGCCCGTAGGCATTCACTTTACTGACAGCTATTGTAATGTAACAAAATGATCTCCAAAAACACTGAGAGTAACGTCCAGTTATCATGAAGTAAAACCACGTTAAGGATAGTTCTATAATATCTTTCATCAATAATCAAGTGTTATAAAACATCTATCATAGACTTTGCAACAACTGAGTGAATAAGTTGTCAAAATATCTGCAATATCTCCCCCCCTCCCACAGCTTTTATCTTTACTGCGTCAGTTAGGACTACAAATATGTTGGATGGAGTTATGAATCTTTACACAGTATTTCTACACAACGCTTGAAAGACAAGGCTTACCGGCGTGGGCGACCACTCAACTGGTTACTGGAAGTCGGATGATGTATATGTCGTCATAGGAAGAATCAATCAGTTGGTTATAATTTTGAAGTTCTCAACGAATCAAAAGCACGGGCTATGCCGAGTATCCCACGCAAAAGAGAGACCGCCATAGTTTACGTTGTCAGTTTTGTTGCGATGAAATAAGACTGTCTGTCAGAGCACTTCGATGCGTTTTGTTAAAACCCGAGCTTAGAGAAGTTTTGTGTGATGGTGGGGGCTGGGGTCATTTGGCTTCTACAAAGAATTCGTCTGTTTCGACGTTTCGTCAGTTCATAAATTACTAGCCATAAATGAGATATTATCGTTTCTTCCCCGTGTTTATCAGTGTCCAGCTGACATTATCTTAAAATTACACTTGGTAGTCGTAACCCACCCACGGAAATTGTCAAAGGAAGAAGACTGCTTCAGTTTGGTATTAAAACTTAATACGCGTTCCAGAATATATTTTATTAATCATTAATGCACCAGTAGTAATAAATTAGAGCCACGGTTAGAACGCTGGCCTTGTAATCCTGGGGTCTCGGGTTCGATTCCCGGCGGTGCCCGAATTTATAACTTGTGTTGTTGGGCAAGGCCGTGGTCTAGGCAACACGGAGTTTTCCTCCGGGTGCTTCCCCGGTTTCTCCGTGGCATCCCAACAATTACTCCATTGACACACAGAAGAAGGCAATGGCAAACCACTTCTGGATCATCTGCCAAGAACGTATATGAACAGGTCCCAGTCCGAGAAAAGGATGGAAGGATCCTGTTCATATGGACCTGTCGTCAGACAGAACACTAAATAAATAAATATAAAAATAGTAATAAATTAGAAGAAGACAATAACCATGGAACGGAAATAATCAGAAAGTGGGAAACGTTAAAAATATATCACACTAAACTCATTTGACGAATTAAAATACAGAACTTCGCCATGTTTCAAAAACAATAGAACCCATTAATGTGTGATACTCTTAGGTTCAGACAATTACGTTTATATTTGATGTAATAGTTTCCTGTTACTTCTAAGACATCCACAATTAATCCTCAAAATGTGATTGGAAATTATTGCGGCGGTGAGTCCGAAGATGGCTGTCTTCTGGGTTGTAGAGACGTTTAATCTGGTAGATATTTACCAAAGTTTTACAGGTCTTTGTTACCATCATAATCAGGGCGATGGAGTCAGGAAGGACCTCTGAAACGTTGTTAAACTTCTTCCAGACTAAACAATGCTAAGACCCAGAAGATAATCTTCAATGTGTAGCCAAAGCGCCCTACAAATACACTAGGCCACTTTCTTAACTTAACCTACGTTTTGTTTCTTTCTGAACTTCCACCTCAGTTGCTCTGTTTCAGATTTCTCTTGGTCTCTCTCTTCCTTCTACTCTCCTGAGGGTTCGACCAAGCTTGTTTATACTTTTTGCCCCTTCCTTAGCGTATGTCCAATCCAGTTTCACTTTCATTGGTTGGAGTTTTAATATGAACAGGCCTATGTCTTAAACCGCAACATTAAGTACGCAGTCTAGAATATCAGATATTCATTTCTTTTGCTGTCAACTACTTGAAGCTGAAACTCAAGGCGATAGTTGATCATCATCAATCACAGTCCATTTGTATTTCTGACAGTTTCTTTGCAGATTTATTGACCTCTTTTAAGTTGAAACCACACAGAATAAAACGTGTGATACAGGAAAAGGTTAATTTTTGGATGTTTCGTTAATGTCGTTTAAACATTTTCATTATCTTTCTTATGCAATAAGTAACCACTTATATTTAAGTGCAATAAAACCTGATTGAGATTTCGGGTTCTTAAGGCGAGTATAAAAATGGCTGTTTTCTGGGTTGTTGCACCCAGTAGTCTGGTAGAAGTTATCGCCCTAATGATGGAGGCAGCTAGCACCATTAAAACGTCGGTAAACGTTTCCTAGACTACAAGGCGCAAGAACCTAGAAGACAGCTATCTTAAACTGTTCTCTGATTTCGCTTGTGACTATAACTTGTATCGGATATTACTCGAACAAGATTATGGCAGAAAGTCGATATATAAGTACACATACATACATACACGCACGCATATATATATATATATATATATATATATATATATATACATACATAATTCTACTTCATCTTTGACGAAGAGCTTTTAGTCCACTCAGAATTAATATTGGAACAGTCTGATCAGGCCGACATAAAATAACATTTAAATGTTGATGCTAAGTTGCAAGATATAAAAGAGTTTGCTAATAACTGAAAGTAACAATCCAAGTTAATGTAATATGAATATTATACGAAATAATCTGTCATTTACGTCATGTGTCAAACAATTTATGACTTATTCTGACGATTTACGTCGATTTCTAACACAGGAGAGCAGTCACCCCGGACAAACCTGATCGAGGCCGGGAACAGGTTTGGGGATTAAAAACAGTGCGTTTTCTCCCCACCGAGGGTTCGTACCCAGTTAAGTTCATGTGGGATTTGCGTTGGACAACGTGGCACTGAGACAGGTTTCTCTCCCGAGTCCTTTAGATTCCCCTGTCAATATAAACCACAGCTGCTCCATATTCACTCAGGCACACAATCTCGCCACACTGTGATAATACAAAAATCCAGTATGTTGATTAAATGTTGCGTCATTTGTTTGTACCGACTGCATGTAAAATGACAGACTCAGTTAGTCCAAATATTTAAATAATTGTGGGAATTTGCAATTATAACACTATCATCACCACTTGAGTAGAATCCTAATAACCATTTTAAATTAATTTATGCCTCTGTACAGGTCTGAGACGTTTTTCTTACTATTATTTGTTTCGAGATGATTTTGTCCTTCAAACAGTCTTGCTTTTTGTTCTTGAAAATGTTACACATCTGAACGAAATCTCTTTTTTGATATACCGTTTATTTGAAAATCAATACAGTTAGCTACAATTAGTAAAATAAGTATAATAAGCGGAAGGTATGATTGACCGGTGCATGCGAAACTTATGTTCTCTTCATAACTTGTGTAAATTATCCATTACTACGTCTTTTTAAATCCGTCCTATACTTTCGTATATGAACAATGATAACGGACGGACAGATTGACAGACAGAAGGTGAAAGACGACCTTACGAGTTCAGTTCATTCAACGCACACATCATTTATTGATCTGTGAGTACAGAGGCCCAATTTCACATTTGTTGCCGGTACAAGATCACCATACGTACTTGGTGTTTGGCATAAACAGTCACAGCTAGTAAAAGTCTGCCTGTTCTACGAACGGACCTTATATGTGCCTACGCAAGGAGTGCCGCAGGTCACGACATAGAACAGACAGAGAATACATTGGTTTATGTGGACTTGCCATGTTTGAAATAGCTGTCATCTTAATGTTTCTTACAAGTGGCTCAACTGTCTTATTTGACGTTTCAGAAATATTGCCATTGAGTTTGTCTGTATCGACATGGCCCATACAAACAGAGAACATAAAAAGTTTGATAAACATCTCAATGGAAAAACTGTTTTTATTGTTATATCCTTTGCACTTCGTAAAACTCTGTGTAATAAAAGAAGTTCTCTCATATCAAAAAACATTCTTCGTGATGCCGCCAGTATTTGATCGTACCTGTAGCTTCGTTTAAGGATTATTGGCGTATTAGTGATGAACACGTGGAGAGACGCTCATAAGAATGACGAGAAATTAAACCTGATACTGAAAGCTCAATAAAGATAAATCAATATCAAATATATCATTAATGACTGATTTTGATTATGATAATTGAGTAATTTGCCTGTGTTAACTGTATGCAATATAAGTTAATATTATTATTTATAAAATAAAGTGGATTTCAATAAGTATTCCTCTTCTAAATCTCGGCGGCCCCCGAGTAGGTAAGTGTGTGTACGTAAATGAGATCTGAGGTCTGAAAACGCCAAAGGTACCATACGGAAGGTATACGAACATCGTCACGCTCTAGAAGCCTACATACTGAAAAAAATGGCCCCTATATTACATTAGAAGATTGCGTGGGTCCTAGAGCCCGACTGAACGCGGTGACGAGGACTTTGCCAGGAATCAAACCATTGTCGTCCAGCCCGTAGACAGTAAACTGACAGCTATTTCAGTTCCAATACTGCACAAATATGCCTGTTTGTAACTAAAACAATGGAAATAAATCTGTCTCGAGAAAAGTAAAGTCTTTCAGTTAGTCAAGAAATCTTCTTTTATGGAAACCGAAAGTTCATAACCGAGTCCGCCACTGGGCTCCATTCAATTAAGGTTCATTATTCTTCCACGTAACCCCAAATCTCTTATCAGTTTTTTCCGACTAAAATTGAGACGCTACTCACTGTGTTTCCCCATCTTTCTGTTTATTCCCCTCTTGGTTCCAAATATTCTCCTCAGCACCTTCAATAGGTGTGTAATTCTTCCAGAGCTATACGATGTCGCCACATGACTTTAATCTCCGAACAGTATCATAACCTACAGGTCGGTCACAACCGCGGCTTTGCAACTACTGGGTTATGTTATATCCCGTCTGACGAACGAACTGCAGATGGCGAACTTGGGAAATTCTGCCTTATCGACTGGTGACGTAATTTATATAGATATACAGTACTGTACATGCAGCACCTCCCCTCTTGCCCTCTCCGCAACCGCTTCGGGTCGTCAACGACGCGAGCGCCCTCTAACGAAATCGGCAATCCATGGTCAGATGGGATATACGAGGTTCACGGAACAGACGACGCTGAGACAAAGGATTGAAACAAGACTCTGGTGTCTAAGACTGTCTCGAACTAAATCCCCTTATGGAATTTACGTCGTCATTCCCTGCGACACAAGCACAAAACTTCTCCAAAAACAAAGTATAGTGTAACGTCTGCAAAACTACGAGAGAGCTTCAGAATTTATGAGACTGCTTGTCCTCCACGTTCCTTCACGTTTTGTCTGTTGGAGGGAAGGAAGCTCGAGTGTCATATGCAGTCGCTATGTTATTCTTAAGTGGTAACCTTTAATAATCTCCAGAAAATGTTTACTGGACATAAGATGTGTGTTTCATCATTCTCAAAAATTTTAATTCAAAATACCCCACTCCGCAAACAAATATTTAATAACTTACGGTCGAGATGTTGGTCTTCATGCGAAGCGTCAGTTATTTTTACCCGACTTTAACCAAAACTGCAATATTGTCAGTAAATATTAGCAAATGTTTCCATTATCCAACATAATTAAAATCCTTTCCCGGTTCTTGGGTTGTTACAACCGAACGATCAAACGGAAAGGCAAACAGATATAGAAAAGCTAGCAGGTGCGTTTTTTTGTTTGTTTTTTTGCAACTTTTCACTGCAAACACACCAAAAATTTCTGCCATCGAAAATCAGTAAAATATTTGAAGAGCCAAAATTTCAAAGACAGCATTCATATCTGATGGAAATAGTCCTGTCTTTTTATGTGCCGTTAAAGGTTGGAGAAATATCCATTGCTGAATCGATCGTCCATGAGTTTATCGTAACATGGCCGAACGGACATCATGAAGTTAGCAGCGTTTCTGTCTCCCCTTCCGTGAGTTTGTCCATTGTACCTCGAAGCTTGAAGCCATCAACATGTTAACAATAGAGATCCAGTGTTGATAGTTTGTGACCGGCATGTCTTCTACACCAACAAATGAACTGCAAAAAAAGTAGACGTCGAGTGTTTCGACGGCTTATGTGTATGTGCGTGTGGGGGGGGGGGGAAATTGCTTCTGTGATGTCATCCTGAATTTATAAAGTAGGGTGCAGAATGGGTGTGGTCCCTGTTTCGTGACCTGAATTATCGGTTACCTACAACACATAATTACAACCAGAACTGTAGTAACTTTATTGAAAATAATGGCTGATTTAGTTCATCGTGGTCAAACTAGCGGTCCCCGGGCCTCATTTGGTCCGAGAGCATTTGTAACCAGACACGCGAAATTGTTTGTTAATTTGTTATCAATTACTAAAAGCTAATTTATATTCCTTGTTCTGAAGGGTTTAATAACATTGTAATCCTTATATCGTCTGCTGCTTTACGTACAAGGGCCACATACAATATTTACTTAAAAATTCTACCGTAAAATTTAAGTTCCACAGGAATGAATCATGTCAGATACAAGTTATTGGAGGAGAACGTTTATAATAATATGCATCTCTGCAGTAATTTGTGAACATTTTAGTAACATTTATACCTGAGCGTATACTACGATAATCCGTCACTTCTGGCTAAATACTGTTAAGTATAACGAAAACTGGCTATTAGTTGGCCACGTACAAGACCACACGGTGTTACCGAGAAGATGAATGTCTCTATTGTTTAGAGCCCCTCCTTACAGCATCTGTCCATATATAAAGGGCATCTTTTCTTCCTCCAAATACCTTCCACAGGTCTCAAGCAGAATTTTTCTTTCTTTCTCCAATCAGAACTTTGTGCAAATTTCAACTGCAGAGTAAGAAAAGAGGATGGTTATATGTGCTGGTAACGGAAATGAAATCGGGGGGGGGGGGGGGGGGTCGTGATTTATTAACAAGGTGAAATACATAGTGAGACTACGATAAACCTCAAAACAGCCGGCCAGGATTCAAAACGAGTAATATCCCTGTATAATCCTGATAATACTTTAAAATCACAAAAACAGCAACGAAGTAAATTTATTGAAACTTCAACGTACCTCCCTAATAAATTAACTAACTGCTCGGTGACACACAGATAAGCACACTTAATTACGTACAGATAGCACCCATCCTTCATTCGTAATCAATATAACTGGAACTTAATAGACCCAGTGGCCATTATAATGTACTTAATCAGTCAATCAGCAAATCCAATAAACTGTTTAGTGCAGATGGTTTTGATTTGGGTCTCGAATGATAGGGCAGACACGGTAGGTCTTCAGCTGTGTAATTCCAATTATTGCAGCCAGAGGATAAACAGACAACATCCGACTGGCGCGCCCAGATGATGATGTCACGCGACGCCATGACGTGCCAGAACACAGATGTGTCTACCTTGCAAGATCGATTCCTGATGCCTGATCAGCATCGTTTTGCGAATTTTAGCTCCCACGGACACACAAGACACTTTACAACTACTCGTGTCTAATTTATATCAGGAAGTAGCGTTCTTTATCAGTGCAAAGGGCACAACTGACGCTGAAATTCTGAAAGTACATTCAATTTTTACTCTGGACCTAGTACCCTTGAGGCAAAACTTCAACAATTTAGAATGATGGCTCGTGGTTATTTAACAATGGTGTATCTATTACAGCTGACAGTACCTGGTGAATTTGAAAAGATTAAATAGAAAGCAGCCATGACGTATTTTATAAGCTAGCACACGCTTAGCTGGTTAATTCAGAACACTACAATCTACTTTTTTAAAAAGTTAAAGCCTCAAATGACTTGTAAAATGTATTAAAATAGGCAAAAGGCCTCTTATTTCTACGCTATTTTCAATTTAACACTCACAAGTCATTCTGACGTTTCAAACCTCATATCACAAGAACGTTGTTAAATAATTAAAGACTTATTCAATCTAATAATTTGCAATACGACATCTTACACAAGCATCCTCTCAGCTCATTCGGTGCTACATAACCAACGAGCCGTTAAATGGTCTATGAACAGGTAAACATCCAAAGTTATGTACCTTGGCCTTAAGGCCATCAGTTCAGTAGATACCCTACCCAGTTCGTTTGTGTATCATGGCAAACAACCCCCCCCCCCCCCACCTTCAGGACTTTACATGTGCCAATTAATAACTAGAAATTACTAGCACCTTGTAACGTGGCATATAATTAACTCAGACCCAACTGTAATTAAATAAGAAACTCCATGTTGCTAATTGCACCAGTGGAGGAGAAGCCGAAATTAAATAAACGTGGCCAATTCTTCTTTGCCTGCCTACGTCTTCTGTATTCTCTTCATGTAAGAAACTACTTGCTTTTTAAGGAATTCTTATGGAAACAGAGAAAGAAGCAAGATATATATGATTTGAGGTTTTCACAGCGGTGAGCATGCAGATTTCTGTCTTCTGGGTTGTTGTGCTGTGTAGTCTGGTCGATGTTAACCAACGTTTTAGAGGTCATACTGCCTCCGTCATCAGGGCGATAAATATTAACCAAATATTTTTTACAAAATCGTTAAAGGCATTTCTTTGGACCTGCAACGCATTACATTCTCCGGTATCCACGCAACGGAAATCGTTACTGGCGACAAAGTGAAGTTCACACTTTTTCAGGAGCTGGCACTCCCAAATCATTCAATAAAATCTCTGCATATTATAACTCGTAATGTTCACTGTCGATTTCATAAGAAGTCGCCAGAGACCATCTACCCTGACTGAATTCTTTTAGAGTTGTCCTCAGAATATATAAGGACTACGTAGGCGTACGTCCTTTCAACCTGGTTAATAAATAATAAAGTCATGAAGTCGTGCTAAGTTTTGTGTCGAAGTGGAATCTTGAAAACAAACCCAAATTTATGGCCACTAAAACATCCTTGACCATGAGCAGAACATTCTCTTAGTCGCAGTTACCATAATGATGGCGGACGATGCTTCCTGCCTTCGCATTTCTAGAGAGAACGCGCGTGAAAAATCCTCTTCCACAGTTTTATGTCTGAGCGAGACTGTAACCGTATTAGGAACAGCGAAGGCAGGCAAAGTACCTTTTCCTCCGCAATGGCACGACCTGACCTCGCCACCGGGTGTCTAAACTCATTCACACTTACAACCAAAACTATCCCTTGACTTTTAAATTCAAAACGCTGTCTCAAATAATGTATTCAGATGTGATGACGGTATCAACTATTACTGAAGCATTAAAAAACTAAGGAAGTGAAGGAAAGAATAGGAAAAATACACGATGAGGAGATTCAATTTAAAATTGTAGTCAAAGAAGTCACAATGATAAAACAACCTATGAAGGAAGGTTTGTGTATATCTCACATAAGAGAAATGAAAAATACATACAAGATGGCTATCTTCTGTATTGTAGCACCACGTAGTCTGGTAGAAGTTTACCAACATTTCAGAGGTCCTTCTGCCTCCATCATCAGGGTGATGAGTGATCCAGACGACAGTCATAATCGTACTCACCTCACATCCTACTAAATGCATAAAAATGTCAGTTTGAAAACCTGAAGGGGAGTCAATACCTGGAATATCCAGTCGTAGATGAAGACATAATGTTAAAATAAACCTGATTTATCTAGCTCAGGGCAGGGACCAAGGACGAGCTCTTCTGAAAATGGCAGGCTATACATAATGAACATTCGGACTGCACGAAATAAGGGGAATTTGGTGGCCAACTAAATAGCAAACTTCTCAAAGAAGCTCCAGCTGCAAGGAATTAGTTACGTCTACTTAGTTAATTAGTCATCCGTTGTCTGGGTCCAAAGCCGACAGTGAGTCGGACACAGTGGAAGAGACTTGTAAGATTTCAGTTTCTCAAGGCGGCGAGTATGAAGACGGCTATCTCCTGGACGAGGCGCATCGTCCCAGAAGACAGTCATCTTCTGGAAGTGATTTGTTTCTGGCTTATTAACGTCGCGATCTCAGCAGCACGAGTAAGACCCAGACAGCGATGAACAGCAGGACAACTCCCAAGTATGATCTGGCAAAGCTGTGCCAGAAACAAGTTAAAAGTACTGCACCAGCATTTGCTTGGAAGGCCAGAAAAACAGATCTCGAACAGTGTTGGTCAGAACAGCCGCCATCCGGGACGGGAATCGAACTCGAGATCCCTTGAAGAACTAATTATACCACGATTTTCATTAATAAAACCATACATAAATTGCAGTGTTGTGTTGTGGTGTTGTAAAGTTAAATTTTGGGCAATTAATTTTTAAATTTGGATATATTTGACCTCAAAGATGGCAAACAGGCAAGAATCAGAGTTAATTTTACTCACATACGCTCATATGAATTTAACCATTGAGTAGAGTTCCGTATACAAAAGGCTGTGTTCGTCTAACACGGAATTTTGCTGTCCACAGCCTAATATTAGTACGTCTAATTGCGCTATTCTCTTCTTCACACAGACTTCATTCTTATAACTAGAAATTTCCCCCTCCCTTCCCAGGTCCCACGTAGGATATACTATAAATTGTGTCCTTCATTTACATCCAGAATACACAAATCCATAAGCTATATATATGTAGACCGAGAGAGGCCTGTGTTTACCTTTCCAAAGTACTAACTTCGACAAAGTTTAATTAGAGCATCACATATTACAGTGCTCATACACTGCACTTTTCTAAACTTAACCCCCCTGAGCAGACTCTCTCGGGAAGCCAGGAGTCCCTCGTCTAATTAATAAATTGTGTTTTACAGAGCCCAAAGGTTCATTACAGTGCTCATAGGACCTTCCACTAAATTCTATCCTGAGCCAGATGCATCTAGCCCACAATTTCATATCCTTAAGATCCAACGTAACATAGCCTCCCATTTACACCATGATCTTCTAGGTGGACTATTTCCTTAATATTTTACAATTAAAATGTTGTATAATTTTTTTAAATTTATTTGATTCTTCACCAACTCGTCTTCCTGATTTGGTTATTATAATAACTTCTGGTGAAGGCCACAAATTACGAAGCTCCTTATTACGTAATTTTCTTCTGTTACGATTCATAACTTTTAAACATCTTTTTCAAAATAATTTTAGTTTTATTTACATGTCTAATAAATTCATATTACCAGCATATCGGGGTAAATCTAAAAATTGAACATATTAAGTGCAAATTCTATTTAGTGAGCCGTTTGTTATCACAATGAAGTACATTGCATTCTACATGCATTAGGCACAAATCAGGCAAGAACACGGAATTACAATATGGAGCTCCTGGTTTCGTCATGTTTTCCAAATCTCGTACATGCGTCCCATGACGCAATTACGTGTGAATATATTACACAGAATCCCAGCGCTCCCACACAATGCCAGGAATAAATACTGCACCATTAAAACGGCGAATCTTCAGAATCGATTTGCCGTCACATTATAAAATTTACGTTTAAACCCTGAAGTAATAAAACCAAAGTTGAATATTTCAAGCACTAAAGGTTATGTACTATTCTGTGATATCGATATTAAACAATGAATTGAAGTAAATCCGATCTGATGTGTATATGAACATCAGATACCGTATGCAGATTTTCAAATACATCTCTCTACTGCAGCTGAGATTGATTTGCATTTAATTCACCCCTGCACAAAGCGTTTCTCAATGTAAATCGATATAAAACGCGTCGATTTGTAAATATGACACAGCGCAAGGCCCATCTATTACACAATTTGTTCTCTTCCCACTTATGTTCGCGTCTAGATATTTTCCCTTAAGGTAGAACGTTTCACACAAGCAACACCGAAATTATAAGAACATTCCTACTTAAACCAAAACTGGAAAAAAAAATCGCAGACTCAACCTTCAACACGGTTTTTGCGTTACTGAAGAAATATTTCTAGATTAAAAATGTAGTAAATGTAATGATCATTGGCTTCTATTTTTTTATAAAACGAAACTTTCATGTGCTATACAAAGAAATGTTCTGTTTTGCGCTCATAATAGATAATAAAATGACGGCGCGCAGACGTACTCCTTAGTAACAGGGTTTAATAAGCATTACAAAGTTGACATTTATTATGTGGAAAATTCTTTGTATTCTGTACACTTAGTAACGCACATAAGTGAAGAAATCGGATTTCTCGTATGGAATAATAAAGAAGAAACATGTGTTGTCATTTTCAGTCTATATAAGACGAACATATATGTAAATTATATTTAAGAATTCAGCCCGTACCTCAAAGAAAACACAACACATATTCATTACAAAGATGACATTGGTTAATCCTGTTTAAGGAAATAATCGCTGTTTATTCTGAGAATACACTTTATTGGCAAAACGCACAGTAAGTGACACAGAGAGTTATCAACTGGCTATAAAAGTTAAAGGAATTTCTTTCCACATTTTAACACTCTGTGCTATCTTTAACTGACAAATGAATTCTTTCGAACATAACGGCCTAATTTATATCTTTTAATGCTCGGCATAAAGGGGTTAGGATGTTACGTTTCACTTCGTACCGAACAGACGAGACAAAACGTAAATTAAATTTGTTCCTGTGATTAATTAAACACTACGTCATCAGCACGTATAGGCAATGTAAAGATATAGCTCCGTAAGTTGGAGAGACTATGGAAGGAGACTATGACCAATTCTAAAGCACAGTAGTAGTAATTGGTCGGTGGTACGAAGGAAAATCACGGAAGCTTAGTGCAGATAAGCGGATTCTGGAATGAGATCTCCATGATAAAAAACAGGAATGCTAATACTGAATCAAATGCCTTCAATCAATTCCTGAACTCGTTTCTCTGCCACCTCTCGTACATATTTTGATATAAATTGTCATACAGAATTGTCACTCATATATATATATATATATACATTTTTTATCATTATATTTCAGAGCTTATTCGTGGAGTTCTTGTTTCCCAGTTTACATTATACCAGTTGCTGGACACTAAAACACAACTCAGGTATTGTTTCAAACAGCTGAATACGCAGTTGCGTTTTATTTGAAATTTAATATGTTTGGCAACGCGCTGTAAATTCCGAGTCTATCAGAACTGTAGTATGTGAATAGGGATGTGAAATATTTTGGATTATTAAAGTTAATACAGATTTTGACTATTACATTATGGCAGATTACATATTTAACAAACAATATAATTTATAAAAAGGACGCCATTTGAAAGAACAGGTTGGCAGGATAAACTCTGACAAGATTCCAAAAAGATTTCAAAAATCTATCAAACGAAAAATAAGTTTAAGAGAAGATCCAGTACTATGTCAGGGCTCTGTTTCGTAACATCTGTAACAGGTCCCATTAGGTCTAACACTAGGAAGTACGCTGACAATAAATTTGGACGAGATAAATGTTTAAAAATGATTTAATAAAATTTCGTTCGGGCATCTTTATTCTGACTTTATTCTGTGCTGGCAGAATAAAACTGTCTAATGGGTAATTCGTTACGATACCAAAACGGTTGTAAAACCATGTCAAAAGCTTTAAACTTTGACCTCCATTTTTACTAGATTCCATGACTGTTCTGTGTTATTCTTCTTCTACCATTACAATGCAGTAAAACAAAAGCCATAGTAATCGGCCAGCGTACGGAGATGCTTGGAGGATATCAATATACATGATGATATACTATAACAACATGGTATCAAAACACTTGTGGTTTCCTGGTATGGAAAAGAAGTCAGTATGAGGATGCAAGATGTTTTAAAGAAACAGTCAGTACACTGGACTATTCGAAGCCGATCAAACACTGAAATACATGCAGATATAACACTGGTCAGATGGAATACAATGGCTACTTATGTTATACCGGATGGCGCAAAAATATTACTTTTTAAAAAGGTAAAAAAGGCTAAACATATCTCAATAAAATTCATATAAATTATGTAGAATATAACTAAGTTTGTGAACAAACGGAATTCCTAATTTCGTTGTTTCATTCAAATCCTTTCAGCCGTTAATCTTTACCATTAACCGATATATATGGCTCAACAAAACAAATCTTTGACGTTCTGTTAAAATTATCTTCTGTCTCTCTTCCTGACGTCTCCACAGACATCGAACAGTTAATTCGCAAATGTCTTTATAAAATCTGCAAATGCTACTCTTCATCTACTCCGGACAACTATTATTCTTAACACTTAATATTTATACATTCTTGGTGTCATAGGGTTCGTTGCATTGTTCCAGAATGGCGTGGCACAGGTTCAAATATCCTTTGTGTATCTAATATCGACTGTGAACTGCTGTCAGAGTTCATCTTGTATGGACCGCTAAAAGCGAGCAACACAGCCCGCCCATCTAAAACACACACCACACACTGACAGCCTCTCCTTCAGGCAGCCAGAAGTTCCCCGACAAAACAGCGCGAAGCCACTTAATACACTGTATTATGAACACCGGCATGATTCAGTAGCTACTGCAATTTGTTCCATTACTTGCATACTTCGATTCCAAGGAAATTAAATTTCAACTCACCGGAATTCTACCTCGGTAAACTTCCCGTGATTTAAATGCACTCCTCCGATTTCCTGGAATTAACTCTAAGGCTATATAACGACGCTCTTTAACTTTAGAGGTCATAAAGTGTCGAAATAGATGGAATTATGCTCACAAATAGTAAACATACGAGGATTTGAAAAAGATGTACGGCAGTAGATGGTCTAAGACACTACGAGACATCTGTCTCGATAAATTAAGTTAAAATGCAACAACCGTCAATCAGGGTGTCCGGCCCAGATATCGAACAAAGCACCTCCTGTACAGACGACTACAACATTGCCCCTACAATAACATCTTCCGATCGAACGCCGTGGTCGATTGGTCGATTTTCATTATTTTCCTCAGTGCACCTCGGAAAATACTAGGGCATCTCTTTAAATGAGGCCAGTACCTATCTCTTCAATATCTTCTTTTTTTTTCCAATCCACTGGCCTCTTCAGTAATCACCCAAACATACGACGCTATATATTCTGAGCTACTAGAAGCGTCTAATGAATTCTTCTCGGGCTACCAGGCGTGTCAGGTGGTTTAATGGGGAAAACTGAAGTACCCTGAGGACGAGGGAGAAGATGGTTCTCGAAACTTTGGTGTTTTCTGAGAGGCTGATTATAAGTAAAGAGGAATTCCAAATAAATGTTGCTAATTTTTTGTATTTCTGTGAGTGCACTTTTTTCGGTTAGTTTATAAACTTTTGGACACTAGACAGCCACCTGGCGTCGATATTTATAGTTTTTGGCCATGTGGCATTTCTGAATTCCGGGGTTTCACTGGTGGATAAATTTCTCAATTTTATTTTTAAGGAAAGTAACAAGACAGTACAAAAAAAAGCTTCAGTATAACACTGTTTAAGAGGAAGTTGAGCTCTATTAATATCACATCTTACTGTACCTAAAATGACGAACATCTGCCAATGATTCTGATACTACAGCAGTTATGGCAGTTTTATGAGCAGAGTTTTATGGAACAAGACAGTTTACGGAACTAAATTCTAAAGGCCCTGGAAACCGCAATGGCTGCGGGGCACTCATCATCCGACAAACTGCATCACATGCGAGCCAGGGATAACGTTCATCTGAACTTTCTCTTCCAGTCTCATACATAACCTTATATTGTTCTCTCATTCAGGGGAACTTCATCACTGTTATCCTCCAAAATAAATTCTGCGCTGAGTTGAACATGTGCGTTTGCTTCCTTCCAGTCTTCATTGGGTGCTATCAGGAGCAGTTAATCTTAGGATGACAAAAACATCCTGTTTGATGTTAATCTTCTGGATTGTGACGCCGACTGGACTTTTAAATGGGAATAGACGTTATGAAGAAACATCCTGCCCCCATCTGCAGGGCATAACCTACAAGTCCACACGGCTTCACAGCATAGAGGACCACCACTAACATTTTCACCGCCATGAGAACCTCCATTTTCATAAGGATTTCCTTTTATTTCGTCACATTTCTCATTTACCTAAGTCCTGACGCTATCTTTAGAATCATCACTAATCGTTAGATACCTGTTATCGAACGATGATTACGTCAATTAAATGTAATTTACCCAAAATTAAATCAAGGATCATTTTTTTACTCCCGAAAATTTTCAACAATAAAAATATAAGAGATCCTTACGTAAAGACACTTCACTTCATTATCACGTAATTCTGAACACAAAACACGTTTACTCACTCCTCTATAAAGTTTTACGACGAATGTTTAAAGGGCATAACTGTAAACAGAAAGCATAGCGGGTCCCAATGTTGAGGCACCACGCAAGTGATGTAAAAAGGAGCTTTATTGCCAATAAAATACCAAACCTCACGCAGTGCAAATTATTAAGCTCCCCCTCAATGCAGCAAGTGTCGTGGCGTTTGAATGTCACTTTTTAAAATGGTTATGGGAAGTTATTCTCTCTTCAGAGTTTTTGTTATGGAAGAAACCCTTCAGGGATAAACTCCATAGATCAAAGTGTAAGTTCGTGTTCTCTTTTTCTAGCTCTGTTCGCGTCCTTCCGTTTCCAGCTTGAAGTTCAGCCAAGAAATCACATTCAAGTCTCCAGAGCACGACATTCTAATAGGACTATCTTCGTCAAACCTCGATCCAAAGTCTGCGCCTTCTGAAGCAGCTTCGATGTAAACTGATGTAACAAACACCGGGGAAAAACGGATAAAGAGGTCGATGTAGGTCGATATCGATCTTTCGGAGACAGGATTCTTTTTCCGAAACGTTGGTATCTATCTATACTTCCATACGATGTTACTGTCATATCAACAGAAACAAAGTGAAAAGAGGGGGATCTACGTCCCAAAACATCTTGCTATAAACAGCGCCACTCAAGCAGTGTGAATTCATAATGTGAAAATAAAATCCCTATTTGCAATTTACAGCAATAGCCGTATCCTCTGATTGGCCCATTCACTCCCCTTCTACTATAATTATACCGAACACTATTTTATGTCTGAACGAGCTATAAGTTGCTATGGCAACGAGGGTTACTCAATGAAGCCTTTGTTTATGTCACCTTAGTAGCAATACCATGTTCTCGCAGTCGATGTAACAATTAAATTCTTTTATGTGGGAGGGTGGTTAAAATAATCCCCTTCAGTGCTTCACTACTTATTGGGATCCAGTTCACACACACCATCACCCCCAGAAACAATTTACCCTCACAGCAGAAACGACTGAAGGGGTGTCACATCGCGAAGACTCACTGGATTTTGATACTAAATCATATTTCCATGTGCAATTAGCCCATCTTTAGCTCAACTTGGAAAATGAGAACGGGAAGTGTTCTGCTCTAATACGGACAATCAGAGACGTTTCTCATATTCATTCTCGACTGATTTAACATTTATGTAAGGCCACCCAATTCATTCATCTACTCCTAACACAAAAGTCTAGCCGAGAAGATATTTTGACATTTACTTTAGTTTTATAAAGAATTTAAGGTCCATTTCCGACATATCTCGAGGTTCACAATTCTCTAATGCATAAAGTATATATTCTGTGCAGAGATTAGTTTAGATGAAGATTGATGCTGGTTATCCTTGGTTCTTCTACAACTGTACAAAAGGCTAGTTTAATAAGACGTGCATTATGAATACCTACATGAAAAGAGTGAACATGCAACCGGAGAACTGAGAAGAATATGATTTCCCTGTCATCTTCGTTAATCTTAGTCACTCAATACAGAGAATGCATAATGAAAACTCTTTCTTCTGCATTCAAATGCGAGTTTTGATTGAAATGCATTCATAAAAAGGCATTTAATTAACGTTAATGAAAATAAAACGACTGGTAGTGTTGTGTTACAATTGGCTTATCCAGACAGTGCACTAATCCATACAGAAGAAAGGTGGGTCTGGTCTGTATTGTGTATATTTCTCTCAGTATTGATATGCAATCAGCGTAATGTAGAGCCACGTAGGAATGGACGAGGGAAAATAGCTACGGGATAGACAGTACGAGGTAGAACACGCAAATCGAAATAAACAAGCACTGGCCGACTTTCCGTTGTCATACGTTCAATAACATCAGTTCTATAGCAACACTCGCAGTACTAATAAACAGATAGAATACGCTCATAATTCACCGTAAAATAAACCCAAGTTTTAGGGAAATATTCTACATTATTCTTGTCCACGACACAAGTAATGTAACGTAAAATAGGCGAAAAAACTGAAGAAATTTGGATTTACATAAAATAGCAGTTTACACAAAACTCAGCAGTTTTTGAGGATGCATACCTGATGTGCCTAAACATTACGCTTAATCACGTGTATTAATAACGCAGACTAATTATAATTATGGCAGAAATAGTTCGAAAGTATCATTTGTTTAACCATTTTAACAAGAATAGTAATAATATTAAAATATATTTTAGGCTAGTGTGGTTGGAGGGTGTTAATTGGATTAATCTCGGGACAGGGACTTTTAAATAAGGTAATTAACTTTAGTGTTCAAAAAAACAATTTTTCTCAACCGGAGGTCCGTACGTTGTGCCTAGGGTGTCCACGACTTTACTAGACTTCACTCGTTTATATTTTATGTTGTATTGCTTCAAGATTTAAGCTTCTTTCACGACATTTATTATTTCTACGCTGGGGTAAAAACATGACGGAAAACCATACCTTTTGTCTATAGCTTGGTTAGCCATGAAATTGTATGAGACTCTTTCGGTGAACGGGTCAGCGGTAAGAGAGGAGGTAGAGAAATACTAATATCGCAAAACGATCTTCCAGATATCATTTAATTTTAAATGTACCTTTTACTGGGAAATAAAATGTAATGATGGTATTATTACCAAAGTACCTGAAATAATATTTGAAAGTGGAAGAGAGGGAAAAAATGGGCTTGTTACAATAAAAATGACCTAAATTTTCATTCGTTATCTAATATTAAGACTGATACAGCTAACCGACGATCTTAAACAAGGAAAGAAGATGAAGTTCCAGGAATTAAAACGAGAAGCTGAGAATAGGGAAAACTGGAGAGCTCGTTTTGGGCAGAGCAATGGACCTGTCGTAAGACAGAACACTGAATAATAATAATAATAATATCTAATATTAATCTAATAAAATCAAAGACAATGAGATGGGCTGGGCTAATGGCACGCAAGGGAAAAATGAGATAATTATACAACATTTTAGTCCAAAATCCCCCAAAGGAAGAGACCATTTGAAAGACACGTACATAGAAGGATAATATTAAAATCTGTACAATAAAATATCGCGAGAAGGCACATACTGGATACATCTACATAAAGTTGGTCCTAGTAACGAGATTTTGCTAACACGGTAATGAACATTCGGTCAAAAATACTATAGAATTTGTAAACGGAACCTGCAGGTAAAGTTAGTCTGGCAGGCAGCATCAATTCATGCCAAACACACCAACCCTTCTATCTACATCAGACGTTTTCCTTATGTCAGGCAACGTGGAGTGAACTGATTATTCCACCACAGTTATATAACATTCCTAATTAATATCTGAACTCCAGTTTAACTATTTATACAAGGTTAATCTCATTACACAAGATTCTGCACTATTCTTAATCCTCGATTAAACATTTCGTTGACTTTGTCTGTCTCAAAGTTTCTGTTCCATTCTGATCATACTGAAAATGAAGCATCACAATACACGTAATTTATGTCACAAGCTCTCTTTGACAGACACAAGAAGAGGTAGTTTGCCGTGGGTAAAATTGACACAATCGCTTCTGATATTACTCTTTCGCTGTAATTTCAAAACAAGAATCTTATCTGAAATTACTGGAGTCTTCATATCAATATCTGTATTCCGTAAGATTTGAGGTTTTCACAGCGGTGAGTATGAAGATTTCTGTCTTCTGGGTTGTTGCGCTGTGTAGTCTGGTCGATGTTTACCAACGTTTCAGAGGTCATACTGCCTCCGTCATCAGGGCGATAGAAGATTCTGTCTTCTGGGTTGTTGCGCTGTGTAGTATGGTAGATGTTTACCAACGTTTCAGAGGTCATACTGCCTCCGTCACCAGGGCGATTCTTAGTATGAAGATTTCCGTCTTTTGGGTTGTTGCGCTGTGTAGTATGGTAGATGTTTACCAACGTTTCAGAGGTCATACTGCCTCCGTCACCAGGGCGATGAATCTCCCTAAGTACAGATTAGATTCGTTTTGCCATCATGGCTTCAGGATCTCCTACATTGTTTTACCTGTTCAAAACGTATAGAAGATAAATATAGGAAACTAAAATATTAAGTACCAAAGATTTCAGCCTTCTAGGATATTGGGTCACGTACTATCGTAGAAGTTGAACAACTTTGATAAGGGAGAGAGTAGGCATATCTGAAACGTCGATCAACTTGTACGAGACTACTCGGCACATCCTAGAAGTGTGTCGCCTTCGTACCCTTTGCGGCGAGAACCTGAATCTCACTCAGCCCGTATATAATTTCTGATAGGCTATTAATGATTCATATTTCGTAGCGTTGGAGCCAACATATAGGAAATGTCTGAAACGCACATAATAAATGCAACACCTTTGTTTTATTAATCAAGGGGGCAAAGAAAATAATTTCCAGCAAAGGTTCAGCTTCTAACATTCTTTTAGGTGTTCTTTCGAATTCAGTTTCACCAATGAACAGTTGCTGTCGTAATACGACGCGCACGAACACAACTAAATACATGAAATACAGAAGAGACAAAACTGCCTCATTTTTATGTAAACTGGTGCTTAATTGTGTCGTAATTACACGCTTTGTACCGCAATAACGATCTCGTTTTATTTCTCATGAGCGCTGAATATTCTCATATCCTAGTGATACATAATCACGTCTGCCTGCAGTGTCTGAATATCAACGCAACTTCAATGTCAACACTAATTAATTAATTTTTAAATATCTAATATGTTCATTAGTCTACCTCCATCCTAAGAGAGTACTTATTAATGAACTGTACTTAAGCCACATAGAGCTTTAGTCTCAAAATCAGTAATCCCTGCTAATTAAGAGACCTGAATAAAACGTTCAGCACCGCTGTTCCTCTGGACTTTAATCACAGCTCAGCAATATAAAATCGAAACCGACAGCCGAAATCGAGAGCTGTTCATGTCTATTCGTATCGGTCCTATAATAAGGACCAATCCCAGTCCAGAGATTGTTGTCTGTTATTGCTGCCTTTGTTTAAAAAAAAATAATTTATTGAAAACAAAAGTTATCTGCTATATTCCGACTTTAAAACCGTATAAAAACAAAAACCAACAACAATACATTTAAGCCTACCTACGAAAACATTAGGATGTTAAAACAGTGTAGACTAAATCAAACGTGACAATACACTCTTTTCTATAAATTCGCAGAATATTCGGCAATTTTTAAACATTCCCTTGTTTAAATTTCCAGAAACAACAGTAATATGGACTGGGACAGAAAGTAACTTCATACGGATTTTAGCTGAGTTGACAAGTACACACTTCTTCAACACGAGAGTGTTAGTATGTCTTGAAGAGCAGATCTTGCAATTTTAATCTCAGGTTTAGTAATAAATTACGAAATCATCTTAACATTACAAGTAAGTTAGTAATCACAAACGAATAGAAAAGAATGATTACACTTTCCTACATAACTGCATTTCACTACTGGAATAAACTCAAGCACTGACAGTAATTAAAATTTAGATTAAATCAGTTAAGATATTTCGTCTCACTGCAATCAGTTGGAACGAGTAAATAAATTCCAGATTCTAAAAACGATGGGTTTCGCTTCACAAACAGAATAAACATAGTCTTTATCAAGAATGATTTGTATAAGTTAAGAACTTAGTTCATTTGGACCTGCATTTTGAGTTTAAATTTCTTGTATGGCTACTTTTCCCTGTACTTAAGTAAGGGCTGAAATAATCGTCCCTACGAGGCAAAATAAGTGCAAACATATTAACTTCCCATCACAGTCTGAAACAAGCAGCTCGCATGCTGAAATCTCGGGTTCGAAATCTGAGTGATTGTTGTTGTTTCCTTGGGTCCTGTTCTAACTCTGATAGATAAAACCTTGGCTAGTTTCACAATCGACAAGATTCTGCCAATGCTTGAAAATTCACAACTTAAGAATTAAATAGCTACCTGAACAGCTCAAAGAGGCTTATCCCTGACATATGAATAAGGAATAAAATTATTTAAAGAACTCTTACTTAAAGTTGTTGTTTACATGATTACCAATAATAAAATCTTCTCGGGCTATAAACAACGTCAGTTGGTAAAACTCGACGTTTCAGGGACCGGCTCCGTCTCCATCATCAGAATGGGGATGGATCTGGTCTCTGAAACGTCGATTTCTAACCAACTGACACTGTTTATAGCCCGAGAACATTGGATTAAGTGCTGTTTAAATTTTTCTTCTAAGCCGACATCTACTTTATTACTAGTACAACTAAAACTGATAGAAACATTTCGTTTTGTGATTGATTCGCTTGGGAAAAAAGTTACTTCTATCAGATGTTAAAGTTCTCTTTGACATAAACGTATATCTTTAAGAAGTTCCTGTTGAACATACAATATACTATTAGTGTTCGATAAATGACACCAGAACGGAGTAGGTCTATAAATTTCTGCAGTGATTAATGCATGTTCAAAAAGATATAAAAGAGGGCACAAAACGTCATTCACGCCAACACCAAAACCATGCCGCATTTTGAAATACAGGTAACTGACTCACTATACACGAGGGCTACGTTCCTGCAAATCAGGGTGAATACTGAAAACGCGTAAAACAGGAAACGCCATTCTGATGTTAAACTGGCTTCAGAATTCTTTGGTGTTAATCACTTCTATTGCACCACATTCCCCGATAAGCCTGAAGAAGGTTCAAAGCAAATTAACAGGCTTTAAAATTTAGCCGCGGATAGGATACTGATGCTCCTCATGATACGGAAATAATCGACGGATAGGGAAGGCGTGTATAACGAAATTCATCTGCATTGCTTTCTATGCAAAAATTGACCTTATGAGACCAAAGCTTATATTTATATTACTTACTGTCGTCCATACGTCTTTCATTTATAACTGGTGAATCGTGCAACGCGGGTGAACCAAATGTGTTTTCTGCGAGGTGGACGCAAGAGTGGGAACTCCGATTTCACATTGCACGAATTGAATAAAAATATATGAACACAACAAAAGGATAATTTATAATATATTCTTAACACGGATGATAATTCAGTAAACACAAAATATATTAGACACTCCTTTGTTACTGCTTCGTACTCCACAAATTCCCAGATCGATTCCAGAACGACAGTTGAGTACGGTTTCTTGTTTTTCTCCAGGGAAGTTCTCGGAATGTACCTTAAAATAGCCCACGACCTGCACCTCCCAAATCGTATCCATGTCGTGATTAGAAGATACCCTTACATAATTAATCGTTACAACTGATTGTGTTTCTTGCCGTGTAATGAGGTTTTGACATAATGAAAGAGTATTAACCAAAAACATTTTTACACAATCTGGTTATTATCGAAGTTGAAACAAAACCAGACGCGTTTAGTCCTGGGAGGCTGTCATCCGTGGTCATTGGTCAATGCTACATTAAGTTGTTGAATCCAAGATGTCGTCAAAGCTTTATACCAAGAGCCCATATTAACACAGATGCTAATTAGTGCAACTACACATTCGCAATTTTCTTTCTATTCTCTTACTTTTTCGAGCCAAGCCATTATACATATACTTGTTTGATGGTCAGGCTCGACTGTTTATCACTTAGAGCAATAAAGCTAATCTTTATATAAATTTCAAGGATAAACAATTTAGAACAAATGCGCAGAAACAGAAAGAAAAAAAACATGCATAATACTTAGTTTTTAGAAATTGAGGTTTTCACGGCGGTGAGTCTGAAGATGGCCGTCTTCAATACTTAATTATTTTTTCTCATTCCAGTTGCCACATTGAAGAGTTTTCGCCTTCTACAGCTAATTTTGCACTGGATTTCACTCTATATTTTCCGGACCAGAGAAATTTTCCAGCAAAGGCAGTACAGAAGGTCCATTTAGCCGTGAAGTGGATTATCCGTGTCTCAGATTTGTCTTAACTACTCGAAATTGACATTAATCGTGTTTTTCGATTATCGGGTCCCTTCGTCCCCCATGAGCACGGATAATCAGCGCTCTACTGTATTTAGTTTCGTCTAGGTTCCACCTAAGACAGGTTCTAGCCTATTACAGGAATATAAAAGAAGGAACAGTAGAAATTACCTTAGACTGAGCTAAGCAGAAACATACCTGCTGAAGTTTGCGAGTTGCCAGGTCACGTGATTCGTGCCATTATTCTCGCCACAATTAGTTGATTCTGTTGTAAGATATTCCTCATCTGGCGCTGCAAGAACGAACTTGGGGCCAAGCCACCTGTAGAGCGTCACCCCACCTCACTGTCCGTCCACCTATTCCTGCTAGGAGGGTTGAATCGATCAAATGGACAACTTCTGACAAGACCTCGTCTCTTTCGCTCTCATCCCGTTTTCTCTACTCTTTCCTCTGGTCTGAACTCTTAACCAACAAGACTTGAAACATGCCGTTGGCGAAACGCCAAGATCTAAGATGTCGGTGAAGCGAAAATCCTATTACATCGCATTACACTTTGCACACGTAAAAAGAAAGCTAAAAGAAATGGTTCTAGTGATGTTCACAGTTGCAACAGGTACCAAATTCACAGCACTTTTTTTTTCAATCCACTTGGTTCTCTTCTCCGACACGTCAAAAAACCCAACTTGCGTCCTGCATCTGTAACCGTTGTCCAGCCAATTCTAAATCAGACGCAATTGTGTACGTAATACATCATTCAGATACATTATTATTGTTATGTGTGACGTTACTACGTGAAAGACCACTAACAGGAACGTCAGAATTAAACATCCAAGAGACACCACACTACACGTAATGTAATGTTTCTGATTAATGTATAAAACCAATATCAATTATTTCTTCTCTTGATAGAACATTCTTCAAGTACGAAAACTAACCCATATTGAAAAAATTCTAAAATCGTAGCAATCAAGCATATTTTTAACATCTTCTCATTCCAAAATTCTTTATATGTGAAATACTTTAGAACTTTATACAAATTAAATATTCGTTACTAGTCTTCTTGGAGTTACGTATTGGTGTAGGATTATATTGCCACATGCAGAAACAAGAAAGCGACAACCCTTTTTTTTTTATTTCTGACGACAGTCAGTTGTTTCGCGTTGTGCAGTACAGATTTATTAAACGCGCTGTAATACCAAACGTTTCTCAGTGTTCCGTACGATAATCTGGGGCAGGTTACGTGCCCGACGATGGAATCACGCACTGCACACGGCTGATATGAGTAAAAACTGCCGACGGAGAGATTATAACCCTCGCGTCTCTCACGCAAACCTCTACAGATGCACTGAGTAGGACCCCTAGACCATCCATCCAGGACGGCAGCAAGCAGCAGGTGGAAGAGAGAGAGAGAGAGAGCAGACACGGGGTTAGTTCATTGGCTGGTTGCGCAACCAGGGTTGGCCGCCGGAGCTCCCTCTGTCTTCGTCATGAGCTAGCACCACCCGGCGTCGATCGGGAAGGGGACAAAAAGGACTAGCTCAGTAGCTAGAAAGAAAACGCGACAAACATTGAGACGGATGAATGAGACGGGCACTGAAATGTCAATAATGCAACAATGATCTAAAACATTTCATCATAAAACTGTATCGTTACGTTGCATACAGAAATAAATCCCATTTGCGTTGTTCTTAGATTTCGACCGCTGAGTTTTGTGACACTGCCCTTAAGAGGGGATGCTCCCCTGAGAAAGTAACTGACTTTCCTGTTTTGAGAAGTTCTTCTTGGGGTACAAGCCGTGTCGGGTGGTTCAATAGAGAAAACACCAACGTTTCGAGAAAGATCTTCGTCCTCGTCCTCAGGGTACTCAGGGCACTTCAGCAAACAGGGGACGAGGACGAAGATGGTTTCCGAAACGTCGACTACATGGCACGGTTGGTAGACCGAGAAGAATTTATTATACTTCGTCGCCGTGAATGCTTCAGATCACAACCCAGTGTGTTACATGTTCGATTATTTTACGAACCTTCGTTATTTTGTAGAATTACTGCGAATTGCACATAGGAGTAAGTGGTTTCTTTAAGGGCCAACGATATATCAACTGCTAAGGTTAGTTTGCGTATGAGCTTTATAGTAGTATTAAGAATGATAAATACAGAGGGATGTGAAAGGAAGCGATTCTGGTACATTTAAGAAACTGTCCCTATGTCGTTATTTATTCTACGAAGCTGTTCTTAAGTTATTTAGCGAGGAATATTATATGGTATGACTGTTAATGTCGAACAGCTCAACTTTGTAGAAATAAGGAGCCCGGACTGTTTTAGTGCAAGATCCCGCCATTATCTGGAGTGACTGACGGAAACCACGGAAGAATCTGTCTCTTAAGTAGGCGGCTGTTCGACCGAGAATCGAATTCGGAATTCCCTAAAACCAACTCAGGGGTGTCAACCATTCAACCGCAATGTACGGTTGAGAAATATGCCTGCTTTTTTGTTTCCTCATAAGGAAAGATCCACGATACAGCCTATGACGTGGTTTACTCAGGTGTGTTTTACATTATACATGCGCTGCTTTATTTATCATGATACTACTGGGAGAACGTTCTGGTAAATAAACTAGATTTGTTTCCTCTGAGAGTCATTTCGCACTGCGGCCTCAAACAAGAGAGCACTCAACGGGTGAGCAGTGTGCAAATGCGCCAGGCACCCATCTAGAGGAGGGTCCCCAGATGTAGTCCCGGGGATAAAGCTGTCGTAGTTTTATCCCGCCATCAAAAGTCAGTGCGCGAAAAGTGGTTTAAAATAGCCAGTGACCCTTCTAAATCCACATACATCATCGTCCAAGGACTCGAAAGAAAAGTGTGGGAAGGTAGAACGACTCTAACAAGAAATTAAGGCCAAGTTCCAGATGTATTAGTCTGTCAGGGAAAAGGAAACATTCTGTTCATCGCCCTGAAGTTGGAGGCTGTAAACACCTCTGAAACGTCCGTCAAATTCTACGACATCGCACGACGTACTATTTAAGACGAACGTAACTCTCAAATTCCCAGCCATGAAAACCTCAAATCGCACTTAGTAATCTCCACGGGAGACTTCTCTATCCTAATTTCAGAGATTCGAAGCTCTTCGAATCAAGAATGGCAAAAACGCGAATGTTTCGTATTCGTCCTTCTGTGATGCAGAGACCAAAGACACGTTTCTAGATTTCTATTACCCCACCGAATCCGAGCTCGCCAATTTTTTACCCATCGTCCTAAAAATTGAGGCAGCAAGCACCTCTAAAACGTCTGTCAAATTCCAAGAGACTACACGGCGCAACATGAAAGAAGACTGCCATCTTCATGTTTATAATGACGACGGAGTAAAATATCAAATGATAGAGGAAAGGAAAACAATAGAGAATTTTTAAAAACAAGAAAAGGTGTAAGGAGAAAACACAAGAATGGCGGGATATAGCACTAGGAGAATAATGTTGAATTGAAATGAAAGAAGGCGCGAGAGAATAAGGTGAGAGGCATCGGGGTGCGCGCATACGGCATTAAATATGAGGACGGGGTGGGGAGTCCCGACGCATACCAACCCCACTGAGTCCCGGACATGTCACTGCGCAAGATCCAATGCTACGGGCCCAAACTCCCCAGGAAAAGTGACCCAAGTTAAATGTATGAAACGCAGGTGCGGAAATATGAATGAAAAATTACCGAGGAACTGCCTACTTCTGGACGAGTCCACGCCAAAACACGACTGAAATCACGGAGGAGGAAATACGGCTACAATGCGTGCATCATGAAAAAGTAAATGTCAATTATTCTGGTGTTTCTCAATAAGTATTTTGGGGTAATGTAAACTCCATGGGCAGACGATTGTTAAATTTGCCTTCGTTATCACAAAAGCTACATACTGGGTTCTGTCCAGTCAATACCACCCACTTCACATCTTCATAACATATGTCAAAACAACCCAACCCAGAAGACAGCCATCTTCTATATGAATTTTACAACAAAAACAGCGTCTTAAATAACTTCATTATCAATTAGTCCGATTGGTGATATTTGTATACGTTTATGGAACTATCACTCTCGCCCTTGAAGACCATATTTTAGAGATAGGCTGAGAGAATACAGAACATAAATAATATCCTAGATTGGAGGAAAACTATGGAAACGTGTCTAAGTCAATAATGCAGGGAGTGGAGTGTTGCCTGGTAACAAGCTACATGGTGACGTGTGCTGAGATTACAGGGGCTAGAAATGAGCTGCAGTTGTGGGCGCCTTGGCATGACGCAAAGCCCAGCGGCTATACCAGCAACTATTCTCAGGACCAAATTTCGTTATGATAAAAACACCAATTAAAACCTGTCTCATACTTTAAAACGTGTAAGCTACTTAAATTCTCATATATGATATCTGTAATGAAGAAATACATTCTATAAAATGCCTATAAAATTTTTTGAATTAAGAATATGGAAAAATGGAAAGATATTTTATAGTATCGACGGAATGAAGCAAACACCTAGGCCCACGCTGATCATCATTAAGCTCACTTGATGTCACCAGGAAATGAACCCGGTACGCGGGGTGAGATAAAAAATGCTAAACACACATTGCTGCGTTATGTGGCTCAGCTGTCATGACGCCATAGCGTCCTTTGGCTTCCGTTAGCTTCGGGGTTTGGCGATGGCTAAGCATCCTTTCGCCGTAAAATTTAACGTGGTATAAAATGTTACAAAGTCCCTGGGATTTGTGGGCTCTAGTGAAAACTATCGTGAACTTGCCAGTCCAATACAGGCAGAGGATTTATTGATCACGTGAATTGCTAGTAGCCCTCAAGGAGGAAATCTTCCATGGAGTTATCCCTTTCTTTAAGAACACCTTTGTTTCTTCTATCAGCGGGCTTTAACATTTTTCATTTAATTTTCGTTTTCCTGAACTCTTATACACGGATGACGCCGTGTACCGTGAGTCGTAATACGCCTAGGGTACAATTTATTTATCTCAAGAGTAGCATTTATATTGTAAGAAAACTTTGCTTCTGTGTGTGACATTGGTGAAAAGAACTTACGCGCGTAACAGCCAATTTAAAAAGCTTAAAGTTCTGATGCAAGAGCAATTATATCTCTAAAAGTTTTATGTTTTCCTGCGCACATTTATATATTATGTTTTCAGTTATTAAAACTTCTTACTACAGAACATCGGCGTTGAGAAGTTAGCATCCTCTCTTCTTATTAGGAAGGTTCTGGGTTTAATTCTCGACCTGGAGTAAATCTTAAATAATTGAGGGGTTTTGTGGTTTTCCTCAGTTCCTTCGGGGAAATTGATATAATGTAAACATATAATACCAAAGCAGGATACTGCAGTTTTATTTTTCAATGTGATTTAAAAGTCATGACTCACAGATTCTACAATGCATATAATTGATGAAATTAATAAAGCTTCGCCAATTAAGCCAAGAATCGATAAATCAATTAATAACAGTTAGTAATTTATTAATAATTCTAGCTCGTTACAACCCGTCAAAGTTGCGGGAGTGAACATGTTTTCTATTTGACAGTAACACCGTTTATTGCATCATTATCTTTGCAAAATATATATATATTTTTTTAACTAAATTAAACGTAAAAACCTCAATATGCAACTGCAGGTAAATATTAAGTTTCTGAAGATGGCTGTCTTCTAGGTTGTAGCGCCGTGTACTCTAGTAGAAGTTTACCGACGTTTAAGAGGTGCTTGCTGCCTCCAGCATCAGGGCGATCGCGCTGACGATGGGGGCAGGAAGAACTTCTGAAATTTCCTTAAATATCTCCTAGATTACACGGCGCTACAACCTAGAAGACATCTATCTTCATACTCGCCCTCGTGAGAACCTAAACCTTTATCTTAATGTTCTGCTCGAGAACAAGGTCCGTGGGCCACGTGATGCACAGCAACAGCGCCGCATCTCAGGAATACGGCATGACAAAATGGTGTTAAAATTAGCTGGGTGTAAGGGAATGTGTTCAAAGTACGACATGAAAGCTAGACTTCTATTACAGTCCACATGGTTGGCTGGTAACCCACATACACGTTGTTATGATGCAATGCGTTGTTTTTGTTTTCTCAAACCAATGAACATGCATGTGTTACAAGAGCAGCTTTTACTCAACTAGTACGTCAGTGCACATGTTAAAAGTACAGCAGCGAAGGGGCAGGTGTTCTGTGACGCGGAATTAATTCACGTGCACGCACGTGGGGGAAGAAATGAGACAAGTCGACTTTTGTACGCAGTTTTCTTAAAATTCCGTTAGAAACCTACGTAATTTGATTTCAACTATGTGTAATTTTAAGTTTATTTGCAATGTTTACATAATTTCAGAATAAAATAGTCAGGATAAAGATAAATAAATATTTATTTAAATAAAATATCAATCGAAACTATTTTTTTTGCATAATATTATTAATTGTCTTTTTGTATATAAGTACTTTTCCTAATTTCTCATAAAGATAAGGGATTGTTCTACTGATATATAAAATAAATAGAATTATCCCTCGGCTCTTGGTCGAGTAAGAAGCTGAAAGACAGTTATTCAGCTCTCGAAGTGGCAGAAGGTTTCCTTTTCCACGAACTTCCTATTCAGGTGGTTTCAGAATTCCTTTCTCAGGAGTAATGTGTCCGGGGCATGAAGCAAACACTTACCCTATATAGCGTAGAAGTTAAAAATTTATGGAGCTATACTTGCACGTCGTCACACGTCTGCAAGTCGTGGTACTTAGTTAACCACTAGGGAAAATTTTTATATTACACAAAACACACACACTTATTTCCCTCAAATGGTCACTTCCGAATTAGTGCTTTTAGATACAAAAATGTCGGTTTTTAGGTAGGGTTAAGAGGGAGGGGGCCACATACTTGTACAACATACACGCATGCACACATACATACCTTATATAAATACAGGACAACCGAAATTTAAATATTCTACATTGTACATCAATGTCTCAGGAACTTATCATGTATAAACCAATTGTTTCTCTGCATTATAAATAAGAAATACATTAGTCTGCTTACAGGCTATTCATGGCAAAATCATGGATTTAAAAATAACGCCTTTTGGTCTAAATATATCCAGTACTACCTTTTCTAACGGGAAAAATCCAGCGCAAATTTCGAATCGTTTTCAGACAGAAATATCTACAGTTGGGATGGGTTGTGTGCTAAAAAGATGAGTTTATGCGGCTGTAGGCTCATAAATTTTAAATACAGTATTTTAATTCACCATCTATGATAATGAACAATATAGAAACGTAAACCGCTCATTTAATCAGACCACTTTGAAGGCGCACGCATATGCACATTCACACACACGTGCGAGAGCGGTATTTTATTCGAAGCGTTTCAGTAATTACGCATGAGTCAGCGTGCATTGGACTCCAACTAATGAAGAGCCTAGTTCATATCATGGCAAACCAACTGCAGATTAGGAAATGGGACTTTTATTATGAACCTCACGCTATGCCTCCAGCGAATTCCAGCCCGAACGTCTGGATTCCAGACTCCAGAAGCAAGTACGAAAGACGGCGATTACCAACTAACAAGATGGAACGGGCACCTCTTTGGAGAAAATGACAAATATGTCACTCAGCTTTACAAGAAATTCTCTGCCTTATATGGAACCTGAAGATGTTTCTCGTGTTCCCAAGAATTTACACCTGTGGACCCTATCCTGAAACAGATGAAGTTATATCACACGTTCACACCCCATCTATTTAAGATTAATTTTAATATTATTCCCCTTATGTATGATAAATCTCCCATCAGGTTTTCCGACTAAAACTGTGTATGCATTTTTCACGTTCACAATGCTTGATACCTATTCTGTCCACATCTTTCTGCAGGAGTTCATCTCTCAAGTTAACATTTTAGTGAAGAGTAAAAGTTATGAAGTTCCTATTTACCCTCCATCCTTGGTTCTTCTCGTTGGTGCAAACATTATCTTCACCACTTCCTTCTCAGACACACTCAATTAATAAGTAATTTCTGACTACGTTTTAAAATTGAATGTTTTATAATTAACTTGGGTGAATTTTGTTTCACCTCAAAAATATTAAAACTTACAGAAGCAAGGCATTCTTTCCTTCTACTTATCATACACCGTCCCTATTTTCTGCGGCAAATAAACCCAACATGAAAGACAAGTGGTTAATAAATGCATATCGGCAGGAACTTACAGCCATGGACTCCACAAAATGATCCCCTCATTAGGAGCTGACAAAGAGATTTATAATACCACCACTTGCTAGCACAAGACTGGAGGTCGCTGCCAACTTCAGCGAACGAAATATGACACGAGAGAAACTCGCAGTTTCGCTTATTCAGCATAAAAGATTGTAAGGGCTCATTAAAAGATGATAATTAATGAGTATAGAACTCTGTCGAGACTGCCAAAGCGTTGCTGTAGTAACCAGAAGATTTCTCGTTAGCAACAGCAGTCAGGAAAACAACATGTTACAGATGGAACGATAGAAAAGTAATAATTTTTATTGTATCGAAACTACTTCAAATTCTAGTCGACACAACTTAATGGAGTAGACTTCTCCTTGAGAAGCTGGCGGTCGCTCACTTAGTCAAGAAACTGCTCGCAGTCATAGAATCTAAAATGCCATTATCGTATTGGCAAGAAACCATTACTTGGCAATATTCTGATAAAACTCAGTATTATGAAACATACAACATTTATTTAAAGCGTTCTGATCTAATATAAATACTTAAATACACCAGAATATATATCAAAACATACATAAATCGTATGTTAAATGGTCAGAGCGAGAGTAAATGCATTTAGGCCGAAAACGTCAATGAAATGAAATCCAATTTTCGAACAGTCTTCAAAATAGTTTGATTTTTTTAAAAATTATAAAAATACTATGAAAATTTACAAACCCATTTCAGGCCGATGACTGATTTTGTTACATTGCAAATAATATAAAATATATGTCCTAAACCAGCAATCAAATTTTAGTTATAATGCTTGGAATTACACGCCTTTGGACAGGCACGGTATATAATGTATGGACGCATATAAATAATGAGAACCTTAAAGTAAATTAAACTAAATGAATATCCCATTCGTTAATACTGTTGCAAAAGAAGAGCCTACGTCGAGAGTCATAAAAAAAGATAATCATTAGCGCTAAATAAACATGTTTTGCCTAAATTAATTTGTATTAATTTGTATCGATATCTTCTGAGCCCTTTAAAATATCTTATTAAATCAAATAAGAAAGATAATGGAGACTATTGTAATAGCAGGCTACTACCTACATGACCGAAGGTTTGACCCCAACCGTCGCCAGAAATATAAAAATAATATAAAGTAATAACAAATCTGCCAACGTAATGAAAACGTGAAGACAGAAGTAGCAACTACTTCCCACGATGTGGCATACGCAGTATAAAAGAGGCCGCCTCAGACAGTGGACAAAATTCAGTATAATTCTGGTATAGTAGGTCTTTGTCACAAATCTTTAGAGAACTATATACTTGCTTATTTTCAATAAGTTCGCATCTTAACACAGTAATTGGAATATTTATAACGTACTCTAAATAATTCAAATTAAATGAAAAAAGGAAAAGAAGTAAATAAATTAGTCTGTACTTCGATGTTCATATAACGGGCGAATGGTAAAGCGGATCCACTACTATTAATTATGTATCCTGCTAAAAAGAATAGAAAACAGATGGGCATTTTGAATTTAAATCCACAATGCACAAGCTATTAAACCAATGCACTTTTATAACATCGAACTCCTGAGTAATCTCTATCAAAGCATACACGTACGTGTTTAACGAGACAAAGCCTTATGAAAATCCGTACTTAATTTCATCACTCAGTTTACAATTTTCAGTCTGAAACGATTAAAGCAATTCATTTGAGTTCTTCATCAGTTGACGTGTGTAACGAACGCGTACTTGTTCTGTCGTCATAAAATAATACCAGCATTTCATTATGTAAATGGCAGACAAAAGAACATTATAATCATGTGAAGGGGTAAAATAATATTATTTCCTGTAAGTTCTGAAACAACTTGTTACATAAAGTATATCAACATTGGTAAAAGAAGACGGAAAATAGGCCAATGATTTCAACTAGCGATAACCTTTCACGTCAGAAGTTACACGTTTTTCTACGGCGTGTGTAGGGATACGATACAGGGAACAAACCGGCAGTTTGCAAGGTCTCTCGTAACTATGGAAACATATTTTATTACAAGAAACTGTGTATTAACCAACCTCAGACTTCCTCAAAGTTACAAATTAATGCTGGGCTAAAAATTACAATATCGGAAAATATAACCTTTCCGGTTTACCGAACAGTTCGAAAATCACCCCAACAACAAAACTTCCTACGAGCTGTAGAGAAGGAAGAACAACGTCCCAGTGCCTACTTATGGTATGACGTCACAAACAGTTTAATTTCTCCGTAGTAGTAATACGTAAAAGAAATTCTATTACAGAGAAATCTTCTCCCCCTTCTTTCATTAGTTATTCCAGTACTGTCGCAATTAAGAACGCTGACGTAAAACGTAGAATAAATTAAATACGTACCCGGACGACATATTTGTAAATAACAGCACAGACTCGTTTTATTTTAGAAAACAAAACCGAAAGACGGGACAAAAATATAAGAAATAACAGAAGAAAAAATAAAAAAATGAAAGTTTTCTATTCGTTGTTGATGGCGAAACACAAGCACGCAAACAACTATTTAACGTCGATGTTGGTCTTCTGGGTTGTGACGCCGTGCAGACTCCAAGAAACATACGGTCCCCGTAAAGACCTCAAATTCTACATTCAGTTTTCGTCGGTTTATACACGAAGTGCTGTTTGATGGATCTGCTGTTTGACCTAAACACGTCTGAAGATAAAAGAAAAAAGCCTTAGTCAAGACAGCCGGTCTCCGTGTCGAGATTTAAGACCAGGACCTCCAGAATACGAAGCAGGAGGGCTATCCACATGGTCGAGACATTCTCTAAGTTACGATATATTTAAATCTTATCCTCCTGATATATTTTCTCAGCGGACTTTATTAATTACGTTTCTGATCAAAATTCTGTAAGAGAACGTGCGGAATTTTGAACTGAATTACAGGACTTCTTTTCCTTTCGTCGTTACAAGTTTATTGTCCTCTGAAACTCTGACACAGAAGTTTCTAACACAGTAACATTACGAAGGAGTTAAAATAACAGCATTCTCCCGGTTTCGTATTGCCTATTACAAGTTAACACAAAATGTACACGCTGAAAGTCCTCCTATGAACGTTTCACGGCTTTCCAGACCGCAGCAACATCGACGACAAAGAACCACATCCGTGGTTCCAACTGTCCGTTGTCGGAACACGACAACGCACGGTCGAAGTGAATGTATAGAAGATGCCTATCACAATGCGCCGAAATAAATACGGTATGTGCCAGGAAAAACAATGAGAAATGAAAAACCTTTTCATTTTCATTCTTCATTTCCGTCGAATTTTTTTTTCCTTTGTGGAATACACAAAGCAGCCTACTTGAAGTACGAGGCTATAATGTCCTCCAAGAGTAACTTTTTTCAATTATCAATGTTTTCCATTGTATTTTTTCGTCACTGTGAACCACGGCCACACGCATTAAAGAATGAGTGACGTATGATACCAAACACCTTATGGTTTTCATATTTATGCTTCAGAAACGTGTTTTTGAAGAGTTTCAAACACACGTGATACACAGTTAATTTCAAAATAAAGCGTACTTTTCGATCGCCAAGTACATTACAATCGTGTTGGAATCGCCTACATATGACAATGGTATAAAAATCGACACACACATCTACGCAGTTAAAAGAGCGTCGATAAATGACCCAGCTACAAGAACTAAACGTGAAACTATTGTGTTGCATTAATGGAGACAGGAGGATAATATTAAAATATCCCTTAAAAAATTATGACAGAATTACACGACGCAGTGGCGGGCTGCTTTAAACACGGCAATGATCTCACGAAGGCAATAAAAGGAGGCGAATATTCTGACTCGCTTAGAAACTAGTGGTTTTCTAGAAAAGGACTTTCTTCGTCTTGTTAGTTAAAACATATTCCTGTTGTAACATCAGCCGTTTTTAAACTCTTTCCTGTCATATTACTGTTCCCAACTTTTTGCCGCGAATGCCTTATGTTTGAACTGCTTCGTTTGTTAAGTCCATCCTACGTTTCAGCAAACAATGTAGTTCCCATCTTCGCGATGAATGTCACGGATGTGAAAAATTCTACGGCATATATATATACAGATAGTTCTAGGGAGGAGAGGGGGGGGCGGGTTAACGACAATTGAGTGACTGATGGGCTGCCAGAAAAGCTGGCCAATGGACTGGGTACTGGAGATCAATCACTTACAAGAACTGACGGCAACATTTTCATTCATATTCATGTTATATGAAGGGAGGAGTGTGTTCTGAAAATACTTTATTCTGTAAAATATGTCATAGCTTTATCTTTCAAAAACATCATGTTAAGAAGATGGTTATCTTTTGGTATATTGCGCCATGTAGAAACACACCGATGTTCATAGGAACTTACTGCCTCAATCTGCGAATCTCATTGTTTATGAATTGTGTAACATTAGCGACTACACGGGTAATACTGACATTTGCAATAAACAGACTTGAGCCTTGTCTGCAGCCTTTGTTCTGTTGAGTATGGGTTTAGTTCCACTAAGATTTAATTCTTCGGAATCTGCGTTGCTTTCACCCTCGACCTCGCCCGTTTGTAGAATGTGGGTTATTACTTGGGAGAGGAACTCACGAGCTCTAGCAGCCCACAGGAATCTCCAGACCCATAGTTCATAATTCAGCTCAGTTCAGTTGCATGCAACAAGGAATTATCTCGCCCGCTGTCGACTTTAACGCAGAAGAGTGTACCTGTATTCAGTGACAGGATCAAAGGAACTTCAGGGATTTCAGAACAAAGAAAACATGCAGGTATAGGTATTTAAATTCAATTGAGGAATTATTCCGAATGTTAAAAGTTCGAGAAAATATTTTAAAAAAACAGTCGCACCAGAGCATGTAATGGGAACGTTAAACATCTCATAAAAATTGTGAAATAAGACAAATCACTGATAGAACGATAATTAATTGGATTATAAAGGTAAGGTAAAAGAGCTTCATCGAATCTTTTGTTGAGACTTGAAGTACAATAGAATAAACAAACAAACCATTAGCAAAATTCGTAGAATCAAACGTGAATTTCAGAGTGAAATGCGAAAGGGTTTCGAATTTAGAAACAACATCGAAAGAAATTTCAAGACGAAGGAGAACAAAATACAATGCATCCAGCTGCTAAGTAGTACAGAATCGGCTATTCATTTCGATTGTCTCCATTCACGCCATAATTGCTCGTTTTGCATGAGTGTCCTGTCTTTCTGAATTAGTCTAGTTAAACATTTATGTCTAACAACCTTTCACAACTCATTTTCCTTGGTCCTTCCTGTCCTCCTTTGCTACCGTATTCCTCTTAGCAACCAGTACACTGTAATCTAAACATAAGACGGTTTATAGGAGAAAAATATTGTCGTTAGAGGAGAAAACGACGAAAAATACAAGCGTTACTACGTCGTTTTCCCAGAGCTTGGAGTTCATTTAAATATCTCATTCGTGAGCGTAAGCAAACACGAACAAAGTGAATTTTTTACATACGCTAATACAGATGCTTCGTAACTACCTTCAATAACTATCCTCGTTTCTTTTCACTCGGTTTACTGAAACGTGATACGAAATAGTACGTTTCAGAGAACAAGAGTCTATTGCGTTTCGTTTAACTTTCCTTCCAACGCGACTGCAGAATACACAGGGCGTTGTTAAAGTGTGTTATGTGAGAACGTGATACTGGGTTATAATGTACTTACAAAATATTGTTCCTGGTTATTTCACCACCGCTGAGTCTGACAAGATACTTCATCTGTAAAGAAAACACGAGAATGACTACATTTATATGAAACTATAAATAATGTAGTAACGTAAAATAAAATATGCGAAACATGGAATATACATTGGAAATATGGAATTCGAAATTATGCAATTTTCCGTAAAATCAGTGGATATAGTGCTTACATAATGTCGCTTAAAAGCGATGAATTATTTATTTAAATGGAGATTAAATTAAAAATACTGGCATAGACTTTCAGACTAATAGTTTTAGAAATGTAGTAGTCACACACATAAAATAGTCTTCAGGGATGTACAGCTTTATTTGATTTATATATTCAGCCGTTTACACTGAGTAAAACATCCGTGTTAATTACATAATGTAATGGACACGATTGCGGGTGATTCATGTAGACACCTATTTGCAGTTCTACATCGTACAAGTATTTAATTTGATTTGAAAAATATGTTACAGGTGCCAACGTTCCTTTAGTAGCAGGAAGAGCGATGGTTTCAGTAACTTCTCTTAACGACAGAAAAGAAAGTGTAAGTGGTCACTAGTCACTTCTAGTTAAATATCCCAAGAATATATTTATTAACCCTTTGAATCCGTGTTTCGTCTAAATGACATTTAAGAATTCAGTTCGCACCGCGAAGAAAACACAACAACACCATTAGAAAGATCAACTGGTCAATGCTCTTTAGGGAAGTAATCGCTGTTTACACTGAGAACATAAATACAAAATGTAGCGTTAGTGATTGTTATAGAAAGTGCATATTGTTTTTAAAAGGCTAAGCAAGAACAAGCTTCCTACAATTTTATAAATCTCGTATTTTACTTCCAACAGAAAAGTATGTTATACGACAAACATAAATGTAAAAGTATGAAGAAGCTAACAGACCCGCAGAGAGACATAAATTCATATTTGTAAAAACAGAAGCTAGAGGTTTATCATTTAGTGTATTTTAAATTATAAATTTATTGTCCTTTCATTCATTCAAACAATAAAAAATAAAGCAACATTCGATTTAAGTATTTCAAAGACAACCTCTTTACCGAAATTGGTTCAAATCAACTAAGGACTGTAAGCTCTTTTAAGGAAACGTATAAATTAATAGACAGACACAAAGACTGTGACTTGATAGAAATAAAAATAATAAAATATTCGATAACAAAAATCTAATCATAACCCCGAGAATCAAGTCACATAAGCGGATTACCGTGACGAGGTACAAACAGTTGAACGCTTTCGGTCATTTCAAATTTCACGGGCCGTCAACTACTTGTTCTTCATCAGGAAAAACAGAGAAAAAGTGGGACAACTTTGTGAACTGATGGGAGTTACAGATGGGGCTTTCGCTCGGAGTAGCTTCTGTTAGATGCTTCGAAACTTAGAAACACAGTAGAATCTTGCTCAAGAAACCAAGGGACGTAACTTGACAGACCTCCTTTACCTTCAATGCAACTCAAGGGGGAAAAGTTCTTAAATAGATAACAGAATGTACTCTTCTCTTCAGGTAATTGGTTGTCAAAATACTAATAGTTCTGTTACTACTATTATTAGCCTGTATTAGTGGCAAAGGTTAGTATCGAATAGGGACCATTTGAATAACAGATATAATTAAATAAAAATTTCCTTGGATATTATCCATCGTCTAGTAAATATAAAACGTAAAACGACGTTTCGGAGATAGAGTCCCATCTCCGAAACGTCGTTTTACGTTTTATATTTACTAGACGATGGATAATATCCAAGGAAATTTTTATTCAATTGACTCTTCACCATCGTCAAGAAGTTTTAGATTTGAAACAGATATAATGCTTAGCGTGTTAACCTATTATTCAAAAGGTCCCGGATTTGACCCGAGCCGCCGCCACTAATATCAAAATAAAAACAACAGAAATCTGTCAGGATAATAAAAAAACAATAATCTAATGGCGGGAGTACAGTCAAGTCTCAAAACCTCGAGTAGGCCTCTATCAATTACATTTTACACAACTGACAATGTCACACACAATAGTCGCACCTAATCATTGACGCTGTTAATGATAACGTGATTCATCTGTACCCGTCTCTGAAGTTAATGTTTTTGCCCCTACATTGCCGTTATAATTTCCCCATTCATGTTACATTTACAGTAAATTCGTACTATGACGTGTTATAGACACTGTAATTACGGCAACTGGCACTGCAGTCTTAACCCTTTTGAAGCCTAAAATTCTCCGCACTTTGAATCTTTCTATTACTTGTTAAATGTTAGAATTGCATGAACATGGAAATACGCCATTATAACTTTATCATATAATTCTTCCGGTATTTCTTTGAGTAGACTGAGAAAAACTACTATCCCCCCACCAAATATTAGTAATGTGATACTTGATATATTTCCTTCTTTTAGTCATGCCTGCTCTTTGGGAGTCAAATGAAAATCTCAGTCAAGTTCTCTGTCGTTGTTATTAATAATTCTAATAATCAAGGTCAAAAAAATCTTTAAAATTAAATGTTTTTAAGAGACGCTCAAAATAAAATCTTGTTCGTGATTAAATTGTACGAGTGCCATCTTGCACGTAAGAAGCGTCAAATTGATGTTAACGCTGCAAGCTGATTCGATTATCTTGTACATCCCGTGCAACTTAGATGTGCAAATTAGGACTGCAATTTAACACTACTACTCAGTAAAACTTGTCTAGCTAACTTCAGGATGAAATCAGATCGTATCACATCCCAAACACGCATAAGGAAGACAGCAAACCAGTGGATTCAGTTTCTAGTAAGAATGTATAGTATGTGTGAAATACCCTGAGGGAAGAATGCAAGTTGTAAGTGGATGTAAGTGAGAACAGTAATGTGGTTGTCTCTCCGCAGTATCTCCGTAAGTGATCTACAGAATGCCTTATCAATATTTAAAACGTTCAGTTGATACACCTAAACTTTTCTTGATAGACAAGTTTCACACCAACACCAAAAATGAGCTAAGTTGCTGTTTTACAGCTTTGTATTACAGAAAATAAAAAGTTGTGAATTTTATCCACAACGTAGAAATCCTGATACGTTCACCAGAATTTTATCTCTGACTTTCGTAAATTGCCTGGGAATTCCCTAGCTGCGACTGCCCCAGTCATTCACTTGCGGGCACATGTTACTAAAATTCTCCAATACCAAATTCCATGTAAATCGATTCACCTGTTCTCGAGATATTAACCCCCTGAAGCCCAGGGGTCCCACCTGCTTAACATTCATTTTGTACAATGCTTAGTACTGACGAAGTCTTGCGTTTTCTTTGTGGTACGGGCTAAAATATTAGCTGCAACTCATGCAAGCTTCAGCATCAAAGAGCTAATGGGAACAGACGGACATACAGATGTAACGAAGGTAACAGGCACATTCTTTGTTAAGTAACAGTTGGGAAAATGAAGTACATCTATCCGTCTGCGCACTACGCTTAAGCATGTCGTGATCTGGTGAACATATGACACCATTACAGTTCTTTCTGGTTATTAATTAAAACTTCCAGCGTGTTGAACTTCTTACCAAATCTCAGATCTTCCAAACTTGTGGGCGATGAATTACGGAACGTGGAATGATAAAATATGTTGCTGAGATGAGGAGGAGTTGTTTCTCAGGGGATCACAGACTCGCCCATTACACTTAAATTAATCACCAATTAAGACTTAAAATAACGTTAGGGATTTTCTGTAGCGTGGGAGGTAGAAACCACTACAAGCAGACAGCGATGGAGAGGCACAGAAGAAAATACAGTCAATACCAAAATCACAGCCTACGACTTGCAGCAACACGTGTTGCAACATAACTAGAAACCTCCCGAACCTACAGAGCTGGATATTTAAGGACAATTTCCTGGATTGGAATGTTAGTTTTTGACATGTCTTTCGTTTCTCTAAATAAATATAATGCGAAAATTATGTACCAATAAAGAATCTTACGCATGTTCTATAAATGCATTATTTTCGAATACCAAGACAGTCACTACAATACATTTGATAATTACGTAATGAGAATTTCTTTTGTCAAAACTTCTGAAGTGCGAGAATGCAAATTCGCAAATTCGCACTTAAGAAAGCAACGTCAAATAAACGAACATATACAAGCAATTATATTAGTACATACAAACGCGATACATTATTAACACATAGCTCTAACTCTGATTCAAGGTTCGTGAAATATAATTATTTATAAAATACATGCGAAGATAGAAGAGTTAGTTTAAGGATCCATCGACAAGGGTACTGGGAATTTAACACGTAGGCAGTGCAAGTTAATTAGTTACAAGGAGATCAGACCAATTTTCAAACTAAAGTGTTCATTTAGAAGTTTAAACTTTAATATCGTCTTTAACCAACAAGTTGTTTCATAGCAGAGAAATTCTGGATGATCCGAGTTCAGGAGCTTATCTTAAGAGTTCAAAATTAAAAGATGGGAGGGAGTGAGGTAGAAAACAGTTTAGGCAAAGACGTTTTAATTAAAAAAGTTCAACTTGACTCTAGTACAAAATAATTTTTATCGATTCTTCCTTCCCTGTTACTTGCAAGTTCGACATTCCAAAACAGAACCATCGATACTGCAGTATCAATTTAAGTTGTCAAACTGAATGGGACATTTTGGAATCACCTGAATAAGGTTGCAGGAACGACATCAGCCAGTAAACCCCAATATTTAGTATCTAATATTTCACTGAGAAGAAAGTTAATTAAAAGGATAAGAACCAAACGTCGAGCAAGGTAGCAAAAGGTATAAGGTTCTGGTTTGTTCTTTGGATGTCTCACGTTCGAACCTCTTCCTATCTGTCATGGATATCCTTAGATATTATAGTCTCTCTCATCAGTCTGTCTACAACAAACTTACTACAGCAACCATATTTATAATTATACTTATATTAATACCAGCAACACAAGTATTAATTGAATGTTACATACTTAAAAGGCCGCAGTATGTATCGGTCGTTTATCGATCGCCTTCTGATGCCATGTAAATAAAAAAGAACCAAAAATTAAGCTTTAGTCACTCAGTTCCATGTTTATTTTGTATTTGAGTCGATAAATGACCGAAACATCTAATGGCTGTGTAAGTACATAATATGCTAATAATACTGTTTTGTGTAAACGACGATATGTATTTTAATGTAAAATACACAACAGAATGTTTCATTTTAAGATTTTCCTTTTCCTTTGGCAGTAAATTTCAACAGTGTTCCGTATCAACTTATTTTCTCTAAATTCTATTTCTGATATGACCACTCGAAAAATTACCCATTCTTGCATCCCTGATTCGGAAGTATGTCGAAATCACGATATAAAGTTTAATTTTACTTTTCTTCAGGTATAAACTCGAAATATGAAAACGATATTACGAGTTCAGTTTCTTAAAACGCTGTTACTATAAAAGCAATCACTGACTTGTATTCTAGTCATTCCACGTTCGGATCTCGTAAGAGTCATCGGATGCACTTGCTGAGGTATACGTAGTTTTCCTCAGTCTTTCTAAGAAAATAACGCTTACTCTCCACTTCGTTTGAGCTGGTCGAATGCCACAGTCTTCTCAAATACTAGACGCTAAGGAATCCTTGCAGTTAAAATAGCGCCATCATATAATATATTATCTATTCATCTATTGGGTTGAATCATAAGAAACGGGCCAGTGTGTACGAACGGTGTGTTTTAGCCCATAAAACCCAATGGTAACTATATGTCCCACTCTTTTCAATAGCTAGCAACCCTTCATTTTGTATTTATGGGTTTCATATCGCAAAAAACGTTATTTCCTTACACAGCGTTAAAAAGCTGATTTTTGTAATGTTGGTGTTGGGTTTTCTTTGCGGTGCGAACTGAATTATTAAATATTTCTTAGACGAGCTTCAGTTGAATAATGTTACGCAGAAGAAAACAGAAAAAATTTCATTACTTCCGCTTTGGTCACAGAATATCGACAATTCACTCACATAACGTGTTATACCTCTTGAAAAAAGAAGACATAAACAGGAGGGGTAACATTAAAGCCACCATAAAACCCGCACTCACTTGTTACGCGTCGTAGAAACCACAAAACTAATAACAGGACACGAATACGTTCATACACATTTTCGTCGTTTTTCATAAAACATAACAAATGGAAACTTAGTTTCCTGCAGGGCCGAGAAAAGTATGCAAGACGCAGTATCTAAATTAAGTTACATTCGTGTATTATAAATTCCCGTATTTAAAGTTTTTAATATATGTCGGAGATAACTTTATGTTAAAATTAAAATCAACCATAACGCTGGAAAGGAAATAACTTTTCGTACTAAAGTAAAGACTTCTTAAACAAAATCACATACTTGTCTCGAACGTTCTTAACACGCATTCCCTACACAGGAATTTTATAGACTAAGTAGGATTTGAGGTTTTCACGGTGCTGCAACCCACAAGGCAGCTAACTTTATACTTTATGCTCAGTGCCAGTTTATAACATGTTCGTTACCGAGTACCGGGTCCAGACCTTGTACACGGTAATGAACATTTCGTGCATTTAGAGAATTTTTATGAACTATATACCCTGTTTTCAATCTAAAAACAAACCAGAAGAATCAAATAGAAGAACAAATCCAAAGTACAGGGTGCAAGTTGTGAACTTATTATTCATTCGATGCCTGGAGAAAATGAGGAAAACAAACTCCTCAATCAGAAAATTCGATAATTCAATTGACATTAGATTGCATCGTTCAATACTAAATCTTTATAACAATGAATTTTAGAATACACTGTGATTAATAATAGGCATTTTTTATAGTTATCTGACGAGAACAGTAAGATTTAAACCACAGAACGTACACATATTCCAGTTTTACCCTCAACGCTGCAGTACGTGTGACGGAAATCCTGAATGCATCTATGAATACATAATGCACGCTGAGGCTGGACCTCGCTGACTGCTATGCTAGACTCCATGAATTTGCAATATTAGCTCAGACTGACTGTTTCGAACTGTTGGCATCGGAACTCACACATTATTTCTTACAACAATGAATAAGTTCCTGTCCCTATACAAACAATGCAAACCATACGTATATACACAGAAGATGGCTGTCATCTGGAACGCTGTGCGTATAGTCTGCTTGATATTGATCGAGACGTTTCAGAGGCGCTTACTGCCTCCATCACAAATTTTGGTCGATTATTATTTTCAAACATATTCTGTGGTATACTTTATATGCTATATACCCCGGATAATGGGTAGTGCACAGCGTAATACCGGAAGGCCTATAAAGAATACCTGAACGCCTCAGGGTTTGGTAACTAACCCGTTCCATATTTACAAAGTGGGAGCAACAACATTTACGTGTTCGGTGCCATCGATTTTCATAAAAAGCGAAGAAACGCTGTAACATACAGAGTGTCATTCAATACTGCTGAAAATACGAAACACGAAGAGTTCAGTTGTGATTCAGAGATCGTCCGTCCCAAAAACTGTACCTAGACATGAAAAGACATATAAATGCGGGCATAAACCCAGCCCTGAACGTTATCGGAACCTGCGACTTCCATGTTTGAGGAAAGTAAAAAAAATGTGCGTCTTATGGACAATAAAATCGCTTAGAATATAAAGTTAATTGATTGAAGATAAATTGCTTTTATTCATGAAGAAAATAGATTAACAACAATACGACGCTGAAACCTCGCTTCCGCCGTGAGGTGACTATGGATATTAATGTTATAAATATTGCGGATTCAATGTGGAGGAGAACAAAATGTCTGTGACCTATTTTAAGTTTCGCTGTAAACATTTACCTGAAAAGACTGAAAACACTTTATTAACATAGGAACTGTGCTCCTTATGTGAAGGTAACTTATGCCGTAAATGTGGATCAATTATCGTAGTGAACCGCGAAATGTACAGCGTGATCCATAAAAAAAGCAACAGCTGCCTTGACGATGTTTTTATCCTAGGAAACGACGCATCGTAGTCATAGACAGACACCAAAGTTTCTGAGAAACCGGGCCTTACTCCTCAAAATGGAAACAGTTTATTTCTTCGAAAAGTTGGTATCTACATCCGATCTATTCGGCGTCATAACTCAGAAGAGTAACATCCTTATCCTCACCGCCATGAGGAAATTTGTTCTTACGTAACCTTATTTCCGCGCATTGAAGACTTAGTGTCACGTAATGATCGACATGTGGAAACAAGGTAGCGCCGAACCACTGCAACTTTCAAGTAATTAATCACTAACAGTAATGTTTACATTACAAACGGAATTTCGTTTAATTTGCCCTTTTTGGACGACTCTGTTAGGCTGAACATAATCCTGAGAAATTAGAACAGACATTACACAACAAAGCCAATATTGCCTGCGCTTTTCAAATAAAACAAATGATGAATCAAAAGTAGTATCACTTAACAGCCCTACCAGCGACGTAATTTCGGATGTACGCTGTTGGAGAGACTTCGTCATATTGACATTAGCAGACTCCAGGGGCAGTGCAGGGGATCTTGTACCAGAGTTTTACATCGTTCACCATTCGTTTATTTACTTTCGCATCGCTGACGGCAGGAAGCTTTAGTTGTAACTTCTCTGCACTGCGAAATCGTCGTCTTTTAAAGACCTATATATTACACATGCCCAAATGCGTATTTGGGATATAACGTGTTGTAAGGCGGCGTTGTTTGTAGGCCTAATGTGATAATTATTACTATGCATCAGTATTTGTTTCATATAACTTAGTAGTGGTTTTATAAGTTTGTATATTAATAAATATCAACGCTGTTAATAAAAAAGAATTTCTGTGAAGAACGTATGCCGACTATTTTGTCTTCAAATTCTGCAGATATATGATAAGACTAGAAGTAACTATGTGTAAATGAATAATTATATATTTCATTCTGACCATGAATTCTACCAATACATGTCTATCTATTTAAATTTTTCACATGTGTCCTCAACACTTTCATACAGTTATTACTTCTGATAAATAATAATTAAGGCAGTTGCAGATATGCTCATGATCTATCTCCTCACAAAATTTCACACGACTGTGTGACTGTGACTGGTTTATTAGTTATCACCATCAGACCAACAGCTAAGTAGCTGGCACACGATACATAAAAATCTGCCAAGGGAATCGTCCTAATTTCTCTTAGCATCGTCAAGAAAGGACTGTTTCTGTGTTACTGCAGTCACATTCAGTGCGTTCACTTACTCGCCGTGCCTACGCGGCAATTTCCCCGACACCTGTGTATGGCATGTAGGCTAATCATTGATCTGTAGGCTCACAGCACCGTTCAGCAGCACGGAAATAGACGAAGAATATGGAAATGCTGATGCACCAAAATCAATAAATAAGGAAGACGGATTCAAAACGAATTTCCAATCAACTTAACTTACAGCTCTCGATTCTATATTCAGATTCCATTGCAGATGTCATGAGATGAAGATCGAATATCCTTCAGTACGTGCTGCTATCTGCGTTCAAGTAGATATCCACCATTTTCCTCTACATAAGTTAGTTCGACGTGGAACAGCTTATAACTAACCCCATAGCGCAGAGTGCCTTATAAGAAGCTAATAGTCGTTCAGCTCGCGATTATGGAGGCAGCATCATCTCTGAAACGTCAGTAAACATCTATCGGACTAGACGGCGCAACAACCCAGAGGACAACTTTATACTCGCCACCGTGAGAACCTGAAATCTCACTATGTTGTCTCTGGTTGTGTTACCGTAACAGTATATAATCTTCCTATTTCAATATTATTGTAATCCTGCGAAAACATTAAATAATCCTAACCGACTGGTCTTCCTCGTTAATTTGTTTGGATTAGTGACGCTGCCGGTTAAAAGATAACGTTTATAAAATTTCGCGTCAGAAACCATTTATTTGTCATTAAAGAATTGAATGAGTTGTCTGTTATGCAAATTTATTAATAAAAACTGTTTATTTTGTAAATTAATCCACATATCAAATTATTTCCCTACGCAAAGGGTCAAGGGATATTGTAATAGCATAATATTTCCATACCATTGATATGATTTAAACATCTCAATGTAAACTATCACAAAATAAGATAAATAGATTTAATCTCTAAACACACAAGAGTCATTAATTTATTTGCGCTGGAAGAAAACATGTAGTACTATGTAAAGTCACTTGAATTAGTATTAGTTACGCGTACCTGCGACGGAAAATGGGAATGGCTTGTTACGTTGCTACCACTCATCTTGTTTCAATTAAATTCAATGTATTGGGTCGTTTACTAATCACGCATGATATTACGTAAATAAACCTCGATTTTATTGAACTTATCATGACACCAAACATGGAATAATAAACAAAATGGATTACGTGCGATTTTAGCTTTCAATACATGGAAAATTAAATAAGCAGAAATGCCTTCATAAACTAAATCCTACATGTAACATCAAATATCTCAAATTTGGAGAATTCCAACCTGTCAAATTTTGTCAACTCATACAATCTGCGTCGTTATTAAACAAATATAAACTCGATTAATTAAATGCAGTTAGACAAGGGTGGAACGTACATATTAAACATGTTATCCCGGCTAACACGTTGAAAACTATACCTTCTGTTTTACTTTTGGGGTTCAGTGGTATCGCACACACTATAACACAGCAGAACAGGTCAGATGAAATACATCGCTAACCAGCTCCAGTCAGCCAAGCATTGTTCGAGTAGTTAAGCTCGTCGCGAGCGTTAGCCTCAATTACCTGTGTTTTATAATTTATGTTCAGTATTTTGTAACTTGCACTTGTTAGACCAGAACATCAAGCACACGAAGCAATATCCAAAATGAATACAATTTATTTATTCTTAAATCTCCTGTATTGCGAGAAGTTTAAGATAATTTCAATAATGAAAGGGAAGAATTCTATTCTGCCAGTTTCATACTTGTTACTAGTGTTTTGTGTATTTCAATTTATAAATAATTTAAAATTGTTATTCCAATTACGAGTAAATCGCGATAACTTTAATTACGTAAGGCAACTGCAATTGTTTTAAATAATAGGTGAATTTAGAATGCCCAATAAAATATATGCAACTACGCTTTCAGACAACTCCTTCATTTCACGCTTCGATGATAAATCCCACGACTCATAATCGAATTTAAAATTTCCTCCGGGGCAAACGTTGAGTTTGACGGTCCTATTTTAGATAGCTGTTACCAGGAAATACATGTGTTAACTAAATTTCGATACCGATATTAAAATCTCGCTTTCTAATATCCAAAACAGTGAACTAGAGGAAAACATAATTAAAACAGAAAATGTATAATATTACGTTCCAGGAAATATTGTAATAATTCTATTTTAATTTACAAATTCACTATATAAATCAATCTTCTTCACTGTAGGTCGTTATTAATAAACTGTGTCAACTAAAACAACGGAAAACAGACATTCCCACTAGAAAATGCAATTCGAATACTGGCAATTAGACTTAAAAATTAAATTTTCACTCTTTCATATCTTGTAGTAGTTTACAAGGGCTAAAATTCTCATACCAACAAACTCTTTAGGGAATTTTATTTTTTGTGTAGCCTACAAGCTATTTATCTATATTTATCTACGCCAAACATAATTCAGTGATTTTCCAATAGAAGGGATTTCAGACTCAATGAAAGTTATAAAAATATAATTCCCATTAGCTTCCATTAGTTTTATTCTTTGCCACAGCGTCCATTTCCGCCCTGAGGTTCACGAAGTCTCACATCTAATTGCCACCGGACGGTCTTCCTGCAGGGGTTTACGCGAGCATAAATAATATAAATTTGAAGCTGAAATAAAAGGCGCCTTTACATTCCTAAGGATAGAGAAAATCGTGAAACCCAGTGTCACGATCAAGAAAGATCTTTATACGACTCTGCGATCGGTTGGATTCATCTAAAAGTAATACACATAAAAACATCGTTATCTGGAAGTGCCACTTTGTTTTAGTGTTTCATCTATCGCATCCGACAAATATTTACATTTTAAATATCTGATTACTTTTACGAAAATCGTCAGTGTTTCTGTGTGAGGATTTCGTTAAGAATTCCTTTGATTACTGCTGACAAGAGATTCCAGTCACTACACTTAACAAAGGGAGGCTATAAAAGGGAGTACTGACATAAATTAAAGAAATTCTGTACGCATCAGTGGAAAGTGCAATAGAACATTGTAGGGTACTGCGGATCGATATCGCGGGCCCCTGGCTGCCCGGGAGAGGGGACTCTCTCGTCTAACCCCATGCATGCAGCAGCCATCCTGGGACGCGCTGCCACGCCACGAAAATGCGGACCACATGTTGCGCTTAGCGCCAAGCTAATTAAAGAGGAATATTCTTTAAAGATTTCAAATTTATTCTGACTTTCGAGAAATTCTCTATATTTATGGTGTAAGTGAACTAGCCTGTGACTCTTATTCTGATGAAAAGTTTATAATGACGGAGAACTGGAAGTCTGCGGATCTCCGTAATGCGAATAAACACTCCGATTTTTCAAGACGCATGAAGGCGTCTAAACATGTTGGAGATACAATTTACAGCTGCAAACGAAAGTGGTTCGAATTTAAGACTTTTCAGAAGTCTCAATTGTGAAAAAAAGTTGTTGATCTTCTGACTGAGCTCAAGATTTTCTTCTCTGTGAATTTTACAATATAATAAATCAGGGAAAGACAATTTGCCAGGATTTGTGGACATCTGCACATCTAACATACGTCGAGATCTTTTAAGGATTTTAATATCTAAATTAAATTAACTTAATGGAGTAAAGGACTTCTTAAAATGCACAACTAGTAGAGAAACCTCGTCGTTTGTCCATGCAGAATTAATCTCAACACTTACATCTCGCCGCTTTAGAATGATAACACTTGAGAGCTTTATTCTGTTCCGCGGAGTTAAACGTAGATTGGAAAACCATTCAGGCTATCTCGATCTTTACAGAACTCATAATTTTGTTATTAGAATTTTGAAATTGCTTTGTTTTTACCACAATGAAGAAATACGCATTTTGTTAAAACGGAACGGAGGTAGCACCGAGGAAAACAAATGCATTCAATAATGACTGCCGTTAATTGATTTGGAAGCCATTTTAAATTCAAAGAACAGCACGTCTGATTAATAATTGATGATATTCTCTAAGTGCAACAAGACCGTTTATAAAGCAGACCAAATAATGACACAGCCCTAACGAAACAGAACAGGAGTCTGTCTTGAGAAGTTAGTAGTCGCTCTAGTAAACAGAAATGTTCACAACTTTTATGTAGCCCGAATATTCATCTCCGTGTTCAGAAAAGTTCAACACTGGGTCCTACCCTGTGCCAAATGAAACCCGTCTACATCATCAGATCCAAGTCGCTTAGGGTCAATTTTAATATTATCTTCAATAATGGAGCTATACACGTAGAGTGTTTTGGAACAATATGTGAGGCATTATCTCCCATCTGTTAGTCTTCGCCACAAAAATCTAACCTAATAAAAAGTCAAAACTGTAAAGTAGGATTTGAGGTTTTTATGGCGGTGAGTCTGAAGATATCTGTCTTCTGGGTTGTTGCGCCGTGTAGTCTGGTAGAACTTCACCAATGATTCAGAGCTCCTTTGTGCTTCCATCACCAGGGCGATCACCCCAATAAGCACTTCTGAAACGTCGGTAAATTTCTACTATACTACATGGCGCAACAACCCAGAATACAGCCATCTTCAAATCGCAGTCGTAAGAACTAGAAACCTCATTTAATATACGTCCTGCTTGGTTCTACTTGTCTCTCAAACGAATGGTGATTTTTTACATAATTAATAAAGTTTCCAAGTTGTGTAGTACTTTACTTTGGTGCAGGCATGGCCAAGTGACCCGATAAATAATAATATCTAACGCACTGATTCTATCATATATGGTTGCCTTCAAAGAAGGTGGCCTGAAAAGCTCCGGATTTTTTGTCTAACCAATGGGGAGACCAGTAATCCACTACCTGCTGTGGATAATGGAGGTAAAGACGAGGGAATCGCATAAAAGGAGCGTGAGGAAAGGATGAGTTGCAGAAATGAAATGGAAATTGGTCTTTGTAAGTTCTTCGTTCCACGTTTTATTTCCTTCTTTATATTGAATGAAAGGCATTACCAGATTCATAGAATGACTCGAGGAACAGACAGAATGAAGGAATTGGTATATATTGGTCCGCAGAGAGCAGGTAATTCAACTCAGAAGTCCAGTCCTTATGTCCTCTCCATAAAATGTCTATTTTGCGCCACCGAGTCAAGATTTCAGAACCTAAATTGTAACTAGACTTCCTTCTCACATTTTTTTAATAAATTCCCTGACAATTACTCTAAAATCTGCTGCTGAATATTTGTTGAGGAGCTAACATTCGTTAGGTTTGTGATGTATTATAAAAATAAAATACTTCTTGGGCAAATAACATCACCATCATTTAATTAAAAACACAACGTTTCTTCGTTTTCTTTTAGGTAAAATCTACTCCATTTAGCTAAACCAATAGTCCGGAATAAAGACTGGCTTTATCGATTGGGCACGATACAATAGGTTTTACTTGCAGACGAAAATAATTCTAATCTCAGAAACGTCGTGTTTTAATTAAACGAAAATTATGCATAATGTTCAAGTAGTTTGTTATTTCACAACAGAAAACTTTTTGCAGTGTATTTCATAAAACACACACCGTATCCAATACTGTTTTAAAATAAAAGTTGTATACATTAATTATACGTGTAATTTCTTCTACGCAACACTAGTTTGTATAAGGTTTGTTAAAACTGTGGAGTGACACTGAATATTTCTTTAGTTCTTACTAATGTCTCTCGGAAGTAACGGTTAATTATCCTGTGGGTATTCGTATGCTTAATTTAGACACTGAGAGAAAAACGGATGTAAATTACATGAAATTCAAAGAGACTTTTAGGGTTACATATTTTTGTAATGTGCAAGTCGATTCTATTTTAATACATTTTCTGGGGAAAACTGTAGCACATTCATGGTAATTTAGCGAAAATGACACTTCGGTCTTAAGTTTGTGAAATTTTTTTATGTAATCATATTTACGTCAGATTTTTCTGATAAATCAGTAAACCTGACTGGTGAGAACTCGAAAATTGTTTCTTCTTTCCTCAACTAATTGAAATTATACTCCTTTACCTTAAAATCAGCGAATTAATCATCCATAACGCTATTCTACTTTAGATAACCGATACATTTGAAAAACCGCCATTAAAGAATTCATGAATAGATCAATAATTACATTAAAAGTATATATCATAAGCAAAACGTAACCTAAATCCGAATAAACGTTAAGAAGTTCAGCTCTGCAGACGGAGACAGTGCGTTCCTCCAAATCGCTGGCATCTACAGTCGAGTTTACATGGCCCCAGACCCAGAAGAGTAACAGCGTCAATATCACCGCCATGAAAGCCTCGACTCTCGTAAGAAGTTGAAATTTTCAAGTGAAGACACAAAAATATTTTCTCCCCCCTCCAAGATAATTTTAACACTCATAAAAATCTTATTTTAAGTCAAAGCAGCCGGTGTATTTTGTGTTACATTTACCAAGATTTTAAAAACATGAGTTCAGACTGTGTGAAGTTCATACTTCGACACAAAGGCCAACAGACGCCATAGAATTATGCATCGTTTTCGTCATTATTTCCAAAGGGCAACTCAAATTACGCCGCCCCTGGCAACAGAGCTGCTGCCACAGCTCGCTCATTGGCTCGCAGTCGCGTCGTCGTCAGGTTAACTTGCAGACAGAAGCGATTTAGCGAGGAACTGAAGTAGGACGAAAAACAATGGAGTGCAACAGACATGTAATCAGCGAGGAAGGTCGAAGAATACTAAAGCAAAAGTGGAATAAAAATGAAAGGCAAAAGACTCCCAGGAAGGCCGAGAGGAAGACGGAACTATCGAATCACGCCGTAGTCCTTGATCAGTCTTGTAGTGAGAACGGGAGTGGACCTGATTCTAACATGACACTTTAAAATGCTTTACCTTGGATCATTCTTTTGAAATCTAGACAGCAACACGATATTACAAACTGAAAGATGAAGGTTTTTTTTTTACTCCTGTCCGAAAGAAAAAGTCTACTACGTGACCGGACATCGCAGTCACTATTCATGTTGGATATGTGCTTGTGAAAGGAAATTCCTGCACACCGAAGATGTAAAATTTGAGGTAATACCGAATGTCTCCGACGGCTTCGTTCGAGATTAAACCTCCCCTGTCTCCTCCTCTTCCCGACAGTTTTGATCGCCAGCAGCGTTCTTCATTAACGCCACTTAGTAAGTCGCTTTTCAAAGCTGTGGTCTTACAGACACGATATGAAAACATCACTCATGATAATGGCATAAAGGTTGGCAATCCGAGGTTACACACTACATTATAGTTTTTTTATATATTTAGTGTTAGATTCTTTTAAAGAATGTAAGATGATGAAATGGTCTTAGGGGCAACAAAATAAGAATTTCTGAGTTTATTTCTACATTAATATTATTTGTATTCGTTCTCTATACGAAGTGAATTGTAATCCGCTAATGGGAATTCCTCTCAACGGGTATAATTTTCTGAACTACAAGACGGGTTTTAATTAAACCCTGGATTACGAACGTACATTAACATTTATCGGATAGATTTTAACGGAAAAGTAAGGAAGCGATCGTGACCTAATTTGAAGTACTATCCTGGCATTTATCTGAAGGGACTGAGGAAAACCACAAAACCTGCCAAGATAGCCGGTCTCCGAGCCAAAATTGTAACCCTGGACCTCCCGAAAACAAACAGACAAAAACAATAGGACAAGGACTGGTGAAGACGTAGGGAATATTCCTTGAAGCAGAAGGCAAACCTTGTTAAACTACTTCTGTTTTGTTTAGTCCTGATGTTCAAAGCTGGGTCCCTTTATCTGTTTGTCCATTATGTGTCCCAGTTTTAGCTACTTTGTGTTTCACATCGAATGTTTTATGTTTTATGCATTGGTAACTGCAGACAGAGCACGGCTTCCTCTCTTGTGCCTGTACTTTGTCGATGGTTGCTTAGCAACATGTATCCTACCTCCTACTGCCGCTCTGCTTTGTCAATTTAAACTAGTTTTATCGCACATCCTGGTTCGCATCTTATCACAATCTACTTTGTCCTACACTGGCCGCTGTGATGGCTTTCTTCATACGCATTTGCAACTCCAGAAATCTTCAAAGGAAATTAAGTAAAAGAATTCCTCCGAGCATTGTATCAGAAGGAATAAATGTACTTACAATCTGCACTTTTGTACGCCAATTTTTTCTTAAATTTGAGTACAGGCATGCATATATTCAGTGTGCAGCTTAGACAGGACTTACTGTGTGTTGTGTCCTTTTGAAGTTGATTTTACATTGCGTACAAATATAGGACAGATGATCTTTCCAAAATTAAGAAAGCCCTCTGCTGTAGTAAGACCTTTACTTATAGGCTATTTTTGTTATAGTGTTCTAACAGTCACTAAAATTCCATATTTTATTCCGAATGACCCTTCCTTATAGACGTATTTACGTCAAAAAATACTGAAGTCTGTGACTAAGATTAAGAGGCTCGAATGAAAATTAATCTTTACAACAACAAATCTCGTAGGTAGAGACATTAAAGATTCATAATTAATATACGACCGTGTTTTACTTGCAGGTGTTCCGACATGACACACCTAGACCTGGCGCGGTTGCTTCATTCCTGATCACCCGTCGAGCACCTGCTGGCTACGTCGACAATGCCTGCGGTCACATCTATCCGTTACCATGACTACGCTACAAAAACCTAATCAATTTTTGCTGTGGTCTTCTGTTTTGTGACACCATGTAGTGTTGTAGACACTTACCAAAGTTTCGGAGGCACTTTGTGCCTCCATCTTCGTAACCATCTACAACACTACACAATATCCGTACCCTAAAGACACAAACATACCTCTTCACCACTACGACAACCACATATCCCAGAAAGTTAATCCACTTATTTCCTACATTCAGTTTCTGAACATTGATCCTAAATTATTCTACACATAATACGTTTACGTCCTGTGAGACGGAACCAACCACAAAACTATCAATTATAGGAGTAAATATAAAAGATATTTTGATTTTCTTCTGCATTCAGAATTGAAAGAGAACTTAAAATTTATCACAGTATCATCCGTTATAGAAAACTGAGATTATCTTAAACATTATCATTATTACGTAGGATTTGATATTTTCACTGCATTGAGTCTGAAGATAGCTGTCTTCTGAGTTGTTCCGTTTTAGAGGTCTTTGCTGCCTCCATCATCAGGGAGACCGTAAACAACTACCAGACCATACGGCGCAACAACTCAGAAGACAGCCATCTTCTTTTTCATTATTATCTTCACCAAGTCCAGAGTTTCGACCACTAGACTTTATCCGGTTACAAAAGTGATCAACAGGAGAGGCTAATCATGTCCCAGTTAGATATATCTCCCCATTTGGTTGATTTAAACAGAACAAGACATACCCAGAAGAAACGTCACTGCTTGAGAGTTGTGCTGTCTGCATACGTACCGTTAAATTAAATGACCTTTCTAATCAGTTTCGTTAACACCCGTGCTATTAATAACCGTGGCAGACAGAATGATTCAGAGCAAGATTATGATATAAATTTTCCAATCGGGAGATGGCTCAGGGTATCGGATGTACGTCCGCAAAATGATCACAAAATTGAAACACTCATTTAAGTTGAAACTTTCAGAACTAATTTAATTAATTTAACACAATAAACTGAAACACGGAGGATATATTGTTGTCCCACTAAGTTTATAAATAAACATATAATACTGTTTATCGTTGTTAATATTCCACTTACTAAAATGTCTGTCCTTCAATCCTTCAATTGGGTTTCAAATATCCCTTCTCGGTCCTTCAGATTCTGTAACACAGAAATCGTCACCCTGACCATTCATCAAGCTGGTCTCATTTCAAAACCGACACATTCAAACCATATTTGCGATGTCCAAAACTATGGAGATAAATGCTTTCTCGATTTCTCCCTGATTCCTCTGTAGACTAATCCACACGAATCTTCCTGCCTTCAAGTTCTTGTAAGCTCTACTTTAACGCTGCATAATCTCATTAGTTGTTACATGTTACACCGTCGCTACATCGAAAATTAACACAAACGTTTTCCTATTAGCTACAACATCAGTTATATCGTGGTTTTATTCATGCTGCCTTCAAATTGGTTCTAGGAGACTTCTCCCGCCTTCCTGAATCTCTGGAACTGTCTCACTTTTGAATTCTTAATCATTTCAAAAAGCGGTGACTATATTTTAAACAAACCTGACTCTATTTTACAACCCCAGAATTAAAGGACACTAAACCGAGGTTCTGAAATATAGTTACTTACTTACTTACTTTCCATTCGATTCAGGAAAGGAAGATGCATTTATCATGCCCTCGAAGAGCCTAATTAGTTTAAACCAAATTGAAACGAAGTTACAGGAAAGAAAAAAAAATGTATTGACTTCATAACACCAACCGTTCATGTACAACACAAACTGTAACGTCTATACTTCAAACAGTCACGTTTATTTATTTAAATAATTGAATGAAGCATCACTAAAACAACCTCAGTCATTACATGAAATGTGGATGGGTAACTAGTAGATAATTTAATTATCTGTAAACTAAAAAGACTGGATATCTTCGAATGTGAGGTCAGAATTGAGTGTCCTGTCGGGCATAATACCTAATTATAAAATAATAAGCGCACGTCACACACAAAACTCTGTAACATTAAAATGTCAGATGATGCACAGTCGTACACTATTACTCTGATTACAACCTTCCTGGCCAATGGTATTGACCTCTGTGGGTCACGCTATCTTTTCTGAACACTGAACAATGTTTAGGACACGGCGAAGACATGGTGTTTAGGTACGATTAATTGGAAGGGAAGGGTAAGGATATGTTAGTTGCTTATTTTAAGTCAGCGTAAGGCTTTGCCTTAAATGATTAAATAAACCTGTAGAAGATTCCATACAGAAATCAGAAGCATTTATATGAACACGTATAATCCATATTGATATATAAGATACAATGGGTCAGTATGTCAGTTAAGAAATAACATCTGCACTGAATATAATTTTTCTACCAGACAAATGTAATATTACCATCTACAGCAATTTTTATATAAATTGTGAAATCTTAGTGCCTTGCACTAAATCCTACCATCACTAAATTTACTTTTCTGTCTAAAACGTGCACTGTTTTCTGGTGACCCAGGTAATAGTTGATCCAAATCTGAGTATTTTGATAGGAAAATTTTGTACTCTTTCTGTAGACAGATCCAATTGCCTTGTAACAGTCTACAATTACTTGCTCCTAAATGCGATGAAATGAAACCACAGACTTTTCCCTCAATCAATCGCAATAAGCGTGTCAAAGAAAATGTTGCACAAAATTGCAGTAACAACTTTATTCAGCTAAGAAATGGAGAAAAAGTGGGCCAAAGATGTAAAAAGTGACAGAGAGACTGGAAATGAAATGAGGAGACACGACGACGACAGATCGTGTGGGACTGACATACAGCAGGTCGGAACCGACCTGACAACGGATAAAAGTGACGGCGCTAATGGATATCGATCCTGCAGAGTCGAAACCAGATAAACGTTAACGTACATCGCCATTAACAACAGCACAGCTGTACGCGGGACATTCAGATTACAGAACACAATGTGTAGTAAAATATCTGACAAGTCATCAACCGTCCACACAATTACATTGGTATATTGTTCATAAATTATCCGACGATTTGAAAGAAACTAAAGGAAAACATGCAAGAATTTCCACGACCACATGTGAAAAACTGTAATGTTGTGTGAGTTTCGTGGTACATGTTTTTATTATGTGTTATAAATAAATAATTACACGTTCTGCAAATGTCCATACAATTAGTGGACGCTTTGAAGCTAGTGTAATTATTTATTTATAACAGACATGAAAAACTTAGTATAACTATCGTGACCACATGCAAAAAAACGTGAATGCTGTGCGATTCTTATATAGTGCATAAGTTTTACATATGTGCTATAAATAAAAAAAATACATAAACATCAAATCGCTCGTTGGTAAACATCGACCAGACCACACAGCGCAACAACCCATAAGACAGAAATTTTCAATGCAATAGGACTTTGAATCATTATGGTGACGTTGGTCCTCTGAGTAATGATGTCGTTTGGAGTTTTCGGTAGATACCAAAGGAGAAATATACTGCCTCCATCTACAAGGTATTTTTTCTTAAAAGCAACTCCCATTTACAATGTTTCTGTTACAGTATTTCTGTCACGATATTAGTATTATTTGTCCACTTGTCTGTTACGTTTTCCATCACCTCTGATTATGGAGGCAGAAACAGTTTAAAAATCTTCAGCCCCACTCTACTGATCGCCCAACAAGATTTCATTGCATCATGACGTACAGCTTACTTACATTCAAATACATACAAGCGTGTGTGTGGCGGAGTCGGGGCAGAGGGAAACCAGGTCATTTGATGGATGGATGGATGATACGAGAACGAAGAATAATAAGATTTATTTCAGTTTGCGGTTAGTTACACTTTTGCTTACCACAGGGAAGACTGCTGGGCTATAATACAAAACTCTAGTTCAAAAGCCCTATTAAAGGAGTAATACCCCTACAGTTGGAAATCCTGTAACTCAGATCAGTCTCATTTTACTGTTTACTAAGTTATTATGAACATGCAGAGGCTGATAACCACACGAGATGCATGATATAACTCGTGTAGCTAGTTCCTGGAAAACAGAGGCAAAGCTTTTAGTTAGCATAACCCAGAAGTACGGTCGCGGTTAGTGGAAGCGAATTTCAAACGGTTCACCATAAATGACGCTCTGGAAATTCTGAACGACTTCTAAAATATGTATGGAGTGCGCTATTATCGAAAACGGTACAAACTGCAAACCGACTGTGAACGACCAGAGAAACAATAAAGACAGCAGAAATCGGACTTTTCACTTCATGAGACCAATGATTAGGGTAATTTCGCGAGAGATGCCCAGAGATGTTTAATAGCAGCATAAGACCATCACGTTCTCAGTGTATAATTTCTGATATTTGGACAGAATAATGTAATCTCCGTATAAAATACATGAAAGCATCACGTTCCTACAAAACGTTTGATATCCACCTGGAAGCCCATTTGGCGTCATAACCTAGAAGACCATCACTACATATTAACTAGAACTGTTAAGTTTATGGCCTTAAACGATGGTAATTGAAACAGTGAAATATCACACTCACCTATAAACAAATTGTGATGTACTTCTAATTATGTAAGACTTGAGGTTCTCACAGCGGTGAGTATGAAGATTTCCGTCTTCTGGGTTGTTGCGCTGTGTAGTCTGGTCGATGTTAACCAACGTTTAGAGGTCATACTGCCTCCGTCATCAGATCGCCCTGATGACGGAGGCAGTATGACCTCTGAAACGTTGGTTAACATCGACCAGACTACACAGCGCAACAACCCAGAAATCTTCATACTTCTAATTAATTGCTATGATACTATACCAGCAATCAATCACAATTCCACAAACAACAGACTTCTTTTTGCAACCATATTCACCCTCTACAATTTAAAAAAAAGTAGTTTGTTCTTTCCATTTTACTTCATATTAATTCACCGTTAAACATTTTGTTGAGCACTGCAATCATCCTCCAGTATACTCATACCAGCTCTTGATCCCATGGGGCCGATTTTAATTCCATTTATTAACCATAATTAAACAGAGGGTTCTGTAGTACATTACGGGTTGAGGGAGAGGTAACACACCGTGCAAGTTCTCATTTTACTATGCTCCATCCGGAATAACACCAACTTCTTGTGCCAGCACCAGTAGCGTTCCCATGGCAACTCACCACTCTGACACTTTATGTACGTACTAAAGCGCATTATGACCGACTTCTTGACACTTGGTATACGCGCTGAGTAGTTCAATTCCGTTTGGCATTATTTATGTGATAAATAAGGACGATGTGCTCTCAAAAACAAATTAGAGGGAAATACAAAAAGACAAAAATGACAGTGATGATCATAATACAGTAACAATTATTACGAATAAAGATAACTGTCTTCTGGGATGTCGCGCAGTGTAGTTTGGAAGAATTTCACCGATATTTCAGAGATGTTTACACCCTCCATCATCACAGCGATGCATGATGATCGCCTTGGCGATGGAGGCAGCAAGCACCTTGAAACGCCGGTCAATTTCTTCTGTTAAGAATTTGTTTGAAGAAGACATTAAGAATTAGCCAAGTTTAGGGGTAATTTGTCACTGTACTTTGCAGTTTTGCGCTATAGCAAAAGTGAGTTTTAATTGAATACAAAATATAACACGCTATTATTACAAGGCGAACACGACCCAAATAGAGAAATCAACTTTTGTAACATTAAAATCTCACGTAAAGACAAAACTAGTAAGTGATTAAGCCGTGCACTTCCCATTGAAACTTTAAAGTAAATTTTAATTTAGTCCACTTGGAATCTAAACTGTGACACAGTCTACCCCACTTTGTAATAATTGTTTCTATTTATAAGAACAAACATTACATAGGAAAGCCTTTCATGTAAAATCATAGTATAAAATATGAACACTCAAAACTTCAAAGCTGCCACTTAGCTTTTTACTTTCAACCACTATCAAGAGCGAGTTGCAACGCAGTCTGAAGTGAACTACTTGTGCAGGTCGATAAAATGAGAAACAAAAGAGATAAATTGTATAACCAAGCCAGATAGAGAACTTAAATTAATCTGAGGCCAGGGAACTTGCTCCAAGCCAATAATTTGACAAAAATTATTTTTTTTTGCACGGAAGAATTGCGCGAACCGTGAATACACATAAAATTCATTGTCAGTAATAAATCATCCTTATTCTGTTAGAAACTCTGTATCTGTGCAGTTCACTTCATACTTCAACCTGAATTCTATATACATTTCTGGTTTCTCTGTGTAACGTTCTTGGTTTTCGTATTTTGTTTCATTTTCTTGATTTTAGTTTTTATTTATTTAATTTGGTTTCCATTTTCAGACAAGGAACGGTTACTTTGGTCAATATGTGTTTTCGTGTGTATAATGTTCACGTCCACCAATTCGCCCCGTGTTGCGGCCCCTGCATTGTAAACCCCGGCACCAACCTTCTCCATGAAACACCCCGCACACTTGTCACCCTTTGAACACAGTCCTTCCAGACAGACGCGCCTAGAATTAGCTAAACGTGTACTCTCCTCATTTACATACTTCGAATATTGCTTCTAACCAATTGTTAACCTATGAAGTCGCTCTTATTCGAGCAGAGATTGCATCGATTCAAGCCAAAACCGTACGTTTCATACAACAGTTTTAATGTATTTCCATTATAAAACGAATATGGTTGATATTTTTCACTAAAATAACAGGTTATAATCTAGCCTTTGTTTAAAAAACAATGATAATACCAATCTAAACAATAGATTGCTGAACAAAGTACTGGGTTCTACAAACTCTATACTGAAAACCATGACGTCATACCATTCGTGAATTACAGTAAATCAGATAAACAAGGAAATATTTCCACGTGATTTTATTTGGACTGAAATCAGAACGTAATTGCCGAGTGGTTAGCATTCCCTCTTCGTATACAGAAGGACCGAAGTTCAAATATTTGGCCGGAGACGGCTGCCTTGCATCTAAGCTTACTACTATCGTCATGTAGGTCACATTTTCGTCATATTTTTAGAAACAAACTCACAGATAAGTCACGTACGATACTTAATTATGTGAATTAAAGCGACTGATCATGGGACACTCTTGTGTAAAAACACCTGGTTCCACTAAAAGAAGGATGGATGTGTTAAGTGGAGAGGATAAATGCCCGGAACAAGAGCAGGTGACATGGGAACATGTAGGCTGTATAAACGTCAGGGATTTTGCCTTGTTTTACTCTACCACGTCGTCTTTAACGGCGCTTCGCAATGAATAAACGCTCAAAAGTAGGTGATCTACGTTGGTTCACTGAAAACTCCAACTAAACTTCATCGGAAACATCTCGCTCGGTAAGGATTAGCTGACAAATTCACAGGCTTTCTTACGTTGCCTTCTACTGCGTAAAGCCCAGGCTCAGACTTAAGGGAAGAATAGTTCCCCTTTGCTTGTCACATTTTGGTAGCGACGATTAATTATACAGCGACTGGTGGTAAGCGGCTGTTGCCTGCAAGTAGTAAATTAAACTGCTACAAGACATTGCCGAAGCTCCAGGGGAACATGACCATCACAAAGTGGCAAAAACAGTGTACTACAACTCAAAACACCAAAATATTAAATTTTATAAGCGTTAAGAGAGCCGTAAATAGACTCTGTTCACATGTTTATGTCATAATTACTGTCTCACTGTCGACATGAGACAAAAGTATTCGCACACTGACGAAGAAACTCCAAATATTAAGAACCATGAATCAGGGCTAAATATCTACCATGGACGTAGAAATTTTCCCTTATTCTTAGAAAAGGAGTTCCATAAATCCGTAAGGGTAAAAGTGACGCAAGAACGAAGACCTAAGAAGTGTTATACTAAAAACTAGCGATTTCCCATACAAATCAATGTTTGGCCTTTGAAAAAGGAAAAGGCCATTTTTGATGTTGGCTATATTCGACCAAATCCTAACCTCAGACTGCCTGCAAAACTATGTCACAATTTAATAATGATATATTTATTCATAAAGTTGTTCCTATGTATATATTTGAAACTAATTAGACTAGAAACCTTTAAAAGCAATATGCTACGAACAGACTTAGTTCCTTTGATGTAGGGGCCAGAACCTTTGAGACTTCTGTTTCTATGTTTGCAGATCGCTTTGAAACACAAATTCTAAGCCCCTGATTCAAAAGTACCTCGATAACTCTAGGCCCGTATTCCTTCTCTTGTAATTATAACATGAAAACTTCTTCTTTTTGGTGATATTTATGACTAAAAATGAGGTAGTATGCATATAAGTAAAGAAAAACAGTGTAGATTATGGAAGATTATTTGAAAGCTAAGGTACGTCTACACTTTCGACCTGCTTCGTATTTTAGAGGGTTCGGGTTCAAATCCCTGCCAGAATAACGGTTATCCTAATGCGACTCGTGGTTTTCCTCAGTCCCTCCAGGAAACTTCCGGGATGGTACCTCAAATTAGGCCACGAACGCTTCCTTCCACATCCTTTCCGATTCATTATTCACTACCATCCTCTGAATCGACGCTATACAATCTCTGCTACTGAAAAGGCTTCGTTAAATAAACTATAAATACATAAATATTCACTTCCGATTCTAATTCTGATTTTTACAAAGCACAAGTATATTATTTTGTCTTATCACAAGTAAACCTGATTTTTCCATACTCCAGACATTATTTTTGTCCTTGTTTTAATATTTACTGCAGGCTTTAAGATCCCTGAACGAAGCACTCTGCAAGTGAAAATATTGTTTATGTTGTCGCTTCATATCACGCATGTGCGTATATCTCGTGCGAACCTTTGAACCTCTGTGCACTTCTATGTTTTCCTTTCAGAAATTTAACACGAACGCATAAAACAACAGCTCCATCAGAAATGCCACTGTTCGACGCTAGGCTAGCATTACCCAGTATTCTCCCCTCTCAGCAGCCGCAATTTGCTTTGTCGTTTAGTTTCTGAAGCATCATCCCCTTCCACTGCACGAAAATCAGTACAGGCTTGTAATCACTTGTTCCAAAACTTCAGACTACTAAATTAAATATAACCTGTCAAATACACTGTAATACTTTTATCAAACAACGAAGACTCTATTTGCCTAATTCAGGCACGTGCTTTTGCAACCATTAAGACCAGATTCTTGTGTGAAGAAATTGACCGATATCGACGTTCCAAAAAATACTTCCTCTTACGAAACAATGAGGTACAGAATTTCGCAAATAACGCAATTAAAAAATTATGAGTTTTCATTTTCCTATTCTCGGATCAAGCCCCAATACCTATTCACTTTTGTCAATCAGCCGAAAAACATATTATATATATATATATATATATATATATATATATATATATATAAAACTTGAACTCGGTACGTTTAAATGTTCAATTTGTATGCATAAAGACCTTAAAAACTGCATGTTTTCAGAGACCTGCGGCCTGAGTGATCTACGAGTATTATTGTTTCTGCCACTTAAATCGTTCGTCGGCAGCATGTTTGTAACACTGAACGTAGAATTTCTTTCTACAATCTGCATATTCTCGTTTCTCTTCCTTTTCATCTATCATTTTCCTACCTACCACCCTGTTCATCACTGTAAGAAGCCATGTGTTGAAACTGCAAACGACAAATGGAGAGAGGCGAATTAAATTACGAAAATACAGTGTATGTTCTCAGTTAGTTCATGTACTACAATATTAAATATTATACAAATTAGTAACTCCAAAATATGCCATAATACAAAATCTCTTGTCGTCAAACATATCTGTAATTGTCTCATTAATAACAACAATTTCATACATAATATGTACCAATTTTTAGACATAATATAGTTTATTGTAAAATGAAATAAAATAAATGTAACATATTATAAAATAAAATGCGGTCGTGACCTAATTCAAGGTACTATGCCGGCATTTGCCTGGAGGGACAGAGGAAAATCACCGAATAAAAATCAGGAGTGCTAACCACTAGATCACGAAGTTACTTGTTTCATGTTCAAATAAATCAGCTACTGTTTACAATCTACATAAAAATTGGAATGTATCTATAAATTTTTGAATCCCCCCCCCCAATACGTAAATCAAAGTTCATGGAATTCAATTAAGCAGTTCTCGAGTTCTTACATGCGTGCAGACAGACGGTCAGATCATTTGTAATAGGCGCTACGCGTAAATTCGAACATGCCTAAAAGTACGAAGTTTCATTTGCCTCCAACAGAACAAAACTGAATACCCAAGTGTTTCCAGAGCTGAAAGGGAGGAACAGCATGTCAACTTTAAAGAATAACATTCACTTTATTATCAATATTAACGTGTAATTGCACTGCAGTAACGATGTGAAACCGGCTCTCCAGGATACGAGGTGTTTAACGCTTCACCTGACTGCCATGTTGACCGCAAGTCGACAATCCATCCACTTGTGGCACGAACACCAATGGCGTCTCCAATATTATGCTAAATTACCATGATGCCGAGGTTCGTATTGGAAATAGTTCAGGTTAAGATTGTCGGCCAGTAATGGTCCACTATAATGCAAAAGCTGAGCGCTTTCCTAAATCTAAACCTATCTGTTATTTCATATCGAGCAGAACCTTCCTCCATAACTGTGGTTAACTAGCTGTCCTGCGTATTTGGTCTGTGCTGTACCAATATCGGCTCTGCAAACGCATGTCCGTTTTTGTTACAAAAAAGTGATAGTGGAACCACGGTTCCGGAGAATTTGACGTAAATACGTCTAAACGGAAAGGAAGTTTATATATTGGCTTTATTCTAAATATTTCCTTTATACATGCTCTAAAATTGAGTAAAGTTTGATTAAGACTTTGCTTATTTAACTTGAATTAGTTACGCTTAAAATGGGTCTGTGGTAGCTGAATGTAATGTAAAGTAATGTAATGTAAGGTAAGGTAAGGTAAGGTAAGGTAAGGTAAGGTAAGGTAAGGTAATGTAATGTAATGTTTTATAGGTAACAACAATGCCGAGTAAACAATTGACGTTTCCTGGTAACCAGGTTACACTTTTTCGTTTCCCTTTTTCGTTCTCCTTTTTTTTTGCCGAATGACCCTTCAATATAGACGTATTTACGTCAAAAAATGTTTTCCCAGAAGTTAACAGAACAAGACATCTCTCTTCTCGTGGTTTGATTCACGCTAATTAAAGCCGAATTTCGGGCAGGCAATGACGTATGAAGCACATACGTATATTCTAAACTCTAGGTTCTCCTGTCAATTAACTTGCTATTTAGTCTAGCCGACAAACCAGGACTGTGGAGTCGGAGTCGGTAAAAATGTACTGACTCCGACTCCGATCTCGATATAAAATCTTAAGAACGATTTCTATAGCGTGTGAACCGCCGGTGGACTCACGCTTAGGGAGATTCAAGGACGCGTTGAGCCACGTGGTGTGGGAATAATGCTGTGTAACTCTGGCTCCGGTACCTTAAGAATACAGACTGTCTACAAATCAACCGATTTCTGTAATAAAAATTAGACGTATACTTAAATATAGGTTATAAGTCTAAAAAGAAGGCTGATGATTTACTTAGTGGTGATGAAATCTCTTATGGTGCCATTTACCATTTTAGTAGGTTTACCCTTATTAATACAATTATGAGCCTTTATGAAGGAGTCTGGGTCGGAGTCGGAGATTTTAGTACGGACTCCACAGTCCTGCTACAAACAATACTAATATCAAATGCAGAGCCATCTTTGTATGTCACCTAGGCGAATGACTAAAAGATCCTGGAAAAAGTTGCAAAAATTTCCCCGAAACGTCGGTAATATTTACCATTTCGACATAGTGCACTACAGAGAAGCATCTACAATTAGTACGGATTGCCCTAAATTTCTTAACTTAGCATGGTGTATCTTTTGTAGCTTATGCACACTTAACATAACATAAACCATGAACATTTCTTTCAACAAAGTTAAAACCAGATAATTTTGGTTTCATAGTTGTATGTAGTTATCAGAGCTTCGCAGAGAAATATAACTTCAATCTTCAGGGCTGAAGACCACTTGTAAAATTGCACGACGTCACAAAGCACAAGACCATAACTGTCATCGTCAATGTTATGTGAATCCCAAATCTCTAAAATTAACACCCATACCTCAAGCCCGTGTAACGAAACAACAGTGAATATTACGGCGTTCTAAATGCAACACAAACATTACCGGGTCGGTATCCTGAAACTATTTTGCAGAAGGAAATGTGCTAAATAACTAAACAGTAATTCAGATACGAAGCACGTAGTTTAGAAAACACGTGCTGGTTAAATGAGTAGTCAAGCACTGTAAACGACAAGCTATGTTCCATGATAATCCAGTGTTATTATTCCTATTAAGACTTACCACATAACACCCATAATCCGCTTCTACTTGGCGTAGTTTCCATAGTGATCCATCATCAGACGAAACGTTAGTTTACACTAGTAACCAGCACAGTTAACTGTTGTATTGTAATTTGAGTATTGTCATGTGCATGGCACCTGTGGCATGCCACACACGATACTGTTAGCTCGTCACCACACTTATTTGTGCTCTGTTAAATTATGCGTAAAATGCTGAATATAACTAGATTTAATTACCGCCAGAATCCGCTTATTATTTATATTATATAATTTAATAGCGCGAAAAATGAATGGCCAACATAACCAATAATATTGCTAGTCACAAAATCAAACACGATGTTATTATACCGAGCTGTATATTACATCACCGCACTTTTTTAAGGGTTTGAAATTATTAACACACTTTTCTGATTACAGTTTTAACTGCTACAATTCTTAGAAATAGATAATGAATAGAATTCATTCACCAACGAATATCAATTTGTCGTTCATTTCAACGCGCGAGCGACATCTGTTTTATTGTTAATACCAACGTCCTCGACTGATGGCAGCACTTATCGCAAACACCGAAGTATGTTGAATTGGTCAAGACCTTTTCAGTAAAATGCCTGCTACTATCACAACAGAGTTAAAATACAAAGGAATATAGTCTCACACTCTGTGCCAGTATTCATCACCACCATGACAATAACAATAAAAATAATAATCATCCTTAACGTTTACGGGTTCTTGGTTTAGAAAGATGGACGGATGATTAGCCCACATCGAGACATCTCTGCGTTCACAGAACAGCAAAACACAGGGACAAGGAAAAACATCCATGTCTGGTGTGGAATTCGAAACCACGTTCACAGTATCCATGCGATCAAGACTCACGCTCTACAATGACACATTAGACTAAAATGCAAGGACTCTGAAAGTGCATTAATTAAATACGACATCCCTTAAATTTAAAGTGTTATGGTTTATTAAATGCAAATTCAATGCTCTAAATTATCTTATGTCCCGCGCCGTAGCCGCGCGGTTTGAGGCACAATGCTTTGGACCGGTGATGCGGAATACGCGTTGGTTCGAGTCTCGGGGAAAGAAACTTCTCATGAGATTTTCAACCGGTGTACGGGACCAGTGCCAACTCAGCATCGTGAGGAAATTGGAGAGCTACAATGAGTAGCGTAATCTGGTCATGAAAACTACAAGTAGCAATGGCTGACCACACGTCACTCTATATCTGGTTGGATGATCATTCACCTCTGCTTAGGCATGTGAACGTGAGGCCAGCAGTGAAGCTAGTCGACTTTGGCTCTCGGAGGGGTGTTACGCTACGGATTATTATTACAAATTCTCTTATTACGCCACTAACTTCGTAAATTTGTTTCGTGAGTTGAAACTGGGACGTCTTATTATATCATGCCGCACGAACACCAACTGAAGATTTACATGTTTATGAGGGAAATTTAATTGTGTACGAGTATGTCGCTTCGAATATTCAGATCTGAGGATGTCACAGATTCAACTACACTCTCATATTCTGTTAACTTTGGGATTTTTCTAAACTCTATTTGTGAGTACATTTCAAGGTAACGCTTCTCATAACAGAACAGATATTACGACGCAAATTATAATATAAGAATGGAACGAAAACTCTATATTCGGGGGGGGGGGGGGCAATGAATTCGAGATAAACTTCGTGACTTTTTACAGGTTAATACTGTTAAGACAGTAAAATTAAGAGTTGCAATGGACAGGACATGCAGCTTGGGTGGAGAGACAAGAAATTCTTACAAAATATCTGAGTCGCAACGACAGATTTTTGTGACTGTACAGTAGAAGAAATAGCAGACTTAATTATAATGTCTACACTGAGATACTGCACTACAATCCCTGAACCCACATAAATGTTCGTACAAACTTCCCTATGAAGGAACAAACGAGCAGGGGTAACTAATAGAACATAATACTGGGAACAAATTGACTCAATTTGTAAGACAGGTATCCTGCAGTGAGAAGTTTGGTAGAACAAAGCTAGTATTCTGTAGGAAGGTGATAAAGTTGCCTTAAGACGTGACGAACTACCCGTGGCGATGAGCTGAATTCAACCGTCTGCTGTTCTTACAGAAACAAAAATATTAGGTTATGCTGCTTTGTACTGTACTATATTATGGTCGAAACATGCCCCCAATTAAATTCCAAATACAATTTGTGTAAACTGATAACCTACTGTGTTACATTATTACACCAAATAATCTTGCCACTACATCAGTCCGTACCGAAAAGAAAACACGACACCTCTCCATTACAAATATCAATTAGTTAATGGTGCTTAAATAAATAATTGCTGTTTATTCTAGGGAACACAAGAACCCCGTACACTCTGTGAGTAAAATACAGAGTTACTGAATGCTAAAGCAGGTGTTACATATAGTTACCAATTAACTTTAAGGGAGTAAGTGATTAGGTCTTGTACTAACCGATTCTAGTGGCTGCGTGCACGGTCTGGGTCCATAGAAAACTAAAATCAAAGTTTCGAATAGCTGCTCGAAGCAAAAAAATGTGTGTCTGCGAGTTTCTGTGTTTTGATGTGTAAGTAGAGACATTTCGATAAAACAGATCAAATATGTCCTGCTAAATTAGCGAAGGATTCGTTGTATTTGAAGCTTTCCACATCAGAATTCTACCTAATGACCTAAATAATCAACTCTGTGGTACAAAACCTCAAGGTTCAAACACCGTTTGCCAAAGCCTGCTACTGGACACAAACCTGAGCCAGTTTATGCCACTCGTATAGTCATAACCTAGGAAAGAGGTATTTTAGTAAAAAAAAATACTTGTAAGAGTAGACAGGAAAGTATAATTTGAAAATTACATGATATATTTAATTTTAGGGTCTTCGGTGTAGTATTACCGTAGTATAAATGTGTAAAGACCACGTAATTATACTATGTCCAGTCATCTCAGTGGACAACCCTACATCTCCCATTCTGTTCGAAATATAAAAATCCTCATTTATATCACGTTGCCTGTAGCAGACCAGTCAGTACCACAGTTCAATCTGATGAAGTGGCTTGGAGCAATGTTATCCATAAACCACTCATTTCGTGTCCTGGAGCCCATTTCGAAATAAACAGGCCTGTTGTTCTTTAATGAAAATTCTCATCCGCAACCAATCCTTCGCGACTACACTGTCCTTTCATTAGCGCAAGACTTCAAACCATATGTAAACAAACTTGATTATTTAATGTAAATAACTAACTAACTAATCTCATGGAGTCCAGTTCTTCAGAATTGAATAGTCGCTCAGATAGTCAAGATATTACACGACTTTTATGGAATCAAAAAGGTTTATTATCGTGTTAACGGACTCTTCCCTCATCCCCATGAATCCAACCCCCACCCTATTTCCGTAAGATTAATTTTAATATTATCCTCCCACTTATGCCATCTGTTCCAAGCCGTCTCTTATATTCAGGTTTTCTGTCTCAAATTCTGTACGCATTTCTCAACTTTCCCGTGCGTTCTATAAATCCCGCCCATCTCATACTTCTTGAATTGGTAACCCTAATTATATTTGTTGAAATGAGTGCAAGTTACAGTATATCTCCTCCTGACACCGTCTATAACACTTCACCTGGCAAATATCCAAAGTATTACATAAATGCATGATGTTATGCAGTATATCATGTTTAAATTCAGAAATATAACAACCATATCTTTGAATATCTTAGTCCAGCTAAGATTACGAGTGTTTTAAGTAAATTTAAAAATCAGCACGCGTCAAAGAGATTTATAGAACAGTAAGAAAACCGAGGGTACGTGGTTTGAAAGTCTTGCAAGTTAATTTAACCGTCTGCTGAGTACGGTGAACCACAGCTACTGAGTCATCCATATAATAACATCCTGACACGCGGAGATGCCCGCCCGTTAGAGACTTATGAATAAAACAAAAAGCTTTCCTCATACATAGCTTTTTAATTACTTTGCATGACAAGTAAGGCCAGCAAACTGAACCAGCTCTAGACAGAAAGTCCATCAACATCTTTTTACCCCCCCCCCCCCCCCCACTGCCTTACCCGCAAAGAATGCAATCTCGCTTACCGGAAACAAAGTAAAAAAACAAGTATTATCGATTAGGTCTTTACATACGGCATTGGTGACTCCAGAATGCCATACAAGCACGCGACGGTATATATTGTTGCTATGGATACGGTAGTTGTATCGATTGAAGGAGGACTTGTGAATTGCTCGACCCATAGTCAGTCATTCCTCCGGGCAGTTTAAACCCTTCTGAGACCGCAATGGTCACCATGGATAGTACGAAGTGCCTGTCTCTAGTAGAACAGAAGCGAATTCAGTGGGCAAGAGAACGAGGTGAGTGAAAGTGCAGTGTTAAACAGTCAGAAGCTCTAGCATTAACAGTTTAGAAAACACTTAGAGTTAACACAGTATTAATAGAAAATATATTTCATTAAAGCGTATAACAAAATGTGTTATTTTGTAACATACCAAATGCGATTCTTTAAATTATTGCATTAAATTTCTATTTTTTTTCGTGGAATTACTACATTTTACTCAGAATCTTATAGAAATACAGGTCATAGTAGACAAACCCGAAATCTGTACTGTTACGAAATATCACTTATCTCTTTAAGTTCTATCTTACACACTCAGTAGGCAAAAGTACTCTTAGCATAGTGAACTCTGGGACATACACGTGAGCTGGGCACGTGTTTAGGAATGCAAATAGAATTTTGGCGAGAAAACCTCTTGGGGAATGCCGACTCGAAGAGACGAGAAATATCATGAAGCTTTCTTGTGAATATGGGACATGGACGGAACCATTTCATCATCCTGTTGGGCTTTGGGTTTTGCTGCCAGCATCAGTTTCAGCTGTGGCACGTGTACACTGCACACAGACAGCACAAGATGTTGCCAACACCTACACAACAGTATGAAGAATATTATATACCCCAGATGCAACTCGTTTTCACACTCACGTTAGATGCTCGTTAAGAACGACTCCAGAGGGCTGCTTTTGTCTGCGTAAGACTTTACACTGAACATAATAGAAATCTGAACACTGCACACAACCGAGAAATTCATCTGTGTGTGTGTGTTAAAAGGTTTATATGAAATTAGGAATCACAAATCTTATTTCTCCGAATATATTTAACGTTCACGTAGAAATGTAAGACTACTGGGTGACTTGTGAGGGCCTATATATCAAAAACTTCCTGAAGTTTACATTTACTTCATTCTTCTGCAGTCCAAATATTTTCCTAGTCATTTGGTTTTCTAAGAATTTAAATAAATAGTTTCAAGAAAACTCATAAAATTACGTTTGTAGTATCCGGACATCGACGTCACAACTCGAAGACAGAAATCTACATCCGAACCGCAGTCAATAAATCAATGTCAGATTTCCATCAACAAAATAAAGCATAAATGCTTTTTAATATTAGAAGTGTCAAATTAATTTAAGGCCCATACATTTATCTGCAATACATTAATATCAATGCTAATGAATTACATAAAACTGTAAAGAGCTGTGGACAACATCTAGGTCCATTTCTACTAGACGCCCATAAGCATAAATCTATAATTCTGTTTGCCTTTAGTAAATCCATCACAAAGACCACGTAACAAGAACAACTGAAATGTGAAAATTTTATTAGAATGGGGGTCAACGACTTTCTCCGGAAACCATCGAAGGAGAAATCATAAAAAACGCCTCCTTACAAAGGCTTATCCCGTGGCGCCGAGCACGCGAACCCCAGTTCAGCTGAGCAGCGTGCGAATGAGAAGAATTATTCAGAAACACGAAATGGATCAGGCGAGGACCGATGGCATCTGCCCCTATACAGAAAACCTAGTTCCAGAAAACTATAAAATTACTTTCAGAGTGTTTTTCTTCTCCTGTTCTTTAACACCTAGAAGCAAATAAATACATATTACAGCATAAAAATATGTGATAAATGCTCGAATGTGTGGCTGAGATCAAATATCTGGGAACGGCAGTTATAAATCAATCAGAAGAACTTAAGATCAGATTAAATCCTGAGAATGCTTTCTACCACTAATGTCAGAATCTCTTTTCCCCTATATTTTCTTTCTTAGTGCATAAAAATTAAAATGTATTACCTGATCTTTCACACAAAGGGAAGAACACAGATTAGGGTGGTGAGGAGAATATTTTGGCAAATAAGGGGGAAGTAAGCAGAGGGTACAGAAAGTTACACTGAGGAGCGTCATAATTTGTACTCTTCATTAGGTACGGTGAGGGTGGATTAGGGAAGATGAGATGGGCGGAGCATGTAGCGTGCATGGAAGAGATGAAAAATTCGTACAGAACTGAAGGGAAGAGACCACCTGGTAGACCAATGTACAGACGGGAGGACAATATTAAAATGGATCTTAAATAAATAAGGCGATGACAATGCAGAATTAGTTCATTCGATCTCAAAATAGAAGTAGGGTCTAGCTCTCGTGGACATGTAAGAGACCTCCAGACCTCATATGTGATGGGAAATTTCTTGACTAGCTGAGATACTATAAGCTATGCTCCATGGATTTAGTCATAGCATAATATGAAAAGCATGGATACGCAGTAAATATTTTGAGTTCAAATTCATAACTCAGCTAGATCGGCATCTCTTCACTTCAGGGACTTGAAGATTTCTTGTTCTGGCTTCAACCTCCTATCTGAATGTTGCGCAGTGTATAGTCTGGTATAAATTTACCGACATTTCAGAGGTGCTAACTGCCTCCATCACCAGGGCGACGAAGTTATCACGACCTGTTTGCCTGGAGGAAATGCAAACAACGAAAAGCCTCTGTCAGGACAGCTGGCTTCCGGGCTGAGACCTGAACCCGCAATACCAAATACGAAACAGAACTGCAATCATTCACGTGGGACGTTCGGTCTCGCCCACAGTAATATTGATTTTAGTAACACAAGTACGACCGCATTAATCTTATTGATGTGTTATGCTATTTCTAGAAGAACTGGCGGGGATGTGCGCCCCTTGGGGACTGCCAACTCGTGAAGGAGAACGGTACCGCACATGTATAAAGTAAGTGCCGTGAAATAAACTTCCATTCGCACTAAGAAGTATGACAAACAGTAGCTTCTATGAGTAGGCACATTCTTCGTCTCTTGACACATCTTTTGTTCCTGAAATGGATTTCCTTCTTTGTATTCCACACAATCCACTTATTTCCAGAGTTGTGAACACAGGACATTATGCATTCCATACGTATTTAATTTAGGATACAATATACAAGACTCTTTCTTCCAGTAAAGTAACATACAGGACTTTTCTTCCTAATTTCTACTTAGAATATATATTTAGAATAAAATTAATCTGATTTTAAAATGGCAGGAACTGATATAGGAGTTTTTAATCCACAATAATTTTATGGAATTCGCTCGCAGAAGTGATTATTAGACCAGTCTATTTTAAATGAAGTGACCGAAAATTCAATAAACACGAAAAAACCCAAAAACATCGATTTCAAAATGCGTAAATTATGAAATAGTCGGTACTTTCCTATAATGTAATAAAAGTCCAAGTTCCCTTTTCATCATTGCAAGACGTCAGATGTCCGCGAGTCTGCCCTTTCGTCCGTTCACATACGTTACTCTGCGCTGTTGGTACTTACTGATTAAATATACTGTGTGTGCTGGGCGCAGGTACAGTGACTTGCTCGGGGGCTAAAAACAGGGGTTCAATTCCAGGCAGAGACAGGGGTAGTCCTTTTCGCCACCAAATACACGTCGCCTCTGTGGATCAACCAGTCTGCTACAAGGTGTCTTTGTCTGGGGGTTAAGCGACCGTAACGTGAAATTGACAACTCATCTAGAATTCGTTAATATTTTCCTCCATTTCCCACCATACACAAGTCTTCCTGATGCAGTACGTGATTAAGCAAACAGACAACTGTACCTTTTTGCGTTACGTAGAATCCTTACTTAAATGTATTTATTCACGCGTAGATTTGTTTCGATACTGCAAAATATCAGCGCAGTTTAAGAATTAAGTACGTTCCACACACTACGGTGATAAAAAAGACATATTTATTAATTGTACGGGCGGTGATCTAGCGTTTGCATATTGCATGTTGGCGATATTTGTCAATACCTACCGCATTTCTGTATTTTTAGATCCAATCAATCCCTGACCTCGTAGTTCGACTTCAAAGTAGAAAATTAGTTTAAATATGTAGGATTTGAGGTTTTCTGAAGATGGCTGTTTGCTGGGTTGTTGCGCCGTGTAGTCTGGTAGAAGTTTATCTACGTTTCATAGGTCCTTGCTGCCTCCATCATCAAGGCGATCAGGACTACCCCCCCTTCCCCAAAAAAATCGAGAAAGCCGAAATAGGCAACAGAAATTTTTGGGAAAAGAAAAACGGATCGACTCACAATGACACAAATTTCCTATAATTTCCAGAAGTAGTCGAGAAATCTGCGTGTCCGAGTACTTGTATTGGATTACTCGTATTATATATTGCAGTCTCCATTCATCAAGCCCCAACTAATTTACTGACTGCATGAATCGAATCAAATGAAGGCGTCCCACTTTTTCTCGCCTTTAGAATAAATTTAATAAGGGACTGCAGCATTCTTATGTCCTTTTTAAAATATAAGGCCCCAACACAACCGCAACGTTAGCTGCACCCTTCCCACTCACAAAACTCTATTTCACTGCTTTTTATTTTTAAGGAAAAAAAATAACGTTGTGATGTAGCACGCATTCAGCACGTCCATGGACTCCCACGAAGAGCAGCAAGACATCAAAGTAATGTATCAGCTGTGTTTATGTGTTAGCAAATGTCTTTTCTCATGTTATGGCAGAACCCGCTTCGTATCGTCCACGAAAGACCTGGAACGTCAAGAACAGGACGAGGTATGCCGTTCTTACGACTATTCTGAGCTACAAGCTAAAGCGGCCAGGATGGGGCGAAAACGCAGTCCAAGCCTCCCACCAATCTACAACAGACCCGTCCCCACATGTCAGGTACTACCCGCATGCACGCCAAGGTACCTGACAAAAAGCTGTCCATTGCTCAGTGAATCCGTCTGCTTCGTAATTAAAAATTTCACACCTCACTACAGGTCTGCAGATTTGGTGATAAGATGGGTGGGGCATGTAGCACGTACGCAAGACAAACTGAATACAAAATTTCAATTAAAAACTCAAAGTAAAATGCCAACTTGGAGACCTAGGTGTAGTAGACTGTCATGCAAAACTGAAACGGATCTTAAAGAATCAGAATGTGAGTGTCTAAACTTGTTTCAACTTGTTCAAGAAAAAAATACAACGAAAGACTCTCGTAAAAATGGACTTTCAAGTTCAGTAAAAAAAATTGGGATACTTTCTTGTTCGGCAAAGGACAAAGGACTTAGTGAAGTACATGAGGCAATCTCAGGGTTTATAATTTTAATCTGAGTCCCTCCTGGGAAGCATTATTACCTAAAAGGCTCAGCAACATATGTTTATTTCTCATTATACCTTTCACTCCCCACTCACATGTCTCCCAAACATTCTTTCGTTTCCTTTTGTCATTTTCGTCTGAAAAACTCGAAGTCACGAGCTGTATAGGACTTGCCGATCCTACGGCTTTCAATGTGACCACTAGCAAATACCAGCTTACATTTTGAGTACAGAGAATTAAAATTCAATTTTAAGCTTCAATGCACAATCATAATAAAAACAATAATTTGAAATCCTCGCTGTATTGTTTATCTAATGGGTTTAATTAAACAAAATTAGTAACCAGATTGTTCCCTTGAATTTTGAGAACAAAAATTGTTGTGTGTCAAAACGTAACAGGATGAAGAGTTGATGAGAAGTAGCCAGCAATATGAAAATAATATTGAGCAGGATGACGAAAGGGAAGGTGAGACCTCAGGATACGCAAGTGATTCAGGCGGTACTTCAAATGAACGCAACAATGACTACTGGAAGCAGCAGCGTCAGGAGAGATATCACCGCCATGACAGCTGGACAAACAATACTCAAACATATCACAAGGTGCCCAGACACTTGAACAAACAAGCACCCTGGATACCCTCAAACAGGTATTTTTACTTTTTAAACTCCATATGACGAAACAATCACATTTGCTACAATGCTAACAACTATTATTGTTTCCATTGTTATAGGTGGAAATACCAATAAAAATGTAGCAGCTGTACTTGAGTAGGGTTGAAGTAACAATTCTGTTATGTAAGATTTAATGTTTCACTTCCCACATGTTTAATTTATTACTGAGATAACAAAAGGGGTTGGAATAATAATTCATTGTTGAGACGTTTTGATAAAATTTACCTCAAGAAATGATGAGCCGGGATAACTCAGTCAAGATTGAGTCCCTGGACCAGATGTAATAAATTCTGGCTTAAGTTGTTGCAGCTTCATTTAAATGATACTTCCATCATTCACATTCTTTAAATATGCATTTGGAATAACATGTTCATCTTTATCTGATTGAATTCACAATTAGTAACTCAACATTTCAATTAAAATTTATTGTTTAAAAATCATATTATTCTGAATTCTACTTTTAACATAAACATTTTCACAAAATCTTTGACAAAGAACGAATTGTCCTTATGTTCAGGCGTTACGCGACTCCAGATTCTGTCGTGTCCACACCCCCATGTCGGCTGTGGTCAAGCGGAGGCAGTGATGAAGTGAACAGACTGAGGTGGGGAGATCGAGGGGTTGGAGTTGGACACTTGTGGGAACCAACGCTTCATGAACCAGATTCCAGGTTACCACAGGTACCATTATATTCACTGCTATTGTAACTATAATGCTTAAAACTTTAAGAGAGTCAGGACAGCAGCTCATGACCTCTGTGACCTTCACCCTCTGCCATTTCAGCCTGATGACATCTCCAGCATCCTTCAATTTGGTAGTCAAGATGTGATTTCAGTAACAGAATATCACCCCTTTTCCAGCTTCTGCTGAAACCCTTTTTTGGCTTTCTTTATCTATTATGCATTAGTAAAAAATTACCATGGATGATCACATATTTTGGGCATTAAAATCCATGTAAATAGTATAATTATTGTTATAATAAAACAGAACCACAACAGCCAATCCACAACATTGAACTAAAATTTTTATTATCTTCACACAGTGCACCATTAACCAGTATAAGTCCCAAATGTACACATAACCTGAACTTACTTCATTGAACAAAGTTCTTACAAATCTGAAATGGTGTGACATCTAGTGCTTAAACTCGTACCATAAATAGCAAATGTGGATGTATGTGACATCTATTAGTGGCTTTCGCTTACTAAAGTAGTTCTGGACTCTCTGAAACTAATTTAAGAACTGCAGTTGGCTGACATCTATTGGCTGTTTAAAGAAGTTACTGTATTCTTCCGTTCTATCGAATCATATCGATTTTTGCGGGAATTTAAAATTTAGAGGACGTCATATGACTTGAAGGGGGCTGTATTCTGTCATATAGCACGTATAGTCTGGTAGGTATTGACCTACGAGTATGAGGATTTCATCATCTAGCTCATGATAAGAACCAGTGGTTGGCTTTTGTGAACATCAAAAGTAACATTCTCAAGAAGAATTCTCATTTTTGGAGGTAAGTAGTGAGATTGTGTGCTTCATCATTTTAGGTGCATGCTAGTGGTGGGGCTACACCAAGTTGGTTGGAAAGGGGCCTCAGTAAAATCAGCAACTGTGAGTCTTCAATTGGTTTGTCCACTCAAGTGTTAGTGATCAACCATGGCAGTCCAACACAGAGTCTTCTTAGCAGAGAGCTTGCTGATAGTTGTGATACTATCAGTACTCCATCACAAAGCGAGTGTAACAGGTAAGATTGTATTCTAATGGTTTGTAATAATATTTCATCGTTGTAACACAGCTTCAAATATTAAAGGTCAAATTATGACAAACATGCTGGAAGTTTTATGCTATTCATATATTTTCTTAACATATCTTCTTGTTTATAAAATACATATTTCCTGATATTTGATCATTATTATTGGCAGAACATTCATACGAGGCCAAAATGCACCACTGGAAGCAGATGTATTACTAGAAAGAGAGAGGAAGAGACAAAAGGCTCTAGAACACCAGAATGCCATTCGCTTACAGGTAGCAAATTAAAATGTAATTAAATAACTTCACTTGTCATTATGTGTGTTGTAATTAAAGTGGAAATGGAGAAGCCTGTGCAGTAGAGTTTTTCAAAATAGATTAGCACATCTTGTGTTGGCCTAAAACACAAATAAAATAATTTTAATAGTCTCAAATGTTCAGGATCAGAAACGTACAATTTTTTTATGAAACATTATTCATTGCTACAAAATTATAAACATGGAGATAATGAAAAACTCTCGGATTGTGTAAAATATATCTATACTAGTAAAAATGTGGGGAAAAGTATACCTTTGAATTTTACACTTTACAGTAAAATTCTAAGCAGTTAAAGGAAAGTAGGTATTGTACATTTTTACTAGTATATTGGTTCATACAGTTATTTATTATCCTATTGCCACTTGGTTCTGTCAGCTCCTCTCCTGAAACCCTTTATGCAAGTTTAAAATCTAAATCTCTTTTATGCTTCAAAAACTTAAAGCCTCTAAGTACAAGCCACTCATATATGCAATTAATTTATACTCTTCCATGACATATTTTCATAATTACTTTACGTTCATAGTTAGAGGAGAGAGAACGCACAAGAAAGGAAGAGAGAGAAAGAAGAATAAGAGAGGAAAAAGAAGAGGAAGAAAGGATAAAACGTGAACAAGAAATAGAGAAAAAGAGAATTGAAGAAGAACAAAGATGGGTCAAAGAAAGAGAGGTAATAAATCGTACAAGTTTGGTAAGAAAATTTAATATTTTCTTATATCATCATAGATAGTAGCAGCAGTAATTGAATGAATGGGACTTTAACAGCATTGTAGATTTCCTTCCCAAAGATATAGGTCTGAAATTTTTTAATGTACACACAAAGAAAGCCCATGACAAAATTCTGAAAATGGAAATGGTAATAATAGACTGGATTGAAATGCCTCAATAAGTCAGATGAAACAAAAGTTTTATGCTCAAACACCTGTACTCAAAATTGTAGTTGCCAACATCATGTGTATGAAACAAGAACATTAATCTGTGTTATCTATTCACTTACCAAACTTCATCAAGTTTCTAAAAATGTATCATTTGATTTCAAATATACACATAACATACCTTAATCAAATCTTCAATTTTCAATTGAAATGCTAGTCTCTTGCAAATCACTTTCAAGTTTCAGTCAAAAACTAACTGTCTGATTGAATAACTAACTCCATGGAACACGAACCTTCTTAAGATAGCATTAGTGCATTCAACTAGTCAAGAGATTCCCTGTATTTTAAGGAAACTGAAGATTCATTTTCTATTTTAGGACAAAGAAGTTCGCAAAGCTGCAGCAATGCGAGAGGCACTTGAGAACGCTGAGAAGAAGGCTAGAGAAGAGAAGAGTCGGGCAAGCCGGAAACATGTGCTAGAATCTATTAAAGACAGTAGCAGTGCCATTGCAATTACAGACACACATGAAAATAAAAGTTGGTTTGACTCTAATTCAACAGCTGAAAGTTCTGTAATTGGTAACACAACTTCGACAATACAAAATACAACTCAGGTTAAAGATTCTGTTACGAATCTTTGCAATGATATTTCCGTTTCTAATCACGGTTCTAAGAATGTGCCAAGAGAACATGAAGAAGTTTTGAGAATGCATGATGGAACACAAACTGGAGTTGAAACACATAGTGAAGCTTTATTAATAGCTGCAGAGACAATTGCTATGCCTGCAGACGGACTAGCAGTAATGTTAGGCAACACAACAGAGAAATGTTCTCACGATGTGTTACCAGCTGCAAGTGGAGGTGTTCAGTTAGCACTACTGATGTCTCCTTCATTACAACAACCCCTGGTGCTGGATAATAGACTTCTTACACCCAGCAAGTACCGAGCAATGGGACATGAGCGGGGAACTCAGACTGACTCAGATATTAATACAAGAAGCAGAGGAAGATGGGGAAAAGGAAAAGCTTACAGCCAAATTAAAAGAAAGGACAGGAAAAAGTAAGAACACATATTGTCTATATTTACATCAGTTATATGTAAATTAGCAAAACATTGCTGAAATTCAATGGGACATTTGAATGGTGTCATTACACTCTTAAACACCTTCATGAAAATTATACATATAAACATATCCCGCAGTATAAAGTAAGGAAAACATATGATTTAAGCCCTACAATTTAAAAATATAAAGCAGTCTTTTCTGGTGTCTGACAAATCCAGTTCCAGTCTGACAATTAAAGGAAGCATCCCACATGCTACCTTCACTTTCCAAGAAATACAGCAACTGACTATTCCTTTCACCTATTTGGGTATACTATCTTATGTTTTTAAACCTAATGACAGCTAATCAAATAACATTTTCTTTAGATCTGCAAGTCTGGAGCGACCACATCGAGGGTGCAAACTACCACTACGGTGTCGCTCACAATCACAGCCAACACAACCCCGAATGAGGCTGGAGGATCGTCCCAAATGGGGTGTTAACAGACCAGAGACTCAATACATCAAGCAAAGTGAAAAAGATCCTTACTATCAACGCCGTCTGAGACAAAAATTGCTCAGGGCAACTCTGATGGGTGGTGGAGACACTGGAACTGAAAGTGACACTGCTTCACACGGCAAACCCTGTCACACAAGAGGCAGTAGTGATGAGAACAGCAGGTCATAACCGTAAAGCATAATTTTTATGACATGATAGACTAAATCATAAATGAACATAGTATGAATTATAAATAAATGTACATACATGGGGTATGTATTGTGCATCATTGTTAAGTCTTATGCAAGCATGTCTGAAATTAAACAATGTTCAGATCCCTTGGGATTCTGTTATATTTGTTGACAGGCCATTGCAGGTAGGGAAATTAAATGGAGTGGATGAAACTTGACTAACAAATGTCATACAAAAGTATTAGAAAGACAGCATTCGACAGCAGAAATTATATTTATAATTATATATAACCATAATTATAAACTATTACTTATTTTTTTAATTTATCTTGTCAGTGATTCCAACATTCAAGTTTTGTTCAAAAATAGTAACATTAATGGTACAAATAAATAATTAATAGCTCATATTTCGAATTATTTCATATTCTCTGGGCTTATTCTTTATTTTGAATTTTGTTCATCAGAGTTATAATTTTCAACAAAGTCTGACATTAATGTTTCTTCACATACTTTTGTTACAGGTCTCCATCTCCACATCAAAGACCACGACATTCAAATAACGGAAACAACAATAAGAATGTTTACTTTCATCATAGGACAAGAAACTTTGACAGGAATGCAAATAAACTGGATAAACATGAAGACAGGTTTCTTATGTCAGCTGCAGAGAATGAACAATTACATAGTAAAGATGTGTTATTGAGAGACAGAAATTATGCTGTTGATATACCCAGAAAACAAGAGCAAATGGTTGTTCCATCACCAAATATTAATCAACATCTTACAGAAAATACAAACAACAGAAAAGGTATTTACCAGCACACTTCAAGCCACAGAATGCCATCAAATGAAGCACAACACTTTTCAGTTAAAGGTGTGAGCAGATACTCAGTCAGTGGAATGTTAAATAATGTTCTAATACGAAGGGTGGGGGGACAACATTACTAAACCAATGCATAAAATGGCTGTCTTCTGGATTGTAGCATCATGTCTTCTACCAGACTACATGGCACTACATCTTCATATTTACCACTGTGAGAACCTCAAATCCTATACACGAGGCATGAGTCTGCATTTTATTAATATCTATAAGTAACTGTTTATTTGTTGTTATACATTTACTGTGGCCTTGTTTAATCCTTGCAGGGTCCACACGTTTGTTGAACAGGCAGAATGAGATGCCTGTTAGAATATGCAGCGATACAAAGGAACAATGGTCAACAGCAAAAGATATCCTATTACAACTGTCTTCACTTAAAAAGGTAAGCTACCATTTATTTTAAAACAAGGTAGCAGAGTGGCAGAGAAACATTTTAAAGAAGGAAAATTCTTGGATTCTCTAGGGAGAGGATGTCATTGCACTTGTATTTTCAGTGAATTAAAAACTGTACTACATGTTTCAAATCTTTAATAATTCTCTGTACCCTCATACTGGTTAATAAACTATGTAACCTGTTAACAAAATGCCATCTTGATAACAGAAATAAGAGCAAACATAAACTAAGCTAATACTTTCTTCTTGTTTCAGGGACTACTAATGAAACAGCAAGAGTGGGACACAACTAGGAGCCACACTCCTTATTCTGAATCTTCATGGAAATCTTGAGATAGAATGCTGTCAAGCAGAACTCAGATATTTAAAATTCCTACCTGCAGAAGACACTGTGCTGAAAGAGTTTGTTACAAGTGTGATGACTGATGCAGATGAATTATAAGTTCAGGGTTAACAGGGTGACTAACAAGTTAAAAATCAACTAATATAGCCTGTTTGTTTACTATACTCCAGAAAACAAACACCAGTAACAATTATGCTGTATTGTTATTTTATTTTAATGAGTTTGATTACAGAAATTCTTGGAATAATTATATGTATGATATTTCACCTTAAAGTGTGTCTTCAGAGAAGAAATATATTATGAAAGAAGTTTTGAAAATAAAAGTGTGATTAGAGACTTGGCTCAGTATTCATAACATTATTGGCTAATACATTTATTATAGCACTGGTTACTATTTGAAAGAACACAGTCATCTCATTTCCTATTATGAAGTATCAATACAAAGAACAGAAACATAATTACCAACGCAGATAGTGTAAATCTTGTATGACATGCTGACACTATATGTGCCATTATAGGCAACAGTTTTATATGAGTCTTTCATATGACTATCTGAGTTTAGATATTGAATGCTTTGTTGAAAAAAATATAAATAATTAACTAAAATATTTTACAATAGTATATGTATATGTATGTATGTATGTATGTGTGTGTGTGTGTATATTGCACAGTATATTCATTAACACTTCCTGCCTCTGAATATAATAGTTATATCCACAAATGACCAAACATGTTAGGTCATTTTATTTTCCAGTATTTTTACTGTGTTTTATTCCATTCATATTAAATTTACGCCCTACTTAAGTGGCACTGTGGACAATCAGCATCATTTGACCCCAAGCACTGTTATACTTTTTTTTATTTGCACACTCTAGCCATGCTTTTCAGGAGAAATTATTTTGCAGTTTTCTTTTCTTAGAAGAATTATCTTTTTCCAAAATAACCATAATAATGCCTTTTTTGAAAACTATATACAATATAGAATTTACATGAAGGAAGACTTATAGCCAGATGAGTATTAAAATGTACTCATACTTATTTCTTCTTTCCAGATGTCACACTCTTCCACAGAAGAGAACAAGAGATACCAAAGGAATAAGAAATACTGTTTTATTAACCTCATGTGCCTTCTAGATATTTTGATAAAAGATACAAGTGAAAGGACTGTTTATGCAGAAAGGACAAAATAAAGATCAGCATGAAGCACCACTCTAATAACGTATGGAAACTAGACTCTGTTAAATGACAACACACTTTGTAACAAATTTAGTCATTAAATGGGCATAAGTGAAGGAACCCCCACCTCTGTGATACTGACAATAATACCTTAACATTTGATAAACTTTTCATAGATATTGAATAAACTAGTTTAAGGACAAAAGCAGATGAAAGACTCTGGTTGAAAATCCTGTAATAAGTGACAACATGGCAACAATTAAACTGGATGATTTATTTGGGAAAAAGACAGAGGTTCCACAAGTGCTTGACTTATCACGAAGTACTATACAGTCCAAGGAAGAGTTTCAAAGGCTGCTTGATAAGGTTCCTGAGTACAAGATAAGACCAGAAAAGGTGAGTTTGACTTTGAAAGAACTTATTTTGCATATAAAACATACATTTGCATGTATCAATGGGCATATATTTGTATTCACACTGTTTGCTACTATGTGATATAACCTCATACTGCTTTTGTAATCGCAGTATCTTAAGCAGATTGCTAGCATGGACTTCCTTATGACAGGTACGAGAAGAAGATGTGAAAGTGCATGACAAAGACTTCACTTTCCATCCTTCAAAGCGAGAAATCAAGCAACGGGACTATGCTTATGCAAATCCAATCCCACCTGATATGCGTGCTGTGGCACTTGAAGACCTCAATCCAGTTGCTATTGACTGGAAAATGCTCACTTCTATCCGCCCCAAATCCAAGTTAGAAGAAGAAATGTTTTCTAGGTTTGTAAACTCTAAAATCTATGACAAAAATTGCATCAAGAATGTAAAGGTGTTCCATGTAATTGACAAGTGAAATATCTTCCATGTTTTAACTACAAATCTGTTGACGCAGCTAGAATATGTATCTCCCCCTGGATCCTCCCCATCTCATCCATTGGTCCAGACAAGTTTTGTGCTGGTCCAGCCTGCCCATATTTTTCCACCTGCTCTTACCCGCACTGTTACTCATTGCCCTGATAATGAAGGCAGTAAGCACCTCTGAAACATTGGTCACCTTCTAAGACAACACTATATCCCAGAAGGCTGTCATCATCCCTCTTCGAGTCCTGTTTTCCTACTCTACCATTTATTTCACAAATATTCCAGCCCTGCCCATGATGAGACAGATTTAACCATCTTAGTTGTGTACCTTTGACCTAGCATTAATTGGCTGGTCTCAGAATATAAAAAGTTTTAATGAATTTCATTATGTGGAAGGGAAAATAACTTACTATGTATAAATGTCCTTACCAAAATTCCTACTTTAAAATCAAAATTACAACAAACTACTCAACTCCGTACATTGTCTGATATATATTTGAAAAACACGACATTTCTGGAATAGGCAGTACCACCACCTTCATGTGATTGGTTGTCATTATAGTGAAAAGCAATTTTTATTTCCTTTATACAAATTAATTAATACTTTCAAAATTGAACAAGATACTCTTTGAGTACTAGATTTGTATACAAACCACTGGATCACTTGCAGGGTCAATCATTGTCACGAACCTCTAAGTATCACTGCCTGATATAGCAGAAACATATCAAAATGTAAAACAAATTAAATCAGAATGTTATCTGAACAGACTGGTCACAATGGGAAAGCTCCACTTACGAACTGCAGCTCAAGAAAAGAGAGCAACAAACGGGCCAATCCACATCCATCGGAAGAAGAATCGGGCAGGAATCACTGAAACACGAGCAGCAGTTTGTGCAGAATGTGGAGAAGAATTCTGCAGTGGGCTTAGCTGTGGTGAGTTCCTGTATGACTCTTACCTACGCATGGATATTGGAACACTGCACATAGATCCCTCTGGCAATGATGCTTCAAGTGGGAGGGGCTTTTCACCCATCAGAGAAAGAACAAAGTCTGGAAAGAAGAAAAAGAAACAAAAGCAATCACGCAGTGCAAAAAGGAAGAAAAAAGGAAAGTTTAAAGGTGGGAAAAAAAGTGCTAAAAAGGAAAAGGGTTGATACAAGTCAAATTAAATTACATTTCGCCTTAAGAATTGCATGTCATATTTACACCTACTTTCAGTAGTTTCTGATGTCTGCAATAAGGAAGCAAAATACTGAGACGTTTCTATCAAAAGACAATGACACACACAGAATGTAATAAAATTCTGTAGCTGTGCTGCTCTTACTCTTGGATTTCCTTTTCATTCACATGACTGTACTGAATGCAGGGTTCTCAGTGCTCCTGCTTGAGTACAAAACATAGCTTTTGCTCAACAGGAAAAGCTGTGTTACAAACTACACATCAGCAGGAAGTATGTAATGAGTATCAGTGGTTCCACTTTAAAAGTAAAAAGATGCGTGCTTGTAGCATCATTCTGTGTTAAAATAAAATTGTATCAACATTTCTAAAAATAATCATCATACAAACTTTATGTAAATGGTATAATATTTATGTACTTATATTACAAAATTTTTATTTTTAAGCATTTTGTAAATTTAGTGTCTATTTAAGAAAATGCAAGTAATTAATTTGTGTCATTGTGTAAAAACACAGCTTCTAATAGATCAATAAAAAACTGAATGAAATTTTCTGAACTACTGTTCATGTATACCAGGCATACTCAAACATGGGCACCTGCCAATGACAGGCAGTCAGGCATAGAGAGTTTAGGCAGAAAAGAATGAGAATTCACAATCAGTGATGTCCAACCTCTTTCTGCTGCTGGTGCACTGTAAATGTTATAACAACATGAGACTGCAAACTACAGTCTAAGTAAACACTAGATCAAAATCAGGCTATCCATTTATATCTCTGTACTGGCAAATAGCAGCCACGGTGGTCTAGCGGTTAGAACGCTGGCCTTGTAATCCTGGGGTCTCGGGTTCGATTCCCGGCGGTGCCCGAATTTATAACTTGTGTTGGGCAAGGCCGGTCTAGGAAACACGGAGTTTTCCTCCGGGGGCTTCCCCGGTTTCTCCGTGGCATCCCAACATTTTACTCCATTCACACACAGAAGAAGGCAATGGCAAACCACTCCTGGATCATCTGCCAAGAACGTATATGAACAGGTCCCAGTCCGAGAAAAGGATGGAAGGATCCTGTTCATATGGACCTGTCATCAGACAGAACACTAAATAAATAAACTGGCAAATCTCTAATTCTAATAAAGAAAGAAGAACTTGATAATTTCATATGTCCAATTTTGAGAGGCCTTGGCAGTTTCAGAAAGATTGAATAAAACACAAAATATGGAACAGGACATGAAATGGAAATCAAATCTTAACTACCAAAACCAAATTACTGTTTCACAATTTATTTTCAAATTCAAATGGTCCCAAATGATATATAACTTCACACCAAATAACCAACAAACATATGAAACACTTTCTATATACTTTATCCTTTACTAATTTGTTTCATTATAATTTATTCATACAAATAATAATTAGAAGAATTAACAATTTTTTTAAAATAAACAAACATTAACACCTCTACTTATCTGCAAGGAGAAAACAAATCTGGCTGCACAATGTGAAAATCATATAGACAGTACTGGTGAATAATTGAACTAAGACACAATTTTAGAATAAGTATTTCCTTCATTAAAGTATATAACCAGTCAACTGATCACCACTGTTGGTGCATTACTGGCTTCAGTGCAAACACAAAAGGCATGATTTGTGTTACACCAGCTTATCAGACCAGTGACAATGAATTATGCATAAACAATGAGCTGAAAACAAAGCTAAACAAAATTAAAATAACACAAATTTCCAACCACAGACTTCTTCTTGTAATACCAATAAACTTTTTAAGCAACATATGTAACACTTACAAGCAGTGAGTCTTGTAGACTACACATCTGTAACATTACCTCCAGTTCCTCTGTATAAAATATTATTATTTCCAAAATCTGCAAACAAAACTAAACTTTACATAATATTTATAGTTCATCATCTGAATATTATATATCATACAAAAGGCAAATACAAGAGGATATGGTATCAAGAACATGAAGTTAAAGATTTAAGTGAAAAGTAGCCCAACAGCTGCATATCAATATAGGGCATGTCAAGTTATATTATTTAGACACATGTTATAACCAAACTCAAATACCAACTTTGGCTTAAGTTAATTTCCCAGAAAGGTACCATTTCATTGTAGCAACTTCTCTCCATGGCTGGCATATAACCATTTCTTCAAATTGTTCTCAGTTGAATGGATCTATATTTATTTCTTCATTTAAATGTCTGTATTACCTTTGTAAACTCTTAGAGAACAATCTGATAAATATTAATTTACAATGGCAAAAAATTAACTTTTCATAGAGGATTTTTTTGTATTTTCTTACAGGAATTAAATCATAAAAATATTCAACTCAAGTTACGTTTTACTTCTTTCTAATTCTGGGAAAATACTGGTTGGAATAAATTTGAATAATTTGGCCAAAATTTTAACTGGGCATAAGTTAGTTTAATGACATGACATCTCATTTTCAGCATTTCCATGGGTTATAACATCTTTAATATTTATGACAAGGCATACTTGTTACTTATCAGCACAGAAAATTGGAAATGGGTTTTTGGTTCTTCAATGATGTATACTGTAAAATGAAGTATATCTTAAACTGCAGTCCTATTTATATTTATCTTATATCTGTATAACATTAATAAATCGAATATTTAACTGAAATAAGTAAAGAATGAAAAGAATGTAAAAAAGGTATTATATTGTTTTAGAAGTAATAAGAATACTGTCTCTAGCAAATGTTGCTCATTATATCCATTACTGCTTTTTCCCCATGATTACTGCTGACATTTTAATGTAAATGATGTATGCACCAAATAAAAGTAAACATTAGGCCCTGAATGTGCCACTTTTGATTTTAAAATCAACATTTTATAATGCTGACTACATTCACTTCATGGTCTGGTACAGCTAAGTCTGAGTATCAATAGAATAAGTGTGAACTAGAAATAATTAAGATTTATGTTTTAATCTATGCCTGTTCCCATTTTGTAGCATATCAGGAGGCATTTCAACAGGAATCTGCTTTGGTTATAACTACAATATTTAAAACCTAGGGTCATCATAAACAGCATTTAAAAATTAAACACTGATACTACATAGGTATAGCATGATGGCAACATCAGGTGAGGCACACTACAAAATCACAAAAGCATTAGATGATGTGGCTTTGGAGTACATTTTTTACCTGGAGTACATAATTTTAATAATCCAAACTGAAAACAAATTAGCATATTGAAAGCCTTTGTTTTAATATTAAATAAAAAATCGTATGAACAAGACCACAAAGCAAAGCAATGAGTACTCCTCGGACAATCAGCCATGTAAGCATGAAGTTCAAATCCATTTCAGAGACTGTCTCTGCCTCCATCAGGGTGGAACAACCCTGTGACAGAGGCTGTGAAAGCTTCAAATCTTATATATTCTGAAGAAATATTTTCAACATAACACAGGAAACACATAGAAAGGAAATAGCAGAAAAAAAATAGGAAGGTGAAAATATCTATTTAATTTCATAACAATCCCATCATCTACATATTAAAATGCAATCTATAATGATGACCAACTGAAGGTTCTAGACCATCTACAACTACCATCCTTACCATTCAACAAGAAGAAGAAAATTTATTCTACTCAGATTTATACTCTTCACATATTATGGAAAAGAATATGATGACCTAAACAGTCATTTACTCTGGAAATTATAAAACACACATTAATACAAGCAATAAAATTGTTTTATAGAAACAAATACATATAAAAATGTAAATGCAGAAATTCCTGCTACAAAGAAGGGCTTATGACAGGAATGTGGTTTATCACCTATACTGTTTTACGCAACAGCAACGAGGCCTTACAAGAATGGAAAAGTTGCAGATGGGGTCCTGTCGATACCTGTCAGAAAAATTAATATGATACTATATGCAATTGATCACGGCCTACAATCTTGAATCAAGGATGAATTTCAAACCATGGCACACCAACCAAACATAATTACAAATAAAAGCCACCAAATAAAATCCATGGGAATGTATAAAAATTGTTTTAGACAGTTACCATAATTTAATATTTATGAAACTCCACCTCAGACCACAGAAGGGGTATGAAAATAAAATTAGTCTTGTAACAAAACACACAGCATTACAAAGAGAAACTTCAGCAAATGTTATGATAAACAAAAACAAGACCTGAACAAAGCAAAAATAGAACATGGTGGTGAGGAATAAGTAATGAACAAAAGTGTCATTGTAAGACTGGAAGCAGCACAAATGAGGTAACCTTCCCATGGAACTGCAGAACAAGATCACCAAAATATTGGCTATACATACACAAACATAATACCAAAACAGGAACTGAAATATAAAACAATGAAGCATAGAGATCCTAGATGGCCAAAGAAAAGATGGAAAGATGAACCACACCTACAAACTGATTAGATAACTGTCTTCTGGGATGATGTGCTGTGCAATCTGGTAGAAACTGGCTATGTTTCAGAGGTGCTTACTGCCCCCACCATCACTACATTGCATAATATCCCAGAAGACAGTCCTCTTCATGCTTCCCACAAGACCTGAAACCTCACCTACAAAGTTCATTAACAACTAATCCCGCTTACTTCATGACAATGCTGAGTAAAAATTAGATATGCAACTACTTGTACTGTACAACGTGAGACATTCAATGTACTGATCCTCAGAAAACCCAGTGCTGTTTTACTGATGTGCAAATCAGAAAAGGTTTGAAACCATTGATGTACATGTTTTAAGTTTAATGGGATAAATAGATGACTCCATATTTATTTCATATTATGCTATGTAATATATTTTCTTATTCTTGCAAGAAGTCTTGTATTTACAATGTCATAGTAAAAGCCACTTCCAATCTACGTTACTGACAAATAATACTTTATGACCTTAAATTATAAGATTTAGTATATAAATTTACATAAAATTTCAGGTACATATCAATCAACACACCACAAGCAAGTTAATAAAATATTTTATGCTGACATGTGAGGGACTGATGAAAAATTCCAGTACATTTTAACTTGTGGTAAGCAATAATTTCCAAATATCAAAAACAAACCTGACCAAAATATTGCACATGCATATACAAAACACTGACATGGTTGACTTATATTTTGACATTACAAAACATAACCAGTTATCAAGATATAATTCAAATAATCACTGTACCCTTGTAATAGACAATATACTTTTTGTCAATGCTTGGTTACATCATTATTCATTCTGGCACTTCCTTTAAATAAGCAGAATCACTACTACAATAAAAAATATTATATACCGAATTGTTCACTTGGGCATAACTTCATGGCTTCAGGAACAGGTCGATTGATTAAACAGCAATGATAAGTCTGCGTCTCCTCCAACTCATATATTTTATTATTCTATTGGCACTGCTTTAATATTCTGTGGTCTTTCTTACTCAAGAAGGCTCATTAGATAATTGTTTCTGTTTGAGTCAAATATTGCTGAAAACTTGCATGACAATTACATTTTACAAAAAAACATTAAGTGAAACCATATTTGCTGCACCACAATTATCAAAGTACTTTTATGATCAACAGCTTAGTATAAAAGCATACTAGAATGTGTTTTAAATTATTCACAAAGAAGATATGCACTGGTGACTTACTTTAACTGCAATCAAGATGTGTACTGTAAGACAGATGAAGCTGATGTTTTAGTGGACAGGGTAGCCTAATAATTTTAACAATTAAATAATCATTCCATACTAAAAAGTAATAAATGGAAAGAAAAGCATGGGAAAAGCTGTGTCCAGTTTAAAATATCTACACAGTACATTACAATCTATTACTGAATAAGATGACAAACAAGTATCACTATGATCACACTCAAAAAATAAGGCACTGACAAAATAATTTAACTGCTCATTAACAAAGCCAGACTATTCTGCCATTTTATTTGGGTCACCAGCTTGCTTTCTGCCATTAACAATGTCTATCAGTAGGTGTTTCCTAAGCAATTGACGGTAAAAATAATTGGGGTGTCTGTATGAGGTCAAGCTGTACGGACTATAGATTTCACCGAGTTAATGGCTAATAGGTCAAACACATGACTTCATTTTCAAACACTAATAAAAGAATTTCACACATTTCACTCTCATTCAGAGGTGGATTCAGGCAGAATAGCAAGCAGACAAACTTTGGCTATCTAATGGACCTTCTATAACTCATACTTAATTCAAATGTAACATAAACCTTGTTGCCTTCTGCTGCAGTAGCATGTAACCAGAGCGTTCACATACAAATACCACTTAACAGCAACATAGCCTTGATGAAAATGCACTAAAAATGGCATATCCAAAATTCTACTTTGTACCCTGTGTGTGTCAACATAAAAACTAAGAACACAAAAAACATCAAGACACTAAAATGGCTCTCTTCTGGGTTGTAGTACCATGTACTCTGGTAGTAGTTTACCAGTGTTTCAAGAGGTCCTTGCTGCCTCCATCACCAGAGCGATCATCATCCTGATGATGGAGGCAGTAAGAATCTCTGAAACAAAGGTAAACTACCAGAGTACTTGGTGCTACAACCCAGAAGACAGCCATATTCATACTCACTGCTCTGAGAACCTCAAATCCTACTTATCAAGACACTGTGGCCTTCAAACTCAGCCAAAAAATAAAAAATTGCAGAACACAGATTTCTTTCATGTCACCCGGATATGTAAGAGCTCAAATCACATCACTTGTTATTTATGCACACAACACATAAAACATATATATATAAACCTTTTAACATTTGTAAATTCTTAATGTGCCCTGACATCCACCACTGTAGACATTTTGTATAATATTTTTCAAACTTTATAAAAAGAAAAGCAGCACTACTTTCAACAAAATAAAAAACCCAACCACGCTAAATAATTTCTTCTGCTGAATACATGCACAAAATAACTTACCCAAAATGCACCTAAATCTATACACTTATAATACAGTTAAAGATATTTTCTCTGCCTTTTTCCTAGAAGTAACTGGATAACACTGCATGATTTAGTAATAACAATTTAGTCCCAGCAGCTCCATTTCTAATAAAACAGGACAAACACAAGTCCTTGATTTAACATAATTACAGGGATAGTTGGGGTAAGGTATGTTGGAAGGCAACAGGAACAAAATGAACAAAAATATATTAAAATTTATCTTACACCCACTCATACAAAATGCATGCACCCAATAATTAAGGTAAACAAGTACATACAGTCTTATTGCATCATTTATTCTTTCCCTGTCATTCATTCAATAACCTATGTCATCCAGTTGTATGAAATAGATCCTGGCACATCTCAAACTTTCAACCACCACCACCAAAACTGAATTTAGAACTTCACTAAAGAACATCAATGTCAAAACAATTTCATTTAAAATTACTGATCATAAACACTTGCAGTATAGCTACCAACAATACTACTGTGTGAGGGGTTAGACTACAGACTCAGCAGCAATAATATGGTATCAAAAGATTTGCATTGTTAGAACAGTATTATGTAATATTACTGCTGTAGTTGAACAAATATGGTTCTTGCAGGTCCTAAAATTCATTTACTTACTACCAGATGCCAGTGTCTCATAGTACAGTCACAAAATATCAAAGTTAATAAGTATCATTTTTCAATCTGCCCATTATAACAGCTGTTCACAGTATGCTTACTTTTGTTGTCATGGCATACAATAAAGAAGAAGTTACTTTCTGTACCTAAAACAGTAATATCTGTGTGCAGATCTCTTTTTAAACATTTTTTTGATCAAAATTCTAGCTCATCAGCATTCAGTTTTACAGTATAATAATATCAGAATCTATTTCATTGTCTGTCTTTATTAAGTGATCTTCCCTGGCCTGCAAAAATAATTAATAAATCAAAACATAGTATTAGACCACTACAGCCTTATCATAAGTGTTAATGACAGCTTCAAGGTTTCTCCAAAATGAAGAGTTGAGAGGAAAAAGAACATGAGTGTTAATTGTTTTGACTCAAATGTGATAGATTCTTACTAACACACTTATTTAAACTTCAGTGTATGCAAATACACCAAAAAATGAGATTATTTACTTCAGGAATAGATATGTCACAGACAAGACAGGCAACACCACTCTACCCACAATCCCCGAGTTGAACAGGGCTTGTGATTCATTAACACAAAGTAAACACTACTACACAACATTGCACTGTATCTATCCCTAAAGAGACAGTTCTGTGGGGGCAGAAGTGTGCTATCACAAATCCAATCTGAAACAACTGCTACACGTGATACAAATACTGTAAGAAACTGTCTTAGATCTTGTGTGTTACAAAAGCAAACATCTCAGAACATTTGTAAGTAACCAATATTTTGTTAATTAATTAGAATTAAACAACAGACAATAAAAATACTGTTTTGAATAACAGACTGACATTATACAAATATTTATATATATAATATATATAGGCATATAGAAGTTCTTTTTGTGTCAATTTTCTTTTAGAATTATACATTATATCACACAACTGTTTTGTTTAATTTCATTTACATTGTACTGATTTAGTTATTACAAAAACTGTAAGGCATTCATTTCACTGGTCCACTATACTTAACTTTCGTGTCTGCAAACAACTTGGAATAAGACATGCATGCAGATTTTCAGGAACATAATAAATCAGGAATTTATTTCTTGATACAGTTCTGAAATTAAGACAAACATGAATGTCACGTATGAAGTTAAGAACTGAAAACTGTCTACAAGTTTGTAGACCCTACCACCACAAATTATAATACTTCACAATATATTCTTCAAGGTGATATTATACCATACGAAACCATCTCTGTGATTGGTTGGAGACTTGGATCAGTTCATTTTTTGGCACCATATTTGTCTTTTCAGTGTCAGTCCATGTGAAAAGGGAAAGAAGTCAGTAATTACTGTAGTAAGAGATACTTTTGATTCATAGTTTAGTCAGATCCCAACATTGTAACTTTACTCAGAAAGCAATTCTAACTGTACTAGCAGTTCACAACTGACAGTAGGCCTATATTAAAACCCCTGGCTGAAAAACAAGATATCAACTATAAAAAACAGCTGCTTTAATCACTTCACCATGTATATTATTCCTCATTATATCATATTCCTTAAGAAAAAATTCTTTTAAAGAACAGCACATCACAGTACTAGACAGTCGAGAATGAAGATACAACAAAAAAGGTGAAATACATCTGTAACCATATATCTTATCATCACAGTAAAAGCACTATAACTTCATGGTAAGAAAGGCCACATACTCATATACAGTGAACACTGTTACCAAATTTAAAGCTATTAACTCATTCAATATCTGAAACAAGGCAAAAATCAAATCCTCGATAAACTGCAGTCATTGCATAAAGGCTGTCAAAGAAATCAGAAACCAAATTTTTAGATTCTGATATTTTGTAGATAAAGTATAACATTATAGTAACCCATACTTGGCCCACAGACTGCTTTCATCATCATGCTATTAAGTTTTAACACAACAATCATTTCTTCATAATGAAACAAACCAAACTGTCTAAATTCATATTTCCAAACTAGGTGATAAAAACTCACCACAAAACTATCAATTAATTAGGCTTGCCCTGATAAACAATGAGTTTATTAGAGCATGTTTAAATCTCTTCCAGAGACAAAATGCGGTATATAAAAATACATGACCCAAATAAAATTATGTTCACACACAAACAAAAGAAGGAAATGTAGCAACAGGACTTGTTAAAGGGTTTAAATAATTGTCTGCTGGAAAGTAACAAGCAATGCTTACTCTGCATTGTACATAAAATTGACACTGCAACGCTTGTCCCTTGGATTCATTTCTGGAATGGTAATATAATAATAGAACACAAACAGAAAAAATTCAACACTAAAGAAAAACTTAAAACACACATAAAACAAAATACATTGTATTCCATTATGAATAAACACACATTCTAACTACACCACCTCAGAAACACAGTGGCCTATCAGTATAACGTGAACAGAGGTGTAAGCATTCTGCTTCAGCAAAGAACTCGCAGACTGGCAGAAAAATAGCCAGTATTCTCCAATACACATCTCATTCATAAAGAAATCTTCAATCTACATAACATATGCAAGGAATATTCAAACTTAACTGATGGCATGTCACATCTGTAATTAATTTTACCATCTCATAATGACATTGCTATTAAATGTCATATCTGCGTAATAACTTGGCCGCATATATATCACAGAGAAAAGTAGGCGTAATTTCCTAATAATGAGCTTTAAAGAAATAATGATTTTATAACATGTTACATTCTTATGTTTGTTTTTGTTATCTTACACTATAAATTCTGGCATCCAAAAAAAAAGGTTTAACCAATGAGTACTAAAAATCCTGCATATTATACTTTACCTAATAATGTCTGTGCTCAAGTGCAGCAGAAACTTAAAACACTGCCAACTTTAAAAATTCTTACATGTCACTCATATAGAGTATTTTAAGATGACATGGTCATAGCTCACTGCACAGTATCCTGTAAGTTACAAATCTGATTAAATTTACAATCATGCAAAGACTATAAAATTTGCTTTTACACAGTTCACAATGAAACTAGAGCAGAATTAATTAATGCCTCCTGATAACTGTATACAGTGAAACCTTGATGCATCGTTTTCGGCGGGGGTGGGAAATAAAAACGATGAATGCGGGAAAACGATAGATGCGGGAAAGCATTAAAATTTAAAAAAAAACAATGTTTCTCTTTCAAAGTTAATTCTTTTTACCAAAAAAGTCTTTAATGGACAACTGGTTTGTTGAAACTTTACGTTTTAGACCAAACAGAGCACTTTCCACGTTCAAAATGTTTTCTTCGTCACGTTCACTAATATTAAGCGCATAAAAGAACGACTTCACTTTCGCCAATGCAGCGTGTGCTTCGGCAAAACTCGGCAAAGCTTCGGGCTCACATTCGTCGTCTTCGTCTTCCTCACCACTCCAACCCCCTTTGCGGACAATAACAGGAAGAATGGAAATACTATTACTGCCGAACTCAACGAAACGTAGCTGTAGAAGACCCTGAACCGCTGGAAACTAGATGAACCAGAAGAATGAAAAGTGCCGCCAGCCTTTCCTTTGTACTTGTAATAAAAGCATTTGTGAAGAAATTCACACTGCACATGCCATCTGGCATCGCTGGAACGAAATATGAGTGCACCCTAATTAAAATCGTAAAATTTCTGACAATGAGCACCGCCATTCACTCCAACTATCACCCCTGCACCGCTGACCCTCATTCCAAAACAATGTGCTGGTTGGGCGACATAACAGGTTACCGCTACTGTGTATTCCAAAAGCATTGTGCGTCTTTCGGTATTAATTTATCTCAAAACCCAGCATTTTAAATTCTCAGAAACGATCATTGCGGGAAAATTGTGGGACGGGACTAAGATTTTTGAACGATCGATGCGATAAAACGATAGTTCGAGGAACGATAGAAGCGGGAAAATGTAACATTATTTTATATGGGATGTATTCGGGACCGAACAAAACGGACGATGCATCCGGGAAAACGATAGTTCCGGGAACGATGGATAGAGGTTTCACTGTAATTACTATTCTGTCATCATGTGTCAAGCTTTATACTAACCAAAAATGTTAACACATTGTATATAAACCTCTACTTCTTTTGGTGAAAATTTTTAATCTGCATGGCATTTAACTTAATGCACTTATAAATGAATAGTACATGGGTTTTTAGATATGACTTAAAAACTGCTACCAGTCTCAACATCTCAAATCGCACAGCCAGTAAACATCAAGAATGGCAACAGAGTACCTGTAATGACCAGCACTCCTTTTCTCCACAGTATTTGCTATAAAATGAGATTGGAGTAAACATTTTAGTAGTACACAATTTGGATCTAAACAAGCAATAATTTTAAAACAAATTCAAAGATGAAAACCAATTACTGATTATAAAGGTACGTAATTAAATATTTTAACCGCATGTGACATTTTTAAAACAAAAAGTATATTAACTTATAACATAATGTGCAGAAAAGTGGACTCCCAGACTCATGTCATCACTATAATCAGTATGCAGGGACACAAAACAGAGCACAGTAGACACCACAATTTACCAAAGCCCACTGTGTTTCAGCAACAGTGTCAAATTTCTGTTAGTCTTTTAAATCCTTGAGATCCATGCTAAATATAAAGGCAATTTGAAACAAACAGCTCCTGCTGTAAGTATTGGTTAAGAGAGTGAGTGATGGACATGCTGGCATTCCATCTACAAAGACCCTCCATCTGAGCCAATCAGAACCAAGTTGCACAAAATGTAGAGCAACTAGGAATTGCATGTAGGCCATCAGAATTGGAATTCAGGTTGCAACAATCCACCGACTTCTATGTAATTGTTTATTTCCACTCCAGTTATTGTAGAAAAATAAATCTCACAATACCTCAAGAAGACGGATTAATTTTATTTCTCCACCATTTCTAAAAAGCTGTCTCATTTCTTCATTTTTTTCTTCTGGTTCACTGATCCTTGCGGACTTTCTTCTTGTTTTTCTTCTGTGCTTTTGCTTCTTTCCAAACATCTATAATGAAAGAGTTTAAAAAATTCAAGACTCAAATACACAGTTCAACAGAAATAGAATTATTTCATATGAGAAACATTCGGGCACGTGCATATGAGCACACACACACACACACACACTTGTTGTATATTCAAGAATCACAGCATTCCTAAAAATAAATTCATGTTATATGAAAAATTATTTGGCCTTGATGGAAGAACATGCCACTTTCTGAAAAAATTATAATGTGTGATATGATGACATGAAACAAATTACCTCCAAGTTCATCAAAAGCCACAGTGTTTTCTAGTTCATTCTTGGGTATGGTTTCTGCCCTAGTCTCTGCTGAAAAAAATCAGATAAATAACATTAAAAGACCATTATAGTTCATACAGGATTTAACTATGGAGAAGAAGTTTTTTCAAAAAGCCATCAGTTATTTGACTGATGTAGAAATTTGCCTTTCATTGATCCTGAAGGTTAATTACATGTCCACAACATATTTCCACTGTTCCCTACCAAGCAAGGCTGTATTTTTGCTTAAATCTTCTAATCTGTCCACGTCAGTGTGTAACATTTTATAACACCCTATTATTTACACTGAAAGGATTTTAGTCCCCAAGCTGATGGACCATCTACTGTCAGCAGTCCACAACTATTTAAGCAATACACAGAAGAGAACTTTGGCCATACATTACTGAATGAGCTAATAAAGCTCCTCTGTACAAACACAATTATGTAAATTAAGCGAGATCTGAGGCTTTTACAGCACAGCACAGCACAGGATGATAAAAGAAACATTTCAGTTTCCCTTGCTGACAAACTCCTTATATCAGCAGGCAGTAGCAACTGGTAATTTAGTCTGTAAACTATGCAACAGGAGAACTTGTGACACACGACAGATTTTTTGAAATTCAGTAACCATTTCTAACATTTTCAAGTTAATTGCAGTTCCTGATTCTGAATGGCTGTACTATGTAAATGCAGGCTGTATTGAAAAAGAATCCACATTAGCACTGAACTGTCATTAAAGCCTTGAAATCTTCTACTTTCAAGGGTCACCAATATGAAAGTATGACACTGTAACTTTAAATGAGAGGCCCCTTGCATGACCAAACAAATACTGGTAATAGCAATTCCAATAAACCCACACCAAAACACTGATGTAAGTACATGAAAATTTACCTCTATATTGTGGTCACACTGCTTCTGCTACAGACTTAACATAAATAGTTGATACAGAAACTTCTGAGGCAATAATAAAGAATTAAATTCTTATGCTACAAAACAAATATAAATAATTTCAAGAGGAAGAACTTACCTTCTCCCTTGACTTCATTTTGTTGTTTCTGCTCAACTTGTACCTCAACAACTGGAGGAGGCAGAGTTACTACCTCAGTTTCTATTGCTGTGTCAATTGCCACAGCAGCTTCTGTTTCTGAAGATTTGCCAGATGATTTCTTCTTGCTCTTCTTCTTTGATTTTGTTGCAGTTTCTGGGACAATCCTAGACTCTTCGGTTGATTTTATCTCTGGAGTTGCAGTAACTTCCACAACTGGCACAGCTTCCTCCTCTGGGCTTCTTATAAAATTGAGGGCAACAAATTTATAAGTATTATTTATAGTTTACAACTCTAAACGAGTCAGTAGGAAATTCAGTCACAAGGTAGTAAAAAAATAACTTATGTAGTACTGTCAATTCTGTCACAAAAAATTAAAATTAAGAGACAATTTCCAGTTCCAGCACAGATTCTTGTACCTCACACAAGATGTAATTCATCCTGTACATACGTACTAAATACTATATGTAACTATATTCTACAATGATATGTATAATCATTTTAGAATTATCGCTGAAAACATGAATGCTTACATTTTAACTTCATCTTTTTCTTCTATGTTGGATGGTTTCTTCTCTGGAGTCTTTTCATTATTATCATCATCAAGAATCTTAGTATCTTCAGCATGAACAGTCTCTATATTAGCAGCATCATTGCTTTTAGCTTTCTTCTTCTTAGATGGACTCCCTGTTTCCTTCTTTACTGTTGGAACAACAATACAACATATTAACTATGAATATCAAAAGCATTTGTTTTGATGTGGTTTGTTATAAGGTTCCGAGATCAAATAATGTGGCTGTAATTTTACCTGTAAAATCAGAATGAGAATTTAAACAAAATTAATTCTGCCCACTTGCAACTTTATTTCCTATAGCAAAATATTCAGGAGACAAAAAACTGGGTGGCACATTTTAACTCAAAAGTCATGCCACTTTTGCAAGATTTAATAATTCACAATGATTAGTTTCTGATTTATAATAAAACATTTTTATAGACTTGTATATATTTGCAAACCTACAGTGAATGTAACTAGCAATGTCATATCTGATCACTGACCATGGTATAATGTAAATAACAAAGAGTTTAATAATACTAACTGAACATCAATTTATGGAGTGCACTTCCACCAAGAACCCTACACTGCACAGAAGTGTGAGGTGGACTCAAAAAACAGAATTAATTCATTTATGAGTTCTTGATTGTGAAGCAGAACTGCATCTGAATATCTTAATCCTCAACATGGGTTATGTTACATTCTGAAAAAATACTACATTCATTCAAGTACAATTTCTGTAGAGAAATAAATATTTATTTCATGCAGAAACAATAATTACAAACCTGCAACACAAACACATAAGCAGTAATTTAAGATGTTCTATCATATGTCCCTGTTGATAGGGAGGATTTAAGAAGCCATGCTAAAGAAATAAACTTGGAATAATGTGTAAAAAAAGTATTTACCTATGTTTTCTGGAACAGCATCATCAGTAGTCAAAGGATCATCCTTTTTCCGATTTTTCTTGTCTTTTCTCGATAGTGCTTGCTCCCACTCCCCTGATAATGACAAAAATCATTAACCAACTTCTCTTGAATAAAACAAACCTAATATCTTTAAGTCCAGAGAAAAATTTTGTCATAAGCTAACCCAAAATTAAACTACAGATTTTATCAGAAAATGGTCCACAGAAGACATCTAAAACAAAGAGAAACTTGAAAGTTATTCTGATTTGTTATAAGGTTTTACTTAAAGGCAATTTTGGTTACTATTCTTATCCTGCCTAAAGGTCTTATTAATCAACTTATTATTTCATTACCATCATCAAAATCAATTGGCTTTTCTTCTGCCCTCAGCTTTGCAAGATTCTTTTCATTCTTCTTGTTCTTAATCTGTTCCACTTGATTCTCCTTTCCTTTGCCCTTTGATTGTTTAGGAGAAGAACTTTTGTTACTGTCCTTAGATGGAGATTTTTCTAAAATATCCTGCTTCCTTTCCTTCAGTTGCTTTGACAGGGGTTCTGAAGCTTCCTTCTTGCTTTCTTTCTGGATTTTGATAGCCACAGACTTGTTGACAGTTTCTTTGGTTCCTGGTTTACTCTGTTGCTCTTTAGCAGGAGATGTTTCCTGTTTGTTCTGTTTCTGATGCTTCCCAGCAGCCTTGTTAGAAATATCCTTTGAAGGAGACTTCTCGATATCATGCCTACTTTCTCTTCCTTGTTTTGGCACAACTTTACTGGTGTTTGATTTTGAGCTACCTGCATCATTTTGTTTCTGTTTTGTTTCTGCAATGTCTTCATTTACATTTGTTACATGGCCATTTGACTGTATCTTCTGCAAAAGGAAAACAAAATATGATCAGTTCTGAGGTCACTGCATAAACCCTTAAACACTCTACAAAAGCAGATGCACATCACTACAAATGTAACTGCAGCAGCATTTCTGGTTACATTTTCCCAAATTGGATCTAAATATTGTTTAGTAATTTACAGTCAACTACAGCATTGCCACACAAAAAAGCATAACCAATACTGCTTCCTTACATGTATTTATAATAGCTGAGAATTTTTGGATGGAGTAAATTCTTCTATGGAGTAGGAGTGAGATAGGATGCATAAATGTACCGAAAAAACTTGATAAATCAGTGCGTTCCTTCTCAAACAACGAGAATACTACCTTGTCCTTCGTTTTTCGTTTCTTGCCAGCTGGTTTCCGGTCATCGCCCGTATACGTGAGCTGAGCAAACGCAGGTTGCTCTGCAGATTTGAAACCAAATGCAAATACCAACACAGCACATATTAATACAACTCCAACTGGAAAAGCATACTGTGTGTTGACAACCTCCGATAATTCCATCTTGGTGTAAATTTTCCACGCACTCACATCAACAACTATCACTCATTTGCCAGGTGATCATAGATGATGACACGTACGTAAGGTCACCACTCACTGTGACCAACGTGGTGAGTTTATTACAAACTTTCTCAAGGAACGTGCTCAATTCTGTCTGGGGAATTTTAACAGTAATTGGGAAATTGTAATTATTACCATCACAATCTCCCAATGAAATTGAAAAGTTTCGATTAGAATTTCCCATCATAGTTGGGAAAGTTTTAAAATTGAAATTACCCAAAAATTGGAAAATTGACAAGAATTATTTTTACTTTTGAAAACGTTTAAAAGAAATATTGTTCTTGTAACGCATTAATGTGACTATATATTTATACCAAAATGAACCACTTTTATAGTATCTAATAACATGTTTTTGTTAATATACTTAAAATGACCTTCAAACGTTTTTATGGTTATGTATCAAGTAACAAACAAAAACACTTCCATTAGATTACAATGTTTCATATTTCATACGTTGTTACGGAAAATAAAAATAAAAATTTAATATAAGTATGTGCATATCAACGACAAACTAAGACGATATATACTTAAAGGATAATGTCTGACTATGCGAAATATCGCATACTAACATATTGAATTACATGAATTGTAGATATTCCACTTTGCCTATAACTGCTAGAAAATGTTTAGTTTGGGAAAGAGAGTTGCATTGAAGCATTAGTTAAAACTAAAGGAACTTCCATGTTTAAATGTTGGTAAAGAAAGTAAATCGACATTCTGACCGAATAATGAAGTGTGTTATTAAAACATATATTTTCACATTATAAAAACATACATGTTACAGTACTTAAATTTGATTAGTCTGATATTGAGGATAATTGCCGAATTAAGGAACAATAGCTTTAAATTTCACTACAGTATTAGCTCCGTTAAAAATGGCTTCCTGTGTTGATTGATTAGAATAATGGCGTTGTAAAGTGTTTGACATTATTAAGTACTTTACATTTGAAGAATGATGTTGTTATTCTTTTAGGTAACGATGCAAAGGACTTTTAAAACCAAAGAAATGTTTATTGTTAGAGCTCTAGAAAAGATACTTAGCGACAAAGATATAAAGCGATCGCACCACTCCCAGTTGAAACGGGCTTGTGAGGTGGCATTGGGTAAGTTGCTCATTTTGTTTTGAAATATGTTAACAGACTTTATTTAAAAACACTTTGATTGACCACAGTAAGTGGCGGTTATACTGTAAGTAGTTTTGCATTGCATGTAATTGAATGGTTGATATCTTTTAAGACAAGTTTTCATTAATTGTAATAGCTCTTAATCTTGGTTAAATTTGTTGATTAATTGTCATAACCTTACATTGTGATTATGTATATAGAAGAGATACGAAATGAACTGAAAGATGGAGGTCAGGATGGCCCTAACTCATCATCTGCCTTGCCATTACCAAAGAATGATGAAGCCAATATCATTACAGCAGAGAAATACTTTCTTCCATTTGAATTGGCATGTCAGAGCAAAGCAGCTAGGATTGTTGTCACAGCTCTTGATTGTCTTCAGGTATATAACTTGTTACTGAACTAGTGTTTTGTAAAGTACAGATTTTATTCTCATGCTACATACATTTGTAAATCAAACTTATTCATTTCAGAAACTCATAGCTTATGGACATTTAACTGGAAATATTCCTGACTCAACTACTCCAGGAAAATATCTTATTGATCGCATTGTTGAAACAATATGTGGATGTTTCAGTGGCCCACAAACAGATGAAGGGGTTCAGTTACAAATAATAAAGGTAATAGAATTTATAAATTTTATAAATGTGTAAGCATTGTGATCCATTACTGAAGTCATATTGTTAGGCTGATATGCATATTACTAGAGACTTCTCAGAAAGGTGATTAAATGTGGGACATTTTGAGAGGTCTACCTTATGTAAGTTTTTGATGGTTTTTATTTGTTTACATCCTTTCTTCCCTTTTATATGTTTAATTTGTATTGTTACATGAAGTTTGCGTGAATATGTTTGCAGTTTTATATTTACTATGAGTATCAACATTATACTGTGAGTACTTAACTAGAGAGATTAATGAAAATGGCTGTCTTCTGGGTTTGTGCACCATGTGGTCTGATAGAAATTTATCAACATTTTAGAGGTCCTTGCTCCATCCATCATCAGGGCGATGATCACTCATTGCCCTGATTATGGAAGCATAAGGACCTCTGAAATGACGGTAAATTATAATTCTGACTGTGTAATATGAGCAACTTTGCAACAATAGATTATACCATTTTATCACTAGCAAAACCTGAATTAAATTGCATAACTGTACTTTTCAGGTTTAAGTACACTGTTTGCTAGCCATATTTTAGCATTTGTACAATGTTATACAGGTTTACCTGTACCATAAAAACAACCAAAAAGTCAATTATATCTTCTTGTTCTTCCTTATGTCATTACCACACTTGTGGGTCAATTCCCATATCCATTCTGTAAGATAGAAGCAATATTCAAGTAGGGGAATGCTTGTCAGCATCATATACAGTGAGGACATGCCCCTGACAACCTTAGGGTAGCTGAGAAAGCCTGTCACATACTTTGAAAATACAGCCAAGGGCCACGGTGAAGCTGTGATAGGCCAGTAAGGCAACGGTGGATGAATATATGGTTTCAGTAAATAAAAGTCAGTTATGTACATAGTTTTAATGTGATCATATTTACATGGTAACTCATTCACTGTATTGTCAGGATATTTTTTGCAAAGTTGATTATATACACAGCTTGTGAAAGTATAGCCCACTTTCTTTATGAAACCCAAAGATTCATCACCATGCTCACAGAAGCCTGCCATCGAACCCTATCATACATTGCCTAGGTCATATTTACATGTTAACGTAAATCTTTTATTAATCCCTTGTATCTAGGCCTTGCTGACAGTTGTAACAAGTCAGCATGTTGAAGTTCATGAAGGGACAGTTCTTCTGGCAGTACGAACTTGTTACAACATATACCTGGCTAGCAAGAACCTGATCAATCAGACAACAGCTCGTGCCACATTAACTCAGATGCTGAATGTCATCTTCACACGCATGGAAAGTCAAGCAGTAAGTGGAAAAGGTTCATTACACTTTTTGTTAGGATAATGTTTGATATGGCTTGTTTTGGATGGAGGACATACCCATTAACCCTTCAGCGTGGGAGCATTTAAATCCGAAGTCTATACTGTGCTGTGGGAGGATTTTTTGCTTGGGTATTTAATTTTGAGCTTGAAAGTGCATCATTTTACTTATATGGGCACAACTTCCCTAATAATTGATGAATTTAAGTGAAACTTTGAACAAAATGTTCACAACACACTATGCTTCGGTCGTCTACAGTTCTATCAATGTCTTGAGGAGACAAAAAACGTCTGTTACTCGAAGCCATAATCGCGGCTGACTGACGGCAGATATGTGCTACAGAAGTCCGTTCATACCAAGCTTGTTGACATCATATACCGTTGCAAAGCTTGCAATATGTCCTACACAGCTGTCGTAGCCGTAACTATATTACTTCATTCATCTTCGATAGAGGGAGCCACAGAGCAGAGATTGAATGCAGTTGAGTTCAATAATCGATCTATATTTCAAAGTCGAAAAACACTGATAAAATCGATCTGTCAGAGTCATGTTATATATCAATCGACAGCCAGCTTTTTTTCTCTACACAGCTACTGGAGCCAGAATACATAAACCACAAGGTCAGTCGCTACGTAGAAGGAGAAACCTTAGCGCGCATTATGCGAGCAGTGCTCGGCACTCTACGCCATGGGATGATTACGTCATGACGAGCGATGTTCGGTACTCCACGCTGAAGGGTTAAGAGAATCCACAACTTCTTTTGTACAATATAAACCTGAAAGATGAACAGTCACCTTCACAATTACATATGTTTCTAATAGGGAGATGTTGCTCTCATCTGTTGTGGCTACTTCTTGTATTTTAAATTGTTAACTTTGTAGGAATTACCATTAAAATGTCATAATAATTATTTATAAACACTTAGAGGGACCTGGTATTTGAAAAATTATGCAAACAAATGTCACAGAATTGATGATTTTTAAAGATCGCTATTGAGTGATATGTGGATCTGTTTGTAATATGAAGTTTGTAGCATTTTTAATAGGCACTGTGGCTTGCAGCTAAGTAAGCAAGAGTGAGATCTGGAGAAGGTTGAGAACCTGTATCCTCAGTTACAGTACATCTGTTATAGTACAGTATAGCTTTTCTTCCATGCTTAATTTGTTTAGTATGGAATGTTTTCCTCAGTATCATGTGAAATATTCAGAAAATACAGAGAGTATAAGATAAAAACTGAAAGAACCCTGTTGAAGGAATATTAATATTTACCAGTCAGTTTTGCTTCCAGGCAGATGATATTAACAAAGGGAAAGAAAATGTGGAGGGAATGGAGTTGAACCAAGGTGAAGCAAAGCCATCAGACTACCTGGATGGAGGAACTGATAAATGTGAGAAGAAAGCTGAGGGTGTCATCCAGTCTGAATCTGAGATGAGTCATCGTGACATGGTACGAGGGATGTTGATTGGCATTGTAGATACTGTGGTTCAAGGTATGTTTGTTACTTTCATGAAATTCATAGGAAATTTACAGAATAATTTTAAGTTTCCACACTGCATTTGAGAACACTCATGTTACATTCAGAGATTTATTTAAAAATTATTCAATGATCATATATCCAACCAAAATACATGTAGAGTGAGAGATCGATGCTCGCTATGCACTATCAATAACACTTCGAGCTGAAAGTCGATGGTTGCTTTATCAATTTTCAAAGAAAGTGGAAATGATGAAATAATCATCAAAACTTGATTTTTTCTAACATTTTTGTTAGTTTGAGTCAAGCCGAGTTTTTTTTAAACTTGACTCAAAATTTCAAGCAATTCACACATCACTAATATTACACATCCATGTTAGATAGAGATGGCTTCATATGAGGTAGTCCACAAATCAGTTTTGAATAATGAAGTAAAAAAGATGTTTTGTTGTCCGTTCATGTTATACAGAGCCAGTTGTCTTAACTGTCAACTGTGATTACTCCTGAGAGACAAAATACAACCTACTTCTATGTCACAGTGATTACTCAGTCAGTGCTGTAAAAAATTGTCAGTATGTCCTGAATTAAATTATGTTATGCAAAATAATTATTCTGAATAAAACTTACAGCAAGAAACTAAACAAGGAGGCAGTGGAATCTTTCTGAGATTGAGACTTTCATGGCATTAAAGATGACAATGTTGCTCTCGGTTTTGATGTTTTGTAGATAACATTTTGGAGAAGCGTTGGTATCTATCTGCGGATGAACACAAAAGCTAAAACCCAGAAGTTCAACAACATCGATGTAATCTTTGTTCATTGTTTTCTGAATTATGGTGAATTTGAAGACTAAACTGTTAAAAGTCTTACATACATGTGGAGTTTAACACTGATATAGTTATGCTGTAAATAGTTATAAAATGTTATAAATGTTTATGGTAATGTGCAGATGCTGTAATGTTCTTTCTCATTTCAGGCTGTGAAGGTGATGGAGCAACACTGAGAACAAATACAAGTGCTGAAGAGAGTGGAGATTCATTCAGTCCAGTGCTGGAATCTCAGTCTGACAATGGTAGCCTGCAGAATCAACCCACAACTCCATCCATCACTCGTGTACCCTCTCAGGTGTTGTTATGTTAACTTGTGCATGTGCAACTCTTATCATTCAAATGATTCCTAAAGAATCATATTGGGCTCAGACTTAATATGAATCTTTTAATTGATTCTTGATTTGTTTAATGATGTGTATGTTGGATGGTTGTGAATTTTGAACTCAAAAGGATGTTGGAGGAAATGATCCAGTCATTTCCAGAAACGTGTGTGGCCGAAGTGTGGTCATATGATTGAGTGGACTACACAAGTTATGATTGTCTGAACATTAGCACTCGTCATCACAATTAATTGATATTAACATACTTGATTTTGTGTGTTGATTTATCTGCGATTTTTGCAGGAGAGCATGGATGTGAATGAAGCAGACACAGCTGTTACAGCAAAGTTTACTCATGTCCTTCAGAAAGATGCATTTCTTGTGTTCAGAGCCCTCTGCAAGCTGTCCATGAAGCCGCTTCCCGAAGGACAGCCAGATCCAAAGTAACTTTATGTCATTTTGTGTAGTAATGTACAGTAGAACATTGCATCTGATAAACTTATTACACTAAACTTTTTCGTTTTGTAACTTTATTTACTTTTATGTGTACAAAGAAATGCACCATTAATTAAAAGTAAACAAATAAAGTACACAGCTCTAACAATTCATATTCCTAGGTACGTAGCAGAAAGAATTACAAGTGAAAATAACCTTAATAACTGATGCACCTGGAAATCCATGTGTACAGACTGGCTTTAGAGACCAGACAGCGTCATACCTAATGTGTACTTAGCTATTTATATATTTAAAGATATTTATAGTGAATAAATAAATGCGAAATATCAACACACTTTTTACTGACAGACCTGTATAGCATAAAGAAAAGAAAGAATGTAATTCTGAGATATTGAGAAAACAGTGTCATTAAACAATGTTACAGTCATTAAAATAATTCTTTTACTTATCTTGTTTTATGTCATACTGACAGCATGAGTGAGTGATATGGTCAGTAGAAAAATTCCTGCAGAACTGTGAAACAAATCATGGTCATCAAGCCGACATTAAATCGTCATACTGAATGAGCTATCCCTGCTCAACTCTGACAGCTATGTACACTGTTACAGGTCACATGAGTTACGCTCAAAGATTCTATCCCTCCATCTTCTGTTGTCAATCCTCCAGAATGCTGGTCCAGTATTCAGAGCCAATGAAATGTTTGTGACAGCAATCAAGCAGTATCTGTGTGTAGCCCTCTCGAAGAATGGAGTCTCCTCCGTCCCTGAAGTGTTTGAACTTTCACTAGCAATATTTCTTGCTCTTTTGTCAAAGTTCAAGATGCACTTAAAAATGCAAATTGAGGTATGATACTTCATGGAACATCATAAGTTTTGTACTTTATGTTTTGAATTGGGCTTGAATAACCTGACTGAATTCTAACTTTAATACTTTGTTAGTAGAATGTATTTTGTCTGATTTCATATTTTAAAATTGTGGTCTAAAAATGTGGATAGAAACATTTCCTCTTTCATTTAAGCAAAGATCCCACATCAGTTCAAAGCTGTACAGGTACTGCTAAATTTAATTGCAATCCAAATAGCGGATTTATTGATCTGAAGATTTTTTTAATTCTACGAACCCTGAAACATACCGAAATGTTTTTATTCAGCTTTTTATTTTCAAGATTTGTTCCCAGTACAATGTTGTAAATTCAACAAAGCATAGGTGTTTCAAAATGATTTTAGCTTAAGCTGCGTGTACTTTTGCATAGTTGATACGAATTTTGCTCAAAATTCATTTTAATGGCTACACGTCGTAAAATGTGAAACAATGTGTAAGAGTCAACAGACGTTATTAACTTTATATTATTCTGCAGGTATTCTTCAAGGAAATTTTCTTAAATATCCTGGAAACATCGAGCTCTTCATTTGAACATAAATGGATGGTGATTCAAGCTCTAACCAGGATCTGTGCTGATGCTCAGAGTGTTGTTGACATTTATGTTAATTATGATTGTGACTTGTCTGCAGCAAATCTCTTTGAAAGGTAAACCTTTTTGTAAAAAGCGTAATTCAGGGAATTATATATTTGTAATATTGTTCAGAATTCTGAAATTATTTGTTGCACTGAAATGTAGAAATGTTATTTTACAGTACATCTTACGTTGAATGAGTCATTACCCTGTCTGGTTTGTCTGTATTCCCGTGTGCATGGAGCATTGCTATTTTGTAGTGATTATGTTGAAATCTGATTTTGAGGGTGTTTTTCGACTTTGCATTAAAGTGTAATTTTAGATATATTTTGATAAATGCTGAGTAGACTGAAAATGTTTAAGATAAAAATTGTTGCTTTTAATAAGACAGACATTTTGTATTACATTTTCTGTATACAGTACATTTTTCTCGATGATGTATATTAGATTAAGGTACTTTTCCAGCCTTGGTGAAAAATGGTATAAGTGTTAAACAGTAATCTGTATTTATAAACAAACTCAAGTAATTTGAGATACGGTATGTGACTTTCCATTCGTACGCATCTTTAACAGTGAAAAGCAGTTTTACCGTGAATAACAGGTAGTACGGAGTGACATTTTAAATGTCGCAAAGATAATTTTCTCTGCTTGTTACTGCTTATAAATTGTGAATTGCTATATTTCATACTCCCTTCATGTTATTTTCTGTTTAGACCAAAATGAAGGTCACATTTGTCATTGCAATGCCTAGATTTCATGATGCTAGAGAATCACAGTGTTTTATAATGACAGTAATTTTTTATTTTATGCCATATTCTTAGTAGTGGGCTTTTATTGTACAGTATTCACAATGGGCATTGTTATTTTGTACTGCAGACTAGTCAACGACCTGTCAAAGATTGCTCAGGGGCGACAAGCTCTGGAATTGGGTGCTACACCAAATCAAGAAAAGTCAATGAGGATTCGAGGTTTAGAGTGCTTAGTTTCTATTCTGAAATGTATGGTAGAATGGAGTAAAGATCTTTATGTGAATCCTAACTCTCAAACAACTTTGGGTAAGCACGTTGAGAGTCATATTGTAAATTATTACAGTATTTACTTTTCACTTCTGAGGGTTTTTTTCTGAAATGATTTGTATTTTTAAAATTGTATAAAAGACATTTTTGTGAACTTATATCAAGTTACTTTCACCTAAATATAGTATGTAACAATTAGCAGAAAATATGGGATTGATCTCTATATATTTCACCCCAGTTTCTGGATTGAAACTTTTGAATAAAAGGTACCTGTGTAAATATTATTTGTCTTTAATATGTGCTAATATGTACTTGAGCTACTATTACTTCACTTTTATCAAACTCTGTGCCATGCCCCACATTATTATTACTTTTGTAATGTTCAGAGTACATAAAATCTCTGAACTGAAGTTCCTTATCTTCTTTTATAAATTTGGTAACTTGGTACAGTTCATGAAATTCCTTTCTTGCATTACAGTTATTTAGATTCTGAATATTTTTTATATATATAAAAGAAGACAAATCTATTGAATTCTGAATTTGATGATACAGTTGTAATAGAGATTAGTGTTGGTAAGATTACCTTAAATATAAAGGATTTTATTATGAATTTTATTGAAAATTGTATAATTTTAAGTAATTATTTTGTACATAATTTGAAATAATGACTTTTTGTTTCAAAAGTTAACATCTAAATTTTTTTGGACAGTCATGAATTACTGCTTATTACTCTGTGAAGGATACCATGATTTTAACTTACATAGGTGCTGATCGTCACAAGGAAACTGACAGTGAGTTGGTACCTCCAAAAGGTAACAGCAGCATTAAGTCTTATGGCAGTAACAACAGCCTCAATTCTGGCAGTTCAGGACAGGGGAGTGTGATTGGTTCTGGCAACAACAGAGAAGCTCCTGACACACCAGAACAGTTTGAAGTGCTCAAACATCAGAAGGAAATCTGGGAAACAGGCATTACTTTGTGAGTAGTGACTCTTTTAGGTTCATTGATAGATTATTTAATGGTTTTGGATCAGCCACAGACATGTTAAAATGATTAGGAATTATTTGTTTGAAAGTACATGGCCACTTCATGTTGTTACTCCAGCATCTACCCTGAAGAACCAACTTGTCAATATATCCATTTTCTTAGCTGAAGTTTTAATCAGATATCTTTCAAATATGTCACCATCTCACATGTGCTAGATTTAAAACATAGTATTTTAACATTCCCTCGGTGGACCAGTGGTTTGCGGGTTCAAACCTGGCTGAGGTTGATGGATTTCTAAGGGTGATAAAAATCTGCAGCAGAACTTCCTTTTGGAGGGGAAGTAAAGCTAGCAGTCCCAAGTTGCAGATTAATGGCATGTAAAAGAACCTTACGAGCATGAACGAGATGTTTCATAAGCAAAATTCAGCAGCCATTTTCTCACCCTCGTCTATCCTGATTCACTACTAAGTGGCTCTAGTAAACAATTCCTATTCAATCAGGGACGAGATCTCTTATAACTTCAGTACCCTGAGGACAAGGATGAAGATGGTTCTCAAAACGTGGTGTTTTCTCCATTAAACCATCTTACATGGCTGGTAGCTTTAGAAGAATTTATTAGACATATCATATCTGGCCTTATATGAATAATATTAATCTGATACTTTTATCATTAAATGGTAATTTATTCTCGCATGTGATTGAAAATATTAGAAGGTACCATGAAATAAATGCAGAAAAATAGTTTTGTGTGGCTGTGAATCTAAACCTTCCATGACCATGAAAAAAAATCTTCTGTTTCAGGTTCAGTAGGAAACCGAAGAAAGGTATACATTTCCTTCAGGAGCAGAGGTTATTGGGTAATACATCTGCTGAGATTGCAGAATGGTTACATGCAAATGATCGTTTAGATAAAACTGGCATCGGAGATTTTTTAGGGGACAGTGATGATTTCAGTAAGGAGGTATGACTTCTGAAGAATCTGCCTTTACCAAAGTTTCATATCTTTTAATAAAGCTTTTAGCTACCTGAATCGTTTGTTATTTAAAGTGCTCTCTTCTTTCTTTCTTTCTTTTCAGGTAATGTATGCATATGTCGACCAGATGGATTTTGGCAATAGAGATATGGTGTCAGCATTACGCTACTTTCTGGAGGGATTCCGTCTACCTGGTGAAGCTCAGAAGATTGATAGACTGATGGAGAAATTTGCTAGCAGATACTGTGAATGCAATCCAAAGTAGGTATTTCTTTACGTACGATATTTTGGCTCTGTGGTATTGCAAGATTTACTTGCATAATTTTCTTCATTTTTCTATCTTGTTTCCCTTTTTTAAAAAACCATAACATTGAGTAAAGAATAAATACAGTTTTCCATAATAAGTTTTCATAACTACCTCGTTTAATTGATGTTGACTAATACGAACAATTTTTAATTTACAGCAATGGATTATTTGCAAGCGCAGACACAGCGTATGTGCTAGCCTATTCTGTGATAATGCTAACCACAGATTTGCACTCTCCACAAGTAAAGAGTAAGATGACTAAAGAGCAGTACATTCGTCTGAACCGTGGAATCAGTGACAGTAAGGACCTACCTGAGGAATACCTGTCCAACATCTATGATGAGATTGCTGGTCATGAAATCAAGATGAAGGGAACAGTGAATAAACCAGGAAAACAATGTAATTTGTGAAAAAAGTCTTTCTTAGATAAATAAGGTTGAATATTTATTGTGCAAATTTATCTTTTTTTGTGAAAGGTGTAATTTTTATAATCCTGCCACAGTATCTGCTTATGTTCTCATTTTTAGTGGTGCTGTTTATAGCAACAGGCCCATTCATATGGGGGTAGAATCAACATTCTAAACGGAGTAGTGGTCTTTCTGAAATCCTGCACAAATAAAAAATGTTTCCTTCAATGACCACTATAAATTCTAGTTTCTATGTAGAAAACATTACACGTGGTTGATCAGTGACCTTTGTAGACAAAAGTATTGCACATATTTGTATAGTATAAATTTAATTTATGCTGTAAAACATAAAACAAAGTTTGTTTTTGCTATTTAGACTTAGGAACGAGTTATCATAGTACTTTGCATAGTGAAATATGGCATTGTTTATTCCTAAATATCTTATAAAATTATTTATATACAGCTGATTGTTATTACTTGAAAATTGAATTTAAGTCGGTTGTAGGTGATTTGTTTTGTTATTGTCAAAAGTGTGTCTTGATTTTTCCCTCATAGTAATCTCAGGTGATGATTTTTTCTCATAGTAATCTCAAGTGAAAAGCGACGACGTTTCCTATGGAATGTGGAAATGGAGGTGATCTCTACAGCTGCTAAGAACCTGATGGAATCTGTGAGCCACGTCCAGGCTCCTTTCACATCTGCAAAACATCTTGAACATGTACGGCCAATGTTTAAGGTGAGAATATGCATATAACCATAATGACTGTTTATGCAAGTGAGTCTAGGTGAAAATATCAAATGAAAATTTGTATTGGAGCATTCCATTTTGTGTGTGTAGTGCAGAATTTTTATTATACATATGCTCTCGTTAAATTATTTGTATAGAAGTTTGTCAAAACAGCATTGTTTAAATGCTTCATTGTGTTATTAACTAACTGTGTTGTAGAATTCTCCATGAAAAGTAGCCACTCAGTTTGTCAGAAAATGTTCCCCTTTTGTGACACCTGAATATTCATTCGCATGTTCACAAGAAACTACCTCTGGACCCTATCTTAAGCCATATAAATTCAGTCCATATCCTCAGATCCTGTTTCTTTAAAATCTTTTTTTATGTTATTCTACCATAAAAAACATCCCAAGCTGTCTGTTTTCTTTGCATATTCTGGCCAAATTTTTATGTGTATTTTTAATTTTCCCCAAGCATCGTCACAGATAAGTTCAGCTGAAACATTGGTAACAACCTACAAGACTGCGTAGTGTCACAACCAAGAAGACACATCAACATCTTCACCACCATTAGAATCTCAGCCTGTTTGTTATAAAGTTACTATCATAGCACACTGAATTTAGCGTAATTCACTGATGTGACATTGTCTGCTGTTGTGTTATATTTTATAATAACTAATTTATTGCACACAATTTAAATATTTTTTTCAGATGGCTTGGACTCCCTTTCTGGCAGCATTTAGTGTGGGGCTGCAAGACTGTGACGATCCTGAAATTGCATCCCTTTGCCTTGATGGAATCAGATGTGCCATCCGGATAGCTTGCATTTTCCACATGACGGTTAGCTGATATTCTGTGTTGAAGTTTGTTTTGTACAATGCAATTTCTACATTGTTGCTTAAGAAGAGCTTATTTTAAGTAATGTGTACTTTTTGCAACTTCTTACAAAGTTATGTAATTCTTATTTCAGCTGGAAAGGGATGCGTATGTCCAGGCACTGGCCAGGTTCACATTGCTAACTGCTAACTCACCTATCACTGAAATGAAGGCTAAGAATATTGATACTATTAAAACTCTCATCACTGTTGCTCATACTGATGGTAAATATTTAAATTTTATTTTAAAAATAAAATGATAATGTGCTGGTTGATGCTTTACAAGTGGTGTGATTGGTAGACTATCTGATATTTGGATCTGTTACTGATTTCATGTTGCAACTGAGTGGCTACCACTTCTTTTTGTTTGGGAGGTCCCAGATTAAAATGATTACTTGTCCTAACAGGCAAATTTATGTAGTGCTTCAGAGTCGCCAAGTTGTAAGTCACGTTGGCAAAAAATTCCTATCAATACTGAAGATAATTGACTCCTTGAATAAGCGACCCATATAATACAAATGATGTACTCAGTTCTGCAGTTTGTGTCTAAGAAGACATGATAAGTTGTTTAGTACATGTTAGAAGAGCCGTTTGCTATGGTTGGGGTCCGTCATAATTTTATTATGATTAATAAATGTTGCTACAAATTCTTAGAAAATCACTTTATGTTTCAGGTAATTATCTGGGAAGTTCATGGCTTGACATAGTGAAGTGCATTTCACAGCTAGAACTTGCTCAGTTGGTGGGTACAGGAGTTAGACCTCAGTTTATATCTGGACCCAGGTCACATCACAATGATCATTCCTTTCCAGATCCTCTGAAGTTGAATCTCAGTTCTTTGGATCGTAAGTACTGTAGAGTTTCCAGTGTACATGTGCATGATGTTTACTTTCATATTTTTTTTTTCTTTTCAGACATGTTTTTCAACAGTGCATGAGTGTGTATAGATTTCTACTTGTCTGTCTCTGTTCATCTGTGCACTTACCAATTGAATAATTGAATCTTGATTAAAATTGGTATTGCATGTTCTTCCTAATATTCATCATCCAAATGGAATTTTAGGCAATACTGAGTCAAAGATGCATCTTATGTGAGACTTGAGTTTTTCATTCTCTTGAGGATGTTGATTGTGATCTTCTGGGTAGTGACATTTTATAATCTTGTGGGTGATGCCATCATTTTAGAGGAATGTATTCTGACATTTTAAAATGGTTTTTCACTATCCCTGTCAGAAAGAATTTTGTTGTAGAAAAAGTTGAGTTATATTTGTTTGTTTACTTGCAGCTAGCGTAAAAGAATCAATTGGAGAGACGAGTTCACAAAGTGTTGTTGTTGCAGTAGACAGAATCTTCACAGGTTCAACTCGATTGGATGGTGATGCCATTGTAGACTTTGTTCGTGCTCTCTGCCAGGTGAGAATACTTTTCCCAGTATGTGCATTATTCTGTACCGAGCCCAGTACTCCACATTCATACACTTACATTTATGCCTTTTGCTGACTTTATACATGTTGTCCCAGACTAATTATCTTTTTCTTAAATGTCTTTTCAGTATTTCACTCAGTGTAGTGTTTAAATCTGTTGTGCTTTTAGGGACCACTAAATTGATTTTTCACAGTATTTTTGTGTCTGTATGGAATACTAAGAAAAGTAAAGGATGACTAATTACCTTATTCAGGTTTCACTTGATGAGTTGGCACATGCGGCTCATCCACGGATGTTCAGCTTACAGAAGATTGTTGAGATCTCATATTACAATATGGGGAGGATCCGTCTGCAGTGGTCGCGCATCTGGCAAGTGCTTGGTGAGCACTTTAATAAGGTTGGCTGTAATCCAAGTGAAGATATAGCATTCTTTGCTGTTGACTCCTTGCGTCAGTTATCAATGAAGTTCATTGAGAAGGGTGAATTTGCCAACTTTCGTTTCCAGAAAGATTTTCTTCGCCCATTTGAGCATATCATGAAGAAAAATAGGTGAATATTTTAAGTACAGGCAAACTTAATTTGTAAGCTTACCACCAATCAGTTTAATTCTCTTATTAATAATAAATGACAACTTTCTTTACAGAGTCACTAGCAGAGCATAAGTAAACATTTCTTACATGTAAATAAACATAATTGATTTGAATTATACTTAATTATTACATCCTGCAGACACCAAAGATATGTTTGGTGATAGTTGTATGTTTTTGGTTGTAAAGCAAATGGAAGGCTGTAACATCATTGAAGAACAAATAAATAACAAGATCAATTGTGTATGTAAAATCAGGAGTGTGTTTAGACACTACATTTACCCAGTGGAGTACCCTTGTCCATTGTTTGTTAAATAAAATCTTAACTAATTGTTTAATGTGTCCAGGTCACCAACAATACGTGATATGGTGGTACGTTGCATAGCCCAAATGGTGAACTCTCAAGCTCACAACATAAGATCAGGTTGGAAGAATATTTTTAGTGTGTTTCACTTGGCAGCATCAGATCAAGATGAAGCAATTGTCGAACTTGCCTTTCATACAACAGGGAAGATCATCAGTAAGTTACTGTTACGAAGTGCTTTATTATCAAGCCTGTGTATATATTATTCTTCTCGTTTGTAGGTTTGTTCCCCAAATAACTTATGATTGAATGACAAATTCTCATCAGACTTGTTGTGAAGGTCACGATGTTGCCGACCACCATCCCTTTCTTTAGCTTTGTCTTAATCATAATGTACACTAAATGAAATATGCAGAAATGGATTGCTATATTGTGTAATTATTACTTGATGGGTTTTTTCTATTCTCACCATATAGACTGAAGCATTTTTAGGAAAGTAGTTATCGTAAGTCAAGCCAGAAATTCTTGTTTGCATATAAAATTTCATATGTATGCAGCTATGCAAGTTTTGTTGCTTAATGTGTTATATATAATATGTATTGTATTCCAGATGATTTGTACAGCAAACATTTCCCAATCATGATTGACTCTTTCCAAGATTCAATCAAGTGTTTATCAGAATTTGCCTGCAATGCTAGTTTTCCTGACACAAGTATGGAAGCCATTCGGTATATTCGAACCTGTGCCAAATATGTCGATGAAAAGCCTCAGGTATGTTGAGTTTCTTAGTCATGTTTCATCTAATGCAGCATAGTGATGTCATCTGGCATTTTTAGTAGTCATAACATTCATAAGTAACTTTCATATCTGGTTCAGTGAAATTTTATTCTGATTAGCATTGTACCTGTGGGGATGGACTGCTATTTAAGTGTGAAATACACAAGGTATTGAAAGGATATGACGTTAATTATTAATATTTTGTTGTATTACCTAAAGGAAGTTAGTAAGAAAAAATAAAGTAATGAAATGTATCGTGTATGCACACATGAGACGCATCGGTCCTGGTATTCCTCAAGCTTGAAAGTTCTTCATGCACTACAATGGAATATTTTTCCATTGTCATCTTGTATTATTAGAGGTGTCCTTAGCGGATAATTCTAAATTACATCACACATAGTTTACTTGTGGTTTGAAGTCACCAAATGTCAGCCCATATCTCACAGTTGAGTGACTATAACTACAGTTTCATATTAAGAAAGTCCTGGGTTTAAATCAATTCCTGAGACCGACTAACCTCACAAAGATTTGTCATGGTTTTCATCAGTACTTCCAGACAAACCTTCATACAGGTCACAGCATTTTCATTCCACGCATTTGAAATTTCTTGGTCACAGTCACCCTAAAGTTTGACACCGTATAACTTTTGCATAAGCGCTGTTGTGTGAATAATTGATATTGTCATTGAATCTAATAATGTAGACATGACGTATGTGGAAAATGTTTTTGGTGAGATTCATGTTCTCACAGCATTGAGTGTGGATATGCCTGTCTTCTGGGTAGTCTGTTAGAAGATTACCCCCCCCCCCCCTTTGGGGGCCAGTAGCTGTGGATCATGTTCCCCATTTTCCTGTCCCACTCCCCTGGTGATGGAGGCAGCAAGCAGCCCGAAACACTGGTGAACTTCTACCAGACTACATATGGCACAACACCCCAGAAGACAGCCATGTACAGAAATGTTTTTGCTTTTATTGTATAGGAACCAATACTATGGCAATATTTAATAGGTAGAATTCTAGCTGGTAAAATATTTTTGTATAATATCTTCTTTGCAGTATTTTAATTGCAGTTGGAATGTAGCAGAAGTGAGTAGAGATTGATGACAGTATGACAGAATTCATAAGTATCGTTTCAACTCAAAATATCAGATTAATTAACTTGCATAGTTTTAAGTCTGTATTATGTTGTACACCTGTATGTGTGTTGTTCTTCGAAGAGGAATCTTTTGGTGGAAAATGGAGAAATCAGTTCAGACTAGAATATGGGGTGCAACTGTTATGACACTGGTACTTGCTGCAGACATATTGAGAATGGATAATTGATTTTAAGTTCTGTAGGTTGGGCTGCAACATGCATATAGTTCCTCTTGTCTGTGTAATGAGTTTGTTTTAAGACGGTAGAATATAACCTTTTGGTCACATGCTTTACATGCAGTCATTGTGATTGTATAAAAATGGTGAGCTGTTAAAACAATGGAGTCTCCTTGTACAATCAGCCTTGTGAGATTGGAGTTTTGTCCATCACTGCAGAGACTGATGCCATCAACATGGCTCTTTGCCTGAGAGGGCTTAGTTACATTGAGATGGTGTGAAAACTTCAAACCTTACCTATGAACGGTTATTATTTTCTGAACCAATTTAAAGACTTCTCCTTGTCTAATAATTAGAGTAAGTATTATATGCAAAGCAAATATAGTTTCATCATCATTTGAAGACATGACATGTGTCATTAGACTTTTTTTATGTGGATATGAGGACTTAGTGACTGACTGAAAGTTTTTACTTTTAGAAAGGGAATGTTTAAATTATTTTAATGTTTATTGATTATCTGCATGCCTGTTTAGTGTCTTGTGTTGAATTGGAAAGTTACATATGATTCTGTCATGTTCGTAACTGTGTAAACTAAATGTTCTTTATTGCACTGGATTTGAAGTTTTATGAATTGAGTGACTGACACATATTTTGTCATGGTAATGTAGCAAGTAAATGTCGTTAGGTAAAGAGTAAAAATGCTACTAACTGAAGTGATAATTGAGTGGGATTCCAAAAGCACCTCATGTTACTAACCATTTAAAAGCTGTGAATATTATGGTCTTCGCTTTTGAAGAAACATGCCATAAATAGTTGGTAAATATTGACTTTGTTTCTTTTTACTTTATGTATTGCTGTGTTTTGTATGTTATTAACCATGAAGACTTCTGTAATAAGGTTAGAGCATCATATAATATTGGGGGTTAATGGCTAATGTAGAAGGTTTTTAAGATAACCAATACACATCTAACATTTCTGAGGAACACTTGAGATATATTACAATATATGAGAGCTGAAAGATGTTTTTCCTTTGTAAAGTGCTCAGTTCGTGTAGTATAGAGAAATGTTTAGAATTTAGCATAGCAGTGAAATTTGAGTTAAAACATGTTTCTACAACTTGCCTAGTGATACGAGGTGCGATCGGAAAGTTTCAAGACTGTGTCAATAGAGGGCGAACCGGATGTAGTACGAGCTTCTGCCTTTAGGGGGTGCGGCCTACATTCATAGTGAATCAGTGTGCCAGCCGGCATCATCGAATTAGCATTTGTTTCTTAGTTACGGGCGTTTTGGTAGTGCATTACACCGACCCTCCTGCGATTTCGGAATGGCGTGTGCATCAAATTTTGCCAAAGACTCGCCAAAATGGCTACGGAAACCTATGAAATGCTAAAGCAAGCATTTGGGGAGTCCGCAATGGGTCGTGCACAAACTTTTGTATGGCATTCACGTTTTAAAAATGGCCGAACCTCTGTCGATGATGACGAGCATTCTGGACGACCATCTTCGAGCACAACGCCCAAAAATGTTACGAAGATTCGGCAGGCCATTCATGAAGATCGACGTCGTACCATCAACGACTTGTGCGACATTGTTGGGATAGGCTATGGGACCTGTCAGCTGATTCTAAAGGAAGAACTCCACATGCGACGCATCATGACAACGCGCCAGCGCACACCGCCCTCAAAGTTCGGCAGTTTTTGGCCTCAAACACCATGGCCGTCATCCCGCACCCTCCTTATTCGCCGTGTGACTTCTTCCTCTTCCCAAAGATGAAAATTCAGCTAAAGGGAAGGAGATTTGAGATGATAGAAGAGATTCAGGCAGAATCGCAGATGGTGCTTGACAGGCTGACAAAGAAAGATTTCCAGGGATGCTTCCAGGCTTGGCAGTGGCGCTGGGATCGTTGTGTTCACTCCCAGGGGAACTACTTCGAGGGTGATGGATGAATTTAATACCTGAGATAAGTGTACAGGTTTTTATAGGCGCAGTCTAGAAACTTTCCGATCGCACCTCGTATTACGTGCATCTTATGGATTTACGTTCTGTTTATAGAAACTTTTTTGTCCCAATGTTTTTGGGGTACAGGTACTTATTATATATATATATATATACACTGTCTGATCAAAAGTATCCGGACACCCCTCTGTAAACGTAAACTCGATCCTAGATATCACTACGACCGCCGCTGCTGCTATAAAAGGAGGCAGAGGGCTCAATGTTGTTCAGTGCTACGCGATACAGACAGAATGGGTGGAGCAAGGGAGCTCAGTGACTTCGAACGTGGTATGGTTATTGGTTGCCACATCAGTAAACAAGCCGCTTTCAGTGGTGTAAAGAGCGCCGCCACTGGGCTGTGGATGACTGGAGATGCGTGATTTGGAGTGATGAATCACGCTATACCATGTGGCAGTCCGATGGGAGGGTTTGGGTGTGGCGAATGCTAGATGAACGCTACATGTCGGCCTGTATAGTGCCCACAGTGAAATTCGGCGGAGGTGGGGTGACAGTGTGGGGGTGTTTTTCATGGAAGGGACTTGGTCCTCTCGTAATACTATGGAGCATGTTAAAGGCAGAAGGATATAAGGACATTTTGACCAGCTGCGTGTTGTCTACGGTAGAAGACCAGTTCGGAGATGATAACTGTGTGTTGGAGCATGACAATGCTCCCTGCCATAAAGCAGGGTCTGTTCGTGAGTGGTTTGTGGACAATAAGATTCCGAAAATGGACTGGCCAGCCCAGAACCCCGATCTCAATCCTATTGAACACCTCTGGGATGAACTAGAAAGGCGACTGCGCACCAGACCCCAACGACCCACATCACTAACTACACTTGCTACAGCGTTGCAGGAAGAATGGTCAGCCATTCCCCCAGCGACGTTCCAACACTTGGTAGACAGTCTCCCCCGCAGAGTTAGAGCTGTAATAAATGGCAAGGGTGGGCCCAACCCATATTAATGTCCACTACTGGGCAGTAAATCTGAGGGACACTTAGAGGACAGTTTCGCATAGGTGTCCGGATACTTTTGATCAGGTAGTGTATATATATTCAAACAAGGTTGCTGAGTGACAAATGTTTTATGTTTGTCAACTCTGTGGGGCTGGTTCAATCCTACTTATTTACACACACACATATAAACACTGCCCACTACATTTTATTTGCGACATTAATATTTTTACAGTCGATTATATAATATTTTGTAATTTTTACTACAGCAGTTCGGACTTTCAGGTTGTTTAAAAAATCTTGAAACTCTGAAATTCAAAGAAGCCCTTCAAATGAGTATTTTTTGGAAGTAATAGATCAAAACACAGAATATTCTCTTGTCAGTAAATAAAATTACAGAGATCATATCTCGAATAATTGTAGCATTCCAACAAATGAACCACATTAAGAAAACTGATATTGCCAATTAAACAGTGATATCAGATTTGATCATGTGATTAACGAAGAAATTATGCAACGATAACAATCTGCCTTTATTCCAGTTGTTTCGTGAACACAATATGGAAGACATCAATGTCCCAGAAGAAGACCGAGTATGGGTACGGGGGTGGTTTCCCCTGTTGTTTGAGTTATCATGTATAGTTAGTCGTTGCAAGCTGGACGTACGTACTCGAGGTCTTACTGTTCTATTTGAAATTGTCAAGACTTACGGTGATGCATTCCAGTCTCATTGGTGGAGAGATCTCTTTAAAATACTGTTCAGGATATTTGACAACATGAAGCTTCCAGAACAACATACAGAGGTCAGTAAGCTTTGTGTCGTAGGGGCTTGAAAAGTTACTCATATTGTCATGACAGGTTACTTGCTGTCTGACCAGCTGAGAAGAATAGTTGAGCACTAAATGAAGAAATTATTAAGTGGAGAAAAGTAAACATTGAGGTATTGTGGCTCTGACCATAGAAATTAAACTTTCAGTGATGCTAATGGTGTCATTAATGAGTGGTATCTTTTAGTACTCTCAGAAATATTAACCTTAGTAGAAATAGTAAAGGTATTTTGCCAACATGTGATTATAATTATTCATAATTAAAAACAAAGAAAAGCTAGTAATCGTCCACAAACCCAAAGGGAGAAAATGAAATGTAATTTGAAAATCATTGATAAAATTTTGTTTTAAAAGTTTTGCCTTTTAGTTCTGTCAGAAGTTTATAAAGTGTTCAAAATAGTTTCCTGTCATGGAGTGTTTAATGTGATATGGAAATGAACTGAAATGTTAGATTTCCTAACTGAGTTTTTACACTTTTACAGAAGGCAGAGTGGATGACTACAACGTGCAACCATGCTCTTTATGCTATTGTGGATGTATTTACACAGTATTTTGATGTGCTTGGGCCATTGCTTCTTGAGGATCTGTACACACAGCTACATTGGTGTGTCCAGCAAGGTATGATTTTAATAAGGTATATTGTCATCTGTCGAACACAGTGCTTTTGTTAGTACAAAGAATTTCAGTATTATAAGGTTACATGTTTGTCAGAGCTGTGCCATTATCAGATCTGTGCTGTACAACAGAGATTAGGAAGTGCACTTGTTGTGATGTTTTATCACATAAACACAGGTTATTTAGTATTAAAACCACTCAAATAAAAAACAAAGTTAACATGATGTATTAAAATATTTCAATGCTTTGTGGTATACTTCCCATTTAATATAAAATAGCCCTTATTTTCCTGTTTTTCTCTAGATATATGTTTTGTCTTTGCTATTCTCACTACAATACTAGCAGAGGTTTATTCATAAATAGCCTCTTGATATACTGACAAAGTGCATGGAATGGCCATATTCTTAAATTAAATAAATGGAAGTTATGGAATATGAGATTCTCTTATTTCTTAAGAGATCTGATGATCATAATTTTCTTTTTCATAAAGTTGTCACTTGACCCGATTGAGACTTTGAATTTTGATGTAGACATATTTCATATTATCTCTATTAAAAGCATATAATGTTCCATGTTGTTGGTTGGAGAACCAATAATTTTATGTATACATAAATTCTAGAACTGACATATTCAGCTCTTTTGTGTGAGGTTTAAATGGAAGTGTTCAGTTGTGTATCCAATTGCTTTAGCTTTTACAGGGTTCACTTATTAAGTTATTGTTAGTTTTTATAAGTATCGTAATACTGAATATTGACTTTTTTCTTTCAGATAATGAGCAGCTGGCTCGCTCAGGTACAAACTGCCTGGAAAATCTAGTCAATTCCAATGGTCTAAAGTTCCAAGATTCAACATGGGACAAGACATGTCAGTGCATGCTGGACATATTCAACTGCACCATTCCAAGTGCTCTGCTTACATGGAGGCCAGATGATGGACGAGAGGGCAAAGAGAGTGATTTAGAGATTATTTCGGTATAACAGTTAAAAAACTATCATGTTCTGTAATGCTACAGCTAAATAAGTTTTGTCAAGTTTGTACCTCAAATATTTATCACAGTCCTTGAAAAGACAGCTTGATATTAATTCAGTGTTCATTGCTTAAATATGTTGTTTTGAAAGTATTACACCGCAGATTACGAGACAAAACGTAATCCTTTTTTGCAGAGTGAAAATGGTGATCCAAGTCAACAAGGAATTCTTAAGCACTCCAATAGTTTGTACATTGTACAAAGCAACAGCATACCACCTGGCTGTGCTGAAGAGCTTAAAATATTTAAAAGCAAGGTGTGTATAAGAGATGTGCCATTTTCTGTAGTTAATTGAAATGGAGGAATGACCGTATTGAACTTCAGTGTCACCAAAAATATAGTAGCTGCAGTTTTATTTGGACATTGTTCGTAACTTGCCACAACAATTAAAAGCAAATGTTCAAAGCAATATTATTTTATGTTGTGTTCTCTTGTGGATATGTGACACCGGAACTGAATTGTGTTTCACTCTGTAGGTTGGATCAGACCGGTTGTTTGCTGGTCTGCTGATCAAGTGTGTAGTGCAACTGGAGCTCATCCAGACAATTGACAACATTGTCTTCTTTCCTGCAACTTCACGGAAGGAAGATCAAGAAAACTTGGCACTTGCTCAGGTAATTATGTTTCACATAGTTTATACTTAATTTAAACCAAATGTAAGTGAACGTTTTTGTTGATAACATATCACTTGGTGCAAAAGAATTATTTTCCTTGAACAATAGCAATGAGTGGCTCTTTGGATTTGATTGAAAATCATATAAATTATGTAGGTCATACCTAAGTGTGCGTTTAGTTGATATGCTACAGAAAAATTATTTTAAATTAAGTATTTTATTTGTAATCAGATCACATTTTTTATCAGAAACTGAACCTGTAACAGTGTTTCTCACAGTGGTACTTATCTGTCATTAAAGCTACAGTGAAACCAAAAAAAATCACAAAAGAAGAAACTGAAACAGTTTGAATGTTTGAATTGGATGGTATTCTTTAACTATACAGGCAGACCTGCTGCATGTAGAAGCTGGCTTGTCAGAGCAGCAGAGGGAGGAGCAAGGCATGTACCGGAACTTGAGCTCTAAACATCTCCTACTCCTTACCGATTGTCTTCTCCAGTCACATCGCTTTGCTAAGGCCTTCAATTCAAATCATGAACAACGGAACCTGCTCTGGAAAGCAGGTCAGCAAACTACATTTAAATGTTATATTTAGATTTATATACAAAGTCACATTTAAAATAGTTCCTTTGTTATCAGCTGTTACATCATAGAAACATTCTGTATTTAGAAGTTTTAAACTACACCTCTATATTAAAACGTTTTACTCATTGTCGACCAGATTAATGAATCTTATATCTTAATTGCATCCTGCTTGTGTTCCTCAATACAATACTTTTATTTTCCGTCGTTTCACAAAAACAAAATCAATATAAGCAGAGCAACAGATACACCAGATTTTAATTTTAATTTTGATAGACCTGACGATGATAGAATTGTATATCGAAACATGTCGTCAATTTTAAAAATGTAACAATTTTATGTGAAATTTTATGTGATTTTAACAATAAGCTTGTGAAACGACGGAAAATAAAAGTATTGTATTAGATTAATGAAGTTCATTGATTGAAGCCTGTCAATTTAATCATATATCTAAACTCTTGTGGGGTGAATATTTTGTATTTCATCTTCCCAGGTTATTGCTGATGCTATCTTCAGGATCGATATGTATTGCCTGGGAATTTTTGGAATCCTTATATGTAGGACAGGCAATAGATGGCAAGTGGGATGTGAGGAATCTGATTGGTGGTGGAATGGAAGAGCAGGCTGCCTGCAGCCGAAGTTGAACATTTAGATTTAGATTACTTTCTTGTGTCAGCAGGTTTCAGAGGTAATGCAAAACCAAACCTTTTGAAGCAGGAGACTCAGAGTCTAGCTTGTGTACTTCGGATCCTGTTCAAAATGTACAGTGATGAAACGAGGCAAGATGCGTGGCCAACCATCCAGCAGCGCCTTATTGCAGTATGTCGTGAAGCATTAGAGTACTTTCTGTGCCTCCAATCTGAGGCTCACCGTGATGCTTGGACTTGTCTTCTCCTCCTGGTCCTTACAAGGATATTCAAGATGTCTGATGAAAGGGTAAGATATCAGTGTAGGATAAAATAAAGCTGTTCCACTACATGCCATTGGGGTGCTTGTGGGGAGAGGATATATAGCTCATACTCATTCCTGACTCTGGCACTAGATGGGGGTGAGTGGTCAGCATCACACCCCAGCCACACTTTACTTCCAGGGGAAGAACCCCTGACACTCAGTGGATAGGAGGCTGGATGGACCTCAGAGCTGATTTGGATGCAGAAGCTGAAATAAAATTCTTTTGCCTCTGCTGGGCATTGAACCCCAATCATCTAGTGTCTGTTCACATGCTCTAATGACTGAGCTACCCTGGATCCCATATTTTATAGAATATTCTGTTTTGTTATGTCATTGAATGTAAAGTATTTGTATCGCTTTAATTTTTGTGGTTTTGTGGCACCCAAGTCAGTTTTACTAGAAGAAGTGTTATAATGTAGTTGATTGTCTTTGTTTAAAATATGTGTACACATACAAGCATCTACAAAGAAAAGGTTGACTAAGTGAGAAGTGGATGCAGTCACTATATGAGAACTTTCAGTCTGAACATTGTAGCTTATTTTAAATTGATAATTTTATTTATTTTTCAGTTTGCAGCTCATACATCCAGTTACTATCCCCTCCTCTGTGAAATTATGTGCTTTGACTTGAAACCAGAACTTCGTTCTGTATTACGCCGATTCTTCTTGCGTATCGGACCAGTTTTCAACATCACGCTGGGAAGTCGGTCAGGGGGTGTACCATGATGCTGTGGGACTGGGCGAACTTATACTCGCCCATCAATCATTACCAGCTGGAACATCCAGAAAACAACAGTTTGGAGATGTCATGCCTTGTGTATGGAACTTCACTGAATCTAGGTCATAATGATGTGAATAACAGGGAAGGTTGAGCCCGACCTCATAGCTTTAAAACACTGTTTGAAAGCTGATACTTTTATGCTGCCTTTAGTTATTCATCCTTCCATCTGTGTATGTAGGCTTTGTAGTCAGGAAGTGTCATATTGTGACAATCAAAATTGATTTTACATTCATCCATGTGAAACATGATACAGAAGAAGTTGAAACCAGCAAGATTTATCTCATTCTGTGCTTTATCATTCAAATTACTAAATGATCTAATATTTTTATTTTCCGTCTATACACAAACTTAAAATAATGTTGTTTAAAATTATCTAAAATTATAACATTCTCAGTAGACACTGCATCTTGTTACATTTTTTGTATCGACGACATGTTTCAATGTGTATCACATCATCATCAGGTCTATCAATTTTAATATATTTTAAAAACTGTAGTACATTTTGCGTTGCGTTTATTGATTATTTTAATTTATTTAATTTTAAGTTTTTTGTCTCTTCCTTTTGGTTTGGAGGTTGTACTTGGATGTTTATATCGGGTTGTAATTGATGTGTTGTGTGTCCGCAAAATGTACTACAGTTTTTAAAATATATTAAAATTGATAGACCTGATGATGATGTGATACACATTGAAACATGTCGTCGATACAAAAAATGTAACAAGATGCAGTGTCTACTGAGAATGTTATAATTTTAGATAATTTTAAACAACATTATTTTAAGTTTGTGTATAGACGGAAAATAAAAATATTGTATCAATAAAACACAAACATGACGCAATTAAGATATAAACTAAATGATCTGTTGATATTAGGGATATGCAAATGTTAAAATGCAACAAAGTTTGAGTTATTTGTTAAAGTAGTTATAAAACTTTTAATGTTACATTAAATATTGCAGGTAGCAAACATTTTAGTTTCAAACAGTGATACAAGTTATTATTCTTAGTACCATAACTTTAAAAAAATATTTATGTACAAATATAAGAACATAAACGTACATATGTATATATTTGGTATTTGTGCAGTAGAAATTAAAGAGTCAAAGTATAAATTTTATGTAATGTGCTTGTTTTATAGTTTGATTTTGAAAAGTCATCATATTCAGACAGAAGACAGCTACAAATCATACTTGGGAAAATCAAATATTTGCATATTCCTAATTTATTTTCCAAAATATCAGGTTTACTTATAGTAATTATTTTATTGCAGTAACATCACTGTCACTGTAAGCTTTTTGTACCATAATAGTGATAAATGTGACAGAGTTGAACTATGGGATTGATTTCCTGAACAAATAATAAGATAAAGTATGGTAGCTCAAAACCAAGTAGGTTCTGACTTTGAATCTGTATTGCAGGGTGACTTACATCAGTAGAGATTTTCAGGGAGATTTGGAAATTGTGTAACGTAATACAGCAGTTTATTTTGAAAAACATTTGGGCAGGAAGGGTGCTTTAAAATTAAGAAGAGAAAGATTTATGTATGTATTAAAAATATAACTTTTTTAATCTTTCTGTATGGTGCTGAAAATAGACTAAATTTTCCATCTGTCACATGTGCATATGTATAACTCAGATTTCTTTCAGTTGGAAAACTGAGCGGGTAATGAATGTAAGAATAACTTCATTTTCACTTTCGTTGACATGACATAAACATAAAAACCATAACATTTCATATGTATACAGAAAATGGTAGTGTTAGTCCATCGTGGCAACTTCTGAAGTTGTGCACAAGTCGGTAAGGACCAGATGTTCATGAATAGTAAAATGGATGTGTCCAGAGGAACTGCTGATGATGATGTTAATTTATTGGATGAAAATGTAAATAACAGAGAAAAATGCAGAAACTATATTATATGTTAGGAAGGATGTTAGTCTGGAAGTAAACATTGAGAAATCTAAGCGCGTGTTAATGTCTCATCACCATAATGCAGGGCAAAATTATTATATACTCGGATAATTTTATTATATATGAATGTGAAACCTGGTCTCTCACATTAAGGGAAGAACACAGGTTAACAACCGTTTAATTTTTCCCCCATGCCCCTTTTCTGAGACTTCTGTATATTGCTTTTTTCCTATCCTTGACATTTACCCTGAAGATGGCAGTTGTAGTGTTTGCTGAAACATTGGAAGAACGTCTACAAATAATGTGGCTTGCCCCTAAAATCTGATCTTACACTAGTATTCTGCAACTGGTGTGCCACTGCAAGGTCTCAGGTGTGCCACAATTCTGTAACAAACTGCTTATTCATATGTTAGGAAAATCCAATATCGTATCTTTCATAATAAGAATTTGTAAAAAACACACACACACACAGATTTTAGTTCATCATGGATGGTGTTATCCATTATGTGTAATATTTTGTTTTGATATAGCTGCGTTCTTATGGGGCAAATATTTTCATACACTATAGTGTGGCATGTTTTTGTATGAATGTTCCGTGAAATGTAAGTTCTACATAGGATTTGTTGGGGAAATAATAAAATAACTTTTGTGTAATTGACAGGAAACCAAAATGTCAGAGGAACCAGTATATCTTATAAATTATTATGCATTCTTTACATGAAGTGCATGATTGAATACCCAAAAGGAATGTTCTGTCCATCCACCCATTTGGTCCATGTTTTGTCTCCAAAACCACTGAATAGGCATTTATCTAAAATATATAAATCATGCATATAAATGAGACTGTTAACACTTTGAAAAAACAGTTTGTGTCAAACGTGTTTTGACCTCATGAGATAAATATTCAACACTGCACGGTATTCAAGGTTTTAAGATCACTGAATGGGCGTTCATGACATTTGGTATTGGGAACCTACATTAAAAGTTGCCAAGTGAATTTGATTTAAATCTGTATCAAACCATTATGATTACTGAAGGTGTAGTCTGGTAACAATTGACTAATATTTGAGAGATGCTTACTGCCTTCATCATCAGAGCTCAGTAAGCATCTTTGAAACATCAGTCAGTTTCTACCAGACATCCCAGAAGACAGTCATGTTCATACTTGTTTCTATGAAAACCTGAAATCTCACTGTTGTAATTAATGCTTGACATGTAGCTGAAATAGTTTCATGAATTTGCACAAACATTGCTAGTTGTACAGAACTGATTAATGACACTTATTATATGCACTACATATATCATTACCTACAAAGCTTCTTTTTGAAACATTTTTCAGTATAGTGAATATTGAATAAAATACAAACAAAAATAAATTCTAACACTGTAAAGTACCTGTATTTGCAGTAATATTGTTTTAGCTGCAGTAAATGAATCTGAAAGCCATTGAGGTGTGCAGAAAAACAAACAGTGCATTGGAGTACACTTTTCTACTCTTGCTAATAATACAAATTGTAATTTCTGGGCAAAATTTCCTTTTATGTAAATTTCCAGTGCCTGAAATTTGTTACACACAACCTGAGACTAGTTACTAAATCTCTAATTTTCATCACAAAATAATATTTTTTGTACACTTAGTAGTTTAATTTGTAAGCACCATACCAAATTTCCTAAGCTAATGTGGTTTGTCAGTAATTGCCATCAAACAGTGCCAATAATGGCATATTTTTCAAACATGTCATCATTAAAAATGTCAATGTTGTCACAACTGGCTTTAGTGGTTTTATGTTTCTACCAAGTTTCATGAAAATATTCTTTTTTTATTGAGGGATGGATGTGGTTTCTGTATGGACTTAGGAAAGTTTATTGAGATTACTTCATGAAACACATTATTTGTAAGTCTCTGGTACAGGGATTGCTGCTTTGGTAGAAGTGTGGAACATGGTACCAGTCAGTGATGTTATTGTGTCTTTATAACAACCTGATTTTCATTATTTACATATTTTGCTGAAGAATGCAGTAATTATGGAGGTTGTAGGAAATGTGAGGTTTAGAAGTCTGTTTAAATAAGTCATTGGCTGGCTAAACATAAGGGAGTGGACCCAGTCACTACTCAAGTTGTTTATGCAAATGTGTTATGTACAAGACCCTGTCAGGGCATAATGGAGTGATATACTTTATTAAAAAAGGAGACTAAATACTGATTTTATGTACTGTATTTTTTGTTCATACTAACTTTGTCTTGTAAATAAGTTACATAATTCTGGCATGGATTGTCCAGTTTTCATTGTTTTAATGGCTTATTGAACAGGTGGATGTAGAATTTACACCTTTCTTCTTACATGACAGGTTCACAGATTAGGCAATTACATGTAGTTGTTTATGATATGATTGCATTATTTTTTCTTAGCTTGCTATGGCAAAAATTCATATACATGGCACAGTTTTTCACCAAAACGTATGTACCGCTGGGAATCTCTAAGTTAATGTTGTAGCATTTATAGAGTAATTTTGTTGAGAGGAAATTACAGTCTCATGTACCTTGAGTGAATGAGTTTTGCCAAGTCAGAGAACAAACAGTATAAGCATACATGTCCATAAGGTACATTTCTAGTTATATATTGGTTTATTAATTACATGAGGTATTAGCAGAAGAGGAGGAAGGTATTAAATACTTGGTTAAATTTGAAGGTGGCTGTCTTCTGGGTTGTAACGCCATGTAGTCTTGTGCAACCCAGAAGACAGCCATCTTTGGAATCAACACCATGAAAACCTCAAATATTACTCGGTTACATTTAATATAAGAACAGTGAAGTGTACATTGCATGACTGATTCAGATTGTATTAACAGATGAAGGATGAAATTCTTCAATAAAAAAGTGATGCATCATCTCAGTTCTCATTCTGTTTAACTTCTCTACAATCTGAAATCAAAACGAAACCCTTTGTGTATTCATGGTGTGTTATATATTCCAATCTGTACTGTAGATCTTAAAAAACAAGAAGTAGGCTCTGAGTAATTCAGTATATAAGAAGGAAATGACAACCTACTTTGTAGATATTGCTTTTGTACATAAATTTTTCTTCATTTTCAGTTCTTATGAAACTATGTGGTAAGGTGGGAAATAATAACAATTTAGCTGTTTTTTTTTTGTAAACAGTGGTTCAATAGTGTTTTGTACATAGTAAGAAGTTTACAAACTGACCTAAGTTATTGTATTGTATATCAAGGAAACAAATCTTTTTATGAACTGTGGACTATTAGTTGTTGCATTGTATCTAATTAACTGATAGATTAGCAGATTCAGCAAAGCAGTCTTTGTAAATATGGAAACATTTTGTGATCAATAAAGGTAGAGGTAAATATTTATGAAATAAGTCAGTGTTTTTATTTCTTATATCTCTATGGGAAAGAAAGTGTAATGCATTTGTAGGGATTCCACTATTTAACATTGAGTATTCCCGCGTAATACTTGATTATATGGATAATTGTTGAGGTCAATCTTCAATAGGTAGATGGGTTACCTGTGGTTGAAAATTGTATATGTTGGATGGAGAAAAACTGAACTTGGAAATCGGTTTTTCCTTCACAGATAACTGGTGTAGCTGTTAGATGTTCGTAGTGTACCTTCTTTGGACTGTGTTAGTCATCTGTGTTCGTTTCAGAGAATGTGCTAGTGGATTATAGATAAGTGTGTGGTTAAGGTGCGAAGAAAATTGGCAATAATAGTGGGTTTGGGAAGTGCAAGGGAAATACAGTATATGATATACTGCGTGTTTGTTGCGGCCTCACATATATAATATTATATCACAATGGCGGAATTTGTGGAATACCGCGCTGAAGGAATGATTCCGGAGTTGGAACAGATGGGACAAATTGGTCTGTTCGAAAAGCATGAAGTAAGGTATGAAAATATTCCAATTTATACCGCGTGCTTCGAAATCCACTGTATGCAGCGACCTTCCAGCAGCGTTGAATGGGCGTGATTAAGTTTCGTTAGATTTTGGTACATCGAGTAAATTTTATTTGCTTCTCAGCATTACCAACTCTTCAGCAACGTTTGTTTTGGGCATGGAAAGCAGTTTTTAACTGATAGGTACATAGTACTTGTTAGATCCTTGCTTTTATGCTGTTATTGCAAGTGACTTGGAAATGAAACCATCCCACACAGAAAAATCAAGTTAATGCATGGCAGTAAAATATTTAAAAAAATGTGGTTGCAGTTTCCCTCTTTCTGTTAATATTTCTGTTTTTAGAACAATTGTAAAGAAGAGGAAAGAATTTGAGTACAAGATTCAGCGGCGTACAAAATGTAAAGAAGACCATCTTAGATATATACAGTATGAAATGTATCTTCTTGAACTAACAAAACTTCGCAGAGAGGTAAGTTCTTTTAAACAGTTGCAGTGCTACAGAAGTTAGATATGATCATTAATTATATAAATGATAATTAGGACAGTACATAGAATTTAACATTCGTTAAAATATAAATTTAATAAGTCATATTTTGTCTGGATAACCCAGAGCTCCAGTGGTGAGAAAGTGGCTTATTTTGCCAGAGGTTAATGTTTTGACACCAGCTAGGTCTGGTGTGAATTTATTTGCTTGCCTTCCACATCCACCATTTTCGAAAAGTCAAACCTTAGTGAATGTGAAAAATATCAGCCTCAAATTGCATGTGACTGCTCATGTCATGTTTCAGATTCCAGTTCAGGTTGATGTTATTGTCATCGTTATAATCATGCCCTGTTGTCAGCAAGCTTGGAAAGTGTGTTACATACCAGAATACACTCAAAATCCTATATAATAATGTAATCATGCATTATTTGCAGCATACATTTAGAGTTATTAAATTGATCTTGTTAGTTCCAACTTTGGCCACCAGATCACAGCACCTCAGTATCTACCGCATGACTTTCCTCATCTGTCATTTTATTATCACCGCTTGTAGGATATTCAAAAGTACAATTTTGAATATCACAACCTCCACATCAAAATCATCGAAATCTGTCTAGTGGTTCTCAAGTTTAATCAACTGGACAGATGGGTGGAGAGATAATGTGTTCTTGCTGTGTTGGTAGATACTCCTACTTCAGAAATAGATTCCTCCACCCAAACCAAGTACACAGAGGTGAGGAAACTCAGAAAAACCTCAACAGGAGACATTAGAGATAGCAACAAAAAATATTGGAATACACTGATACTTGAAAGGTGTCCTTCATGCCACATCAGATAGGTTGCTTTGTAGTAATATCAAAAGTCATTGTTGTCTAACAGCATACTCTAACAATGACCTTAGGTCATTCTTGCACTGACATTGCAGCCAATCTGGTGGAAGCACAGGGATATCCAGGTCTGGTGGTCAAGGCAGGGGAGAGGTGGTCCTTAGGTCAAATTCCTTGGGGCAACAGTTGCTGGTTGCCAGCCCCCAAGGAAGCATTGTGGGGAGGGGCCTGTGTGCCAAAGCCCCAGGAGTTCCCATTTGGGACTAGGCAATGGTTGAGTATCTGGAGGATGTCCCCAGAAGTGGCCTAGCCCCGTGGCTGATGAAGCCCCTGGGGGAGAGTCCCAGTGATAGGGGTCTCTAGATGATCTGATCAGAGTTGGTGGAGGAAAATGTTTGTCCAGCCTGACAAAGGCAAGGCCAAGGAATAACAATAGAACAGTAGTATTAACAATAGCGCTAGGCTTTCATTGTTGTGCAGTGATAACTCCAGTCATGCAGGTTGTCTACCTCGGAGGGAAAGCACCACAGACATGTATGGGCTGTAATGTTTTCTTTGCTCACACTTGTTTTAACTGCTGTCACAGGCAAATAACCATAGTTTTGGTCTTCTCTTATAGTATTAAAATGTGATGAAGTCATGTTAGCTAAATTGAATGTGGAGTGAACGTATTCTGTGTTGTGAGTTGGTAGTAAGTTCAGTTTTGTTTTACTGTCCTTCCCTCTTTATTTACAGAAAATTGGTGTGACTCAGAAGAAGGCTGATATTGAATATGTAATAGCAAATAGAGTCAACAGACTATTCAAACAGGCTATTCAGAGATTCAAAGATGATGTTACATTGTGGATTACTTATATTAAATTCTGTAAGCAGATGGTAAGTGTATGTGCTGATGTTCATGTAATTAAAATTCTCTGTGGGTTCTGAGAACTAAATTTTTTATATCACTTTTCTATAGTTTTAATTTCCTCTGTTCTTTGCAATTTTGTTGATATGTGTTGCTTGAGCAATATTTATTACATGGTACTGTATGGATTTATTTATACTGGTTTACAAATTCTAGTTAGTGTTATTTATATTATACTATAGCTGCAAAATTTACCTTTTTAGAACTAAAATGTCTGACAAGAATAGAGGTAGGTGGTGCAAATATATATATATATTGATGGAAAATTGTTGGTATATTGCATTTTTTAAATGCATTTGTGCATAATTGTTGATTGTGAATGTTCAGTTTTGTGATATTATGTTTCATTAGTTACAAAATTACATACAGGTGTTAATTTTTATGCCACAAAATCATCTTGAGGTGCACTGCTTGTAATTAGAAACTGTATTTTAAATCAAACTGTATCGCTTGTTTCTGTTCCTTATAACATTAGTTTCATTAAGATTGTTATCACCTTATCGACAGCTTATCATCTGTGACTTTATATGTGTATATAATTTAAAATTTATATACTGTATGTATTCATGTCAGCGCTTCTACAGCTATGTGAGTCGCACGCTAGTGCAGATGCTGCAGGTGCATAGTGACAAACCAAACTTATGGTGCTTTGCTGCCAACTGGGAATTTGAAGAGAGTCACTCAGTTGAAAATGCTCGTCAGTTCCTTCTGCGTGGTCTGCGCTTCCATCCTGAATCCAGAATGCTCTATACTGAGGTATGTCATTGATAAGCTTATTTTTCACTTAATTGCTAATATGTAACATCTTGTGTGAATGTTGTTGGTTATGATTTTACAAGCACAAAGAGTAACAATTTTATTAATGGTAAGAATGTTCTGAAGAAATTGTCATTATTTAATTAAAGTGTCAGAAGATAATATTAACATAAATAAGTTTTCCTGGAAGCATTTGGTTAGTGGTACATTTAATGTGTTAAATTAGAATTGTGGTATGCCAGCAGAAAAGGTTGAGAAGTCCTGCTCTAGGCAAATGCTGGAATAATAAATTAAGGCTCAGCCACTTCAATATCCTTTAAAGTTCATTATTCATATATCATTTAATGCTATATTGTCTGAGGTAAAGATAGTGTCTATAAATAAATCACAAATATTTATTATTCATCATGAGCCCAACTTCTCATGTTACAGGCATTTCGTTTGGAACTGCAATACGCAGCCATGAAGCAGAAGCAGCGACGTGAAAAACAGGAGGCAGAAGAGAAGAAGAATGCAGTGGGTGAGGGAAGCAGTACCAGTGCCCCTTCAAGAAAGGAAAGTCAAGGGATATCAGGACAAACAGATGGCGAACAGCAAGAAACAGAATCGGTTTCAGATCAGGTATGTAACAAAGTGCAGAAGACTTTTTCTGTATGAAAGGTGATCGTGTTTGTTCAACTACTATATGTTGTGTTCCGTTGTATCGCACATCGTGACGTCCGTCATAGAATTATGAAGGGGCATATAGGGTACAACACACAAAGCACGTAATATGCCCCTTCATAATTCTATGACGGATGTCACGATGTGCATTACAACGGACGTACTTTGTACGGTCGTGTGTCCCCAGCCTTAGTGTTCCACTTTGTGAAGGCAGAAGGCTAGAATGATTTTCTGCAGTGTCAAGGCTAGTATTTATTGGTAATTATTACCAGAAAAATGAGTTCACTGCTCCAGTTTATGCCTTCCCTAGATTGAATTATTGCTCTGTATCCATAATTTTCTTACCTGTTTCATGTTTAAGGAATCAGTTAATGATGGATATCAAGGACTCGCTGTATAAGATTTTAAGTTTTCATGTTAATTGAATTCAGTGATGTCCTCTCAGGGATGAGTCATGTAAGCATGGTGTTAGTTTTCAAGAAGGATTATTATAATTTCTTTTGTGTTATATTGAATTATTTTTAATATTTTTTCCATTAGGTTTTGGAAGGCCGTTTGGCTGAGGTTATTTATGAAACAGCAATCAAGAAGATTCATGATGTTCATTTCTTGATTGATTTACTAGCTATTGCTAAGGAATACGACTTCACGGCCAAACTCCAATCACAGATGGTGAAGTATGTGTCTGATACTAAATATTTTCCATCTCTAAAAATTCAGAATAGCTTGGTTGTTTTAGAACATGGAGAGTCTGTTCTAGAAGGCCATTGTAATCCAAATGTGTGTAAGAGGATCCCAGTTTTAAATCCATAAATGATGATGTTTCCATTATCCCTTAAGGAACTCTCCTTCAAATCTATAATTTTGAAATTTGTTGTACCTCATAGGATTTGAGGTTTTCACGATGGTGAGTTTGAAGATGGCTGTCTTCTGTGTTGTTGTGCTGCGTAATCCTGTTAAACTTCTACCAGATACAGCCATCTTGTACTTATTCACTTACATAAACAAAATTCATTGTAAGAAGAAAAAGTGTGTGGGCTTGAATCATGTGTAACTCAGTTCCATATCAAGAAAATTGATGAGAATGATTGACTATGTCTGAAATTTTAGTCCATTGAACGTTTGCTTGTGGTAATTTGCATCCCTATCGATCGCTCATTTTGTTCATATTGAGGAATTCCTTAATCATACCAGATTAATGAAAGGTACACTTTGCAAGAGCAACTTATAATAAGAACTAATTTTGTTTTAAATGTAAGAAAATTCTGATGGTGCAGCAGGTGTAGTGTAACTTTTTTATCATAATGAGTACTTACTACACATAGAAAATGTAATAATTCACATGTTTTCAATTTCTTTCTTTAGTTATAATAAGTTTTGTCACATTACAATCAACAGGGCAGGTTTTTATCTTGAATTTCTGTTTTGACAACCTTTCAATTGTTTACTCATTCATATTGGTACTCTTGCTTTTGCCATGTAACTTGAATAGTTGATCTGATATTTATAAAATAGTCTGAGTTTCTGATAGCATCATTAAATAAACCACAACATATTGATTTCATGTTAGTAAATGATGAAACATTCATTCAGTTCTTTCCTCCTCAGTATCATCCAGTTAGATTATATGATGATTTTCTCTGCATCATTCTGACACTTCTTCAGATATTTTGGGTCATACGCCGAAGGTAAATGAATAAGTTAATGTATTTGTAAGAAAGTTGTGGAAACAAAGGGATAGTTATTAAAAAGCAAGTATATTAATTGTCTTACAGTTACCTGAGAGACACATTTTCAAATGATGAACTGATGTGGGATACCGTGGCTCACCGTGAGCTTGAAGGATTAACCTATATAGACACACAATCCCAGGAAGAGAGTAGCCCTATGACTGCCTCTCCAGGTACCAGTGAAACAAATGAAGATACAATGAAGAACAGCGAGAGCTACTTATTGAAGCAGAGAATCAAGTAAGACTTGTATAGGGCTAAAATGCCACCTGTCAGTAGCATTACCTACAATAATGGTGTAGGGTATACTTCCCCCTGTATTGTGTTTAAGCATCCCACTATAACGCATAAACTTTATGCTAACTAACTAGAGGGCTTAGGGAACCCTCAACACCGTATTGTCAGACACCTGCAGTCTAGTTCCTCCCAGAGTAATATACAGTGAAACCTCGATGCATCGTTTTCGGCGGGGGTGGGAAATAAAAACGATGAATGCGGGAAAGCATTAAAAATTTAAAAAAAAACAATGTTTCTCTTTCAAAGTTACTTCTTTTTACCAAAAAAGTCTTTAATGGACAACTGGTTTGTCGAAACTTTACGTTTTAGACCAAACAGAGCACTTTCCACGTTCAAAATGTTTTCCTCGTCACGTTCACTAATATTAAGCGCATAAAAGAACGACTTCACTTTTGCCAATGCAGCGTGTGCTTCGGCAAAACTCGGCAAAGTTCGGGCTCGCATTCGTCGTTTCTCCCTCAACCTTCGCGGACTATAACAGGAAAAATGGAAGTACTATTACTGCCGAACTCAACGAAACGTAGCTGTAGAAGACACGATATGAACCAGAAGAATGAAAAAGTTTCGCTCGCCTTTCCTTTGTACTTATAATAAAAGGATTTGTGAAGAAATTCACACTGCACATGCCATCTGGCATCGCTGGAACGAAATATGAGTGCACCCAAATTAAAATCGTAAAATTTCTGACAATGGGCACCGCCATTCACTCCAACTATCACCCCTGCACCGCTGACCCCTCATTCCAAAAGAATCTGTGCTGGTTGGGCGACATAACAGGTTACCGCTACTGTTTATTCCAAAAACATTGTGCGTCTTTCGGTATTAATTTATCTCTAAACCCAGCATTTTAAATTCTCAGAAACGATCATTGCGGGAAAATTGTGGGCCGGGACTAAGATTTTTGAACGATCGATGCGATAAAACGATAGTTCGAGGAACGATAGAAGCGGGAAAATGTAACATTATTTTATATGGGATGTATTCGGGACCGAACAAAACGGACGATGCATCCGGGAAAACGATAGTTCCGGGAACGATGGATAGAGGTTTCACTGTACCTCGTTTAACACCCATACAAAACAACAGGCAAAATTATTGTTTTGTATATTTTAATCTTTTGGTTCTTAGAAATCAGACAGGAAGACAAAATATTTTGAACTGAATTTAGTCTCATCCTAATTTTCTCATGAATATCATATACTTTCTACAGTATTATTAAATGAAGTGAATCCATTTATGACAGTCACAATTATGCTGAAAATGGAATTAAGTTTCTCATACTAACCATTTTTTGAAAACAATGGGTAAATAAGTTTCAGAAAATAGCAACTGTGCTCAATTCAGCTTTCAGGGTGAATATTGAAACTGAAGTTGCATTCTCTGTGTCATGCAGGCTGTGTTGTGAAGTGTATACAGCCGCATTAAAGCAGCTGCCGACAGATAGAATGTGGTCTTTATATTTGGAGATGCTGGTAGAGTTAAATGAAGACCTAACTCATCTCCCTGATTTCAAGAGGAATCTTCTGAGAGATGCATTTGAAGGTGCCCATAGTGCTGGGTGTATGCAAGAGAAGTACTACCTCCTTTGGGTAAGCGGTTGTTATTTCTGACAAACTCAAGACTACTGTTAAATGAAGCACCAATTGAAATGGTGTTTAAACACTGCCTTAAAAAAACTAAAACATTTTACACTTGTATAAATATGTTTAGAAAAGTTGGGGACATTTTTATAACATTGTTAAACATACACAAGAAAAATTGAAGTTGAAAATGTACCACATAGAAATGAGTTGTTTTTGTGGTAATTCATGATTCATTTTCCCCGTTATTGACCGACTTTCCTTACCATGTTAAGAAACAGCTGGAATCTGTTCCAGGTGGATAAGTTGAAATCACTAGGAAATTTAAAAAAGATGGAGGATGTGCTTAGAACAGCAACTGAAAGGCTGCCTTCGAGTGTTGAGCTCTGGCAGGTACGCCTCTGTTTTCATCTGTCAAGAGATGACGAGAAGCTTGGTCTGGCAGTGTTTCAGGATGCTATGGCAAGACTGGGAAGTGACAATGAGACTGCTCTTCCACTGTGGAAGGTAATGCTGCAGTATTACCAAACAAACGACATGCTTAAAGTTGAACAAATGTTCCAGGATGGTATTATGCAACAACTTGCTATATCCGTGCCTCTGAAACCTCTGTATTTAGAGTGGTTGGTTTCGTATAAAGGTGAGTTAACTATAAAGTTAAAATGTAGGATTAGACAACTGACGTATTTTAAAATCTGGGAATTTAAAACAGTGATGTGTGAACAGTTATTTGTAGTGTTGCCTTTTTACAGATTTTTATGTGTTTAGCTTAGTATGAATCTTCTTTTTTGTGAAGTTTAAAGACACGTTGATTATCAGTATACAAGGGGTAGTCAAATGTTCCCGGAATTGTGGTATAGCACTGTAATGGTAGGACATATGGCAATGCTTACCTAATCACCTTCAAAGTAGGACCCTTGCGCACACACACTTTGACACATCGCTGGTTGTGCAGCAATTCCTCGCCGAGAAAAGCATTCCCGTCATCACCCAACCACCATACTCTCCGGATCTCGCTCCGAGTGACTTCTGGCTGTTCCCTACTCTGAAAATGGGCCTCAAGGGGACGCATTTCGCAACCATGGAGGACATCAAGTCGAATGCGACGGCTGAACTCTGGAAGATTCCAAACGAAGCCTTCCGCCGGTGCTTCCAACAATGGTAGGATCAATGGAGCAAGTGTGTGTGTGTGCGCACGGGTCCTACTTTGAAGATGATTAGGTAAGCATTGCCATATGTCCTACCATTACAGTGCTATACCACAATTCCGGGCACTTTTTGACTGCCCTACGTACAATACCTTTGTACATTGTTACTGATAATAAACATGGTATGAGCACTCTGCAATGGAATGGATTTCTGTACCTTGTCTTGCCCACACAATGCAACTGGCTATAAGTGATTCTGAAGTGTATTGTTTGGTGTCCAACAAAACAGGCCTAATAAAAGGTGATTTCTTACTTAAAAACTCAAATTCAACCCGCAACTAAAGAAGTTTGATACTGTTCAGTTTGAACTTGACTCAACTTTAAAAAAAAGTGTGCACATCACTAGTATATATGTATATTGTTTAGTGTCTACTTTTTTGTAAATGAACACCTTAAATGTTCATTGTGTTTACTTCTGTAGTTTGATTGGTTGTCTGTTCCCATAATATTGTATCCATAAATTTCATTTGGTCTCCTCAGTTCCTAATATTAATATTGTGTTTGGATATTCGTGATAGGTATTGTTGCAGCAAGAAAAATGTATCAGTCAATGTGTATCCAGCCTCCTTTGTGCTTGGAATTGCATACCAAGATGGCTGCTTTAGAAAGTGTTCAGTCTAATGTGAATCTGAAATATGTACGCAGATGTCATGAAATGGCCTGTGATCAGTTTGGCAAAACTAATACTGGTAAGCTCTAGGTGTACGCATGTTCCTAGCTGATGTGTTTGGATACACAGAATATAAGAGAACAAGAGAAGGATTGTATATAGTTTGAGAAGGTAGCAGTAACCACTAGTTGTTCACCAGGGTGGATGCTCTTAATCATGGTATTTTCTGGGAGTGACACATCATTTAAACATGACTCATGCACATTCTTTTGAAAAAAAAACTACAAAATTTAGTCAGATTTGTAAAAAAGTTTCTTGTTGTATGTCTGGAAGTTCTCAGTCAGATGTGAAATGTAGCTGAGGACCAAAAGTGTTCAAGCTGGTTGAACCTTAGGATGTGGATTGAGAAATTTTCTTGTGTTAGAGTTGGAGTTATATGGTAAGGAAAAATCCAGAGGGATGGGGGCAGGCATCCCTGCAATGTGTCTTGATCGTGCATTAAAAAATGTATATGGTGATGAAACTCTAATTAAGACATGACAGTGATACCAGGAGAGAAGATTTGCAGATCTATAGTCTGCCACCTGTTTTACATCTCTTTCATTATTATTATTCCTTCTAATTATATGCATTTGTGATGTGTGGAATGCAGTACCTACAAGTTGCGTAATTCAAACCCATTAAAAAGATACATCTTTTATTCTGTTATTGAACTCATACAGTTTGAAAAACATTCAATCCTTTTAGAGGGTATTGTACATACATAATATAAATTATCATAATTAATATATCTGCTGTATAGCAGTGGATTTAGTGTAACATTTTGATATTTTTGTGTTATACCTTTACTGTTTGTAAAACTAATTACATTTTAAATTGTACTCATGACTTATTCCACATTAGTTTGACTAACTTCTGGATGTATGGAATGTATGTGTGTGTGTATGTAATGTGAAGTTCGCAATTTTAGTTTCCTCTGTTTGAGGATAGATGTATGCTTTTTTTTCATTATTATATGCAGTGGTTATTTCTTGCAGGTGTGTGGATGGAATATATCAAGTTTGAGCAAAATGTAGGAGATGCTAAGAAAGTGAGTGACATTTATTTGCGAGCAGTGAGGAACCTAGATCCTGTGAACACTGATATTTTTGTGAGTGAATTTAGTTTGCTGAAGACTGGCATGACAATGGTACAGGAGCACACATCATGAATGAATATACTGTGATTGATGAAGAGTGGTAATTTTGTACATTGAGCTTCAAGGCCAAGTTATGGTTGAGTCTAGGTGAAATGTTTAGGATGAAACTGTTAAACTAAGATGGAAAATCTGGTAAGAGTGATTTTGACTTACCTCTAGTAGGATCTACAAGGTATCAGGAGGAGTTCAGGATTGTGTTCAATCAAATAATCGTGTTCATTCTGTTTGTGTAAGTACTCCTGTTATGGTATTTCAGTATTCAGTGGGAATGTGAAGCTGAGTACTCAGTTTGGTCAAAGTAAGAATTTGTTGCTCCTCCACACCCCCATAGATCTTCATGGCTTAATGCAGGCATATCAGTCTCAATATCTACAAAGGGTGACTTGAAAATTAGATGACTGTTCTGGGGGCCATCACATGGGTGGTGAAAATCATAACTGGCTGCTGTTACTAATTAACAGCTTGAGCTTGGAATATATTTCTCACTTAATTTCTGCTTTATTTGGAATATAAAACAGTGGTACACAAATGGCAATTAAATCCCAAGATTATGATTGTATCACTACATATTTTTTACATTATTTAAAACAGTCTGTTTCTTAGCTAAACATCTGTATAAAAACAGTGTCTAGCTTAATGTCAGTAAATGGTTAATGTTACCAATATTGCTTTTTACTTAATACAGTGTTCCTAATTGCATTAATTAGGGTGGAAGAATTACATCACAGAGAGAGCAGATACCATCAGGTTTTAAACCTTGTCCATCTTCCCACCTCTCATTTTTTCTGTATGAAAATTTTTGTACAAGACTAATTTTGTTTTCATATGGAAAACTAGTTCCTTGAAAATGGAGGTGGTTTTTCCAAAATGGTGGTATACAGCCAGGACTACATAATGCAGCAACCCGAAAGACCACCACCCAAGTCACAACGCCATGAAAACCTCAAACCCTACAATTTTCTTTAAAGTCTGCATTTTTTTTACCTTACAGACCTGTACTTGGTACAGCCATCAGTCAAAGAAAGTTGTAATGTAGGGCTTGCTGCTGTCATCTTATAGCAAAGTTTTCACTCTCAATTCTGCAGCCAATCTCCACAGTACATTTATACTAAGGTTTTTATCCAGTGCAATACGAAAAGTCGAAGTATATGTATTCTCCAGATTTTTTAGGTTCTCTTAGCAATGAGCGTGAAGACAGATGTTTATTGGGATGTTGTACTATGTAGTCTAGTAAATACATAGTGGAACATCCCAGATATGATTTCTTAGTAGAGATAAATTTGTATTATTGTGTGAGATTCTTTTCATGTTATTCATATCTGCTGAAATGTGATGCAATCCTAATTTTAATTTAATCATGTTTAGAATGTTTCTTGGTATATGGATCTCATGCTGACCTGTGCTAAAGGTGTCCTGATTTGAGATTCACTGTATGCAGAGAGAAATTTTCCATGTACCTTCCTCATCCTTTGCCTCCGGCCATCATTGTGGTTATTAGCTCATGTTAAGATCTTGGTCTGCTCAAGCTGAACATCATGTTTATCACTGTCATATCAGATTTATGTGGAATTCTGATTATAAGCTGTCCACCTGAGAATGGATTCCTTCACGTTATGCAGGTAAGCAGAGGGCAGGCACAACTTAAGGGAGAATGTGTTTTTGAGAACATTATGCTTAGCCGTATGCAGTGCCTAATGAAATTCAAGATAGAGCATTTCAAATAACTCATCTGATAGTCTCAGGATATAGTGAATTTAAATGTTTTCAGAGGGTTAAAGACTTCTGTGAGGGAAATGCAGAAAACAGTTTAAAGAGTATGAGATATGAGGTTCTCAGAATGGTAAAAATGTTGATTTTGGTCTTCTGGGTTGTTACAATGCATAGTACGCTGAAAAGGTGGAGGCACTTTGTTCCTTTGAAACATTGGTCAGAACCCTAATGACCAGTTGTCAAAACAAAAGAGTACAGCACTTTTTATATTTGGTTTAAACATTTATTACATGAATATACAACACATTTATTACAAAATTACTTTACTTTTACATAACAAGAGATCATAGTACATATATAAAATACTCATGTCACCTATAAACATACAGCAACATAGTGACAATAATTTAAATTATGAACTTTGTGATGCATGCCAGTGTTTTTTCATCCAAAGAATAGCCTATTTGGTTTTAGAGTCAAAAGGGAATGCACATGGTTCAGTTCTTGGGTGTTTGGAAGTATCAGCACTTTTATAACCATAATGTATATGCGGTAATAACTAGTATCAGTAGTCTAACAGATTAGCTATGCAACACATAACCCATATGCCACTTTTCACTTATGTCTTCAGAAGTTCTGTAATTACAGTCTGTCACTTACAGTTTTTATAAATGATTACACTTTATTGAATTACTAACAATGAATGACATTTATAACTTTGATGAATATTCACATCTTATTTTTTTTAAATATGTATTATATAAACACAGGCATTGGAAGTGGGATTCAATGATTACACATGAAAAACAGCCACAATAATAAATGTACAGGGTATACACAAAAGAATGGTGCTGTTTCAAAAGTTAATAAAAAATGTATTTCTCACCTTACACGGGCACAACATACCCGTGTAAGGAGAGAAATATTTTTTTTTATTAACTTTTGAAACTGCACCATTCTTTTGTGTATACCTTGTATAATGTTATGCTACAGCTTGTTTTATAAAACAATCCACTTTACACTCTTGCACCAATCTAAAATGGATTTTAAATAAGCATATGTGAATTCATTCTGAGCCCAAAACTGTGTAGGCATATTTCTAATTTCCCACTCTAGCTAATCATTAATTTCTGCAAGTTGTAGATTATCTAGGTTTACAATGATTCTGTGATTACAAAACTAATGATAATAGCCCTTTTCAGACAACAATTCATTGTTCCTGCAATGAGAATATGCAAAGATAAATTTATTGGAGTAACCACCTACATATGGTATAACTACTGTCAAATTTTAAGTGTCTATTGAATGATCACCTGTATTAATTTGTGGATGGATGTGATTAATTTTTCATAAAGAACTCCTAAAACTGTGTGTTTAATGGGTAATTTTGGATTTTAATTTGTAGTAATACTGTATAAATAAAAGGGTGGTTCACATATTCTTGTTTTAGTTATATAAGATGGATGTTTACAGTTTAGCTTTGTCCATGATTATCTGTAGTGACAAAAGAATTAACAACAGTAATAACAATGATATTATGCCAGAGGGTTTTTTCAAATCAAAGTATAAGAAAAACAAAAAGGAAGTGTCTGAAGATAGACTGGTTAAAATTGGAGTTGTAACAGGTTATATTTTTCAGTCTGGGGCTCTTGTATTCGGGCTCTCTTCAGTCCATTTACCTTGTCTTAAACAAGAGAGGCCCCTTAGAGCAGAATATTTTATGTAAGTGTTTCATTGAACATTTATAAAAATCAATGTAGAAATAAAAATAAGAGTGGTGCAATAATGCTTACCACTTTTATGCATGTTAAAAACAATGTAGTTGAGCAAGGGCTGGATAACTAGCATTGTACTGTAAGAAGAGATTAGCTCTCAAGCACTACAAAACTGATGACTTCATTACAGTATATATCATGGCAGTGAATTAGTTTTCTTGTAAATGCTGTACAAACCTGTACTACTTCTTTTCTTCAGCGTCAAACAGGAACCCACAGTAGCATGTACAAACATTGGACCAGACTCGAGAGCCCTCACACAAGTGTCCACAGAAGACGCAGGAGACATGGACTGTTACGGATTGGTGGTGGATGTGGTTGCTGCTGCTGTTTTTGCAGAAGTTTCTCATGTCAGGACTCATTCTCCTTTAAAGGATTCCTTCTCATCTGACAAACACAGAGGTTCTGAATGTAACTCAGAGCAATGGACATGTTTGTAAGTACAAGACAAGAAGAATTGTCACTGTAGCAGGAAAACCCATATATTCACCAGTGTCCTTGGTGGTTAAATGTCTGACTGACCAGATTTGAAGGTTCATCACCATAAGACTCTTTGAATGCATAGATTCTACACTAGATGCTGTTGCAAGCTATATTAGAGGTTACTTGATACATCATACCAATTTATTATTTTTATATTTAAAAATGCCTTACATAGCAGAGAGACTTGGGGCACACTTAACAACATGAAACTGATTTTCTGATTGGAAATGCAGTCTTGAAATGGAGATATCTTGTTTCCTCTGTATTTTGTAAAGATATAAATTTAGGAGTTGGAAATAACTACACAAGTCCTGATCATTATTAGGGTATAAATGACCTCAGAAATCATTTAAGATCATGGCAATATTGAGTATCTGTGTGTGTGTGTGTGTGTGATAAAAGGTGTTTGTTATGCATATGGAGAATACAAGAAATGCATATAAAATTTTGGTTAGAAAACCTGAAGGGAGGAGATGCTTGGAAGATGTATGGAAATGGAGTGAGAGGGATACAGACTGAATGTTTATTGAATCACTGAAATCAATCCTGCAGCTTACAACTAAATCCCTTGAAAGACATTGTATAGAATCTTATCATTTAGCTTTGTGAGTCTCATACATGAGGTTTAAAAATAACATGCTCAGTCCTCCATCATCCCTTTCTTTTTTATTCTAAATAAACAATAGTAGGGCTGTGTATGTATTTATCTTTGGGTGTGCATGTATATTAATTTCCAGTGGACACAAATAATTGTTGTTGTGATCACAAAAACAGGGTTTGATTACTACCTTCTTTGTAAACAACATGCAGATTTTCACTCTTTTGTCTCATTTCAAAAGTCCTACCTCTCTTATATTGCAGACAGTGCTCAAACTACTTGTTATTATACTTTAATTATCCCACTATCATTTGTTAACAAATAAGGGTATTGAAAAAATGTAATCAACACCACAGAAAACCCAAAGACTGAATGTTGGTAGGCCTACTGATATCTTATAAAGTCAAGGAAAATAATATAACAGCTTTCACACAGATTTTGAAAAAATAATTAAATGTGAAACAATTGATAACATGTTTATTTTACAATGTCAAACGTATAAAGGGCACTGAATAATGATTCTAAATTCATTTCAGTAGATGTATCAAATTAAAGTATAAAACTCTTAAACACTGTAAAGCAGGCATTTTACAAGTACATTCATATACAACATCAATTGAAGAAATTTTAACATTCAGTTCAGGGAATATTCTAACATGATCATTTACCTATTTTTGTGTATATTTTCATGCAGTACAGATTTACAATACATGAAAATTGTCAAGAATAATCTCAAAATTTAGTCACTTGGCCTGTAATTGTATATATAATTTATAGGATGTAACAATTATTGTATAAAATTCAACTTGCCTATCTACAATGGGTCAGTAGTTATCATAAAAGTGAAAAGACATTTAATGACAGATATACTGAGTATTACTACAGGTCTTTTATTAAAATGATAAAATTCACATAGTTTCAAACCCTGGAAATGGTTAAATGTCAGCACATACAACTAACTGCCTATGAATACTTCTTTTCAGTCTTTGCTAGGATGATGATACCCATTGGTTAGCAACAATGGGACAGTGGTTTTCTTACTTGAAGTGGGACGCAGCTAAGCCATGACCTAGAAGTTGGCATGTCTCCCGTCAGCTGCCAGGTGTCACTATCAGCAGAGTAGCACTCTATTGTGTCATGATAACGATCCCAACCCTCCTCACCACCCAGTACGAAAATGCAACGGTCTATGACTGCTACTCCTGAAATAAAAAGAAGTGACTAATTGGGTAATGGTCTCTAGTGAGATATACAAACAGTGAATTCATCTTTCTCAGTACTAAAAAGGGAGTTCAAAAGTGTATTCTGTAACATTTTCATGAAAACATGATTAGACATGAAGATGGTTGTCCTCTGGGTTGTTGCACTGTACTAACAAAAACACCAAGTTTCAATAGAGCAAGCTAATTTTCATCAAAGAAGGTATCAGAAATCTATTTCACAATGGAACTTGATTTCTGTTTGTTAATTTGTATTTCATAATCTTCTTCAGACACATTTATATGAGGAACAAGAATGGGCGGAGGTGGGAGTCGGTAATTGAAACATTAATTTGGTGTGTCATTAACACTTCAGTATACAAAGACGGGGTCCGCAGTGGCCGCGCGGTCTGAGGCGTGGGTCTTCTGCCACTTGGTCGCTGGGACCGTGGGTTTGAATCCCACTCAAGCCATGGATGTTTGTCTGCATTTTTCTGAGTTGTGCTGTCCTGTGTACAGGTAGAGGCCTTGCGACGGGCTGATCCCTCGTCCAAGGTGTCCTACCGAATGTCTATAGATCAAGCCAATGAAAAGTTGGGACCCGCAGTGCTCAGGCACTTGAAGAATGGATCGTTCCCAGTATCCCAGTATACAAAGACTGTTGACATCTCTGGATAACTGAAAATCAGTACATTATAAATTGCAGATCATCATTTTTGTTACGTGGAAGCAGTAGAGAGACTGGTGCATCAGATATTGGCAGCAAACAGTCCAGACATAATCACCAAGAGAACTGTCAAATCAATGGAGTTGAAAGTCCTAAGGTTCCAGGTAACTGCCACAGATTTGTCAAGTAAGTGGTAGTTCTGCATTGTGAACAGAATTTGGGCTTGTTGAGGCAGACTGATGAGCGTTTAATTGTTGAATAGGTGCACAGGAGTTAGATTCTTGACTTGAGTGGGGACAGTAAACATTTATGTAATATTCTTACTACAGAAGTGTTGTCTTATTATTTTTATTTCTAAGTTCCATCTGAGGAAAATATGCAATTCCACACTTCTTAATCCCACAAACATGGACAGTTTTGTGAATGAATATGTGTAGTGGCAGCTAGTTTTCATGAACAGCACTAAACCTTAACAACAAAGAACCTAGACACGCCTCATGCCTACAGTAGACAATGAGATGCTGCAATCTGTTGGTCTAAGTCGGAACTATTGAAGAAGGTAGATTTAATATATCTAAATGCACGTTGCAAAGATCATGTGAGGTTATGTGTATTCTGGTATGGTATACACTTTCCAAACATGTTTATCTAATAAAATTCTGTGTCCTTACCGCTGTTATTTTTGTGATATGTACCTGGCCTGTACCTCCTTTCACGCATGGAAGCCTTGAACTCCCATGTATTCGACTGGACATCGTAACGTTCAATCTTGTTGGTGTTTTCTGTTGAAGCATGCCATCCTCCTGCCAATGAAAAAATAGATGGGTCACTTTCTCTTCTTTAATCCTCTAATCATTTGTGCTCTTCACCAAATACTGATCACATCAAGAAGGATGAAACAGGCAGAGCATGCAGCACACATCAGGAAGTGAGAAATGCATGCAGAATTTTGTTCTGAAAGGCTGAAGGGAAGATCACTCAGACATAAGCATAAGTGAGAGATTAACATTAAAATGGACTTTATGGCAATAGAGTTAGAGGGGTGAAATGGATTCAGCTGACTCAGTCATGAGCCTTCACGTTTCATAAAATATGGGGAATTTCTTGATTGGCTTAGCATACCATTAGTTTCACAAGAAGGACTGTACTCTGTAAAGTTAATTAATCCCTGAACCATTACATTTTGAGGTTTCTCAAGCGCACAATATTATGGTTATTTTACCAACAACATAGATGTAACCATCCAAAACACAGGCTGCTGAACCACTGCGGGGAATCAGCATCGGTGCCAGTTCTGTCCAGGTGTTGTTACGAGGGTCATACCTCTGTACCAGCTCAATTCCATCTCCATCCTCTAGAACTGCTCCACCTGACATACAGTTGAAAATGGTTCATAAACATTCAGCTAAAAGTCTATAGATTATGTACATGTCATATTTGTATGATTTTGTCCTCTTATACACTACATGAAAGAGCGTAAGTTATTGCTAGCTGGTAGGTTTCACTATGCATTCATCCCCTCTTCAGTCTTTACCATGACTATCTTGTTCCTGTAGCCTTATTACTATGATTGTTCCAATTTAAAAAATATTTTGTAAAAACTATGTCACTTCCCAATTAAATAAATTGAATATTATATACCTTCACAAAACTGTGGACTTCAAGCATCCTTTAATTTATTGATTAATAAGATTTTTTGTTTTTGAGTTGTTTGGCTCTTACATGGTCCTACTCCTCGTGGAAACCCCCAGTTATTGCAGAGATATTGATTACTAAAATTACATTTATTCCTTAGCAACTGGAAATGAGAACTTGAAAGAGTAAATAAATGTTAGGAATATATGGAACAATTTTTATTTCATTGCTGAAATAGTAAAAAAATTATATGCATGCTAGACCCCGATAACCAACAGGATAGCAAATGCAGAACATTTTCAAACCTCTAACAATACATGTTCCAGAAATTGAAATATAAAAAAGCTAGTATACAGGAGTGTTTATAAAAATTATTATAATCCGTGGATTAGTTTAAAAGTGTTTTGACATTTCATACCAGTAACATATAGCATCCCGTCATGAGCTACAACAGCTGGACTAGTAACCGCCATCTTCATTGGTGCAATGATGTGCCATGAGTTGGTGTCAGGATCATAACGCTCCACTGAATCAAGACGAAATGAACCTTCCCAGCCACCCACAGCATATACACTACCATCCAGCATTGCCAATCCTGAAGGACCAAACAGGCTACAGTAAGTCTCTGATGTGTTTCATTGCTGTAAAGTAGATTACTAATACATCTCAAATGCTCACCCAATTCTGAACGTGGCACCAACATGGGTGCCATCTCCTGCCACACATCCAGTATTGGGTCATAGCGCCACATGGAACGAGAGGCACTGCCATCCGGAAATTCGCCACCAGCTAGGTACAGCGTGTTCTTCCCTGATGCTACTAATCCATGTTTGCTAAATAGGCAAAATACACTTGACATCATTGAACATGTGTATGTAGGAAATGTAAGTTCTATGATCAGTATTTCATGCAAAGTCCATCAGAACCACAATGACAGGAAGCTGTATAAAGAGGATTCCATATTTTGTAAATTTCACTAGATATTATTAAGATGATCAAATCTAGGACAATGAGATATTTTACAATACCTGACAGCAAATGGCAGACAAGCAAGTGTATGCCACTGATGAGACACAGGATCGTAACATTCAACAGACCTTAGTACCACCTTGTCATCTTCTCCTCCCACTGCAACTATTACCTGCACATTTATTTTTACACACATAGAACCATGAAAAGTATACAGACAATATATTAGGTAGAAGATTAAAAGACAAACATATAATTCTGAATGAGCTGACTATTCCTATAACTTACATATTTTAATTGCTATGCTATTTGATAAAACAAGATTCATGCCATCAGAAACAAACTATCAATATTCTAGTAACAGATACTGCCTGTAGATAAATGTTGATCAAAGAAAATGTATTTTCCCCTAAGATAACATGCATATTACAATACAAATTAATGTTACGGCACCACTAATTCAGACCACTCAATAGAAGTGTCAGAGCATTTGCAAATTTTATCTGATAACTGGCGATGAAAATATTTCGATAGACCTAAACCTCTGTGTACATAAAATTTGTAGAAAATTTAGTATGTATGTTTTGTCAATGCCCTATGTCCCTGTATACTTTAGTTCTAGATATTTATTATGAAGCTAATGATATCCATTGAAAATGTTAACATTAATTTTATAAGTTACACAGTCAGACGGAAATGAAGAAACATTAATAAAAATTAATAACACATTTCCATCATGGTTATACATCATTTCATAGAAATAAAGATTTCATTCATTGATCATTTACAAGGGGCATTTCTGAAGCTCCCTATATGTGATATATACAAAAATCAATAGAAACTATATATTGCAACACACTTGCATTTGTCCCTTAGTTATCTCAATTACGGCATCAAAACTGATAGATTTCTCTCATTGATAAGGCACATAACTGCAGCACTGTGTCCAAACACATCTGTACTTGACTGGTTAAAATATTATACATTACTAATCTTTTCAAAACAATCTAGAGCCATTTTGTGTTCAACTGACTTGTATCAAAAGCTCTGGGCTTCATATACCTGTATGGTACCAGCACTGTTACGGTGTCTGGTACGGGGAGACTGCAGCTCAGGACGTCTGTCTGGAAGCAAGTGATACATCTTGGCTTCCTCTACCAGGTGTCGACATTCAGAAGACTGGCGCACTACTGCCTGACTTTCCACACAGTCATGCAGGAAGTAGGGGCTCAGTAGAGGCAAGCGGACATGCTCTAACACCTGCACATAGGGTACAAGTGATTTATAATAAAGCATTTGCATGTAGTTATAATAAAAAAATATTTAAGAATTTTTTTTATTTAGTACAGTAATATTTTTTGGGTACTCTTTGAAGACATTTCCTTCTTCTACATAACTGGTCCTTTCTAAATTAATGATTTACATTTCAGGAAAATACGATGTTTATAAAAAAAATATAGATAAGTTAAAAATATGTATTGAAAATATAATTAACTACTCAAAAATGAGATGTGCTTGAAATAGCTTTGGAGAATAGAGTCAGTGACGACTCTGATTCCTCTTTAAATATACTGAAGAGTGTTTATTCCTTATATTTGTTTCATTTTATGAGGAATACAAGTTTCAAGTAAACTTATTTTTGAGGCATAAATAGTACAATTTAATAATGTGTTACTGAACACATGGAAACATTAACATTTTTGTTCCTCATACACTGCAATTCTACACATATGATTAAACACTCTGTAGCTCATATAAATACAACAATTTACTGTTTTAATTAGTTTGCTTCCAGAAGATCAGTTCTTATTTGGATGAATTTTGCTCATTTGTAGGTCCTTTAGTCTCTATCCAAGAGGCACTGCGTTCAGGTGATATACTTCTTGAGGAAGACATCTGTGGTACTCTTCAGACTACATACAGGATATGAAAGATTATTTACTTCACTGTTGGGCCATCTCCAAAATCAATATAGGTATGAACTCCCAACTGTCTCTTACTGGGACACAAGGTTAACGAAACACACTCGAGAGACTCAGCATTAGTAACCAATGAACCACCAGCTTTATTTTTGTCATGGAGTAATGGAAACACTTTTGTTCTTGTTCAGTATTTCTGAATTAAAATTGTCTCTGATTTAAAGCTTAAGGGATCTGATGTGTATATTAGAATTATATTAAATTTGAAGCTACGCAAATTTACCAGGCTTTTTCCTCCCTTTTTCCCCTAGGTGCTAATGCACAGTCTTTTATGTGTGCATTTCTCTATCTTACTTATATAATTTATACAATTAACTGTATCTTTTAACATACACACCTTATGAAAGTCAGTTCTGCGTTGCTCAGGATCATGGTTGAACCATCGTGTAACAGCCTGGAATACAATCTCCTCACGCTCTACCTGCAGGTCATCACTGCTTATAAATTCCATCAACTTGATTGACGGTAAGCCTAGGAACTCATCTCCATGACTAACATCCCAGAAATTCCTGCAGGTAAATGAGAACTACAGGAAGACTTCAGACATTATTACGAATTAACAATATTTTTCAGTCCATATATGACAAAGAGATTAAATGTGGAGATCATATACTGCAAAATGCATTCTTTAAATTCAGCAAATTTCACTTGCCTTGTTGTTCATCAGATGCAGATACAAATTTCCTGTACCAAAATTATTCACACTGCAGTCAGAAATGATGGTTCTGTGTATTTAGCTCACATATCACAGAATTTTTTAATTTTAATCTGTATATCATACAAAATCCATATCTTACAAAACATACTAATTTGATGGTGATAAAGTTTTTAGAAAGCCAATAAAGTTCATATAAAGTACATATTAAAATGCCACCAGTATGGACCAAATTTTATATTCACATGACTCATTTTACTATAGACCTCCAATGTTGTTGTTGTTGCTCCTTGGCTCTACAACCCAGTTGTGGGTTTTCGGAGGTTTCTTGGTCTTTTGAAGTGTGCATTTGTGAGTAATGAGTGATCAGTCCACTGATTCTGCACAATTTCTACTCAATCCTGATTTGACTGCCAGAGCCATCTAGTAATGAATCAGGAGACTTGGATGAGAAAAGGCCGCCGAATTTTGCTTACGAAACATCTCGTTCATGCTCATAAGGTTCTTTTACATGCCGTAAATCTAAGACATGGGACCGCCGGCTTTACTTCCCCTCCAAAGGAAGTTGTGCTACAGATTTTTATCACCCTTAAAAATCCACTGACCTCGGTCGGGTTTGAACCTACAAACCTTGGGTCCAGTGGCGAGCACGCTACTAACCACTGGTCCATCGAGGGCGACATGGATCTCCAATATCAAATTTAATTAGAATCCATTGAGTAGTTTCTGAGATTAGACAAGACTTGTACATATGAGTTCACTCAGAGTACTTATGTAAGAACACATCATAAAATGTCTTGTGAACACACACAGTTTGCTACAACAATAGCAGCAGTTATTACTATTGTGAGTGTCATTTTATTATTGAATATGTGGATAAGACCCACAAACAGGGATGGAGAGGTTACACAACTGTACATAAATTAGAATTTTATGTTTAATAAAACCCAAGATAAATCAGTAACATGTCAAGTACTTTGAACTGAAATAATGGCTGCATGTGCTTTTGACATGTTGCATTTATTCATTGGTCAATTAATTCAATTAACTTTTGTACAAATATTTCATAGCTTGTGATTTGACAGCTGGATTAAAAAGGGAAATCATTCTCTAACCAATCACTCTTCTTCATATCCAGTGTGCTTCATACACTGTTCTAAAATAATGTGATTTACAAGAGATATATAATTTATTTATTTATTTACTGCAGGAAGAAAACTGGATTTACAAGGAGATGGGCAGAACAGGAAACCCACTAATTCTGGATAAGTATGAGAACAGAATCAGTTTCAGGAGCAGCTTCTTCAACAGAATAATCACCAGTAGACCAATTACTAGTCTTGAGGAACACCAAACTCAGCCCAAGGCTTTGGTCCTGACCGCGCAGGCAGTATGTTCCTCTGAAATGTTACCAACATAGCCCACTCCCATTTAGCACAAGCAACCAAAAAATTACAAGTGTTTAAGAATTAATACATTTAAAAAATGTTGTGTATGTTTCTTTCCTATTAAGTACTTCATTTATGAAACTTATATCATGGTTTAAGTTCCTGAACAATGAATAATAACTAACTTTAGTGTGTATTGCCCTGCCCTCTTCTGAAGTTCAGTGCAGGCGTGTGCTTCAGCAAAGCAGTGAATACCAACACAGTTGTTTGTATCCATATGTTGCTCCAAGAACATACAGGTTGCAGCCATCACAGGTATCACCTGCAGGAGGCTAGCAGCCGACAGAAGTGACTGGACATTAGATTGAGTGATAACCACTGTGCTAGTATAGGCATATTCAAGCAATAATGCCATCATTGCTGACTCAATACCATTCACTGCTACAACTGACTGTTGGGATTCCGCCAGTTTGTTTGTGAACATGGCCTGAAATGAAATTCATACTTTTCCTTAATATATACACGAGTAAATTTGCACAGTTATATTTTGCTTCTAATGAAAAATATCAGAAACTGGAGGAAAAATATAGGAGTTCTGACAAAATTTTGAAGGTTCAACATAAGAAAAAGTATCATACTAAGACTTCAGTCCAATCCACATCACAACAACATATGAAAGGAGATATCCATACTGGAGCTCCACCTGCATTCTTTACACCTTATCATTCTGAAGGTTCCTAGCTCCTTCAAATAGCTTTTATGAGCACGTTAACAAAATTAAACATAACTGAATCCACTTCCATTGAACACACTCAAGATATTTCTAATTTCATAAATATAATTTTAAATTGTTAAAATCTGTATTTATTTGTCACTTATACGAGGGGCGTCCCAAAAGTAAGTTTCCCTGGGGCCGTTTACAGAAACAAAACACAATTTCATGGAAATATTTATTGCAACAGATACAGCAAGTGTCCAGCTATTTTTCAACATATTCGCCACCGGAATTGAGACATTGGTCATACCGTGGGACCAACTTTTGAATACCTGTGTCGTAGAAGTCTGCCGCCTGGGATTGGAACCACTGTGTGACAACCATCTCCGCCTCTCTGTCATTCTCAAAACGCTGACGCTGACCGGACAGGAATTTCTTGAGGTGTAGGAAAAGATGGAAATCACTGGGAGCGAGGTCCGGGCTGTAGGGTGAATGATTAAACACCTCCCAGCTGAACTCCTGCAGGAGACTTGCTGTCCGTCGAGCCGTGTGCGGCCTAGCGTTATCACTCACCGCACTTCACAGTCGGCGGGAGCTGGAATAAGAACCTCCATCTTCAACAGCTGCAACGATGCTACTGTGAGAACGCGGGAAGTACCGTTAGTGCATGCGCCATGCTACGTCATTGCTCTATCACGTACGCACAGTCGCTTCGCGCAATATAAGGTTTGCTAGCTGTGGGACGAGTGGGAAACTTACTTTGAGGACGCGCCTCGTATAATAAGTGTGCCTTCTGTCCTATCCAAAGAGACAAATGTAGGATCTTGGGCAACTTCATCAGTACTCCTTATCAGACCTACTTTTTTTACAACTGGAAATTAAATTGGCTGAAGTATTATAAATAAAATGTACAGACTAAAAAATCAAGAAGAAACTCACCTTAAAATATGGGCTAAGTGAGGCCAAAACATTTCTGTGAGCTGGAAATTTTACTCCATCAACAGATAATGTTACGTCACAGAAATGACCTTCCTTTCTTAATTCATTTAAGCCCAACAGGACCTGCCAAGATAGCAAATGCACATGAACCAATAATTCATTTTGATGTACCTTTATAATGTTGAAACCAGTTGGACTGAGTAAATTATAATGGTGTGTGGTGCACCTAACAGAGAATGAGGTTCCTACAGTGACAAGTCTTCTGGGATGTATCACATAGTCTGATAGGTAACTGACCAGCATTTCAAAGAAGCTTATTGCCTCCATTACAGTGCAACATCTCAGAAGACAGTCATCTTCACGTGTTCCTTAGAATTAGCCATTAGGAATAATAACAATACAACTCAATATAAAGGAAAAATTCGGTGAATGCCATCTACATCTATGCTAAAAAGAATCAAAATATTATTTATATAACACATAGAATTGATTATTACACTTCAAACAATAATCTTAGATTATCCTAGCTGAGTTCAGTATGTCTGTGCACTTTATTCTGTGTTGATTTTTGTACTGTAGAGAAAGTACAATTTCACTTTCATTTCTGGCCCTTCCTCACAAAACACTGTTAAGAGTCTTACAAAACTTACTTGGAAGAATAGCATTTTATGATCTTATCATCCATGGCACAAGAAGCTAATTTACCTTTTGAGAATGCCCTGGTTCAACAAATTTATATTCATCAGCAGCAGGTCCATAAGGAATGTCAGCTGCTGAACTTGAGTCGCTGTCAATACTTGGTTTGCGTTGCCTACTGTTGTAAGGCAACCTATTAGTTGGTACACTGTTTTCACCTCCTAAAATAGATTGACCTATCGGTGCTAATAACATTTTTACCTGTTGTCAACGGAGATACTCTGATTCATATGAAGATATTTGCTTATTTTGTCAAAACAATACACTATGATTCTTAACTCATCATATGTCAATACAAGGTTAAACCCGACCCAATCAGTTTATGGGTGGACCACACCAAACTGTAAAGAGAATACCTTTCTGTGCACTTAAGCATAATTATATGATAATGAAAACAGGCGTTATTATGCAGTTTACATATTTGTTTATTAAGAGAGAATTGGGAACAACCACTCAAGATTGAAACAACTTGACTGCAACTGGATGAGATGGCAGCACTAACACTAGAGAATACAAGACGCATCGATCATCACTGACAATTTCTATGTGCCGTCTACTCTTAACAGAACATAAACATGGGGTGTCATGTAAATAACAAGTGAAAACTGGTTAAGACTGGTCATTGCACTACCGTCTCATTTAAAAAGTAAACTTTGTGTGGTTACTTCAGTCTCAGTTAATTGAAATTATTTTGGTGATTGTTATGTACTTTCAAGGTTTTGTTATATATCACGTGATTTCCTTTTTCTGTGTCGCCGAAGTGGAAACATCTAGAATTGTAATGTTAATATCTACAAAATTCGGTAAGCTTTTAGGTTACCAGAATTTTAGGACAATTGAATAGTTGCCAAATGCCTAATATATAGTTAAAATAACCAATATGTTGGGGGACTAGCTCTGAATTGTGTTTCAATAATTGTTTATGATTATTTTTGTAGGTTTTAAGATGATTATCAATTTGAATATTTTGAAATTTTATTATTTATATTATTCTAGGTCGGGCAATTCGTCGAAATAACTTTAAATAAATATATAATTACAGTCCATATAAAAATACATTTTGCAACATATATTTGAATACTAAATTTAAGTTCCCTTTGTAGCCCATACAAGAACAAGTAACGAACTGTGCAAAGATTAGTTTAGTTTTGTTGTGTTCAATTACTTCAATGTTCTGACAAAATTGTAATAAGCTTAAATGTTGTATAACATATTAAGAAAGGAACGTCGCAGACGAAAAAAGTGGACAGCGCTACTGCTTCGTAATCGAGAAGCCTTCGCCTCCACGTAAATTCCAGGACAGTTACTAAATTAGGCCACGATGGTTCTTTCTACATCTTTTCCATGCCATTTATGATTAATATTAGTATCATCTGACAATATTTTGCCCGAATGTCATTAAATTAACCACAGATATAAACATAATTAGCTTGCTTGGAGGTAGATTATAGGCACTGAAAACGTTTATGTATCGGTGTAGTTTTAAGATTCACGATATGTTTTCTGTAATCATGAAATTGGACTGAAATAATTTGAGTCTAATCTAGTCAAGACGATCGTAAATGTTGCAGCTAAGATACGCGTGGATGGTAAAAGGGAACGCTACACTAATGGATCAGCCCCAGTCAAGGGCGATATTTTCCATGGCCACATTCACATTTGCCTTGATCGAATTCACGATTCATTCAATATGCGACTACAGTTTATTTAATTGTCGCCTTTCAATGTGGATATTTAAAAATATTCAAATACCTTTAATTGTTGTGGTTTAAATAACAGAGTATATACAAAGAGAACGAGTTGCAAGAATAATATCGACTCTCGACACTCTCTGCCTCATAATCACGAAAAATGTACTGAAGAGATTAATGTTACAGGGAGTGACACACAAACATATCATTTTATTTCTCATTATAATATGAGGGATGAATAAAAGTCATGTACAGGCATAATACACATATAGGTCTATTGCAAGTTGATTTCAGTTGTCTTTACAGATAATAGTTTTATTATTCAATGCATATTACTAACTTTGAAGGACAATATTGTTGTCAAACATCGCGGTCCAGCTTTCAAATTTCGGCTCGGAAACCGGTTATTCTGACTGAGGTTTTTCGTGGTTTTTCTTAGAAACCTACCGAGCAATTTCACTGATAGTAATCATTAATTACCCTGTCATTTGACTCTGTATTGTATGAGCTACGGATATTGTCGTCAGATAAGCCACAAATTAATGGATAATACTGTTAGCCGCTTTAAATGTCGTATTCGTGTCTTGTATCAAGAGGTTCTTTATGAGTCGTGCATCTGCCTTAGCACTGTGAGGTAGGCATAAACAGTGTGAGCAATCTGAAAAAAAAAAAATACTTGTAAACAATTTATATAATGTTGAAACGTAATCAGCCTACAAGACTAGGTACTGTATTTATTATTAAATACTTGCCAAGTCCTTGTAAAAGAAGACTTAAAATATTACAGTATTCGAAATTACTTACGTAAAGTTGTGCGTTCTCAGAGCAGGGATTTCTATATTAGACGCCACAAAGAAAACCCCAAATATAATTAAAGAATTGTATCGAAAAAGGGACCTACTATAAGGTACTTCTCAAAATTGCCACCAACAATCTTTGTTACTGAAATAATAGTTATATTGTTAGTTTAAGTCTTATATAGTTTGTAGGATTTGAGGTTTTCACGGCGGTAAGTCCGAAGAGGGCTGTCTTCTGGAATTTAGAGCCGTGTAGTCTGGTAGAAGTTTACCAACGTTTCAGAGGTCCTTGCTGGAGAAAGACAGCCATCTTATTTCATTTGTTTAGGTTTATTTGAACCTCACAGTGGAACAGCATGATTAAAATTGCGGTGTTATTTTCGGAAACAATTTTTTTTTATTTCTTTCATGACGCGTGACTTCCACATTGATAGGTATTTAAATGAGTTAAAAATTAAGTTAATATTACATTTGTTTCCTTAAATGAATTTAAAAAATGAAATATATAGAACGCAGCACAATATTTGTGCTTTCGATTTAACGAACTTTAGTGGAAGTGTTGTGAGGGGAGGAAAGCTAAAAATACATTACACTGGAGAATCCTTCCAAAGAAACGGCAAAAAAATTTCCAGCTGTGAGTCGTACAGGCTTCTGAGCCCTCATGATTAAGAACAAGAGGTGATTCTTAAAACGTGGAGAAGAGTTGTACCAGCTGCATTCATAAGCTGCTTCCTGTACCGCCAGACTCTGTTGAAAGGAGATAAATTAAATGAGATGGGTTTATTTTGGACATTATATTAGTATTTTTGTATGAATGTTGCGCATACCTGCTCAGTAAGATGCTCTCCATACCAGCATGTGAGAAGTATAGGGACCCAGACCGCAATGGCAGCTATAATAAACTTGAAGTAACTCTGATCTTCTGATCCCTGTGTAGGAATGGTCAAAGTTAATGTAAAACGGTTCAGAAATAAGGAAAAAGTCTCACAAATATGTCTTTGCAAAAAAACATATACATATTGTTATACACATATACGTAGACCTATCTTTAAACAAAACGGCGTCACGGGAGGTCACGCCTAGTCACGCTTTGTCACGCTTAGTCAAGCTTCGATAATTTTGGTTGCTTTTCGACAGTTTTGGTCACCTCAAGTCACTCCGACGCACTAAGTCACGCCTAGAAACTCGGTGTCACTCTTGGTAAGCATGATCACGCATGGTCACGCTAGATCACGCTTACGTAAGTTTAATGTATATAGGCCACTTTTGAACTAGTTAGGTCACTTTGGGTCATGTTACGATAAGTTCGGTTGGCTTAGGTTGGGTTAGGCTACGTTAGGTTAGGTTGTGGTAGGTTAGGTTGGGTTAGGTTAGGTTAAGTTTGTGTTGTGCTGTCATATATTTGATGAGTTATAATGCATTACGTTGCGGTTTGTTAATTTTCGTCATTCTTCGACAAATATGGTTACCTCTTCACCCCATTTAAGTTGGTCACGCATAGTCACGCTTCGTCACACTTGGGCAAGCTTTATCACGCTTTCTTAACGTTGGAAAATTTTCGTCAATTTCGATCACCTCAAGTCATTCCTTCATATTAGGTCACGCCTAGTCACGCCTAGTCACGCCTGGTCACGCTTCGATAATTTTGGTTACTTTTAGGCAGTTTTGGTCACCTCAAGTAACTCCGACACAGAAAGTCACGCCTAGAAACACGGAGTCACGCTTAGTCACGCTTACGTTAGTTTAATGTATATAGGCTACTTTTGAATCGAAAACAATGCCTGTCAATGCCCAACTTAAATTTGCGGATTCAGAAAGTGGAATTTATACCGATGATATGCTCTTTTTTCTTTGAAAGTGAGAGTGATAAATAATGAAGGCAATGAAACATATCACGTAACGTAAGTCAGTGAAAACCTGCATGGGATCAATCTCTTTTTTTTTTTCGTAATAAAAATTGATTGTGATGTGAAATCATTCGGAGCTTTCGCAGTCTCTGCATATTTTAACACAAACTCCTCTTCTACGTATGTGGACATATTTCTTTATTTTAAATGGTTTTTATACTAAATGTTACTTACCAGCGTTACTTGAAATACCGTAGTACACATCATAAAGAGATCCATATAGAATGAAATGAATAATAAAGGGCTGTAGAGTGTGTTTACGTCATCGCAAAATCTGAAACAAAGATCAAGAAAATGTTTGAGCCCGAAGAGGTACGTGATTTGATAGAGTGAAAACCGACGTCAAGCCCACGGGTGTGTATTTCGAAAATACAGACAATCCGAACAATTGTGATCAGTGTTAGAATTATAACTGCCAGATTCTAGTAAGCTGTTTGTCGACCATTCTGAGTGAAATTAGTAGTGAAATGCCTGCAGTTGTTCTAGTGACGCTTCAAAATAAATTACTATTTTAATACAACATCTAGTCTCTGTGACGACTATATTGGAATTGGGGTTGTGACGCTGTGCGACGTTACAGGTACGAGTAGATACAAACGTTTCAGAGAAACATACTTCATCCCTGAAGACGGAATAAGTATGTTTATCCGAAACGTTGATATGTAATTACCTAAAGATCCGTAAGGTATTTCAACCCGAAGACAATAGCGACGGATTTAGGCATATTTATGGAATAATTACAGGAAACATCACAAAATATTTTGTATATTTTGAAAATCGTTAAATGGAATTCTTATTCAGGACGAAACAGCGACTAATTGTGCCAGTAACGCTATCTTGCGCTATTTTTGCATAAAACCTTGAAGTTGTCGTTGAATATTAGAGAATATAGGCCATATATCAGCCCTAAAAATTACAGAGGTTTTTTAGTTAGTGTAGAAGGAAATATAAGAATGTTTACTTAGGCCAACTATGACTTTGGAAGAGTTTTATCGTAAATTTAGGTAATATCTTTACATTACCCTAAGGGCTGAGGGAAATTACAGAATGTTTTGGAAGGGTAGTTGATCCCAGATACTGTTTGAAGAGGGTAATTCCCGAATATAAATAGGGATTGTGTGAGATTTGTATGAAGATGGCTGTCTCCTGAGTTGTAGCGCCGTCTAGTCAGGTAGAAATTTACCGATGTTTCAGAGGTTTTTCCTGTCTCCATCATCAGGGCGTCGGTAAACTTCTACCAGTCTACACGACGCAACAACCCAGTGGACAGCCATCTTCATGAATAGGAAATATTTATTGTGCATTACTTGCGCAGTATGTAGCAAGAAGAGGTTGAAGGCTGTACTTACTCAAGAAGAGCCTGGTGGTATCGGATACAGCGAACCAAGTAATCTGCTGTTTCATATCTCTGTTGGGCAATTCCTGCTTCACTTTCATTTAAATCTGTGCCTGTTATCCACTCAGGTTCTTTATTCTTGTGTATAGCCACTTCATTTCGTTCGCAGTATTTTAGAACTACAACTTTATTAAATTTTTCCTTAGCTTGTAGCACATATCCGGTATCTTTAAGAACACTCCCATTGGATGACTTGGAGTTTCTTAAGCCTTGTTCTGTGTCCTTTATGGAATGTGATAGCAGTTTAGTCTTGGTACAGTCTTTCAAAATCGTGGCTAATATTTTGAAGTGTGCTGCTGTGAATGTTGTTACTGAGAAGAACATTAGGTTATAACCTGTAAAGATTTGGACAAGGCTGTATATCGGGAAAGCTTGGTAAGCCCACAAGATCTGATAAAGTGGGGAGTGTGTAGCTTTCGTTGGTAGCCACATTTTGAAACAGAAATACTTCCAGTGAGTTCCCTGGTCGGGTATATTGCTTGTGTTTTCTTCCTCATTCTTCATTTCAGTATGCCATAAAATAAATGGCAGTATAACCCATATTAGAATAGACGAACAATTTGATATTATGACTATCCACGAGAAAATTGCATTTCGACGCAACGCCTCGCTTAGAATGGACGAGTGTTTCCTGTTGAATTGAAGATGTTTTGTATAGCTGTAAAATGTTGATTGCATTTTTGAAATAATTAGTTGCAATTGCTTCCTGTTCAACATTAAATATAATCCTATTGAGCTATTACTGATAGCAGCAGCTACCTCGAACGTTATGTCCGTAATATCACTGACATTTCCCCAATGCTGAATAAGAGCAAATATCTGTGCAACCATTGCCGGTACGAACCACAGAAGAGAAAGCGCTGAATATATGTTGTATATCGTTATTTTCCATGGTCTGCTAGAAAAGGTCTCTGGTGGTAGGATACCTGCGAGTTGTAGAAATATCAGAAACAGAAATAAATGTTTTGATGAATTTTCCTCTTGCCAGTTATTTATTGAAGAGCGAAATATTCCAGATCCCATTTATGGAAATGTTTTGTAATTACGATCAGCGTTTTTAATCTTATTGTAATTTGGAATACGAAGCTGAATTGTGAACTTAGTGTTCATCAAGAAGATCCGCCTGGTAGACTAATATTCACTAGAAAGTGGTTCGCTTCGTGAGACTTCTGACACGAAAAGTTGCCATGTAGACGGCATATTCTTATGGAAAAATGTAAAGGTCGGTACTTTTGGAATGTGAATTATTTATTAGTGGGTGTGGAGTGTCATTAGTCTCAAAATCTAGCTTGATTAATACTAACTTTTCTGCAACATCAATTCTGAAACTGGAACTTCACTAAAGAATTCATTATCTATATGTTTGTGAACTTCTAGTAAGTTCTTTAGATTCTTTCTTCCTACGTTGCTGAAATTTTCTTTTGACGTTTTTAACCCAGAGGTGAGACTGTTCACAGAAATTGAAAACATTAGGCCCGACCTTCGTCTGAACTTACGGTTTTTGTATCAGGTTACTAGAGTGACTAGGTTGCGCGTTGGTCGATCCAGGTTCAATTCCCGACAGGAACGCTGCACCAATATAAACACGAAAACGTCAGGGAAAACTGTTCTGGTCGGAAGAATTCCATTTTTGGAATGTTTCTATGTGCATTGGGCCCGTTAATTTGTTCCTAATAAAACCCTAGGATATTTTTTAAAAAAAGAATCAGTTTCGAAAATGGCCGCCTTCTTGATTGTAGCGCCGTGTAATCTGGCAAAAATTTAGCAACGTTTTAGAGGTCCTTGCTGTTTCCAACATCAGGACGACGACCTTAGTAAATTCTACTAGACAACATGGCGCTATAACCCAGAAAACAGCCATCTTCATATTAATCGCTGCGCAATAATCAGGTTTTGAAGAGAGTTCCACAAGAAATGTCATAACCTCATATTTATTTTGTACACTGTTTCACAATAATTTTAATTATCTGTATTTAATAATCATAGCAGAGATACACAGCAATCACTTGAATTGCAGTTATTTTAATTACAACATATTTATGATTATGATTACATATTCGTGCATAAAAACCATTGCATATGCGTGCATTTAACATTTGTCTAAGAGACAGTTTTTAATTTAAAGTAACTAAGGAAGTTCATATTCCTTGCCTACTTTCAGCAAAAATATATTGTAACTATTTGTAATTATTTTGCATATAAATTTTAAATTATGTGTTTCATTAATATTTCTGCTGTTATTCCTACTTTTTGCTGGTGCATTCACTTTTCATACACGTTATGCCATTCAGTTTATTACATGTTTTATGATATACTGCAAAACGGTGGATACAAAATATAATTTCGTCGTCGATGGTAAAACGTTGTGTCTGTTCATCAGTGCCACACCATGAACGTACGGGGACAGTGGTGAGTTAGCTCCATTCATTCTTAACGTCTTCGATAAATCGAGCAGAGTACCTTCAGACTCCGGCCGCTTTTCTCCCACGGGAAATGTAGTGCGGCACCAGGAGACAATGGGCCACAGAGTCGGTGTAAACGTGGTGGTGATATGAAATTCTTTTGCCCCTGCCGAAGACTGAACTCAAGTCGTCTAGCCCATAACTAAGAATATCACTGACATTCTGCCTCGACTCGTTTTACAATCGATGACGTTACTCAAATACGTAATCTATCTTACGTTTCAAAATAATGTATTCTTGCACTACAGATGAGTTTCTACGTTACTAATTTAATTATTTAATATATATCTGATGCGTTTTGCTAACAGATTATTGTTAGGATGACCAAATTGGATAGGACGTTTATCATGCTTGGGAGAGATGAAAAATTACCATAAAATGTTTTTATGCTAATAAGTGGTTTTAAGTGTGGGAGGATGTGGACTCGATTAATGCACATCAGTATACGGAGTAGTGGCTGGCTTTTGTGAGCACGGTAGTGAAGAAACAAGTTTTATAAAAGGCGGGGAGTTTTTTGACTAGCTGATAAACTGTAATCTTCTCAAGAAGTTAGTTTAATGTTCCTTGCAGTGAAATGAAAAGAAACTCAGACTGCTTCCATACGTTTTTATTGTTCTCCTATTGTTCTGTTATTCCTGCATACGCATGAGGACGGTGTAGAAAGCGTAGACACTGTTCGCTATCTGAAAAAGAAGGGAAGATTAAAAAATCTGGAATTATTTTCACTGACAGTTCTTTAGAAACACATTTGTATCTTATCAGCTCATATCATATTAAAACCCAGAATCATATTTAGATTTATAATGCAGCAATGGTGATATTTCTAATGAAGAAATTGCTCGAGAGTAAATTTAAATGTAGTACGTCTGCGTTTTGGTGTTCTTTCCACAAAACAAAGAATAAATGTATTGTCCCTGATCAAAAGAGCAAAGAGTATCAAAAACGCGCTTGACAGCTTTATATATATATATATATATATATATATATATATATATATATATCTGTCTGTTCGTCCGTCTGTCCACACATGACAAGCTGAGAACCGTTGAACGGATTTTTATAAAATTTTATATTGGAAAGTTTTGGTAGAATTTGTACACATATTGCAATTTTGTTTAAAATCGACAACATTGACGGACACTTTTTTGAACACCTACACGCGTAATACTAATACGTATGTTGACACATTACATTAGCAAATCCTTCCAGAGACACTGCAAAGAAGTTTCCTGCTGAGAGTCGCACTGCCTTCTGAGATCTCATGATAACAAACCGTACATGCTTCTTGAAGCGTGTAGAGGCGTCGAACCATTTGCATCCATACACCACTCGTTCCACCTCTTCGCTCTGTTGTAACAAACAATTGATTTTCTGTACATTCTTATTATTTTATGAGCAATATTCTATGTATTACAAGTACAGGGTCGGTCGGATATGACTGACGTTTTAATGTTTTGTAGAATACACAATGCGAAAAGTGGAGAGGTTTTCAAGATCATAGGTACATAAAACATGCACGGAAATTTGGTTGAGGGTACGTGCGAGGGTGTGGTTCCAGCAAGATGGCGCTAAATCACACTGCCCGAATAAGTGTGAAGAAATTGCGCAAATGTTTCCGCCTCTGATACGTGATTTAAACTGGCCGCCAAGATCGCCTGATTTTTCAGACCTCCCATATTTTTTTGTGTTTATCTGAAGAGCGTCGTATTCGATGACGCCTGAAATAAAATTAGATAAACTCAAACCAATATGAGAGAAGCGATTCATGACGTGTTACAACGTATGATGGATTTGTCTACTAAGCACCTTCAAGAGTGCATCATTGATCAAGGGGAGAATTTACTACTTTCTGTTCTAAAACATTGAACAGTATATGTACGTATATATATATATATATATATATATATATATATATAATATTTTATTCCATAATTTCTGTTATATTTTGATGTGTAAGCTTTTATTATTTACCCAATTGAACAGAATCTATTCACAAATAAATTGTCTTCTTTGCCAGATACTGTATTTTAAAGATACCTCGTCTGTAAGATGTTCACCAAACCAGCATATTAGAAACGTAGGAATCCAAACTGTAATCACGCCACTCATAAATTTTATGGAGCCAGTAGATCCTTTGCCCTGTAAAAAATATTACACTGTTTAGATTCTTAATTAAATTATTATTGTTGCTATTATTATCGCTTTGTCAAATGTGTCTGAACATGTTAGCAGACATGTTTTTTCTTCAGACAGAAACTAGGTCTCAGCAACATAAGTATTTCTGTAATGATGTATGTTATGTTTTGGTGCAAAGAGAACATCATAACTCAAATTATTAAATGCCTTATAGAACCTGCTTGCTCATATAAATCTACCACCTGCCTAAAAATACAGATATCAACATTTTTGCTCAAGTTGACAGTTTTTGTGAAACTTGACATGAATATCATGTCTTTGTAAACCGCTGCCCTTTGGTACCTTCCGTCATCACAAGTACAGTAGAGTCCCGTTTATCCGACATTCTGTTTTATCGGACCGCGCGTGCTTACGTTGAACAACAAAGGAAGGCGACCTCTCAGACACTGGCGCCATCTTGTCACAAAGAAGAGGAAGGAGGTTCAGAAGCAAATACCCATTACTGATTTCGGAAACAAACTCTTTCATTTACAGACTTACATTATGTTAAATTCTGTTTTTGTTTTTGAGATTTTTTTTCATTTGATGTCGTATTATATTTTCTTCAGATTGTGTTATAAATTGGGTTGATACTTAACCTAGTGTTTTTAATTGGTCTTCCGTATTATCCGACATTTTCGATTTTCCGACAGTCCTTCGATCCCGTTTAGGTCGGTAACCGGGTCTCTACTGCACCAACATTAAGATCGTGTGAGATTTTGATGTGGGAACATCAGTACCTTTCAATTTTGAAATTGTTCGTCTTCAAAATGTGGATCACGGAACGTAAAACCCATATGGTGCCTTAGTATAAACGCGTGTAGTGATAAACGGTACTTTGGAAACTCCAAAGAACAATATGCCAACGGCGAGAGCTTTAAACATTTTTTTAGATTCCTGTACACTGTCTTACTCTCTACTGTCAGATTTTAAGTATTGTGATAAAGAAATGCTTACCAGAGTTGAAAGAACGACTGCAAGGCACATCATAACGCCATTCAAAGAAAAGAATATGAAGAGCAGTGTACCGAAGATAGCGTCCACGTCTTCGACGTATCTAGAATATAGAACTTAATCATTATCAGTGCTTTACATAAGATGTTCGTTATTTATGAAGTAGGAACTTCACTGACACAAGATTTATAAGGACTTTACGAAGTCCATCTTTTATATGTAAGTAAAATTCTTGTTTCCTTCTTCTCTCGGTGTGGTCCGAATTGCTAGGTGGCCGCATAATGCATAAAACGATTTTTATAAATCACTGTTTCTAATGGTTTTATACGGTAGTAGCAGAGTAACTGGTGAAAAACTGAGAAATACTTACATTTGTTATGTCTTCTGTACTCGAAAGATTGTCATATTCTTCGTCATTCGGTAGGCGTCATTGAATATAAGAGAAATAATTATTATTCGTAAACCAAAATATCTTCTACAGTAAATAGTTTCAAAGAGAAACTTTGACAACTGAACGTCTGGCAACGGTATGCGTCGCGAGGCTCTCTTTGCTTTTTTCGTTATCCTCATTCGTTGTCTCGACATCGAGCGTCTCTACGATCGGCACCAATTATCCGTCCCTAGATATTACTTCGCTATAATCGAAAACTTCAGTCGGCTTTGGACGATACGCATCACGAAGATCGTTGTCCGTGAAGTAGCGCCGAGTTATATGACGTCCTGAGGGGGTTTTTTTCCACTTTATTCGGATAGTTGCGTCGGCGTCTGGACGAAAAGCCTCAGGTTAGGTTAGGTTGCGTTAATGTTGGTCTGGTTAGAGCAGCGTAGATTATATTCTGTTAGGTTATGTTAGGTTCGATTAAATTAGTTTATGATGGGCTAGTTTTAAGTGCAGGAACTAAATGCAAGTGTCCCTGAAAAAGGGAAGAATGAAATCTAGCGGCTAAGTGTTTAGTTAGTACTGCAACTTCAGGTTCAGGAGCTACCGGGTTCATATCTCGGCACAGAGATGAACTATCCTAACTGTCGTTTCTCAGATATTCTGGTAAATTCAAGTTTGTACATTCAATAATGCCAAGACCGCTTGCTTCTATATCCTTTTAAATTCTTTGTGTATTAATCTCTGAGCTTCTGACAGCGTCATTAAATACACACATAATACATACGTACGTGATACATACACACACAAACACATACACGTAACATAATTTACTTACTGAAGAAGGGCTTGGTGATATTTCACGCAGTTAACTAAGTAGTCTTCAGCTATTGGGATACTCGTTATATGCCGAGGATCCAAGGAGTGATATTCTTCCAGTTGCGAATTTTTCTTCCTGTTGCTATCCGTTTCATCTTGACCAGAAAGCTTTGAAAGCATGTCCGTCGCGAAGCCCGTCCCGCCATCAAGAAAACTCCGGATTCCATTTTGTTCGGAACTCTTTGTGTTGTCCGATGACGTTATGTACTGATCAATATCTTCCAACAGTGTGGCGAGTACTTTAAAATGAGCTGCCGTGTAAATAGTAAGTGCGTAATACATCGAGTTGTATCCTATATTATCAGTAAGTAAATTTATTATTAAAACCACTTGATACGTATAAATGAAATGGTAAGTTGGATGTTCCAAGGCGCCTGGTGGTAGCCACATTCTGTAACTTAAATGCTCCCAATGTATTTTATCTTCGCCGTCTTTTTCCTTCGCATTATGTATGTGCCAAAAAATATTTGGAATTGCCAACCAGAGAAATCCTGTTATAACAATTGAGATTATAAATATCAATGTGTATTGTCTAATCTTCTTTTTAGCGTCACTCATGATGAGTGTGTGTTTCGTTTCTAAAGGAAGTTTGCTTGTGAATTCCGCAAAGGCCTCGTTGGTTTTTAGGACCAGGTGCTCCAAAGCCTTTCTCTGAGTCAGTAAGTAACTTGAGATGGAACAATGAAGAAGTGCTGCTATAATTGTGAAAAATGTGTCTGTAAGTTCTGTTATATTTTCAGATTCCAAATACAAAGCATAACACTGGGCACTGACTGATGGTACATACATTAGAAGACTGCATACTGAGTACAAGTTAAACATTCGTAGTTTCCATGGGGAGGATCTTATATTTTCGTTTGGCAGGATCGCTCCGTATAGAAAACATTTCAGTTGTATGTCCAGAATTCCGCCTGATGACTCTTCATGTGGATTATTTCTTGAAGCTCGAAATACTCCAAAAACCATTTCTGGAATTTATTAACGGTTAAACATGTTAGTGAAATCAGTATTTATATGAAGCTGAGATGTTGCTCCATGGTGTAGTCTAGTACAGTGGTATTCAACCTGGGGTGCACGTACCCCCAGGGGTACGCGAAGCTATCTTAGGGGGTACGTGAAATTTAAAAAAATATATATATTATTTTATGATAAACACTGAATAATCAGTAATGTAATTTATTTAATTTATTTTAGATGTAGATTATATACACTTGAATTAAACACCAACAACTTTGGGGGTACAAAGTTGAAGAAAAATTATATCTGGGGGTACGCGAACAAAAAAGTTTGAATACCACTGGTCTAGTATATCTTGATCGTCATTCATCGCCTTGCTGATGGAAGCAGTGAACTCCTGCCAAAAGTCGATTAGTATCTACCAGGCGACACGGAGCAGCATCCCAGAAGACTGACATCTTCATACTCGCCACTGTGAGAACCTGAAACCTCACCTAGTATTCATTTTATTTTTATTTCGTGTTTCTAGGAAGAATTTGATGTTTTGATTGGATTAATATGCCGTTAGTGTGATTTGAAAGCAAATTATATTTAGTTCTGACGGTGGCAGCTGCGGTAGCAAGACATTTAAACGATACTATGGTGGCGCCTATTGTGGGGTTATGGTAGAAATTTAATGAATTTTGAACTTTCAATACAGTTTGGAAAGACAGTGTCGCAACAAATTGTATTAATTTTCAACGAAAATAGATTTATTCCAGTCTCCATTGACAGCCATGCGCTACTTAACACACGAGTATAATAGGAAAGTGTCTATAAACTATTTGTTATGAACGAGTCAACATAATGATATACAACTTGAAACTCGGACTAGCCCTTAGTGAGATTAATATGCAGTAAAATTATGCGTACGGAGCAGAAAACTGAAAGAAACATTTTATTGTCGCATTTATATGTGATTAGAATACCAAATATTAAAGTATGTAAGAAGAAAAACGCACGCATAATATCAATTAATAATATATGGCAGAGAAAGAAAAAGAGTCTAAAGATTTAACATTAACTGGTCTAATAGCACGTTTTTGTTTTGTTTTTTAGTGTAAAGAATGTATTATATAGCTCCGTTAAAAACGTTGTCCTGCCATTTTATTTTAATGCTGCTTGTCTTAAGCACTGATTGATAAGATTCGGAGAATTAAGAATGTAACTAGCACTAGTACTAACGAACGTGACTGTAACAATCGATGCCAGTTTTCACATCCTGTAGATAATATTACAGACATTGATAATGTTGTTAGATTTTGGGAATTAACGACATGAAGTAGATAGTGGTACAGTTCAAAAAACTTTTTCTCTGTAGTGTTTATATTAATTCATTTTAATTTACTACACACAACTTTATACTCACGTTGTGTAGTTAACGCTACTCAAATCGATGCTCTAGGATCTTCAGGTGGTCACTTTGACACTATTTCGTACATTTTTTAAACCAGATAATCATAATGTGAATTTGATACAAGTGCTTCAAAACTCGTTATGAAAAGTCTACGATATACAGAGTGACAAAAACGTCCCTGTGCACATGCAAGATCAGATGTTAGAATTGTCTGAATTAATTCCCAGATCTTGCAGGCGCACAGGGTCTTTTGAATCACGCCGTACGTAGTGAATAGACAGGGATTTGTATAATTATAAATACGATTAATCTGAGATAATTCGTAGGTTTGTGCTTGTATTAGGCTGTTGGTACACACGGTACTGGGGATACTGGGAACGACCCGCTCTTCATGTGCCTGAGCACTGCGGGTCCCAACTTTTCGTTGGCTTGATCTATAGACATTCGGTAGGACTCCTTGGACGAGGGATCGGCCCGTCGCAAGGCCTCTACCTGTACACAGGACAGCACAACACAGAAAAACGCAGACAAACATCCATGGCTTGAGTGGGATTCGAACCCACGGTCCCAGCGACCAAGCTACACAAGACTCACGCCTCAGACCCCGCGGCCACACAGTAGTAGTGATATTTACCTGGATCGGACAGACTTTGAATTAGAGTACTATTTTTATTTGTGTTTGCAATTCCGATAGCTTAATCTGAAAGCAGCGGTGGAAGTGAACGCCACGACTGGTTGGCCTTGTTTCAGAATGATTTGTCTTTGAGGGTTTTCTTATGTTTTACCTGAAACAGTTACCTGCATGTTTCTTTACTTATTCATGCTTAAAATTAACATGTGTGGATAAGTTTGTCGTGACATAACTGCTGGCGACTTCTTATTCTCTTGCATATTTATAGATAAGGAGCTGGAAGACACGTATATAATAAGTTATTACTGACCTAATAAATAGAGAGCCAAGTATTTATGAATATGAAGATACTTGCTGGAATAGTGTTCCAAACAGTCAGCCTCAGAACGTACGTCCTTTAGAATTTGTATTCCATATTTTGTTATGCGTCTGCATCAAAATACATTCCTATTTTACCACTGGTATCACACTACTTTGAGGCAAACTGATATGCAAGTTCGATACATTTCTACATCAAAATAACTTTTAGATGTGTTAAGAACGCATTTATAAATTTACTTATGACTATCAGAAAGTTGTAGTCACATCTATCAATCTACAGGCAACAGTGTCTAACTATGGGGACGGTTTTGATTAAATTCGGTTTTATATTTATCAGCGGTAGGCTTAGTATTGCAAACGCACACCAAATTATATTAAATAATTTTGACTTGGAAATGTTTAGTTTGTTTTAAGGGTGACTATACTTACAATCCTAACTGAACTGTTTTATATATTTATATATATATATATATATATATATATATATATATATGTGTGTGTGTGTGTGTGTGTGTGTTTGTTTCTTTGTTTGTTTCTTTGTTTCTTTTAGTGCATTGAAAATTCTGATATACAACACGACAATAAGCAGCCAACCAACTCCAAGAAAATATCCATCTTTTGGGTTGTTGCGCCGTGAAGTCTAGTGGAAGTTTGCAGATGTTCTGAGATGCTTCCCGTCTCTGAAACGACGGCAAACTTCTACCAGACTTCCTCAGCATCTAGTTCTCAAACGTCATCAGTGACTATCTAACAATTTTCGTCGTACTCCCATTCTGGTTCCACAGGTCAAATATAGGCTGCTCTTTTACGATCTGTCAATACTATCTTATTTGGTATCCTCTTTAAGGTATTCTCACTCGATGCTATGTAGGCTTAACTATTTAACATTTTTCGTTCAAGAATTTTATCCGTTTTTATTCATTGAGACTAATTGTTCAGGCTGTACATTGAGAAACCAGAGCTGAATGTAAGAAACAAAAATATTTCAGTCTTGACACACTAATAAATGAGTATGAAACTAGTTGAAAAAAACAATGAAACAATCATAACATCTGTTAAACCTTTGTTAACAACGCATTGCAACAAGGTAATTCAATGTCTGAAAATAAGTGTACGAGGAACGAAGTTTCACAGAATAAAATATGAAAGTAAAAGTCTAAATTATGAATAAAGTCTTGTAATTAAGGCGGGGTAGCCTAATAGAGACGGTTGTTAAAGGTTTATGTACACTTGTATTTAATTTTCTCAGAACGCATCAATTCCGTTTTTGAAATGTAAAACTGCGCCATGAATGGAAGCTTGCTTTAGTGTCATAGAATTTACGATGGTTACCAAATTTGTAGCGAGTATATGAACTGGTACAGTGGAGTCTGTGTTGCCTTATCTGGTAACCATATTCTGTAGCAGAAATATTTCCACTGCCCTTCATCATAATTATTATTTGTTACGCTTCGAATAAATCATAAGATAAAAGGAAATATAGTCCAAAAAATATAAGCAGTTGTTGATAGTACTGCCCTAGTTAAGATGCCTGTTGTACCGCAGACATAATTGCCTCTCTTGTGTTTACTCAAGATTCTAGCATATGCTTCAGAACCGTGAAGAATGCGTACACCTTATTCCCTACCTGAAAAAGAAGAGAAATAAGCCACTTTACTGACTACGGTCTCAGTAACATTTCCTTTATACATAGAGAACACACATGAAGGATTGTCTTCTGGGTTGTTTCGCCCTGATGATGGAGGCAGCAAGGACCTCTGAAACGTCGGCAAACTTCTACCAGACTACACGGCGCAACAACCCAGAAGACAGCAGTCTTTAGAGAACACACATGTACGCTGAAGGCATGAATCTATACACTGGTCTTACATCAGCGAATGTCTGCAAGGATACAATGTAGAATTTTCCTGCCGTAAGTCGTACTGGATACTGGGAGCGTAAGATGATCATGTGCAGAAGTTTCTTGACTCTAGTCGAGCGATTGTACCAGCTGGAGTTGTAGGCAGCGTACTTGACAGCAAGGCTCTTGTAAAGTGCACAATGGAAGCACATTGCATTATTAGGCGATACACTGACCTTTGTGTTTTTTTGTTAAAATTGTTCAAGGCGAAATATACATCTGAATACACTGTAAAGTCGACCCAAAGTCTGACATAAACAGAATCGACATAGATCTGTCATCCAACTGATATAACCTGCTACCTATATTACCAGGGCGATCGCCCTGGCAATGGAGGCGGCGAACACCTCTGAAACGTCGATAAACTTCTACCAGACTAAACGGCGCGACATCCCAAATGACAGTCGTGTTCATACACGCCGCCGTTAGAACGTGAAATCTTGTCTAAATTTTTGTTGATTTTCACTCAGTTCCTAATTCAGATTTTAATGTCCCAGTCGCGAAATGCAATATTGTACGAAACTAACCTGCTCGGACAGATAATCGCCATACCAGCAGATCATCAGAGGCCAGGCAATTGTGTCGACGACACTGGTGAAGAATTTGAAGTTTCCGTCGCTGAGGCCCTTAAAGGGAAATGTAGACCCTTAAGATATTATCACAATACGCATGTTTGTTTATCAGTATAAATTTTTCTCCTGTAAATGTTCTTAAAATTTGTTTTCGTTGTATTACATAAGGTAAAGCAAAGAGACAGTTGAACAAAGAATCCTAATTTTTAGAATAGTTGAGAAATCATTGGATTAATAATGTATTCTACAATAATCAGTTATGTAAGGAAAATAGCTATAGATCGTTTTTAATAAATTTTTTAAACCCCGTCTTTTTTGCCATCTCTCGTAGGGTAGGTAAGAAGACGCAATATGGGTACGAGAGATGGCTTATCGGAAAAGACGTGTTTGTAACCCGTAAGAAAAAGATCCATTTAAGGTACCGTAATTGTATATGTTTCTAAAAACGAATTACTACCGCTTTGTAAATCTTGTTGCGTTCAAATGTCAAGATTCATATTTTGCTTTTATACGAATTAAATATAGAAATTAAAACTTTGACTTGCAACACCTGTCCATGAAATTATAGTGTTTAAATCACGCAAAACTGCACACATTAGTAAATGAATTGATCAACGTATACTTTCTTTGTTTCTCGCACTGCGCTGACCGCTATTGCTGTCGCGGGCTGTACCTTACAGTATTATCATTGTGGTTTTCGATGATTAAAGTTTAGAAATCATTTTCTTCGTTACTATGCCTAATAATTCTTAATCAGTGTGTGTGGAACTGGGCGACACTGAAGCTTCGTATGAAGTATTCCACATCATGTCTATAAATACTGTACTTTCAGTCAGATTTCTTTAATACATTTATATTGACGTCTACACAATTCTTATACAACAATAAATTACATTAAATATATCCATTGATTTTCAATGTTGACGTTTCAGAAACTTTGACCGCGTAATTTATATAGAGCACAAACAAATACACTCAGTAGAATATCAGTTTATAATTATAATCGATTACGAGTTTGTGAATTGTGAATCACTTACCAGTGCTAATTGAAAGGCCGAGAAGCAAACCATTGCCTCACTCCCGAGGAAGAAGACTAAAAGTACGGGACTCAGAAATGCGTTGACTTCGGCGCAGAAACTGGAATCATATTTGTATTTTGTTAGATATTTTTGCTTGTCGCCTTAGATTTTAATACAATAGTATTATCTTCTTTTTTAAATCAAAAAGAACATTACATGTTACGAATTTTCGTATATAATAAATGTTTATTATTACAGTTAATATATTCAAATACGTTTCATAATGAAGATTTTTACCATAAGAGAACGTTAATTTAAGGTGTTTGAGAACAGTATGATGAGAATGTTTGGACCTAAGTGAGATGAAGGTAGGAGAATGGAGAAAACTGCATAGAGAGGAGCTTAATTTTTACTTCTCGCCAAATGTTAATGGGTAATAATATTAAGGAAATTAGATGGATAACGTATATAGTACGCATGGGAGAAAAAATATCTATAAAGTTTTTGGCCGGACAACCGAGAGGCTACTTGGAAGACCTGTGAACAGATGGTAGAAAAATATTAAAATTAATCTTAAGTAAATAGGGTTGTTGTTTGTGGATTGGATGCATTAGTCTTGTACAGGGGTCAGTGTCGGGCTTACACACTGATGAACAGTCTGTGTTTGAATCGGACCGCTTATTTGAAGTCATAAATATAGATAATTAAGAATATGCACCGTATAAGTCGCTTATGCATGACACTTAGTACCGGTATTTATTACTAAATGTTTGATTTAGGAATGTCTCATTTAAACAAATCTGTTATACTCACTTGAGCAGTGCCTGGTGATACTTTACGCATTCGATCAAATACTGGTAAATCTTATCATCCCGCAGTGAATCGCTTGTAGTTTGTTCCCCCGATTCGTTTGACATGAAGATGTTTTCGGCCCATTGACTGGATGCTGCTTCAGACGTTTCGGTGGTGTAATCACCACCCTGGAAACCACTTTTTGTTGCTTTTCCATATTCACGCCGAACATTGTGTCTGCCAGAAACAATTTCCTCTGGGATCGGTGGGCCAAATATTTTATCATCTAACGAAATAATGTTACGTTTAGAGGTTACTATTTCAGCTTTTGGGATTCCTAAGCCTTTATCCGTCGCTTCTTTTGTCTGAGGGAACATCTCATCAATGTCTTCTATGCAAGAAGTTAATATCTTGAAGTGGGTTGAAATGTTAAACATGAATATGAAGAATATTGTATTTGATCCTGTCAGATTGCTGTCTACAACGTACGCTGCCACTGAATCAAATACATAGACTAGTTCATATACAGGGAATTTGTCAATGTTTGGTGGTAGCCACATTATTAAGCCAAAGTATTTTAAGTATTCGTCTTTTGAATCAAGAGATTCGTCTATTTCTTTATCTGTTGACGTCAGTACATCGAAATACCTTACGATTATAGGTAGAAAGCCCCATGCAAATAGCACGATCCAACAGACAACCAGCAAAGTCCATATCAGCATGGAAGCCTGTTTTGAAGCCTCCCTGATTATGGGCACATGTCTGCAGGCTGATCCAACTTTTTCTATATATGGTACGAAGTGAGTTTCCAGCGATTCGAGAAGTCGAATCAACTGTTTCCGGTGGAAAACAAAATATGCAGCAACAGTTCCGGTATGGACGAACAGTGCTATTTGGAAAACTAGTCCAGTCACCATTTCAAATTTGTTTCTGTGCTCGTAAAGAGCCATTATTTGAGTAATGATATGTGGTATAAACCAGAAGAGAGTAAGTGTTGTAAATATATTGTAGAGAAAGGATTTACAAGTATTTCGTGCAATATTTGCTGGAGGCAAAATTCCACAGAGGTGTAATGGTTTGAGTTGCATACCCAACAAGTTTAGTCTCTTAGATTCTCCTTCTTGTTCAAATAATGAATCTTCCAATTTGGAATTAATTCCTGTACCGATTGTGCCTGACATTCTCCTGAAATATCTTTAACTTCAACAGATTCTAATTCCCTGTTCACACTTAGCCGAATTTTAGCTCCGGATGATATATAAAGTACTGAACTGAGTGACGTAGATAGAATGAAATTTTGAAATTGGTTATGCTTTTCTTTAATTTTTTCCATTGTGTTACCTACATGGTTCCGTTTTAATCTAACATGCATGCAGATACAATCTAACCTAATATGTGATGAATAGACAGATTCCGATATATCTAACTACTCACTCCATACAAAGAAAATTAATCACTCTGATTAAAGAGTTATACACAAACGTTTATTCAGGCTGCGTGTTACTGTTCTTGGAATTTGCCAATTAATTATTGTATTATTTCATTTGATGTTAATAAGCCAAACTTAGACCGCAAACAGATTGTTCTAGACGTACATATGTTACCCTTTGTAATTTTGTAGTAACACAAAGAGTCGCACAGGAATCCATTGAATGAAATTCGATTTCTTTCATCTATCCTATAATTAATTTGCCGACAAGTACTTGTTATATTGTTTTTCAAAACTATAAGAAAGTAATACTGTCGTACATCTAAGGCAATTTATGCATCAGTATTCCAAGAAATTTGAAATTAACGCTGAAAGTAAAAAATATGAGTGTTTGATGTCTTTGATCAGATTATTAATAGACAGCTTTATACTACGAACTTCTTCCTTTAAAATTGTATTATATCTCGCTTACAATATTTCTGAAACGCAATTGAAATTTTAAACTATAAAAGTTGAGTTTTTTTCTTTTCCAAAATATTTCCTTTAGCTCTCAGTATACATTTGTCGAACACGAAGATCTCGAGACAATGTTACTCATACCACCTAAAACACAGACGGGAACGCGTAGATGCTGTTGGTTTGATAGTCATGGCCTCTGAGTGTTAGGAGCCTCGTTATGCTAATTGCATATAATTTTCATTGACCAGTCATGAGAATTTAAACTAATTGATTATAAAGATTATAATATTATGGAGCTGACTGCAGAAATAATATATTGATTACTATATGTTGTCCTAATTGGTCCATGTCGGAGAGTAACTGGACCATGGGGGCCCAGCAGATAGGCTTTTTGTCCTATTTCCCCTACCCCCTTCAACTGAAGACTAGCAAAATCCAGTTTGCAAAACATTGTAATTTTTTAATTTGTATGATGGATATACTCTTAAAGAACAATTTACGTATTTCAAACTATTTATTAGCTAAACTCAAATTAAAACAGAAACTACGCTAGTTCTGAAATAATATTTTTTTCCCGATTTTGTAAAATATATAATGTAAAAGTGACTACAGTCTGCGGGCCGCCATTAATTATGCCTCGGACGGGAAACTATCTGTGATCGTTGGCTGATAAACGCTGCGTTAGATGATAATGACGTAATGATTATGGCTGTCTACTTATTTGACGCCGAATCTTCGCTGAATAAAACTTATTCTAGGGTTAAGGACACTCCGTTTGTTAATCAATTCAGCATTCACCACTGTCGTAAAATTTATTCCTAGTCCTTGCTACGTGATATCATGTCCCCCAGTTTTGCTTATTCAGCCTTTTTCCGGCTGTCATCCCGAAATTCTGAGGCACTGTTCGTAACAAAATTACATTCGCTTTTTTATAAGTTAAATTGTAGAATAAACTTCAAAATACAAGCTCATTCAAAAAAATAACATAATAAAATAAAATTACTTCAGGAGGCAATGTGAATAAATCAGTTTAAACTTCCCAGTTCTGTTCTTTACGGGAAATTTCTTGATGGATGATATTCGAAGCAACGGGACCGCGTAGTTGACTTCACAAACACTTCAGTATCTGGTCTGCAATATTAATACAACTTTTCTGTTCAGTGTAAATTAAATACTTTGACCTTTAATTAAGTAGAACGGAACAATTACAAATTAGTCAGAAAGAATATTTAATTTGTTGTTCTAGGTTGAACTGTGGAGGAATTATTAGACGAGGAAAGTGAACTTGCGTTGTAGCTTCTGGTAATTACGAGAAACAGGCATGTAGTTGTCCATGCAAATGTGACATACTTACATAGGGGCTATGTGTGTGTGATAAAAAGTCAGTGTTTACTACGTCAAATGAGGGGAGGACGGAAATAATTTGAGCATTTGAGAAGAAGGTGGGAACATCTCATAGAAGGATAAATTATTTATTTGCTCATATTAAATAAATACAGACATGTTATTTGTTTTGGTATAATCTGTTCAAGTTCTTCTAAAGACACAGTAATCACAATATGAGATCACTCTAGAATTGTATTACTTACTTGCAGAAATAAAATTCAAGCGACGCAAAATGAAAGTTTCCTTCGTCCTGTTGAAATGTTGTCGAACGTACCGCGGGACTTGGTCCGTTCTTGTACCCTGCATAGAGTACGTCGCGGTCGATCGTACTTGTTATAGGGCATGGTCAAGCTGAAACTTTCGGGGTTTAAACTAACCTTTCTGTGTCGTGCGACAAAACAAAGAAACAACAATGGAAAAATAAATACAGAGTTGGTCAGCGTTCTCTTTGCCGAATGCTTGGTCGTATAGAGAATATGTACATATCATAAATGATTAACTAATTAACTAACTTTATGGAGCAGAGTACTCTGTGAGAAACTACCAGCATCTTAAATTTTCAATAAAATCCTCGTCTTTTATGAACCTCAAAGTTCCTCGTCGTGCTCACAACAACCCATCGATTTTTACACCGTCCGAGTCATCTTTGCAGAATAAGAAGCCACATTTATCAACTCTCCCATACGTGCTACATACATTGCCCATCTTATTCTCTTTGAGTCCATCATTCTAAAAATATATGGCGAAGAGTACAAATTATAAAGCTCCTCGCTGAAATTTTCTTCCTCGTATTAAATCCTTTATCTTAGGACTAAATAATCCCCTGGCAACCTGTAAAAACCAACACAATAGAGAAAAACATATTTCTGTGTGTTTTAGTATTTACGATTTTTAAACAGGTGACAGGAAGACAATATATTCTGAACTCGTGATAACAATCATTCCCCAAATTAATTTGATCGTTGTTAAATTTATTTATGAATGTAATTTTGATCACAAATAATACATAACATAACACTGCCATCGTTGTGGGAAAAAGTTGCCGAACATTGTATGTTGTTACAAAATTATCACGTGTAATTGTTCGATCCAACAACGAAAATGAAATAACACGTTTTGTCGTAAAAAGAAGAAGAAACATACGCCCTATGCATCTTTCTCGTAATAAAAAAGTCGGTTTTAGGTCCATATTCTTAAATTACCATACTTGAATTTTATTTATTTATTTATGTTTTGGTTTTTAAGCTGAGCTGTGTATGCAATAAACTCTTCATAATTAAACATTCGTGTGACGACCCAGTTTCAGTAAAAGATTGCCTATTGTAGCAGCACGTACACGACCTATGTTATTATATGCAACCGGTAATAACTGAATTATGAATAAGTGCGTGTTCAGGGCACGTAAATTTCTGAACGCAGATCGATCAGTTAACATCTCTCATATACGTATATAGCCACTATTATGGACGAATTCGCAAAGGAAATATTTTTGTCATTTTGCAGCACACGCTTCTGCAAAAATTAATAAAACTTAATGCAATGTTCTTACAAAAAAAACGCAACATGAATTTTCCAGAGCATTCTGCTTTCAGATGCTTTTATGGTATCCGGCAGTTCATGATTGTGCTCGCAAGAGCTCGCCACTGATCCCTACCTCAACCACAGTAATCTAGTTTACACCCTCACACCGTATTCCATTTTAATATTATCAACACGTTCCATGTAATATTGTCTCTTCAGGAATTTCGATTATAATTCTGTACGTATTTCTCACATTTACTATGCGTGCTTTATGCCCATCCCATCTCATCCACCTTGATTTTACCAATGTAATAATATTTGGTGAGTAGTACAAATTAATCGAGTAACACACACGTTGCAAGTTACTTTTTCAAATACAGTTCCGTGGCCTTTATTTCTGAATATTCCGCGTGCAATAATATCTAGTCATTTATATTTATAACATTGCATAGTGAACAGACTCATGTGGTGTATGTGAAGCAAAACTTTGTTGCGAAATGTTGGCGTTCGTGCAGGAGTGTCGGAGAAGTTAACAGGTGATTTACTTTTGTTTCGATTCTCAGGAATGTTTTATTATACGGCTAGTTCTTTAACATTGTCTTTCTTGTCTTTCCATGACTTCACTTCTCGTTCATCCGTTTCAGGAGTGTAAAGTAGGCGTACACTTTGTTTCCTATCTGAAAAAATAAATAAAGCATTTTATGTCACCGAGATTTTCAAGCCAATATTAATTTATAAGTGTTAGTCAATGTAACACGGTCGATATGAACTCTATGCCCCTGCTTAAGTAAAAAAGTTAAGTAATTCGTTTGATTAAACATATATATTCTCTAAATTTGACTGAACTTTGCCACTTGCAGCGATTATTTAGCGTTGCATGACTACTATTCAAGATGACTACAGAGGGGCGTAGTCTTTTTAATGTACATTACCAGCGTTCCCGTTCAGGTACTTACGAGACTGAAATAAACCTCACAGCAGACCCTACCGGGCTTCGAACCCGGTGTCTTTAGAATGCTTGTAGGGCTGTTTCTAGCTGTTATTTTCTAATATTCATTGCAACCTAAGTCTTACATCAGCGAAAGTTGCCAGCGACACGACGTAGAACCTTCCAGCGGTGAGTATCACGGGTTTCTGAGCCCGCATAATGACAGTCCTCAGGAGTCTGTTGAAGCTGGGTGATCGGTCGTACCACTGGCACCCGAAGGCCGCCCGGCTCACGGCAGCGCTCTGGGACAACAAGGGATTCAAAATATACAGAATTTTTCAAGAATATTTATAAACACATGGTTAATATTCCGTATAACATATAATGCGTGTTTGGGGACATTCTGCGTTGAAGCAACGCAACATCTGAGCCTTGAGTAAAGTTGCTTTTCAATTAATTGAATGGAATAACATTTGCTCATGCAATATATGCCGATTTTTCATCTGTTAACTAACTCAAAAGGCTTAGGCCAACGTGAGAGTAGAGTAAGGGCTCTAAGTAATACGGTGCAAAAAGAGCGGAAACCAAGCAAAAACGAAAATTCTTCCAAAGGAAGTTATTATAGACAGACAGACAGATACATAATTTGATCGAAATCTGTCAATAGACGTGGACAAAGGGATGGACGGACACGTCCGAACTCTTTTTTTTGAAAGGCACAGTAAACTGCTTCTGCATTAGGTTACTGTTAAAATGTGTTCATACATAAAGTGCAAGTGTTTGGTGGTGTGTGAGGAACTCGGGGTGTGTTGTGAATCGCGTCGTACCTGCTGCATGAGTTCATCGCCGTACGTGCATACTACCAGTGGCCAGATGAAGGCCAGTATAACGCTGGTGAAGAACTTGAAACTGCGCTCATCAGCCTGACCCTGAAATGCACAGAATCTTCTTAATTTGAAAAAAAAAACTGAGGCAGGTTAATGCAAGTCTGCAATAGTACATGATGGATTAAACGTTTTTAGAAGATGGCTGTCTTCTTACTTACCGCCGCGAGAACCTCAAATTTCAATCTTCCTGTTTATCATTAAGTAACAATCAGAAAGCTGAGGCAGATGCTGTCTGCACTCCTTCCAAACATTCTCAGTCACCGAACTGATTAAATGATTACGCTAGCAACGAAGAACCTATCAAATAAAATATAAACTGACTTTTATCTAAAAAAAAGGTGGTTCAAAATTACGGCACTGTCCCCGATTGTGAGACGTTTGGTTCAGTCTCGGTTTAATGATGGCGGCGGTAAACACCACTGAAACGTCGGTGATCGTCTATGAGGGTACATCGCGCTACTCGCCGCCGGAAGAAAGCGAATTCTCACAACTTCCTAAAAACAGTAATTTCATAATATCTACGCGATGGGCAAAGTCCAAAAGAACAGTTTGATCACATAAGTATGTTCTCTAAATGTTTAGCGATACTTTTTGATATAAAACAAGTACAAACGAATGTTTATACGTTGATCATGATGAATACCTAAGCGAAGTTACACTGCTTACCAACGCTAATTGGAAAGTAGATAAACACATCATAGCCTCGCTGAAGACAAAGAAGATGAGAATGACTGGACTCAGGAATTTATTCATGTCTTTTGAAAACCTGAAAAATAAACACATTAATCCCTTATATACAGCAGCAGCTAGCAGTAATTAAACATCTGCATGTGGTGTGGTGTTGAGGAGGCAATGCATTGATAAGTTGAATCACAATACAGTCCTGCGTCTACTTACTTGATAAGGGCCTGATGAAATTGAATGCACTCAATCAAATACTGCAGCAGAGAATATTCACACTTCTCGATGTCCGAGGTCTCAGGGTTTTCTTCAGTGTTCCATCGAGGGCTTTTCGTTATATTAAAATCATTAGGATATCTCAGATCAAATGCCTTATCTCTTCTGCCGGGCACAACACTGTACTGTGGCCCTAGCGATCCTGAAATGTGTCCCTGAAAATTACCTTCATGTGGCATTTCTGCGTTTTCAGATCCGGAAACGTAGTTGTAATTACCATCTTCCGTAGACAGATCCACATCTGTCGAGTGCTCCATTGTATTCCGTCGTCGTCCACGCCCGGAGTTGTGTAGTCTCTGCACGAATAAATCGACGTCTTCAAAAGCTGCACACAGTATCTTAAACTGCGTTGTAGTGTGAAAAGCGAAAGCGAACATCAACATGTAACATCCTGTTATGTTACTTACAACTGTATAAACTGCAATAACATGAAACACGTGCATGAGTTCGTAAGTAGGAGACTCGTTAACATTTTCTGGAAGCCACATCGTAAGTCCGAAATATCTTCCCCTGTCATTAGTCAAATCCCTTGGTTCATCATCTGTGAGATATTCCAGATAACCTAAAATACATGGAATACACCCCCATGCAATCTCTACAGTAAAACATAATCCAAACAGTGCGCGTGTGATAACTGCTGATTTTCGAGTAGCTTCCTCGAGTATGGCATTTCGTCTCGTTGGCGATCCGATTTTGTCCATGTGACCAATAAAACCGGCCTCTAGAGTGTCAAATAACTTGATTAATTCTGTTCTGTTCCATACAAAATAGAAAAATATTATTCCTGTACTTAAGTAGCATGATACTTGAAACAAGATTGCAGTTGCTACTTCGATGTCATCCAGACGTTGGCAGAGCGCGATCAGCTGAAGAGTAATTGCAGGAAGAAACCACACAAGAGACAATGCAGTGAATACGTGATACATCATCGTCTTGCAGCGGCTGCCTGAAGTATTTGCGGGCGGCAAAATGCCGGACAAATTAAATGCAATGAGTTGCAAGTGAAGCATTTTCAATCTTCTCGGATGTTCTTCTCCGTGAGAATTAAGTATTTGATTTTCTCTCTTTTCCGACATTTCAACTTATCTTGATTCCTCAGTTGTCGTTTAGACTAAAAATGAAAAGGGTATAAACGCCTTATTAAATTTTTATTGCTACATATTTATTGGCGTTTGCAAGGCGTGAACCTTTGGTCCCATTATTGCACAACGATGGGTTCCAAAAATGGAACTTAGGTCTTTATGTTGCCAAAGACGCTACAGACAGACATGGACGGTCCATACAGTGTCCTCCGCTTATGCCAGAGCGTGAACAAAGCCGAAAACTAATTTTTAACAACGACTGTGTGCACATGACGTTTTGAATTGCAAGTTGTGTGTATAAAAACCAAACATTCTTCAGCTTGCAAACATTTCTAGAAGTTACTTTATTAATATTACTGTTTATCTTTGTCAGATTCTGTAATAATTTACGTAATGGACACACGCTTGTAACTACGTACGGATCGTAGTAATGAAATACACTTTGTGTTCTCAGAATGCGTAACTAGATTTGCTGTAAGTGAAAGATCAAAGCACACATTTGTGTTCTATGAGTAGTTACATTAACTTCACTTTAAAAGGAAAACAATGTCATGTTGTGTAGGGTACCGTAAAAAGGACAGCATAACTGAATCCACCGGAACGAAACACTGGCTCCCAATTTTCACACAATTATTACTTTGAAATTGTTCTCATATAAAAACGTTACGTGTAACATCTCTGCATATTTTAGGAACTGTGACTTCGTAACCGGTAACCAACTTATCGCTCTGGGGCAGTGGATGAATATATATATATGTGTGTATATATATATATATATATATATATATATATATATATATACATACACATAACATCAAATAAATTGTTGTCTTCCCCTCGTTTTTTCTCCCTTCTTGGTAGACTGTTGCTAGAAGACCATATGTGTGATTTTTTTTTAAATCAGCGATAGGCTGTAGGCGATACAAAAACATAGGCGTATTTCTCCAACATAATATTTATGTATTGACTCTTACCTGCTTATCTCCTTATTAATAAAATAAGCGAGCTGAATGCAATATAATGTACGTAATTTCCACAAATCTGTCCAGAATACACGAACATGTGTTTTAAACACTTTTATTTCTTTCCTACCGATTCGGTTGTTTAGATTCAGAGGGTCTTGATTTTTGTATTACAAACTCATCAATAAATCCAACGTTTATCTTACGAAATATGGTTGGTTGTTGATCACTTTTAAGTACTGATTTCGATTTTCCCATCATATTCGACGGGTTATTTTCTGGTGCTATATAGTGCGACAGAGTGACTTGTGTGGTATTTGCACAAAGCATATCATTATGCTTTTCTGTGGCTGTAATTAATACAAAAGATAAAGATTGCTGTCTTCTGGGTTATTACGAGCACCTCTGAAACGTCGGTAAACGTCTACCAGACTACACGGCGCTACAACCCAGAACACAGCCATCTAAATGCATACGGACGTTTCGGAGGAACATCTTGCCTTCATATGAATATTGCGTACGCACTCTGAGAAACTGAAGGCCTTGAACCATCCTTACATTGCGATAACGAGATTTAATCACGCTGAGAGCGATTTTCTGTTATCCTGAGCAGATGAACGCCTTAATGACGTGTTAATGCACCGTCCAAGAAATTCTAAAGAATGTGTAGTGCATTAAACTAAACAGAACTAAAGCTATAGAAGTGGATTGAATGAGAAGAGAATTTTTTATTTAATGAGTAAATTACAAATAACGTATGCACGTTTTAAAACTGCAAGATGTAATCTTTCAGAATTTTAAACGTTGTCACGCTTGTTTGTGCTTTCTTTAGTTATCTACCTGGTACAGCTATAAAAAATAAACGATAAGGGACGCTATTTACAATAAATTATAAGACTGTATCTTCAAAATTTATTAACAGTTTCTGAAATCAGTTATTTTTTATGTTTCTATAGATCCTACATGGTGTATTTGTAATTTATAGTCATTACTCGTTCGCACAGTGCAATTATAAATTATTCTCATCGGACAACAAGACATTTTTGCTGTTCTATTATTATTGAAGTAAAACTGAATTTCTATACAAAGTTTCAAAACAGAAAGTACAACTGTCTGACAATTTTGGACTCACTTCCCACACTTATTAATAAATACAACGAATGTGCTAATCTATGATTAACTGCTCCTGTAGTAAATTTTATGACTCCTGCATGCGCTTGAGAATGGTGAAATAGGCGTACACCGTGTTTATTATCTGAAAACAAACAAACAAACAAAAAGGTTAGGTAAGAAGGCGACAGACGTATATAAAACACGCGATGGTATGTAAATAGTTCATGTTGACCATAGAATGAACATAACATTATACCGGACAGGGAGTGTCTGTCTTTGATCTGCAGTGTGGAGTGTTACTAGCGAGTACACTTCGTTAAACTAATACAAATGCACGGATGACTTAAGTAGTCCCGTAAAACAGTTACTAATAATATTAATAAGAATTATGGAGGGGTTATATTTGAAAATACTGTAAAATCAAATAAGTAGTTAATTAGCTAGCTAAGTAACTGCGAACAATAGCTAATTCCATTGAGTAGAGTACTTTCGAAAAGCTAGTAGTCGCTGAACTGACAAAGAATTTCCCAGCCTTTAATGTAAGTCGATGGCTTATTTTCTTTGTTCACAAAAATCAACCACTGGACGCTGGATCCTGTTTCAACTGAACCCAGTTAATAGCCTCACAACCTACTTCCTTCAGATTCAGTTTAATATTATACTTCCGTCTATGCCTAAATCTCACAAGTGATTCCTTTCTTTTAGGTTTTCCAACGAAAATGTAAACAAATTTTAACCTTCTCCGTTCTTACTGCATGTCCACCCATTTCATAATTCTTGATTAATTTCCATAATAATATTTTATGAAGCATACAAACTATTAATAACCTTACTGTGACATTACGCACAACCTCCTATTACTTCCCTCTTAGACCCAAATATTCTTCTCAGCGCTTTTTCTAAAGGCTCACAATCTGTGTTCTCCACCCTAAGGTAGGAGGCGAAGTTTTACACACGATTAGAATATCGGGCAACAGTACGAGACAGATGTATTTTCATCTTTATGTGTTTAGATAGGAGACGTGAAGATAAAATGTAAGTAATATTTCAAGTTTTAATGACGGCGAATATAAATATGCCGGTCTTCTCTGATATTCTTCTTTGTAGTCTGGTATAAGCTGGCAGGTGTTTCGGATATGTTTACTGCCTCCATCATCAGGGCGAAGAGTGGACCAGTTTCTACCAGACTACACGCCGCACAGTCATCTACATCCTGGGAATACAGATTCTGAACTGAATTGTATTAAATATTTCCACAATTCGGCATATAATTGAAAAGTTCTCACTGTAACCCTTACATCAGCGAAGGTCTCCAGCGACACGGTATAGAATTTACCAGCTGTGAACCTGACAGGTTCCTGGGCACGAAGTATGAACATACGCAGGTTCTGTTTGAACTGCTTCGAGCGGTTGTACCAGCCGCACCCATAAGCTGCCTTCTTCAGTTCCAGACTCTGTGAAGTGGAGTCACGACTTGAAATGGCAATATTTTATTCTAATGATAATTTTACAACCATAATTATTTTTATTCTGTGAGATAAATTAGTAGTCATGCGTCTAGTGTCTGTTTTAAATACATGTTGCATATTGTGATGTGAAAATAAATGTCACCTGAGTTGTGATATAATCACCGCACAGACAGATCATCAGCGGCCAGGTACAGACGTTTCCGACGCTGACAACAGATTTGATAAGCCCCTCGTCATCACCCTAAAACAGTAAAATTGAAGTAATATTTGAAACAGATCTGAGACAGAGCTAGTCTCCAAACAGATTATTTTAAACTCGACACTAACACGACTGATCGCCGTAGACAATGTTATATCAAACACTGAGGTACTCGGCTGCCTACAGTAAAACCCGTCTAAACCTGATTTTGTATTGAAAGGAAACTTGTAGATCTGTTTATGGGAAGAAATACGGTTCCGAAAATATGGAGTAGACTGTAATGATGCATTACCTCTAATAAACAGAAGGTGTTCAAGTCGGAAGCAGGAATGAAGAGGGTTTTAACGGGAAACAGTCTGCTTGAAATGTTGTTGTTTTTATTTCATATAATTTTGTTCAGTGACTTCTTTACTTTACGTTTAAATGAAGCGTTTTCTACAAAATGAGATAGAATTATGTACGGCAGTTCGTAAAATATTAGCTCAATGCTGAAAATGTGTGTTGCTCATTAGCATACCATCTATCCTATTCTATTATTTCTGATCCGTGGTTTGTATCATAAGTACATAAGGTAAGCAATATTCGTTTAGAAGAAAGTTTAAATACCTTCTTGAAACGGAAACATTTTGAGGTTTGCGATTTGGACTATGCGTGGTAACATACGTTCGTTTTATGCACGTAAGCATGCGTGAATTATGCATGTATTTAAGTACCTACCATATTACGAGTCGCCGATTAAAACGTTACTTCCAGACATATTGCGTGTGCCCAAGAAATGTCTTGTTTCATGCATCTCATGTAGCATAAGCAGTAAATGGATGTTTACTCACCATAACGACTTGAAAAACTGCCATACACATCATAGATTCACTGATCACGAAGTACACCAAAAACACGGGACTCAAGAAGTCTTCGACGAGTTTGCAGTAGCTGTGAAAAGACACAAACGTCGATATATATAAAATGTTGGTTCTCAGTCACAAATGTCATATCGATATAGGCGTGACTATAAAAATGTGAGATTTGTCTAATTAATACTTACGCTAATATTTCTTGGTGATATTTTATGCAGTTAATGAAATGTAGATTCATTTTCTCCTCGATGGACGCCGTCTGTGTCGAAATGTCCACGTTCTGACGTTCAGATGTCTGACTCTGAGTCATCATGTCACCATTAGAACGTGGCTGAAGTAACCGAATATTTTCAGGATTTTTATTTGCGTTTAAGAATCTAGGTTTGTCTCCCTCAACAGGAGCAGCATTTTCACCAAAATTGGGCACAATCGGACCAGAATCGTACATGAAATAATTGTAGATTGTAGGGCTCATGAAAATACGAAACCCTGTTTGAGTGTGTGTTTTCTCTTCATTTTCACCCGATTCCATCTCATATACTTTTCTCATGTCCTCAAAAGAAGAAGCCAGTAATTTTAAATGTGTTGATATATGGAACATGAAAAAGAACAGAATCACATTACAGCCCGTGTAATGACCGACAACTACATAAATTGTTAGCACTTGGCACAAATAAATTATTTCGTACATAAAAGCTCCGGACACCATTTCTTTTGGAAGCCATAATATGTAGCAATAATAATTCCATGCATTTTCCGACATAACTTGGATATCTGCTTGTGCTGGGGCATCATTGTATTTCCGAATTAAAGGTAAACAGATCCAGCCAAGAATAACTGACGAAAAGATAAACATTAGAATATATGTTATGGTCACAGACCGCTTCGAAGCTTCTTTAATTATTCGGCGTTTATTCTCTGGAGTAACAACCTTTTCTATGTGCGGAATGAAATTAGTCTCCATCATGTCAAATAACAACGCCAGTTTCTTTCTTCTGACTATGAAATAGGAAGTCAGTATTCCTGCTTCAACAGCTGTCGTTATCTGAAATAAAATTTTCGTAACCATGTCGATGTTTCCCCAGTATTCGTAAGCGGCAGCTACCATCGCGTACATTTGAGGAAAGTAAAGGGAAATGTACACGGTCGAGATTGTGACGAATAGACTGTGCTTCCATGTCCCCTCCTCAGGCGGAAAAACACCGAAAAATCTTATTATTTTTAATTGCAGTCTCAACAAATCGAGCTTCGTTGAGTTTCCTGCTTGTTCGCATTCAGATGTTTCCCTTTCTAGATCGTCGGAATCCATTGACTCAGGAAGAGTAGACCGAATAGTCCTTTCTGTTTGGGGTTACTGCTACGAGTATTCTTAGCCCTTCGGATCTTCCCATGACCTCACTTTGTTGACTCAGAAAGTTTGCAGAATCAATTCTTGCTACATACATACAAGAATTTCCGTTACCACATACATTATTTCATTGTCAAACCACAAAGTACATATTTACAATTTTAAAGTTCCTGTTTTCAGTCCGAAGTAATCATACAGAAACATACTCATTTTGTTCTTGGTCAGGATGTAGTAGAGTTTATCAGAACTTCTCTTATAGTTAATTAAACACAAGAGAGCCTTTATTGAGAGCTAATAGTTGTCGAAGGTCCGGTGTAATATTTTATATCATGCTACTCGTTAAAGTGAGGGGTTGTTGGCCCCCTGTTTAGCCCAGAGCTGAAGCACCACGTCTTGCCGGCTGTCCACTAGTGCGCATTTTCAGTTCCCTTCTGTACGTGGAGGTCATCTCTTCCATGGTGACAGAAGATGTTACCATAGCCGTTCCTACAGGAGTGATGGGCCCGGGGTGAAGTAGTCTATGCGGACCTCCCCTTGAGAACTTTACACTATGTACAACAAAAAACAAGTACCTGAAATTTTCTAAAAGTCCTAAACCATAAGTGATGGGTTAAAAATTCGACATTTAAAATCTCATTGTCCGTATGTGGGTGACGTATGGCGTACCGCGGCTCGTTTCCGCTGAATTTGAAGTTTCTTTGACTGTAGGACAATAGGCGTCGAGTTTCGGCGTCGTTTTGTAAGTATTCCGAAGATCTCCGCTATATTCGGAATCCTAAGTTGGCTTCTACGACGATAAACGGTCATCAGCGTCGTGTCATACAGCGTCTAGAGGCTCTTTTTCGATTTGTTCGAGACAAAAGCGTAGCGACGCTCGGCGTTGTTCGGCTAGCGTCATATCGTATGGTGTTGCGAGGCTCGTCTTCTGTTTATTCGGAATATGCGCCATATTAGGTAAAGTTAGGTGGATTTGGATTAGGTTATTTTGGGTTGGGCTACGGTAGATGAGCGACTCAGGGTAAGAAAAGCTTTGACAATTTACCACCTCGCGACCCTGGGCGGCGAGTTTCCTGCATGTTTCATCTCGAGATATTTGTCTACATTTTTGGAATTTTATATCGGCATCAAGGTTGTAGGCGTCGGAAAGATCGTTGTGGAGTTCTCGGCGTGGTTTCTCATGGTTCTTGAGGCTCTTCATAGCTTTATTTGAAATCCTGCTTTAGCTATTAGACGACAGGCCGTAGCTTCAGTTACCAACATCATTTCACATGGCGTCCCTAGGCATGTGTTTACATTCTTCGGGATCTTTTGTCGGCGTCGAGACGCTCGGCTTCGAAATTCCATTATCGTTTCGTATGACGTTCCAAAGTCCCTGTCTCCTTTTATTTCGGAATCCTACTTTGGCATCTTGGTAATAGGCGTCGCGACGCTTGGCGTCGGTCTGTCGTTTTGTGTGGCGTACACGAGGCTCTACTTCACTTTTTTTTCGGAAAAACTTGTCGGCGTCGGGACGTTATGCTTCATGTTAGTTTGTGCTGACCATCTGGTGTGTTAATACTTATTGCAAATACCCTGCCACTTGTCGAAAGATACTTATTGGTTGTCTTGCTGAAAGTCATTTTTCCGGCTTCGAAAAAAGAAAATAGCCTGGTAGGTTTTTAGGGTGGTAAACATAGATTAACACCGACGTCTGGTATGTGGTGTGTTGTATCTCGGTTACAGCGGTGGTAAGACTGTAATTCAGATCACTAGCCGCAGTGTACCTCTGCCAAGTTTGATTATCTGAGACAGATTTTACGTTGGTATAGTTCTTTGATTTCTGTCTGGCGGCAAACGTCTCGCGCCAGAAGTTTGTACTAGTAATTTTTAATAGTTTGTGGTATGCTAAGAAAGGATTGTTAGATTTTGTCTATTAGGAGTTGTGAAATGCAACAATTTTTCTATTAGAACATCATAAATAGTGGAAAATCTATTCCTGTTTTAAATACACCCGTTTTGTACGCAATGTAGGCATTGCATGTCACGTTTGAGGTTAATTTTTTTGTACATTTATTGCTATATATATTAGATAAGTGCAATAAGGGAATTTCACGTAACATTGATCTTGATCAGTGTAATGCATAGTTCTGTTGTAAATAATACTGAGTAAGTAATTTCCCACAGACCATTTCAGCATGTGTATCCATATTAATGGAGAACTATCAGTCAGCATTGTAATAAACCTGATGTTCTTATGTTTATAAGTGAATAATAATATTTTATGGTGAAGGGACTAGTATTTATGTTGAACCATGCTATAGTTCAGGAAGTTAGTTGCCAGCTTCTTATTGTGGGAGTCCAGGTTAAGACCTGTGTCAGTCAGTGGAATTTGTGGTGGTCAAAGTGGCACTGGGACAGGTTTTCTCAAAGTTCTTTATTTTTCTCTTGTCGGTATTATTCAACGGCTACTCTGTATTCATTCATATATCATTTTTTTGTAAATATGCAAGTATATACTGATTTTACTAAACTATACATTTGACAACAAAGATAATTTCTAAATTATCTGTAGATTTTATGACATGTTGCTGCAAGTATTTTTCAACTTCATTTGATTGCACATTCTGCATTTTAGGTTACGTAAGAGTTCCAAAGATCTGAATTTCTGTCATCGGACTGTTTTTTTAGTACTAACTTTTCCTGTAACTGTGTAGTTCTTAAAATATCTTGAAATGTGGGATTTTAATAGTTCATAACTTTCTGGATTTTCAGAGGGGAATGAAGGACCTCACACATTACTTTCAGTTTCCAGCGAAGGAAGGGGAAGATAAAAATCAGAAAGAAGTAACAGGGACAACAACATTAAATGGGGACTGTGATGAAATTAAACCAAAGAAAATGTACAACAGACTGTCTGAGCATAATCGCGTAGTTGAAAATAATTCTCCATTGTCTTTATCAAGCTTAGAAATTAAAAGTTGCCCTTTGCCTGTTCATTCCAGTAGTAGAAGAATAACTAGATCTCAGCATGTAACAAATTCAGAAGTGACCAATTATGCGGATAGTACTGAGAGCGTTGAACTTGGTAGACATAGTACCATTTTTCAAAGAACATCCATCAGAACCTCAGGGAAAATTGTGTATAATGAAACAAGTTCACAGAAAACTGAAAATGTTGTGAAGCAAGAGGAAAAGAGAGTCAGCCAGTGTGATATTGCAAGTGAGTCCTTGCCTGTGAAAAGTGTAGTATTAAATGAAATAATAGAAGATTCTTCAAAAAAGAAAAAACGTAGCCTTTTATTTCAAAGAAGAAAGATATCTGCTCCATCAATTAAACTTAACTCTGTGAACAGTTCAAAGGAAAAATCACTTAAATTATGCACAAAAATAACTGTGAAAAGGAAAGAGCTTGGTCTGTCATTACAGAAATCTACCCAGATTGTTGATACAACAAAACATGATTTTGAAACAGATACATCTAATAAATCTTCCTGTGACGAGCCTTCTAATAAGGTTTGCCCTATATTGAATGAAAACACCAATGCATTCCATATACTAATGTCTTCAGGGATTTGGCAGTCACCACATGGTCAGAGCCCTGATGAAACTGAGGATAAGAATTTGTGCACAAATGCTGATAGGAAGCAAACGACTACTGTTGTTGCAGATACATCAATGGATGCTGCCAAAAGAAAAGAAAATAGACACAAAAGGAAGAGAATACTGGAACAAATGTCTGAAAGAAGAAGGGGGAAGAGAGCAAACCTTGATGACACATCCTCAGAAATTGAAATAGAAAAGACACCTGTTGTCAGGTCTAAAAGGATTGTATGTGTGTCTGAGTCAGATTCAGATGATACAGACATGACACTTGATAAGGAGTCGGACATTTTGAAAGCCAGATATGGTGATGTGCTAGTTCATAGAGAAGGTGGTATAATGGTTGTGGAAGAGAGTGATGATGAATCTGCAGAAGATAAGAAACAAGATAAAGTTATGGATCAGGACAGTTTGACAAGCAGCAAACTTGATACAAAAACGTCAAAGAAAATGGAGAGGAGTAGAGTCAAGTTGGTTCATGAAAATAATGGGGAACTGTTGGTAGATGTAATGAAAGTTGGTTATTCAGAACCAGAACAAAATTGCTTGCAGCTGAAGAAACTAGTGGTAAAAAAATTGAATAATATTTCTACTAAGCAAGTGATGAAAATATCTGCACCAAAATACCGTGGCAGTTGCAAGAAGGTTCGTAAGGAAAGATGGAAGTTGGCTGTGAATGGAGAAGAAAAAAATTCAGTGGTAACAAAAAAAGAAATAAAGATGCATGGAGTGGTGGGTGATGACAGAATGGTTGATTCCCAGCTTTCTGTATGTGAAGCTAAAATGTCATTACGTAAGTTGCCTAAAACTAGAAAGGAGGTTGTCGTAAGATGTAATAAAAGTGCAGTTAAGAGTTCCTTTCAAAAGGAAGTCAAGCTCATAGCAAAGAAATCTCTTGATCATCAAGAAAATTTTGAATTTTGTAATTATTCAGATCTAAGTGAAAGCTGCATAGTGGAAGATGACAGTGAAGAAGAGGAACACATGCGAACAGGATTTGATAAGGAAGATAAAAGAAACAGATCATTCGCGGTGAGAAATGGAGATTCAGATTGTGAAATGCTGATGAAAGAAAAAAAATATCTACAGGATTCAGACAGTAAATGTGAGACTAAGAAAAGGAACAGTTTGTTCAGTTACTTTAATAAAGTTTGTAAAGATGAAGTTCTCCTCAAGCCTGAAAAAATTCGAGTGAAAGTTCAGATCCATTCTCCCCCTGTGTCACCTTCATTGAAGACAAGATGGAGCAGTACTCTTAAGGACAAACGAGAACGGAGACAGGGGCGCAGCATGCAAAGTAAGGTGCTGGACATGGAAGATCAGATCGTTGTTTTGGAGTCGCATATTGAAAAACCAACAGTTGATAGTAGTGCTGGTTTTGTGATCTCAACCCCAAAGAAGCACAACAAAGTTGGTGATTTGAAAACTCTACCTTCTGGCAGTGGATGGAGGATGCGTGTCAGACTGCGAGAGTTACCTGCTGAAACTGCTTCAGGTAATAATACAGGTATATGGTGGCCCATATGTTTATAAGAAGTGCCCCCGGTCTTAAGAGGTTGATAATCCTACTGTAAAGAATTTTTATTAATACTTTGGTTGATGGCTTTGAATTGTTACCTTATGATTTTCATGGACTGTGTTCATGAAAGTTTTTTTATTATTTTTTATACAGTTACTTTTGTCAGGTGCACCATTCAGGAGAGAACAAGGCAGATAGGATATCAGTTATAATTTGAAAATTGTAATTATACCATGCTGCAGTTTTTCCCATGTATGTGATGAAAAAAAAGATATGTGAAGTGCTGATGATCAAGGTTGAGTTCCTGCCAGTGTTGAATTCCCTTGTCTTCTAGCACAATGCCATTTTTTGCACTTTGATCTCTGAGACTTGGGAAATGTAGTTACCATGGCTGCACAACCACATGTGTGGATATTTAAGAGTTTTCTGAACATTCTCACATTTATATTATTAAAACAAGCGTGGAAGAATGAAAATGGAAGACACATAAAGATGGCAGTATTTGGGGATGCTATGCCATGTAGTCTTTAGAAATTAACCGATGTTTTAGAGGTGCGATGCCCTTACCAGAAACTGAATTCTGACCGTCATACCATACTTAGTTACTGTTTATTGAGCTACCACTGTTGATATTGATAGGCATGTTTTGGGGTCTACATCCAGTCAGAATGAGATGGTTAAGTAGTGACTTGAAGTAAAGAACATTTAATGGGCTGGATGGCTGGGCTTCCGTTTCCAGCAGGTCAGAATTCTACTCTTCAACCCATATTCAGGGCCAATCAAATATCCTGTCCAGTGAATATTCGAGTTCTTTCTTCAGGGGTGAAGTGGCCAGGGTGTGAAGCTTATTACTCAATTCCTAATGCCAAGGTTAAGAATGCATTGGGCTGTATTTTCACTTCACCACATATCTGTGTGGTATGATGCTTAGTTAAACACCAGGTACAACCTAACCTTCATTTTACATTGTATACACTTCTGTTAAATTAGGTGAAGACAGCAGTGATGATTGTATTTTCACACCAAAGAGGAAATGTATAGGCAGCAAAACAACGTTAGACCATCAAGAAACTTCAGAAGTGCTATTGAGCTCTAAAACAATGGTAAACCAAATGAATGCAGAACAAACAAAAGCTCAGGATAATAATGTCAGTGACGAAGTAGCTGAAGGTGAAGCTGATGAAGTCACCATATACTCCAGCCATTATAGCATGTCAGATGGTAAGAATGTTGTTGAATTGAGCATTAACCTAAGTCCTCAAGTATTATATGTGATTTTTTTATTTTTGTCGTATCTACTAATGAAGAATTTAATGTGTATAAATTGCATATGTAGTCGGTTTTAAAATTAAGTTTCAGGGAAAATATGTGGACCCAGAAGAGAGAAAATAAATTGGGTGCAGAGAATGTTAATCCTTTGAAATCAAAGCTCATGTACATAATATTTAAGAATTCATTATGTACCTAACTCATCAGTTATGAAGATCAGCTGGCGAATGCTGTTTGAGGAATTATTCCCTGTTTACACTGAAAATCGTAGACTCATAAATACAAAATGCACAGAATTTAAATTAGAATACCAGAATTTAATACACCCCTTCTCCTGCCCCCCATGTTTGGATTTATATGCTGTTGAATGTTTTCAGCTATTGTGAAACTGGCACCACTGTTTGTACGGTCTAAAGCTGTTCCAAAACCTAAAGTTGACCCAGCTGTTGTAGAAGCTCGACAGAACTTCTTGAAGAGCGGTATTCCTGAGTCAGTGAAGAAGATGGTGGATATGCAACGGAGGTATGTGTTCTGGAAACCATGTTATAAAACATGAGTCGTAAGATTGCATACAAACATAAGTATGCATGTTTCAGTTTTTAAAATAGTTGATAACTGGAGTGTTTATTTTTAATTACAGCATGGAAGAACAGTATCACTTTACATTTCCAACTGTAGCCCATGTTCAGCAACAGGGGGACCAGCTCGGCATATGGAATCTGCCTTTAGCAGAACTGCCTCTTCGTACCACACAAACTGAGTCATTCGCTTTAACATTGAAGCAAATGGAAGTGGTTAAATTGGGCACCTTCAGTAATTGTCATAACACAGATAAAATGTGTACTTTCATAAAGCCTTCAGTGCCAAAACCAATTACGTGCTTTCGGAAATTGCTTCATCTTCTGAAATTAGAGTCGCCAGATTTTCCAATTTATCGAGACTTTAGACGGTTACATTTAGGATGCATTCAAGATTTTAACAAACCTGCAGAAAATGTTTCAGGAAAAGCTGTTAAAGAGAAGGGGGGGCGTAGCAGAAAGAGCAAGGTTACCAGATCAAAGGTTAAAATTGAGGAGGAGCGGAAGGAAAATTGCGATCTGAACTCACATGTCATGTGGACAGAAAAGTACAAACCAACAACTGCGGATGATATTGTTGGAAATGGACATAGCATTGGGAAGTTGAAAAACTGGCTGGAGAATTGGAAGCATTACAGTGATGTTCAGCATGGGGACAAGGGAAATGACTGTAAGAGAAAGGGTAAGAGCATTTAATTTTGTTGGGTAGAAAATATCTTATATCTACTGTGCTGCAACTTGTCTGCTGGTTGGCAGAAGAATGTTCTTTCTAACTAAAGTATCCATTTTTTGCACTGAAATAATTCAAATTTTATATCGCACCTATTTAACGTTTGTTATTTGGGAATAGCGGATATAAATCCCTGTACTGTGGGGCTGCTTGCAGAATTTATAACTCTGGGTTAATGGTTCATTGGTCTGCTAGGGCAACACGCAGCCAGGTGGAGTGTTGTACCCAGCCCACTAGCTAAAGTGTATACATCCACAACCTGAATGCTTAAGAATTGAAAGGAATATCAAAAGTATGGATGAGAATTAAGACAAACATAAGCTCTAATTGGACTTTCAAATGTCCATGTTACAGTAAACATTTTCTCATTTATCAGATTCAAGCAGTGGAGATGAGTTTATGGACTGTGACTCTAATGACACCAGTCACAGAAATTTGCCAAATAACACAGCAATTTTGGTTGGTCCTCATGGTTGTGGGAAGACATCTGCTGTGTATGCGATAGCTAATGAACTTGGTTTTAAGGTAAGAAAATGATACATTTCAGAGTCAGTTATGGACGTCTGTATTATAGACAATTGACACTTTACCTTTCATGTGTCATGACTCTTACGATTTTTAGAAATCCACACATTTCATCTTATATATAAGGAGTATAAATTATTAAATATGTTATTTTGTGGCCAGTAGACAGTGGATTGTCATATGTAGTTTGTTAGGCTAGACTGATTTTATATATAATATTATGTGCCTCCCCTCAAAATCCTCAGCTGCTCCTGTAGTGAGGTGTCCCATTGGCAGATGTCCATGATTATAAGCACTAACTAAATGATTCTTATGAAACTGTGAAAAATAGCATGATACTGGAGGCCATTCATATCGATCGGTGTTTTTTAACTCCTTAATGACAACCATACCAACTTTGACTGGATGAAACGAGGAGGACCTTATATCAAGAAACATGTCATGGAGTTTCCCCCATACATTTATTTTGTACAGGTGCTGGAGATCAATACTTCATCGAAACGCAATGGGAGGCGAATACTGTCTGAGCTTCAGGAAGCGACACAGTCTCACCAAGTGAGGGCTGGTTCAGAACATGCCTCAGATGGGTTGAATCCATTCTTCAAAGGATATCCTGCTAAGTCAAGAAAGATGAAATCAAGTAGGTACTCCAGAAATCAGGTGAAATAAAGAAAGAGGTTTTGAGGATGTGGAGTGAATTCAGCTGGCTCAAGATGAGGTCCAGTGCCAGGCATTGTGAAAACAGAACTGAACCTTCTGGTTTCATAAAAAGTGGGACATTTATTGAGTAACTGAATGACCATTTTTTTCTAAAGCATTATTTTGCTTTATGAAGCATCTCTCTTTGATGAGATTCAGTGAGCCTAAAGTTTCAATTCAGATGCACTTGCATTCTTAAGAGGTCATCTGCAGGCAGCTAAAATTATGTCCTTTTGGTATGTTTACAATTACAGGGGCTGCTGGAAATGCTTCTAAACCAAAAGAGAGCGGGGATGATCATAATTCTGGTGGCAAGATGTCAGTTATTTTAGTGGAAGGGGTAAGTTAAGTGGCTTGGTGTGAAAAATTTGTAATGTTTTGTTTTCTGCTCTTGGTGTTTGTGTTTCTTGATGTGTATATTTTTTATTATCATGTTAAAACAGATTCAGCCATTTCATTGTAAATTCCAAGTAGGACGTTAACTACTATCTATTTTCTTTATGTTGCATGAGCAATGATCTCTTTTATTGGTAACAGATGAGTACTGCTTGCTTTTTTCAGTCATAAGATGTATTTACTGCATCCTTCTTGGTTAAGATTATAATATATTTGGAACAGACATATAAAATGATTAAATGAGTGGAAAGAATTAACTGGCCTAAAAGAAGTTTTACAAACATATGTATTGTTCTTTTGACTGCCAAGAAAACCTTGAATCTCATATTATCCACTGCCAAATGTTCTTTATTCAGGTGGATGTTGTTTATGAAGATGAAGATGAGGGTTTTGTTTCTGCTGTGAATTCATTAGTGGCTTCATCAAAGCGACCAGTGATATTGATCACCAATGAACCACATTACCCCCATTTAGCACGTCTCATGGAGCTGCATCTTGTTCTGAAATTCAGTGCACCACCTTCTGGAAGAATGAGTAAGTGGATGGATCAGGGAGCTTGTCCACCTTTTGGAATTAAATTTGGTATTTGCAGTCGGAAGACTATGAATTTGAACTTTCTGCAGCTGAAAATTAATCTTTTCACAGTAGCATGTATAAAATGTTTCAGTGGGAGAATGCACTGAAATTCTGAGCTATAAGCAGTTGCTAATGGCTATTACAATACAGCTGCTGCTGAAAGTTTGCTGCACAATAAATTAAAGATATTGTAACTGTTTGTAATTATAACACTGGACATTGGGTTACAATTTATAGTGATTGTTTTCTTCCACATTCCTCCCAATTCATTATTACAGCCAACTTACCTTACAATATGTAATTCTACATGATATAAATTTTTGGTACAGCATCTTAAAGTAACCAAGAAGAAAAACAGTTTCTGAACCTTATTGAGGAAATACTTTGAAGTTTTATTTACAGACTATATTGCATTGCTGGACATTAGGTGAAATGCAAGTCTAAAATAATAAGATAAATTCTGATGTGGTGAATGTTTGTGATCAGCAAATCAGTTAGTTGTTACTGCTATTTCCAGGTGCGTGGCTACAGTCGATGTGCCTTCTGGAAGGTGTTCGGGTAAGACGTACAGAAATTGAAAGGTTATTGGACCAGAACTCTGGTGATGTCCGTCAGACTGTGCTACAGTTGCAGTTCTGGGTGCTAACTGGTGGAAATAACTTCCCACATACTGCAGATATTTGTGATAACATCCTTTCAGAAAACCCTGTTGCTCCTCAGGTTGCTGCAGTTGATACTGCAGATGATCATTCAAATTTGAGTTATATTTCTGGTGATGAAGCATATCAAACAGCAGTTACTGTTCCTGAACATGCTAACTGTATTGAAACATTTACAGAATACTATGAAAATTTTTTTGAAAATTGTCGGATGCCATTCCCATTGGATTTGGGTCGTGTGTGGTGGAATCTGGCATCTTTGTTACCTGCACTAGAAAATTCATATCAGGACAGAATTTTCATTCAGTTTTGTGATGATGTGACAGGGAAAGAGACTTTTCGTGAGGTTAAGGCAAATTCTGATAAACTAAGCTGTCTGAAAGTTGAAGGCTCTGAGGTGACAATGGAAGAAACTGAATCTGTTGGTGTGACAATATCTGGGAGACAAGTGAAAAATAAAGTAGTTCTAGTGGATGAAAGGTTAAGTGAAGTTGTTAAAATGAACAGTGAAGAGTCTCTTTTGGAAAGAGTTTGTAATGACAATGAAAAAAAAGGAAATTCAATTTCAGAACTTTTGGAGTTACAAAGAACAGAGAAAAAGTGTTGTCAAGAAGAGACAGATTGCATGTTTCGGTTGATGGAGACAATATCTGCAGTGGACGTTTTGTCACGTGGTGGTGCTTGTAGCAGAGAGCCTTGTGTTAGGAGTTGGGATCAAGTTCCAAAGGATGGAACATCATTTAATGAGGGGTCAGAATGTCTGTGGTGGCAGGGTTCAGTCTCCAGGCTTCTCTGCCATTATTTACTAGAGGGTAGTGTGCATAAATGCAGAACAAGTCTTGAGGCAGCACAAAGTTGCCATGTGAATGTGCATCCTACCAGAGTAACCTATACAAAGCCAACACAACAGGAACTGAGGTAAGTGGAGTGGAGGATAATTTGGTTTCTTCCTTTAATGACCATTCAGTGAAGTTACTGCATATGGACTGGAGAGCCAGGATTTAATTTACTTCAGAAAAGGTATATTTTTCTTTGTTATCATGTTCAGACTGGCTCTGGAGTCTACCAAGTTTTTGCCTGGATGGCAAGGTGGTTCAGAGTATAAAGCAGAGCCTTTTACTCCCATTGTCTGAAGCTCTTTTTTTCCATTTTTTATATACTGACGCACACACACACACTTGCTCAACACAACAGACAAAATTATAGTTTTCTGTATTTTAATTTTTACATCTTTTGATAGCAAATGGGGGAGATAGAAGGTTTAGAACTGCATGGGAATAAGTATTCCCCAAATTTAGTCTGCTTTTAATTTCTGTGTGAATGAAATTTTTATTTGTTATTGTTACCAAATATTTTGAAAATATGTTCATGTATGTGTTTTCTGTTTCTGTAGGTTCAACCCATCTTACTCAACCTTGATACATATCAGTCCAGGAATCAGTACTGTTAATTTCTATATTTCCTAATCATTATAGACTTTCTCTGTGTTGATCTGTAGCCCAAGCTGCTAGGTCTACTGCCAGGCACTTTGCTGTGAATATGGAGCTTGCTAATTTCTGTGAAACATTGGCATACCAACCCACATAACCATGGCATCATCACCTGAAAGTGGTTATAAAAATATAATGCTTTATACTTTCACAACTTGTCCAGTTTTAAAAGAATGTTTTCACCACATGTAATAAAATACAAATTCATGGTTCAGGAGGAATCTTAGTTTCAGTTAACAGCAAGGAACTGTTTGGTTAATACCAGTTAAATAGTAGTAACTTCTGAATGTGTTACTAGGACAGTTCTACCCTTAACTAACTAACTAACTAGATGGCTTACCGAACCCGAAGGTTCATCACCGAATTAACCAAAGCCCTCCACCGGACCCTGTCCTGGGCCAACAAAATCCAGTTTCCTTCAACTCCTATCTCCCATAGATCCCGCCTGAGATTATCCTCCCATCTACGTCTAGGTCTCCCCAGCGGTCTCTTCCCTTCAGGTTTCCCAACCAGTACCCGGTGCACACCTCTTGTCCCATCCATGCGCGCTACATGTCCCGCCCATCTCACTCTTCTCGACTTAATCACCCTCACAATACTGGGGGAGCAGTACAGATTTTTAAGCTCGTCATTGTGCAGTTTTCTCCACGCCCCATCGTCTTCCCTCTTAGGCCCAAATATCCTCCTCAACACCCGATTCTCAAACACCTGCAATCTGTGTTCCTCCCTCTGAGTGAGAGACCATGTTTCGCACCCATACAAAACAACAGGCAAGATTATTGTTTTGTATACTTTAATTTTCAGGTTCTTAGAAATCAGACGGGAAGACAAAATATTTTGGACTGAGAAGTAGCAAGCATTTCCGGAATTTAGTCTCCTCCTAACTTCCTCACAAGTATCATTTTGATTTGTTATTGTTGTTCCCAAATATTTGAACTTTGTAACCCTTTCAAAGGATTTATTAGCTACCCTAAGATAATTTTGCCCGCCTGTCTTCTGATGACGAGATACTAACATGTACTTAGTTTTTTCTGAATTTACTTCCAGCCCCACTTGTCTACCAGCCTCTAGTAAAACTTCTGCGTTCCTCTTTATTGTATTTATATCGTCCCCCAATAAATTAACATCATCAGCATATGCCAATAGCTGATGTGTCCCGTTCAATTGCAAACCCTCCTGCCTACCTTGGACCTTCCTGATGGCGTATTCTAGCGCAAAGTTAAAGAGCAAGGGAGACAAAGCATCTCCTTGTTTTAGACCGTTCTTGATGAGGAATGTCTCAGATACATATTTACCTACTCGAATTTTGCTGCAGGTTTCATTTAAGCACATTTTTATTAGACCCACTAGCTTCTTTGGTATACCAAATTCAATAAGAATATTATATAGCACTTCTCTCTTCACAGAGTCATAGGCTTTTTTGAAATCTATAAATAACTGATGTACAGTCCCACCGAACTCCCATTTTTTCTCTAGTATCTGACGAATGCAAAAGATCTGATCAATCGTTGATCTGTTTCGTCTGAACCCACACTGATGATCCCCAATAGTTTCATTCGCATATGGGGTTAATCTTGCCAAAAGAATGTTGGATAGAATTTTGTATGAGGTTGATAGCAGCGATATTCCTCGGTAATTACCACACTCAGTCTTGTCCCCCTTCTTATAAATAGGAATAATTATGGATTCCTTCCATTGATGTGGCATCTCTTCCTTATCCCAAATTAACTGAATAAGCTTATGGATCCTCATATGCAACCCTTTGCCACCTGCTTTAATTAATTCGGCCGGAATCTGATCAATTCCTGGAGATTTATAACTTTTCAACTTCCCAATGGCTAGTTCCACTTCATCTAAGCTAGGTTCTGGCACCAACAGTTCAGCTGTATGCATTTTAATCTGTCTAATATCACCAGTATTATGAACATTTAAGAGCTCGCTAAAGAAATTTTTCCACCTATTCACAATTTTTATTGGATCTGCAAGCAAATTGCCACTATCATCCTTTACCAAATTAGTCTGGGGTTGATATCCTTTCTTAAAGTTATTAATGCCTCTGTACAGGTCTCTGATGTTTTTTTCCTTATTATTTGTCTCAAGTTCAGCAATTTTGCCCTTCAGGTATTCCCTTTTCTTAGTCCTAAAGGTTCTACTAGCCTCACGTCTCACGTTACATAGATTATCCGCATTTGTTTTGTTTGGGTTCTGCAACCATTGAAATTTTGTTTGCTTCCTTCGATCTATTAATTTTGAACATTCTTCATCAAACCACGGTTTATTTTGCTTTCTCCTGTAGTATCCTAGTTTCTCTTTTGCTGAAATTTTGATGCAGTTTCTGACATTTTCCCACTCCCTGTTGATGTCCACACTTTCATTATCCTCATTTGTCTCTAAAATTTGAAACCTATTCGAAATTTCAACTTGATATTGTTCCTTTGCCTCTCCCTCACTTAATTTTTTCAAATCAAATCTTTCTGTGTCAAAATTTTGTTTAGTTCGTCTACTTACTGAAAGCCGCTCCCTCACTTTTGCTACCACCAGATAATGATCAGTGTCGCAATCTGCTCCTCTGAATGATCTCACATCAATTACATTTGTCTGCCTTCTCTTATCTACTAAAACATGATCTATTTGATTGTGTGTTCTGCCATCTGGGGAAGTCCAAGTGTATTTATGAACATCACGGTGTGGAAATTTTGTACTTTTTACAATTAAATCTTTTGACGTAGCGAAGGTCACTGCTCTGACGCCATTATCATTACTAAGTGCATGGAGACTCTCGCTGCCTATTGTGGGTTTGAAGACATCCTCCCTCCCAATTTTTGCATTGAAATCTCCTAGCAGAATTTTCATGTGATACTTGCCAAATGTATCAAATACTGATTCCAATTCTTCATAAAAGCTATCCTTGATATCATCGCTTTTGTCTTCAGTTGGGGCATGAACATTAAGGACAATGATGTCGCACCAACGTCCTTCCAAAATTACGTAAGACAACCTGTCACTAACAAATTCTGCTCTCTTAACTGCTGCCCTAATTCTGCTATGAACAAAAAAACCCGTCCCTAGCTGATGATTGTCATTCCCCTTTCCATAGAAAAATGTAAAATTGTCCACTGGGATCGTGCCCTCCCCCTCCCATCGCACTTCCTGCACTGCCACTAAGTCTAACTTATAATTCCCTAATTCCCTACACACTGATTTCAGTGCCCCAGCCCTATAGAGGCTCCTAATGTTCCAGGTACCAAATCTCATGTCCTTTTTCAATTGCCGTGGTCGTGCCAAAGAGTCCGTCCTGATCCGAGGCTTGGTTGATTTTTTCGTAACACATATTTTTTTTAAAGGTGAAAGGTTGTTAGCCCTACACCCAACCCCCAACCTGGAGGACCAGGGTATCACTCTTAGTCTAGCGCATCTCCTTAGACCTGTCCGGCTTGGGTGACCCTACCATGAGCCGAAGCTCAGGCCGGCATAGCCCTAAGGGTCATTTGAGCACGCAAGCCTCCTCACCCGGCAGATTGCCTTCGACAAGGTGGTGATACCTTCGAGTTCTACCCTTTCCCCAGTTAATACTCTCATATTCGCCACGTGGTGTGTAACATTGAGAATGCATTTTGTGTCGCAGGTGGCGAATGGCACAGCATGCAGCAGATGAGATCATGTTACCCATAGTGCCACTGTGGTGTCGCCCAGATCATCATTCTGTGGCTTCTGATTACATGCCAGTGCTTCGTGCTGTGAGTCGCAATGAGCAGGATCGCCTTGCTTGTAGCACAAAGCGTCGCAACAGGTTCTTTCACTATCTGAAGGGCCTGAATGTTCATGCAAATGATGCTACGCTGAATACGCTTTGTGCTGTGTTTGCTAGCATGCATACAACATAGCACCCAAGGTGCAGTTTCAACTATTGGAAATTTGTTTTTTGTACTGACATCAAGGAATAAATTATTTACTTTCTAGGGTAAGTATGATAACGACTGATAATGAAGGGAATGGTTTGTCTTTTAAGTAAACTGTCTGAGATAAATATACATACTAGATTAGATAAGAAAGGATTGAGCACATACAGTCTGTTTATGGCTGTTTCAGAAATGTAGCAAGGGTACAGGATGTTGCAATTGGACAGGAAATTTAATTTGATGAATATAATATTTATCTGTCCTGAGAGGAAATTTGGGTAATAGTGAAGCTAAAACAATTGTCTGAGAAAACAGAGATATGTAAGAAACAAAATGTAAAAACAGTCTGAAGAAAGTTTAAAAATTAAGGTAGTAAATTTTATCATAGAAAAATGTGAGGGGAAATTACAGAAGAATGCATACAACCACAACATTTTACCAGACTGTTAAGGTATAATTTGGTATTTGGGAATTTAAGAAAATATTGAAGTTATGATACATTTTTGAGATTGTGATTTTCTTGGTTGCAACCTTGTAATCATGGAGATGGTTATTATTGTAACCATCTATTGTAAGATTTTATTTTCAAAGACATTGCGTACATTAAGTCAGATTTTTTGTTTTCTCACTAAATCTTAATGTTGTATTCCTTCTGTAATGTGGAAGTGAAAGTAATTCATAGTTGGACCTAAGTTTTAAAGGATAACTAAACAAATAGAGGGCTAACTGCGATTTCCCACCACAAAATTGAGCATGTTATGAATAGGGCCTCCAATTCTTTGCATCAGGACAGTGATGGACTCTTGTGTATATAATAACCTTCCAGTTCTATAAAAGGCAGAAAATTTCTTGATGAGCTGAATGAGCATCAGCTTCCCAAGGACTGCTTTATTATGTTAGTTTTCCAGCTTGCTAAGCATAACATAGCTTGGTCATTCAGTAAGATATTTGCCAAAAGATTAACAGTTTTTATTGTTTTAATAAGATGTGTGTTTCTGAAGAATGCTAATGATTGAAGTGCACAAATGAACAGATGCTTAGGAGTTAAGATCAACAAATCATATGAATGTATGTAATTTTGTTAGTAGTAAAATTCTGAGAAAAATATGAAAGATTTGAGGCCTGATGGTGGTGAAGATGTTGATTGTACTCACAGAGCACATCTGACAAAAAAAATATGAGTTTGGTACAGTAATAGAGGATCATTTTAACTGGAATTGCAATATTTTGTAGGTTTAGAGGTTACTGTAGAATGTACAGCACATTTAATTGCTAATAAGACAAACATAAGTTTAGAGGATTATTTCAAAGTTACAATAAAATGATTTTTGGGGATAGTAGGTATTGTCATGTTTTTGGATTATCCATGTTATTTCTCCCCTGCATATTGGTGGATATTGGACAGTTCACTGTATTTTATTAGTCTGCTTTTCTTGTTTTGAAAGAAAGAGTAGATTTACCATATCATCATATCCATGTCTGTTGGAGTCTTTCTGTGTCAGTCATTTAACATATTGTATATTATATTGACTTTTTTGAAGAATGTTTTGGAGCCGTCTAGCTGGTGATGGGAGAATTGAGAAGCAGTCACAACCTTTCATGCGATTCTTGGTGTAAATATGAACTGCTTGCCCTCATACAGGGAGCATGTATGTTGCCAAGTTGTGAGCAGTGAGCAAGGTTTGCAAGCAACACAAGCAGTGAAGTATGCATGTTTGAAGAGAATAAGAGCATGATTGTAGTTTCTTGTCAGAACAATCAAGATTGTGATATATAAACTAACAACTGCAATCTGGAACATAATTATTTGTAATAATAGTGTGATGAATAAAATCGTATTTCAAGTAAGGAACCCCACTGTGACTATTTCTGTTGCCTCAAGTGTTCAGTCTATGAGGAATTGAAGTAACATGCATTATAATGGTAAGTAATTGTATGTTTCTAACAAACATGTAAGTTAAATGAATGATACTAATAGGCATTTTAAATGTCAATACACATCTCTGAAACATAAAACAGTAGTATGTATAGGGTAATTGATACAATATTAATTATAGATGCCTTAACATTAGTATTTTTAATGTTTTGACACATTAGAACATGCATTGAGCTTCGCAGAATACCAGTTTTTGGAACACATGAACATTTAAAGTGTAGATTGTAATCTGTAAGTATCAACGATCAACTTTTTCCGATTTTGAGTGTATATTCTGATCGAAAGTGGTGTGATTATTGTTAAAATGTGAATTTATATCGTAACTTGACGAAACTATTGATTTTATTATCAATAAAAAGCAGGATTTTAAAAACAATACGTTGCCTTGTATCACTTAAACAAGATGGGAGGGATAGGAATGAGATGTGAGCGATATTTTTGTATTAACCTATACAAGAGGCCATGGAATATTGGCGGGGAAGGTTTCGTAAGGGTTTGTTAGCGTGGTACGCTGTGTTAATTTTTATTAAGGAAACGTTGAAATGTTGCTGTAAATGAAGTCTGTATTTCATTTTCATATCTAAATAAACTGCATAATTTGAAGCGGTCTTCAGTCAGTTCACAGCTTTATATCGGTAAGATATTGCAATAACCGAATGAGGTCAATCCGCCGTGTATAACCTTATTAGTGATCAGTGTGGGACTTGGTATAAGCTAAGCGTTGGCTAGGGACCTCCCTGTATTGTAAATTTGAATGTGTAGTTTAACGTAGTCATTATTGAAAACAAAAAATTGTTTAATTCACAGAAGTTTTTTTTATTAATAAAGTCTTCTCGGGCTATCAGCCGTGTTAGATGTTGATTAGTCAACATCTAACACGGCTGCTAGCCCGAGAAGACTTTATTAATGAAAGCCGCAGTGAAAGCTTCACATCATATAACACTTCAGTTTTGTTTGTTGTTTGATGTTTTCGCTAGCCAGAATGATAAATGAATATTTCGACATAGAATTTATGGGGTTACTTAAACTTGACATATCATAGACCCCCAGAAAGTCAAAGTCCGGCCCTCTTAGTGATGGACTACTATCAGTTTGGTGAGGGCCTCTAGTTTTAAAACGAAAAGTTATTAATTGTTGGTGGTGGAACATATAGTTACCACTGGGCTTCAAATGTTTCATTTGTATTGCCTTCACCAGCAGTATATGAAATGGACATCACACAACGTCTTGAAAATGCTTGCATTCATGTGGGAGGGCAAGAGAATGCAGAAGTGACCAAGTGTGTAGCATCCACCAGTTCTGGAAATTGTGTTGCGGTTGATAGCTATGCTCATATATCTGAAGAAAAAGAGAAGACGAGGGAGAAGAAGAATAGAAGACAGAAAAAGAAATCAAAAGCTAAGGATTCAGAAAATGTGTATGTAGTCATGAATAGTTTGATTATTATATAATTTCTGTTTCAAGTTCTTATTTATTTGCATGTACTTTATGAACCAAAGTATTCAGCCAGTGATATAGTTGCCTACTGATTCCCATTAGGGGTCCTGGGAATTTTTCTCTTCATCATCTTATTCAGAAAACTCTGTTCACAGGAATAAATATGACAGTATGTTGGCTCTAGAATTATGTACCCTGTGACCTTTAAATGCCTACTCATAAGTTACTGGTGAAAATAATAAGCCATTTTCTGTTTGCTAGGCAGTTTATGGTATAGCTTTAATCATGCTGTATGCTGGCTAGACAAGTTGAGACATAAAATTTGTCTATAGCTCAGCACTTGGCATATGGTGGCAATTGCAAGATTTTATATGTAGCAGATGGAAATCCTGTAACATTCATTAAGGTAACAGGAAAGTAGAATTTTTCAAGATGGATACACAAATTATCTTATTTATCTTGTAGTGGTTTCAGCATTTAGTGATGCAGTGCTGATGGACAGGTTCTGTCACATCATTGATAAGATGATAATGGGGTGAAGTAGGAAGGATCTGACAGCATTCATGGCCTGTTTTAAGTAATTGTCTGATATTTGTTTGGAGGAACTGAGAGAAATAATGAAAAAATCTTTCAGGATACCTGTCTCCATGTCAAGTTTGAAACCTGGAATTTCTTTAACATGAAGCAGGTGGTTTGACCACTACATGTTTTAAAATGTGATACAGAACACTTTTTTGAAATGACATTAACTGTGGGGTTGCAGTGTAATATTACTTCAGCTCTTTGCAAGCAGTTAGTGGCTTAAAGAGATCATCATTGTTACTTAACCTCAAATCTCATTTACATAGTAGTTGGTGGTTCATATTGTACTTACTCTGGTATGGTGCACACCTTTATTTTTGGATTGGAAAATAAAAAAATATCGTGTTTGTGAAAACATACTTTAAAAGTAATAAAATGTAAGTATGAAAAGAAAAATACTGTGTGATATGAGAGAGGTATCTGAAGATTAGGTGGGCAGAGTTCACATTCATTATTGCTGGTGGTATTTTATAATGAAATTGACCCAGCTGCACTGTCATATTTTAAATCAGTCAGATGATAGTGTGATTATTGGCTGCACACACTGTTTTATGTATTACACACATCCTAATTTTATGGTTGAATAATTAAAAAACTGTGTTATATATGAGTAAATATGGTTATTAAATTACTCTTATTTATTTCAGAGAAGCAAATGAAGTGGGAATTCTGATTGAAAGAGGAGTGAGTGGCAAAGAAACTGATAACAAGGAAATAGTAAATGTTCAGTGTCAGGAAGGTTCAGCAAATTCTGTAACATCGCAGAAACAGAAAGCAAAAAAGAAGCATAAGAAGACGAGCTCCATGCAATGTTCACCATTACATTTATCGAATATGCATCAAGATCAGTGTATCAATCACATGCCTGAAGTATCACATTCTAAGAAATGTACGTCTAGAAAGGGAACAAACACAGATGACAAGAAAAAAACAGGAATGTAAGAAGTAGCAATGGTAGCTTTCATTTTGATGTTTTAAACAAGGTATTTGAATGTAAACAGAAATACCCCATGTGATGTGAAGGGCCCACTTGAGAATACAAAATGAAATTTGCCACTTCAGATAAAACAAATTAGGAAATGTATACATAACATAATTTCTGAAATGTTCACCAGAATTTCACTTTTGACCTTTGCAAATGGAGCCAGTGATGTCAGACTTGTTTGGGTGGCTGGAGATTTCCCAGGTGACTGTGTTAAACAAAATAACCATATTACCAATTTATTGTATTCACAAGTACATATTTATTTACATTCTGGGATTTGAAGTTTTGATGGCAATTGCCTTTGGATTGTGATGACATCTGTACTTGTAGATAGTTACCAAGGTTTTTGAGGAGCATGTGAGTATCAACCCCATCTCTGTTGTATATCTAAAATATTTTTAGAGGCTTGTAAGATTGTCAGTGACTCCAGTAACCATTGAGATTTTGTGATTTTTAATACAAAGTTGACAAAGGGTTTGTGTGGTCTGAAGTTCTTGCAGTAGTGAAAATGTCAGTGTTGTTCTGGGATTTGATACCTTGTGGATTCATAGCTGGATTATGATGTTTTGGAGAAACATACTGTCTCCATCTACAGAGTTGAAGAACATCAGACTTTTTAACACAATGAGACTATTGAAAGGCCAGTAGAAGCAGAAAGGAAGGTGCAGTGTGAACAGTGGTATCCATTGTGTTAAATAAAGGAGAGGCAGTAAAGTGGTGCAAAATATATTTTATTTCCTCATCATAACAACTGGGATAATTATGCAATGGGCAAATTAAAAATATAGCAGTGGTTAATTATGACATAAAGAAGAATGCTGGTCCCTTCAGTGCTTAGCAGCAAGAAAATTTATATAAAGAAAGGTCATTAGTTTTAGTTCTTTCTGGCTACTTCTATAAAATAAAACAAGGTTATATTTCCATTTTATACACATAGGACTTGTAACAGAATTGTGCTAGGAGAGCTTCTTAGGTTCTCTCACTTTGCTTCTTACTCAAGCATGCTCTTCAGCGCTCACAAATTGTTGCTAATACTGCAGAGTTGTAAGACTGCCAGTATTGACTGAACTTAGCAATTAATATAACAGCTGTAAACATTTTTCTTCATTTTCAGCCATTCATCAAATGCAACAGCAACAAAGGAAAGTAACACTTTTGACAGTTACTTACCTGAAAGTGAAGTAATTAAAGGTCTCACAGAAAATACTTTAATTAAAGGTGCAATTCGAATCAACCAAAGAAACTACAAGGAAGCTTATGTCAGTTCACCAGTGAGTTCGCAAAACCATTGGCTAACAGAGATATATTAATATGCATAAACACAAATTTTGCTTCTAACACCTGTAGAAATAATGGCCCATTATTAAATTATCGACTATTAAATAAATGATAAGATGCACACAATGTGCATATTTCAGTTTTACATGCTTAGTTCACTAAGAGACTTTGTTCTTGACTTGGATCTCAGTATATATCAATCAAAGGAACTATCTCTCATGCAGCTTTTGCTTGGAGAGTGGAAAGATATATATATATATTTTTATATATATATATATATATATATATATATATATATATATATATATATAGATCTTGTGGTAGAATCAGCGTACTGCCATGCATGTTGTAATGTGTCTCAGCTCCTTGCATGTCTCCATTCCTTTATTTCTGTTAACATACTATTCCTGTCAAGCTGGAGATGCATCATGAAATTTAATTATGTTGTTGTGTCTATGTTTTGTGTGCTCCTTTTTCTTACTACCACTCATATCATATACAGTTTCAAACAGGCCATCATATTAATAATTTATTTATTATTCTGTTAATGTCTAAATATTTTTGACGTAAATACGTCTATATTTTAGGGTCAGTGTCATTCGGCAAAAATGTGTTACGAAAAAGTGTAACTTCATTGTTATGTTACCTAGGAAACGTCATCTGTTTATCAACAAATAAACAACAATGGTTACCTACATACTTACATTACCTTACCTTACCTTACATTACCTTAATTACTTTACATTATCTTACCTTACCTTACATTACTTTACATTACATTCATCTACCACAGACCCATCTTAAGCGTAACTAATTCAAGTTAAATAAGCAATGTCTTAATCAAACTTTACTCAATTGTAAAGCATGTATGATGTATTTATGTCAAATTCTCCGGAACCGTGGTTCCACTGACAACTTTTTGTAGATATATATAATATCTGTGGTGGTCTTCTGGATTATGATATGTGGGCTTGTAGGTGGGTACCAACATTTTGGAGGAATATACTGTCTCCATCCTACAAGTTAACATGGTGTCACAACCCAGAAGACCACTGTGGACATCACCGCCACCATGAACATTTCAAGTGTTGTGTATTATTTATTGTTTGTTGACCTATATTTTGTTTATAATTTTTTGGTAATATTAATTATTTGCTGTTTTTAGCCATTATTCATAATATTAAATAAAATAATGTTGTATTACAATTTGTTGCATGACTGATATTATAGTGTGTCTGTAGAATGAATTATATATGCTTTCCTAGTTACATCATGTTTTACCACTTATTCAATATGCCCTCATGTTTTCTCACTGAGATTCAATGTCTTGCAGGACAATGATCAGGATATCATGATTGAAGGCATGAGAAATCGAAATAGAGCTTTAGAAGGAGATGAAGTGGTGTTAAGACTTAATTCAGAATCTGAATGGAAGGTAAGAAAAGTACTTGTGTGAGAACAGTTATATATTATTTTTCCATCTTTACACAACAAAGTTCACATGTACATTTATACTCTCTTACTTGCACTTTCAGTGCCTTGTGTGGGGTTGAAGGCCTAGTTAGTACAGATATTGCCTTTAGTATAAGTTTAGTGTATTATTACAAACTTTACAGTTTTGAGTCTGTGTTGAATACAGATTGTAAAAGATTGATGAACTAAGTAGTGTCGAGTCCAACATGTTTATAATTCTCAGTCTGACTCTCAACTTATGTACTATTTATTTTTAAAGTCATTGGAGTATCTTTAAAATGTATGTTTAAAGTCACAGAGAGATTAACTATGCATTGCTTTAGTGTTTTAAAATAGTATTTTTCATTACCTGTTTTGGTCTTTCATGACAGGTTCAAGATTCTAAAACACAAAAGACTGGTAAAGTAAGTATTGAGGTTTGTGTTTTATGAGTTATAGTATTTTAAGTAATGTGTAACAGTTGCCGACAAATCCTGTAAACTTCCCTGAAATTAATAAATTTCATTAACAAAAAACAGGATATGTAAATGCGTCATGAACCCTAGAATCCTGTTTAAGTAATTAAGAGCAGAACATTTTCTTTTGTCATTATATACTTTATCTTTGTTTAATTTCAAAGGGAAGAATGTGATTACCTTTTAACCATTTATTTTATTACCATACCAGCAAAGAATATAACTTGAAAGTGTATTAAATGTATGATGCATGTAGAAGACTGAGTTGCTGGTAAGGTAGTAACACTAAAATATAGATTAAGCAGCATCAGAATTAAATAAAGGGTCAGCTGTTCGTTGTAAAAGAGATCAATGTGCAGTAAAATAGCCACTTCAAAACTTACAAACAAAATTGGTGTTGACATTATTAGTTATAAGGGTTCATATAAGTGGGTCTGATAACAGTTACATTATTTTGACAGAAAACCTATGTTTGTACAAGTTCTGTCTGATGTATTGCTATCCTATACAGTATTTTTGCAGATGCAATAGTCTTATGAAATTCACAAAACTATTTTCAAGAATTGTCACATGTAAATTGAAGCTGAATTCTATCTCAGCTTTCTTTTGTCCTGTTCTTTTATTTGATTCCAGGTTGTATATATCCTTGAGAAAGTACACCAAAGAGGAGGTGTAGGAATTCTTAAATCAATGACAGATCAGAGTAAGAAGTTTGCCCTCTTCTCACCAAGAGATTCTCGCATTCCACGGATAAGAATTCCAATAGATAACTGTCCAGCAGACTTTCTGAAAGAAACTAAGAAGTACAAACACATTCTGTTCCTAGCACGAATCAAAGACTGGCAAGATGTACGATATGCTGTGGGGTAAGGAAAAAAGTTCTTGTTAATGGCATGATAGATTTGGGAAACTATTGTATTTTGAATTACAATTGAAACCAAACCAAAATATTGTGGACTAGATGTGAAAGTCATTGCCCATGTTGATGGAGAATTGAAAGACATGGATACTACACAGGACAACATTAGCATTATAATTTCTACATTAATTTATGTTTGTTTGATAGTCTATTAAAAATGTAAGATTTGATGACTGTCTTGTGGGTTGTAGTGACCTGATGCTGGAGGCAGCTGTGACCTCGAAAGCACTATTAAACTTCTACCAGGCTACATGGTGCTGCAACTCAGAAGACAGCCATCTTCGAAGATGCTTCTGTTTATAAGAAATTGTGTGTTAAACAATGGTACCATGAGAATCATAACTTAAAAAATGTGGCCACTGTTTTGTTTCTGTCGTGTTATCTAGCTACAGTTCAAGCCCACTCGTTTGTTTCAGACTTGAGGTTTATCTAAAACTTACAGTAGTTATGTGAGATTTGGGGTTTTCTTTGCAGTAAGGATTATGATATTATTCTCCAGCATTTTGGCATGCAGTAAACTTAACTGGTACCACATTGTCTTTATACTGTGTAATAAGAATTGATTTTTTATGCTGCAGTGACATAATAGAACAAATTGGAGTATGTGGTGACCTGAAATCAGAAACTATGGCTCTACTCTTAGAAAATGATATTGAAATTTCACCATTTGATGATAAACTTTATCAGTATTTTCCTCGTTCACCATTTGTAATTCCAGAGGATGAAATCAAATCAAGAACAGATCTCAGGTGAGTATATGCTTGTAGTTACTGAATGTACCAAGTTATTGTTTATTTGTAATCTTAAGAATTAAAGCACGAAAGTGTGCAGAATAACAGTTTAAAATATGTGACTGGATATCTTACAGTTCGGTACAGTTCTGCTTATTCTGAAAATACTGGAATAAAATTCTTTGGTCATTTATCAGGCTGATTTTTTTTTTCATTTTTCTTTGATGTAGAGACAGTTGCCTAAATTATATCAAAGTGAGCCTTGACTGCTAATTTTCAAAGCAACATACTCAGAAAATTTCTTAGTGGCAACATGTCTTTAAAAGAATTGTTTTTTCCACCTTCCTCCTGCATGAAGAAAGATATAAGCCTGTGTAAGGTCACTTGTTCTTACTTCCTAATTGGGCACACCATTGTCCATGCCATTGTTACCAGATTTACATATTTTTTCCCTATATGTTTATTTTCTGCTGGTGAAACTTGGTCTCTTACTCATTACCAAAATTATTATGGTGATCAGGAAGAAGGGAGCGACATTTGGGGCATGTAGCCCACATAGGAGAGATGAGAAATGCATGAAATTTTAGGCAGGTACCTTGAAGGAAAAAATGGCTCTTAAAGAAATAGTGTGTAAGGATGTAGACTTGCTAAGAATAGGGTTCATTGGGGAGCCCTTGTGAACATGGTATTGAACTGTCAGGTTTCACAAAGGGTGAGGATTTTCTTGACTAGCTGAGTGACTATCAACTTCTCAAGAAGTACCGTGTTCCTAGAAAATAAATAATAATGTTTTAAGAGTATTTTTGTTCTTTTAGAGATGAGTGCGTTTTTACGATTGACCCTTTAACAGCACGAGATCTGGATGATGCTGTATCATGCAAGGAACTTGACAATGGCAATTTGATGATTGGAATTCACATCTCAGATGTTTCATACTTCCTTGAAGAGGGAACACCTCTAGACCAAGCAGTTGCCAAGAAAGCAACAAGTATATATTTGGTTGAGTCTGTAAGTTTGGGTACCTGTAGGCTGACTGACCTTCAACAGCATTCTGCTATACCACATCTTAGTATTTTAAATGATCTGTTACACCTTATCTCCCTAACATTTTTAAAGCACAAAAATTATATTCTAAACTGGTGAAAATAGTCATTTAAATGTGTTTGTCCTCCTAAGTGTGTAGTTTGCTAGAGCAATTCTGTATTGTAAAGGGTGATTTAATTAATATATTTGTTAGTATTTATGGTTGCTTGTTTATTACCACAAATAACATTTGAAAACTAGTATTTATTTTATTTTACATTGTGCTCTTTTCGTAACAAAAGTAACAGTTAAATTTATGAATCAAATGTAATCCCCAACTTTCAGTCTTTTATTTTTGGACACCTTTCTGAAAGAAAAACAATGGTTAAGTTTGTGTTTTGCGTACATACTGACATACTGATAAATTTTCTCTGTGAATTTTGTTGTGTAATGTATGACTTTGAATGTTATTATTATTTTGAAATTGTGTGTGTGTCATTCACTAATATTGTCATATTTGGTGCTGAGATTACATCGTCATGATCAAAGAGAAATCACAGACTGCACTTGTGGATGATGAAAGATCCTTGGGCTACAAGCCGCATCAGGTGGCTGAACAGTGAACAAACCATATCTTCTGCCATTGTTTCGAGAACAACATCCCCTGAGGATGAGAACAGAGATTTTTCTCTAAACACTGGCAGAAGATATGGTTTGTTCATCGTGGAGTTCAAAGCACAGGACTTCCATAGATGCTTCCAGCAATGGGAGAATCACTTGCATTGTATCAGGTCATAAGGGAATTCCAGTACTTTGATGGCGGCAGCATGGAATTGCTGCTACATTTTTTCGGTTTAAAGAAATTATTCAGTCCGGAAATCTTTCGGTCACGCATCTAAAGGTGATATTATGTTACAAACTTATTCTTTCAGGTGTACCATATGCTACCTGAAGAACTGTGTCTGACATGCTCCCTGTTGCCTGGTGATGATAAACTAGTAGTCTCAGTATTTTTGGAGATGTCACTAGAAGCAGAAATTATTTCTCACTACTTTACTCGGTCTGTCATCAACTCGTGTGTTCAACTTGCCTATGAGCATGCACAGGTATATCTTTTACTGATGAAAGTTTTATAAAAGCAATGTACACACAACATTATCATCCAGCACTTTTGAAAAATGTCCTCACATTTTACTCTGTGTGATTATCTTAAAAAATGTATACATAAGTTGCATTTTACAGATTTTTCTGTAAGATTTGAAATTACAAACTCTGATATAGTATATGGCATATATTGGCTAGGTAGTAATATGGAAAATAGGGGTTAAGTAGCAAGTAGTATTATCTCTTTAAATATCAGTGGTAACTATATGTACCATTTGCTCCATCAATAAAAAAGTTTCATTTTTTTTCTGTGGGTTTCTTATGTTTCTTACTTAAACTTGTGCTTTGTAATGGAGAAATGTGCTTTCTTTGAGGTTCAGACTGAATTCTTAAATAATGTTTGGCTTCAAAGGATTATCTATACCTGTTATTTACCTGACACAGCTGATACTGAAAAGGACAATAAAGTATCGTATATTGTGGGTCCTAAGCAAACTAGCCATTCAAACATTGCTTAGAGGTGTAGTGGCAAAATTCACCTAAGGCCTGCTCTGAATACTGTTCTGTTATTTATTATTATTGTACATTTAGATCATGCTGGAAAACCCAGAAAAAGAATGGAGTAAAGATGAGCTACCACAAATCTATGGAAAATACACACCTAGAGACCTGAGTCGTATAGTGAATCATCTTAATCGCCTTGCTGTCATCATGAGAAAGAAACGATTCAAGGATGGAGCACTGAGGATTGATCAACCAAAACTCAAATTCTCTCTGGAAAGTGGCACTGGCCTTCCCTCAGAATATTCAGTATATGTTAACAAAGAGTGTCATAGGTAATTTATACTGATCGATTTTATGACCAGTTTCTTTAAAAGTGCTTCCAGCAGCATGCGTTATTAATGACAGTCAGAAAATTAAATATATCAAAGCTAAGGTTGAACTACAATTAATTTGGTTCTTCTGTGTACCAGATGTAATGGTAATACTAAGATGATTCCATTGTCTGGGACTAACATAAGTAGTTGTGGCATTTCCTCCAAACTGGTTCTGGGTATTGATAATGACATTTCTTTCATACCAGATGTTATGGTTATACCATGTCAATTAATTTTTCAGGAAATAGGTGGTGTAATTTCTTTCATGTCAAAAGTAATGGTTATATTACCATAACTTTGTCATTTGGAAGGGGAGCCGGGATAGCTCAAGTCAGTGTAATGACTGGCTACAGACTGGATGGCCGGGGTTCGATTACTGGCGGGGCAGAGGAAAAGCCAAGCACCTACATGGCGTGTAGTGGGACACCTTTACTTTACCTTACTTTTCTTTATGAGTCTTTTGGAATTACATAATGGCATTTCCTTCATGGCAAATGTTCACATGCATCATAATGCATACCCATGTCGCCTCCCCTCACACATACACACACAGAGCGTGTCCATGTATGTGTACACACATTATTTTGAGTGTTTGAGAATGAGTGTAGAAAAGCCATGACTACATTGAATATGTTGATGTTGGTCTTCTGGGTAATAATGCCATGTGGACTTGTGAGTTAATATCACTGTTTCAGAGGAATATGCTGCCTCCAACTTCAAATATGAAGTCCAAACAGTCTTACAACACAGAAGACCATCATGGACATCTTCATTAATGTGAGAAACTCTGATTTCAACACTGAATGTATTTACAGGCTTATTGAAGAATTTATGCTGCTGGCCAATGTGACTGTTGCGAAACAGCTCACTACATATTTCCCAGAGCTGGCATTCCTACGCCGTCATTCACCACCTCGTAAATATGTTTTTGAAGAATTAAGAAAGACTTTGGAACAAAGGGGTATCTTTCTTGATGTCAAGTCAGCTGGTGGGCTACAGGCTTCCATGTGTCGCTACGCTGGTGATGATTTTACTAGCCAAGCCAGGATGCTGGTGCTTAATTGTCTGTGTGCAAAACCCATGGTTGTAAGTTAACAGATTTTTTTTAATGACACTTCTTTTTTTTTCAAACTTGCATAAACTGAGAACAAAGAATAAAAAGTAATTGTTAGTTAGACACAATCAGTACTTTTAAGTGAAGTGTTGGTGATGGTGGTAGTAGTAGTAGTAGAAGTAATGGAGTAATAGATGTAGTAGTAGTCTTCGGAGGTGGGTGGAGGGGAGGGGCTTTGGAAGCTTGGAGTCATTTTACTACTTTCTTGTTTTCAGGACTTTGACTCTGATGTATTAAACTATGTTACCTGCAAGAATATTGTGCATTGCTTCTTTTATTTTTCACAATGTTTATAATTCGTGTATGTACAAAAGCAAATGTTATTTGTCCTGATGTTTCATCCATTAAAACTTGCAGTGAAATACCCTGATTCATCATGTTTTTGGTTGCCGAGTTTTCTTATGTACACATTTTTCATTTTTGGCAGTGTCCGGTTTACATACTGTGTTTTTGCACACACATGGTTCATTCTGTATCACACAGTTCGATTCATTTCAGAGATCAGATATGTTGATCTCACAAATTGAACATGTTAAGAGAACACAAATACATAAGTATCTGTAATGCCACATTTATGTATGTAGATCCCGTTTCAACATTATTTTGCTTTTAATTAATAAAACTGCATCATAGTTGCCAAGTTTATCATTGGAAAATACAAATGTAACCAATTTTAAAATTTATTTCAACATTGTTAGTTAGTAGTTAACATTCCACATTGTTTTCTTTGCTTGAGAACCTCCTAAACTGGGGTATACACATATTTTTTAAACTTGATTATAAGAGTGTTTTATATGCAGTGCAAATAATGGATATATTCTGCTATGAACCACAACAAAGATACTGCACCAGTGTTTTAACACATATTCATAGTAACCAAGGTTTCAAAAGTATAAATTAAATCTACTAGCCAGTTAACTGTCACTTTTGAAAAAGACTTCCTTGCACATTGATTATTCAAAGTCTTTTGTGTGATGTTTTGATCACCATCATGAATGGAATATGTATATTTGCTTGGGATGGTGTTAAATAGGGCCTTTGCTGATGATGACAATGATAAATCCTTGATTCTACAGTAGAGAATTTCTCTGTTTCTGAAGGAAGACATTTTCATGTTTCATTACTGTTCCAGCGAGCTGACTACTTCTGTGCCAATTTTAAAAAAGCTGCAAAGTTTGGGCATTATGCTCTCAATATACCTCTGTACACTCACTTCACATCACCAATCCGGAGGTATGCTGATGTGATGGTCCATCGATTACTTTGTGCCTCTCTTGACTACTCACCTAAACCTAACTGGGAACCAGATCATGTGCAGGCGTAAGTTGATATTTATTAACTTATTTTTGTGTGGATTTGTGGTTTATTTAACAGTGCTTCATGTAGCTCAGACTTTATAGTGTTGGATGATAGGATGATAATGAAATGTGAAAGATGTGTTAGGAAGCGGTCATGTCCTAATTTAAGGTGCTGCCCCAGAATTTTTCTGAAGGGACTGAATAAAAGTGTCAAAAACCCCAGATGGGTTAGTGGGTCTCTGGACCAAGATTTGAACCCAGGACCTCCTTCCTAAGTCTACAATGTGTAACTTCAAGAAGATGATGACCTTTATGGATCTCCTCTAGTTGGATGTCTAAGGTCCTTATGAGTTTTTTCTGTATGTTATCCTAAGTCTTCATGGATGAATGTGGAATATGTACAGAGATGCAGAAAGCATTCCTGTTTAAAACCTCCTTGTAGCAAAAATCTTATTGAAAGAAAATAGTCTTATAATAAGATGCAGTAATTTTGTTTGGACTTCTTAACCTTGAGCAGAAGAGTCTATGGGAGCTTTTTGGATTTGATCCAGCATTTTGATTGTTGTTCTGTATCCAATTACTGTGAACCCACCATAAAAATATCTGTGGTACAGAGATGGGATGTGTGATTGTGCATTAAGTTCCTCAAGGATGTCATCCAGTATGTAACTAGTAAAGTGATTTGTTGACGTGCCGTGATTAATTCTGCGTAAAATTTGAAGTGTCTGTGTAACTATGATGGAATTTCAAGGACAACACTACCATGAATTTATCTTCTGGAATTATTACATATAACAGGATTTTCTCACCACCTGATAGTAATGTTCATACCATTATGGTGCCACCTCATTTCTAGAAACTGGCATGCACTACCTGAAAAGGATGTCAGAATTAAAGTATAAAATGTACTTCTTACCTTTGAACTCCTACAGTTATTATACCAGGTGATTCAAAAAGGACTTTACAACTTTGAAAGTGTATAGAAATTTATTCAGAAGGCTTACAGAATCGGTTGAGGTGTCATTTTGTAGCAAAACAAATCAAGTTTGACTCATGTTGTGCTGTAGTACCAAATTCCGTCACTGCGAGCGCAAGCGGCAGTGCATTTGAAAATGGCCCGAAAATTTTCTCATACCACAGTTAGACGAAGATGACCAAAAAGGACGCATTCACTTCCAGCAAGACGGCGCACCACCTCACTACCTCACAGAAGTCCAGGATTTCCTCAATAACCGTTTCCCAGGTCGGTGGATTGGTTGAACAGGGTCGATAGCATGGCCACCTCGTTCTCCAGATTTGACACCTCTCGATTTTTTCTTATGGGGTTTCATTAAAGATCGTGTGTATGTTCCACCCTTACCTGCCAATCTCACTGAGCTCAAAGCTTGAATCACCGCCGCAGTTGCAGAAGTGACACCGGATATGCTGGATCGTGTTTGGCAAGAAATTGATTTCAGGTGAGATGTCTGCATTATCACCAATCACATCGAACCAAAATGACTGTTTGAGGTAAAACTTGATTTGTTTTGCTACAAAATGACACCTCAACCGATTCTGTAAGCCTTCTGAACAAATTTCTATACACTTTCAAAGTTGTAAAGTCCTTTTTGAATCATCCTGTATTATAAGGACAGCTTTGAATATGATGGGTATTAGAAAAATAGAATGTATGTGGACTGGATTCAACTGGCTTAGGAATAGTTTGAATGGCATGTTTTTGTGAATATGGTAATGGACCTTTGTAAACAAGGAATTTCTTGGCCATATGAGCAGCTATCAGTATTTTAAGAAGGACCCTGCACTGTTGAGTCAAATTAGTGTATTTATTTATCCCATGATATAATTCCCTTGCAGTATTGCGGCTTGCTGTAACAAGAAGAAATGTCAGGTAAAGCACGCTGAGGAGCAGAGCATTGAGCTGTACCTCACAGTATATATTGGTCTGCATGGTCCAATGGTTGAAGAGGCAGTGGTGATGGATGTGAAAGATCAATCATTTGATATCATTGTTTGCAGCACTGGACAGGTCCAAAGGATCTACACAAATGTGAGTAACCCACAAATACAGTACAGAGAATTCTTCTGTGTCATTCTTCTGCATGGCCGTCTTGGAATCTTCAGTTTAACCTCTTTTATGCGTACTTCTGTCTGTACTGTTGATTGTGAATATTAACCATAAGATGTATTAATTAAAGTTATTTTATATGAAGTGACTTTCACAAAATGGTTTAAATGTTTGTTACTGATTCTTGTAGCATCAGTACATATTATTGAGGTGGTAGGTAAAAGTAGCTTCTCTTTCTCATAAGATATGATTAAAAATGTTCAACTGATGGACAAAAATTGTAAGTTGCACTTCTGGACACTCCTTTTATTTTTGTATGTGTGCTAAATTAGTCCACATTAAATGGGTCCATTGTCACCACTGCATGGTGCAAGAGAAGACAGTCTCCATGTACAGAGGCTAGCAGTGAATATGTTTACTAAGCAGTTACGGACAGCTGACAAGGGATGGTCTTCCAACTTCTGAGTTAGCTGGGTTCTAACAAACCTCACCGTAAAAGTCTAAAATTTTATAAAATGTTACAAAGGGCATTTGATTTGGCCAGATTCATTGGCATTACTTAAGAAATGGAAAACCAACACAATAATTTGACATATAGTATGCATGAGAGAGACAAGAAATCCATTTTAATTGGAATATCTGAAGAGGAGAGAACTAGCCATGAATTGGAGGACAATATTAAAATGATTCTTAAAGACATTGGGAGTGATGGTGTGGACTGGATTCATTAATATCAGCTGCGTGGTTTGGGTGTTTGGGCAGTCATTTTCAAACTAATATTTTTAGTATGGCTGTAAGTTTGGGCTCCAAGGGTAATACCACTTTCCAGACTAATTTTTTCTCCTAAATTTGGGGCAAAAAATAGCATTTTATTTAGTTCAGTTTTGTGATCTTTGATCATTAAGACATGCAAGTGAGTAATTTTTTCAGAGCACTTTATAACATGTGAAATTATGCATATAAACAGCTTAATTATTGCCCCGAGAACTATCGCGGTCTCTGCTTAGATGTTAAGTGCTGTCTGAATCTCTCATTTATACTTCTGAAGTAGAAGTATCACTGGACTTATCAACAGCTTCTACTTCACCATTATAACTGTTATGAGTCACTTTCATGTTCCATTATCACAGACTGTCACAAAATACTGGTGTTGGTATTATTGTTATTGTTGGTGTGGTGGTAGTATTAGTAGTGGTGGTATTAACAGTAGTTTAAATATAAAAACAAGCCAGTACTGTACACACTGTTTATCACATATGAAATCATAACAATGTGCAAAGACTTGGCAGAGTCAAAGTAGAATAAATACAAATAAGTATAAAAGAAATCTGCAGAAGTCTGTCAGTGAACTACTGAACACTAGTTCCATCTGGTGATAGGTAGCTCAAATTATTGGAATAAAAGAAATTGGGATAATAATTTGTTGGTGCAAAATTCTGACTGGTATGGGTTATTGTGGGAGAATGTATTTGAAGAAAAATTTCCAACCCAAGTTAATTCAGGATAATAAGAGAAATTTTTAGTGTTAATACACTTCATTTTCTGCAGAATTTGCCATTTCCAGCCAGCGTGATGTGTAAAACAGAGGATGATAAGGTCATTGCACAGGAGATTGAGTGGCTCCCAACAGATAATATACCATTTGGATTCCTGCAAATCGTGGAAATCTTCAGCATCATCACAGTTGAATTATCTCGCTCTCCTGTGTCAATGAAGGTGGAGACTCGTCTGCTAGACCCTCGGGGTAACTCAGTGAATCCACTTATAAAGAAGGGAAGTAGTGACACCAAATGCCAGGGACATGAGACTTGATTGGGATCTGAGATCTATTGTAAGTATCAGTAGAAGGATGTTTCATGTAATGAGCATTATAGGTGGAATTAAGCAGAAGTGATTCTTGTTAGGGCAGGAGGCATTTTACTTATGCTTTTGATTAATTTTTATATTCTTAGCTCTTCTGTGGGAATAATATATATATATATATATATATTTCTTTCTTTTCTTTTTTTTTTTTTTTTTTAGTGTGAATATATTTTGAAATTATTTTATCTGTATATGGTTTACCAAGAGAAGTGACTCCCTGAGATGATAAAACACTGTATCAAAGTGGAAATAAATTCTCTTGAGGACATTCACTCTGTTTTCTACCTTATTGAAGGATTTTATACTTTTGAGAAATGTTTTAGATGACAGAGACTCTGGAGCCCTTGTAAGTTTGTTGCAGTCAGTATTGAGACATTTCATGTGTAAGAATCTGTCATATGAGTATAAAATTTTGTGCATCAAATTCATATTTTAAAGTTGGATATGAAATATTTTTAATAAGAAATGAAGACAAGTGTGTGTGAGAGATTGGGACAAGAAAAGATGAAAGCAAGGAAGTGGACTGTAGACAATTCCCTGTAATATAATGTATGGAGAAAAAAGTAATAGGATGATTGAAGCATAAATTAAAAATATTAGTAAAATTGATGTAATGTTTTTAATATTTCTGACATGTCCAGTATGCTAAAAACAAGCCAGAACTTAATTGATGGATATAAACATCCAAAAATTACAAATTAATTATAGAAAATGTTTCTTTCACGAATGTATATTTTTTTTCATAACTTACTGGAAAATGAAGACTGGTCTGTTTGGGAAAACCATGTAAGTAAATTAAGCAGCTCAGGCAGTTTTCTGTTCACCATTTTGTAGTAATATTTATTAGATACAGCTGTATGTCAGATCTCATATTACCATATGTTGTCTGTCATTAAAATGCAAATGATAGACTGCAGTCTTTCTCACATGTATGTTGGAAAATCTGCCTTAAAAATGTAACTCAAGGTAAACTGATAATAAAAGTAAACACCTGTGTAATATGATTGATTCTTCAGGATCATGATTTTTCAGCTTCATAGGTTATATAGTGTCAGATAGTAGGAGGATTGTGTGAATTGGGAAGGAAGTAGTTTGTCTGTTTTAAGAAATCGCAGCAATTGCCTGAAGGTACTGAGAAAAAGAAGGTACATCAGCATTTTCAGTTCGTGGCACCTCTGAATTTGACGTAGAAGTGATAACTTAACTGTCACATTTGGCTGAATACTATCAATTGCCTTCAAATTTGGTTATGAATGGTACACAATGACAGGCTTACCTCTGTTACAGAACTGACAGTCTGACCATCATAACCTCTCCATTGCACAAGGACTGGAGAGTATGTCATGTTTTGACAAGTGTTATGTAATGATGAAATTTGAAGTATGTAATAAACATACTATGTGATAACATTTAAATGTTGTGGGATTTAATTTTTTAATATGTTCATGTTTTACTCAGGTTTATACTCTTTGTGGGTGTGGTCTGAGTGTAGTGTTCTCTCTTATTAGATTAAAATATCAAGTGTAGTTTATTTGTAACAAACATTAAGAATTTTCCACAGTAAAAATTTTAAATCCTTTTTATTTGTGATTTACCATTATGTGACCAAATGTGTTAACCAGTGTAAATCACTTCCAGTTTCCTTGTCTCTTTTTTTCTAGTCCATGCATAACACCCAAATCTTATGTGACTATTTAAGGTTATGATTTAAGTACTTAAAACTTTTGCTTTTATTTATTCCAGTAACCTTGTCCTAGGATGATCATGTTCTTCTGATTATGATGCAGTGTAGTCTTGTAGGTAGTTACCAACCTTTTTCAAGGAACATATCGTGTCCATCATCATGGTAAATCAGGTATGAACAAGGTGATATCATGAAATATATACCTCCAGAAACAAGTCTGAATGACCCAGTAGACCACACTATGAAATGCAAGATATGTTGATTATGAAGGAAACTTCATACAACAGGCATGGAAGTAGTCACAGGCTATTTAACATCCAGAATGAACCTGAGTAATTGCACAAAGAACAAAAACCTATCATAATAATCTTCAGCTAAATAGAGTGGAGCACACTTCAAACTCTTCTCCATTTGTGATACCTGAAGGTTCCTTATGGTCTTTGCAGGAGCCCAAAGAAATAGTCATGAGCCATATGCATCCACTCTACAAGAGCATGCCTTGTTTCTTTCAGGTCCATGGTAATCTTCTCCCAGCTGGTCTTTTCCCTTTAAATTTTCTAACCAAAATTGTGTGTTCATTTCTCATAACTCCCATGCATGCTACATGGTCCACCCATCTTATCCTTGTTGATTTAATCACCCTGAATTATATTGGTATAGAGTAAAAATTATTGTGGAATTTTTTTCAGCCTCCAGTTATTTCTGTTTAGGTTCAAATATTCTCTTCATTTCTTTCTTCTAGACCTTTTAGCTTGGAATTCAAATAGGGTTTCTTCAGAATATACAGTAGCATTCAGTACTGAATTGCATAACTAGACAGAATGATGGTATATACTGTATGACGCTGAAACGTGGTCAACTCAAGGCTTCCATAATTAACATGCCACATAAAAGAAATGTGTAATTAAATAAAATGAAGGACAGTCTTTTCTTATTTATTTGAATGCATCATAAGGAAGAGGAGGAAATGTACATTTTATTCTTCAACATGTGCTATTATAATTTGTGAGACACCTGAAATGTGATACATAGTTACATTTTGACTAAAATTATATTTGACAATCCACAATGCAATGCTTTTAAGTACTCCTATACTTCAGATTCAAGAAACAAGTATTATGTACAGGGTCATATAATGATATGCCATAACATTCTAAAACCAAAACTACACAATTCAGAAAACTGGATAATGGGTAATTTCTATATCATTACCAAAAAACACAACAAAATAAAATAACAAAATTGTCTCTGTATATACAGTAAGTGAACCACAACCAAACTTAAATATTTTTATAATTGTAATATTTTTATGGTGATATTACTTGTGCAATTTGCATATCAGTGTATCTCATACCCTTCTGTAGTCACACTCATACATTTCACAAATGCGACTTATCGAAAAAGGACCTTGCACCCCCTTAATTATTTGGCTACCAACATTATCTCAAAATAATCATTTCAGTCCTTTACCTAGATTTCGTCCCATCAATAATACCACTGCACAGGCCAAACCATTCCATTTGACCAACAGCAGTATAAACAATAAGTACTACATAGACCATATTAAATGTATGCAATACTTATAACACTTACCAATACAATAACATATCTGGCAGGAGGGTACATAGCAGAGGTGGCCAAACTTGTAAGCCATATGGGCAATTCTGTAGGGATCCAAATTATATTCACTTTTATTTTGACACAATATACAAGCACTACTGGAATCTCAATATGATGTTACATTCATTTGCAAACATAACAGCTGTTCATTATTCTTCTCCTTATGCATCATATTTCAATTTAATGTAAATAAATTTAAGGCAAATGTATTCCATTCATATACATTTTTATTGCACTGCCTCTATAATCAGATATAAATTCTGGAATTTAAACAATATATTTTAAAAAATGGATGAAAATTTCTTGGTCAGAGGTCAGCACTTCTAAAACTGCTTGTTATTGGAGCCAATGGACAAAGCATTCCTCACAGAGATAATTATGTGCATAGAAATAACAGAATTTTGTGTTTACAGGTGTTGCAATATTTTATTATAAATACTTACAAACTTAAGGTCTGAAAGCTCATGGAAGATGAAAGAGTTTGTCCACCCCTGATAAAGGATAAGCTTTATATGGAGGAGTAGCCTCAGTGTTGATTGTTGTCATGTCTGGTTCAACAAAACACAGTTGCCAACTATCCTAGTCTTATTGCATAAGCATTCACTTAATACACATTATGCCATGTAAAAGACTGAGAGCAAGAACTGATAGTTGTTAAGATCTGAGGACAGAACATTGTAGATATATTAGTGTACTTAATTTTGCTATTAACAGTCCTACAAAATAATCCCATTTAACAGTAAAGACAACAATTAAAAATATTACTATACTTTGACATAGAACATGGTCCTCTACCAATCAGGAAACAACTATGATAAAAATGACCTACTACAGTTTTCACAAAGTCCATAACAGAACCCTGTGTATATTTTCAAGCGAGTTGGTAACCATTATCAATAATGTTCATTATTCTGTAGTATATATTAGTGTTGCATCATGGAAGAGGATAAACTAGTCTTAACTACACTGGTATTTATTGCAGTGTGCTAAGCTAGTGCCAAAGAGTGAACTCTGTCAAGAGAAGAGTATCTAACAGGAGGATATGAATAGTCACTGTTAATCTAACCATGAACCTGCTAGATACTATTTCTCTCACTTCAATGCTGGATGTTGGACTAACTGCCACTTGGCGACTTGTGACGCCTGTGGTCATAATTAACTAGCCTGCGTCCCACCAGATACTTGTCATTCTTGATGTGTTCATACAGCTTGCGGAACTGACGGATCTGAAACACGATGACGCCACCCACCAGCATGATGAGAAGCAGGAAGGGATACAGCCTTCGTGCTATGAGATTACGCAGATGCAGACTGGTGACCACGAGGGGTACGATGCCATATGCTGTGGCGTATGGAACAGCTAGAGCCAGACCAAAACATGCCACCACTGGTGCAGCTAACTCACGAAGCACAAATCCCAGATCCATGCCACGAATTCCATCACGATAAGCTCTTTCAATAGCACGTCGGAGTGCCCACTCAGGACCCATCATGGTGACTGCACAGGCTATTTTGGTGTATAGAACACCCAAGGCCCAGTCCTGCCACACAAAGAGCACTGGAGTCTGGTCAAGAGGCACACGAAGTGGGATCACAACCACCAATTCCAGGAGAAGTCCAAAGAGGAGAGGGATTACTCCAAGAAGCAGTGAGAAGGCAACAGCAGATTTGGCACCCAGAACATACCATTGACATATGCGAGCAAGAATGGCAGCCCGGCCCTGGGGCAACCAGCTGAGCATCAAGGCAATGGCACGAGCAGCAAGCCAACACAGATAAGTTCCACATGCGGCTGTATATAGTTCATGCACTCGGGCACCTGCGGAAATCACTTCGCCGCCTGTTTCACCTACAGGAGGTACCACTGCAGCAACAACAGATGGAGCAGGAGGAGGAACTCCTACAAGCCAAAGGGCCATAACACGACGCCCCAACCAGACAGGTAGTGTAAGAGCAGCCAAGCTGGCAAATACAAGAGTCACACAAACAGCTATCAAGAGACCCACTAAACGAGCAGGGAACCACCGTGGACGTTCATATGGCTGGAATCCTGTTGGCCCCTCCCGCTGCAAGAGGGCCTGATGTGCTGCACCAAGACCTCCTGCAGCTCCACCACGATCATTGTTGACAGGGTGTTGATGATGGGCCTGAGCACCCTGTGGGGCCCCAGCAGCATCTGCAGGCCCCTGCTCTCCTCCCTCATCCCCAAGGAGGTAAGAATGCAAGTCCAACAGCCAAGCCACAGCTCGACACCAAGTACGCACTAAGCTTTTAAGCCATGTCCTTGTATGTGACTGCTCCAACAATGCAGGAAGTATAACCTATAGTCAAAGGGAGATACATATTACTTATCTCGGAACAAAATCTGAAATAAAATTATTACTTTTGTCTTTTGTGACTCAGTATAAATTTTTAAAAACACAATGAAATCTTCATTTAAGGTTCCTAAGGGCACAACAGAATTCTAATACAAAATTAGGAGAATCTTAAAAGGGAGAAAGTACAGTCAATTGGGACCATAAAAACCAAACCCCAATAAAGAAAATACTAAACTGCCATAAAACACTCACCTGAAGTAACAGAAGTTCAAGTGACAGTTCATTAACCTGTGCCTCACTTTGCAAAGCCACAATGTAAGGTAGAAAACCGGGCCATATGACTCGCAGAATTCGAATAGGCAGCCACAGCATGAGCAGCACTGCTGTTCCAAAGATGACTGCAGATGCCAGTAGTCGTCTTACATGTCGTACAATTGGAAGATGGATCATTTCCTAATTACATAAAATATAAAATTAACACTTATACCATCTGACAGAAATATTCAGATGTGGCCTGAAGGGTGGGTGAGGGTACAGATTTAGAGATCCTTTTAGATTGTAAGATGTATGCCCCATCCTAGCACCTTTCTTGTGAACTTGTGACATGACTGGAACAATAAAACTAAATTATGACATTATAACAAAATAACAGGCTGACAAAAGACTTGCATATACACACAAGTAACCAAAGAAAGAAACAAGTAGGGCTTAATGTTTTCCCTTTAGGAGAATATTCATCACATTTCTCACTGTGATAGTACTACTTCCTAAAGACACCTTGTCTACGATTAAGACTTTTCTTCTTATAGCTGATATTGGTAGCCAAGGCACTGTAGAACCTCATTCCAGGTTCACAAGAGGGGAGTGTCCTCCAGGTCGGGGGTTAGTCACAAGGCCAACAACCTTGCACCATAAAAAGGAAGATGTTTCGAAACCTCAATCGAAGCCTCAGAGAGACGGACCTAACAGAGGACCGAATGGAAGAGGAGAATTGAGGAGGCCATAGAAGAAGAAGAGGGGAGTGTTCTGCTATAATATTTTAATTTGAACTACAAACCTGAATTGGGCTGAAGTCTGGATCATTCAAATTTCTCAGGAACCAAAGTACACCAGGCCTCAATACTTCTCTAAGAAGCAAGATGAATGATGCAAAATAGTACACATACACCATCCCAACAAGCCAATGTATGAACATGGAGGTGCCAGGAGCCAAGCGGAAACTTGACTCTCGGTCTCGTAGGGTTGCATCAAACATTGACAAGGAGCAGATATCTAACCACCAACCACATATTAGTGGGAGGACACCTATTTCCACAACAGACAACAAGGACACCTGGAAAGAAGAAATAACATTACTTCAGTATTCTCAAATATTCACAGGTAACATGGCAGGCATATCTCTCCCATATATTGAAAAATTACTTTTGCCAGCTACTGAATGTACATGGGGTTAACGATGTTAGACAGATTGAAATAAATACAGCTGAGCAGATATGGACACACAGGTTAGAAGAAAAATCATTTGTTCTGGCTCCATGGAGATAGAATATTACTATCTAGGTTCATGACCACAATGAAATTTACTAATACAAAAATGAATGTAGATTCTAATGCTCCTGGCCCACTTGATTAAAGTAACCTAAATTTTCAATATCATTTTATTAACATTCAATGTTACTGTGCAATAACTGTATTCTGTGTGATGATTGTGCTGATGCAATTTATGTTATATTACTTTACCTTCACCACGACATAACAGAGTCCAAAAATTCTTCTGGATCTTCTTAAGCCAAGGAGTGAAGCCAATCCATGTAGCAGGACAAGACAGAGGCCAATGACACAATATCCGCATAAAGTGGTGACAAGGCCTTCAAAGTGAGATGCAGCGACATGCTCCCTCAAACTGAACCCCACCACAGCAAAATGTCCAATGTTGTATGGACAGAATGCAAACACCAAGATGAAGAGTGTATTTAATGAGATGACCCAGAACACATGTTCCAGAAACATAAGTGAACCATCTAATCCAAGAAGTCTTTCCCAGGTCAGTTCTTCTGCAGCTCGATCCCACTCTATTGGATTCCAATTTCCTTCATCAGCTGCTGCGCCATTGTCTCCAGCGCCACGCTCATTTTCCTCGGCATCTCCTACAGCAGCATTTTCTAGGGGATCCACTCCAACCAAGTCTGGACCAACAACAGGGGGTGGCAGAACACCTCCTGCTAAAGCAGCTGCAACTGGATGTTGTTCCTGTAGCACACAAGTATCCACAAACTTTTGATAGGAAAACCTAAATGGAATAGACCACTTGAGACACACTGGCATTGACGGGAGGATAATATTAATATGGATTCAAAGGAAACACGGTGTGAGGTTGTGGAATTCATCTGACTTAGAAGAGTCCACAGCAGGCTCTTGTGAACACAAAACTTTTGTTTACACAGAAGACAGAGAGTGACTAACATACTCAAAAAGAATTTTGCTTACAGTTGGTTACGCAGCTATGACAAAGTTGTGAGTTTATACTGAATATCAGAGGAAAAGTTGGCAAGTGGAGTGGAAATGCATTATAATGTGCCAGGCTTCAAAATTAAGGCAGACCTGAGCATATCCATAGACCTCTAGGTATCCTGATCTGGATGTTATGTAACAGAGCTGTTACACTCAGTTCTTCACTACAGGATGAGTGGGAAGTAAGTAGGCATTGAGAAATGGTTATAACCTCTATATTGTGCGTGCTGCCTCTCTCGGCCACTGCCCACACCACTGACGCGCGAATTATGAAATCCTATTTCGTAACGTATATGTACACATTATTTTCATTATGATTGCATTAATATTACAAAACCTATAGCGATTATTTAATGCCTACTTACTTCCCACCCACCCTGTAGATTACAGATTGGAAAAACCATACAATTTTTTTTTAATAATGGCTATTATATATCATTATAAAATGCATTTGTCATTAACATCTTTATCCTTTCTAGTATTAGGTCTAGTTGGCCTATGTAAGTGTCGAGAAGGAAGGCCAATGACCTAGCCTACGTGTCATCCTCTGTCTAATTGACAAGGTTGTAGTCGAGTCACAGTGAATAGCAGTTACATCAGCACTACTAGAAATGCTGGCATACAATTTGGACCAGAAGTTTAAAACTTAGGAGGCTTACTAATATACTTTCCATTACTTACTGCTTTCACTATGTGCATAAAACCTAGATTATGTGAATCTACTTACTTGATTTACACCTTGCTGTAAGTCAGGTTCCAATACATTATTATTATTTGGTGGGGGTGGATGTGGTGGAAGAATGTCTCCAGCTGGTGGAGGAGCATTGTTATTTTCTCTTTCAAGCCAATCGGGACCACCGCCATGCAAGATCTGTTCCCGTAACCATACCAGACCAATGAATGCAAACAATGTGCAAGTCACTACAAAACATCCGTGGAACACATCTGAAGCGGCGTTCTCTGTAGACAACATGTCGAGTGGCAGGGTCAGAATCTGCAACAAGTCATTATGCTGAACTAATCTGATGGTTTCTCTTACTTTCTGTGGGAGAAATGTATGACACTATCTTAAAATAGGCCATTATTCTGAATCTGCCATTTATAACCAACTTAATATTTGTTTCAGATGCCATAATGGTCCACAAAACATTGGTAAAAAAAGAAAAAATAACACGTCTCCATTTAAAGTTGTCATAAATTGATATATTTTTATACTTCTATGACAAATAAAAAATTTATTGACAGGTAAAGTTGTGTAAGGTTAGTTATTTTCATTTAGTTTACAAGATGATGTGTTTGTACTTCCTCTATAATCATGAATTTTGTGTTTTGTATTAGAAGACAACATGCAGAAGTGTAAGTGGCTCAATGTTAGTTTATGGTAGGTCTGCAACACGCTTGACATTGTAAAACATGCAGTTGAAGACAGACATCTTCATACTTGTGGCCATGAAAACCTCAAATCCTACATCATGCAGTTATGTATTAAAGTGGCTGAAATGTGTTGTCACCACAATATGAAGTTCTTTCCAGACAAAATGAGGCTTTCACATTGTTAAAAATAAGATAGAAAATAATGCTTGGTTTTTTTCAAATGTGTGTGTTCCAAGTTACTTGGCATGTTACTGCACATTATGAATCTTGAAATATGGTACGTACCGAGTCAATAGAGCCTGTGAAAAGACATCTGTAAATCCGGCATGCTGAAAGTGGCACAGCTCCAAGCCATGCTAGTGCCACTAGTGTGTAGTGTAACCAATACTTGACAGCAGTGCCAACACTTGATAATAAACCTCCAGCAACATCACGAAGAGGTAATCTCCTTGGCATGTCTGGAGAATAAATTGGTGTAAAGGAGAAGCGGTGCCCACATAACTCGCAATATTCTTTGCGGCTGTATCTCATCCACTGTACCAAACATTCTTGATGAATCCATTTAATACTTCCAGTGCATATGCAAGGATGAAACAGAGGCCGGTCTGGTAAACCTTCGGAGCGGCACACCCGGCAAATGTCCGCTCCTTGCAGATCTTCCATCATTTCGAGGATTGAAAGTATGTCAACTACATTATGACAAAAAGATGAATGGTACTAATGACACAGTTAAGAATAAAACGCAATTACAGTTCATAGTCACGTCTTACATCTTGTATAACACACTCTCAAATAAGACATTATTCAATATGAGCATATATAAATTCAATTAAAAGTGATATGTTTGAAAACTTCTTTCGGAAACATGACGTAACAAAATCTTCGTCTTCAACAGAACAGCAGGTATAGAACATGGAAGTTCATACCCCAAAAGGCCTACTAACGTCCGTATCATGCATTTTTAAATATTTCATAATTAATACATAAATGAATAATACAGAAAATATAAGTTAATTTATTAAACAAAAGATAACTTACAATTCCTAGTGGTTCAATTTACAGCTGCACATCATCATCATCGCTACTGACCCTGCAGCATAGAATCACTTGCAGCTAGCAATTCAATATTGCAACCTAAACTGAAAACATGTCCCTACTGCTGAACGTACTAGTTTAATAGGAAATTGTAATAGACAATCTAAATGCTGACATAATTTACTATGAACTTCAAAATTATATGCAATTGTATAAAATGATATACGGAGGAAAAAAGTTTTTCTCAATTTATCATGACGTATTTCCTGTCACTGTCATTTACTGATTCAGTGGCACTATTTTGTTACTAGATGTTTGGGACAATTTGAGCATGGAGAGGAAGGAATAATCCAAACAAAAAAGTATCATAAAGAAAAAAAGATGCGGGATACAAGCTTTCGAAACGCAGAAGAAATTACTTTATGACCGAACTACAAATTTCATAAATAACAATGTATACGAAACTGGAAGTAATGCGTTGACAGCATGATCTCTGACCACCCTTAAACAACATACCTTTGACTAACAGGATTTAAAAATAAATAAAAAAATACCAAAAGGAAAAATTATGTTTAGGAAGACTTCTAAAGCGATGGAAACTCTGTAACATTCGGTCTCAATGCCTAATACATGCTGTGTTATCTTTATCTAATTTCTTATCCTCATAATCATCAACTAGAAATTAGGTCTTGGGCACATTGTGATTCAGAAGCAACCTTCAACTCTGCGACTGAACGACTTGCAGGCCTATTCATAATGATTATTATTAGTGTTTGTAAATCTTAGGGAAATGTGTTATTCCTATGTTCCCTCTTGTTTTTATTTCGAGATGGTAAAACAGTCATATACACGATTCATATATTGCTTGCGTGGTATCTGTGATGTTCGTATTGACATTGTCGTCTAGGCGTTGATGCGCTACGGTTCATATTTGTGAAAGTGGAAACGATAAACGTTCAATTGTTTCAAATATTTCAGTGCACTATTGATGAAATGGCTTGGCTTGAAGCATTGGGAAAAACGTCTGGTTTAATACTTAGAAGTTTACTGGGACAAGAATCAAACCCTAATAAAGTTTTGGTTGTCCAACCAGAACAGTATAGCGATACACTTGTTCACTGCCGAGAAGATGCACTTATTTTGTATGGCCCTAGGATAGCGAAGTCTTCGAAGGAGAAATACGAAATTGTTCTTCAGAGGCCTTGTACTGAAACTTTCGAGCAAGCTTTCAGGTTAGTCTAGGTTAGTGTAATGTATCGTAACTTTTTTATTTTCGCATACAGCTAAGAATGTCGTATTTTACGTTGTTCATGGCTGTGTATGTATGCGTATAAATGGGCTCTCTTGATCATGATGCACAACTTTTAGTTGTAAAAAATATAGAATAAATTGTTTTCTTTTTCACTATTTTCCAGACTGCTCTTATTTTATTATTTAACTCTAGTATGTGTTTATTGTAATGCATACATTTAACCTCTTTAATGACTTGAGTAAGTATCTTGCAATATCTTCTATAGTAAATTTTCACTACTTTGTTGTTACTGGATTGACAATGTAGGTAAAGATCACAAGATGGTTTGATGCCTTTAGAAATCCACTTATTATTTTCGGATATCCTTTTCACTGATTTGGTGGGAAAACATGCTTCAAAAATTTTAAGATGATATTTAGGTTTTTGCTGAATTTTGAATCTGCATCATGGCCGTTTAATACTGAGTCCAGTTTTCATTTCTGAGATGTGTTATAAATTATTTAATAGTGTCTTCATTTATAAGTCTGATCATTTCCTGTAATCATGATAATTGGAGGGAAATATTCTATCGAAGAAGTGACCCCCATCAATAAATATAAATGGTATTGCAATAAAAGATCCTAAACCCGTAGCACATCATTTCAATACTTCTTAACAATTATGGGAAGAATGAACAATGTATTTGTGATATGAAATGTTCTACATCCTTGGCTTGGGTCTGTGAAGGATCTGTGGAATGTAAATACATTCTGTTCTATTCTATTCTTAAAGTATGGTATCTACACACATTTGCAGAATTAGGGGTTTATTTATACATAGTAAACAAAACATGTTCTGTAGGTGAAAATGTGGAATGTGGTCTTATGGGTTGTGACTATGTGGTTGTGTAGGAGGTTACCAGCCAGAGTTTCATAGGAATGTGTCACCTTAATTTTTAGGGTTTAGTATGAAACTCCGAGGACTGAGGCAGTATGTTCAATGGTCAAGCCCTTCATGCAAATAAAAAGTGACATGGGAATCCTTGGGAGTGTATAACAGTAGTGAGCGAACTCAAGAAATCCGTGAAAAGAAACATTGAAGAGATTAAATGATCATTAATAATAGTGTGTATTTTTTGCATATAATAACCCGTGCATTGTCAGGCCAAGCATTTCTTAATGAGAGTCGGTGCTTAAGAAGTGGATTACAAGTCTCTGTGTTTGTTTTTTGCAGCTTATATCGTTCAAATGACCTTCAAGAAGTGGAAATTAAATTTTTACAATTGAAGGAGAAAGTACCAGTTCTTGTTGGAATTTCACAAGAGGTTAGTATTTTATCAGATAAATATACAGATGATTAGGTATGGTTTCAAAATTTATTGATGTTGCCCTGTAACTTTGTGTTCTTGGGAAATCCATGATTGTGCATATAGTAGAGGCTATGACTTTCTTTCACTTCTTACTAATTAGCAATTCACAGTACAGTATTTTTAATAGAATAAAATTTGTTTACATTTAAGTTGCTGTCAATTTATAGGCCTAGAAATTTAGTTGTTTCTACTTCTTCAGTTATTTTATCCATATACTCTGTACCTAGCTTACCAGTTTTTGTTGGTAGTACAAAATTTCATGTTTTGTAATGACGCAATTTGAATAGGTGCTAGTATTTGTTTGTGATGATTTTGTTTCTACTTGTTGCCTTTTGTTATGAAGGTATAATGTAAGCCACAGACCACCAATATTTTGAATTCCATAAAAATGTGGTTTTGACAGTAATAATTCATAATTTACACAATAAAATGCTTTAGAAAGATTACCAGATATTCCATTAACATGCATTTTAATATTAAGAGCACTTCAGATTTTATCTGTAAAATTGAAAAAGGCTATATCAGTTGAGAGACTTTTACTAAATTCAAACTGTTCACTTGCAAGAACATTGTTTAAGTTTTATAAAGACCACTCTCTTATACATGACCTTTTCAAATATTGTAGAGAAAGCTGTTAGTAACGAAATTGGTCTTTAGTTAAATATGCACAATTTTTTATCCTTTCTATATAGAGGCATAACTTTTGAATATTTAAGTCATTCTGGAAAAACTCCTACTGCCATTGATTGATTGCAAAGATAAGTTAAAGGAACACTAATGTAGTCTGCACAGCTCTTGATTAAATATGTTGATATCTCATCATAACCACATGTACATTTTGATTTGTGAAAATTTATTGTGCTTTTAATTTCATTTACTCTTGTGGGCATGAGTTCTATGTTTGGAAAGGTTTTAGGGATTGCTTGAGCATGGTACTTTATTGCTTCTTCTGTTATAGTTTTAGTGTCATTGTTCATTCTTTTTACAATTGTTAAGACATAAGTATTGAAATGATTTATGAAGAGTTTAGGATTTTCTATTGCATTATCATTTGTCTTTTTTAATGGGGTTACGTCTTCTGCAGAATGTTTTCCTGTTTCCTTTTTTACTATTTTCCAGACTGCTTTTATTTTATTATTTAATTCTTGTATCTGTTTATTGTAATGCATATGTTTAACCTCTTTAATGACTTGAGTATCTTGCAGTATCACCTGTAGGAAATTTTCATTAGTTGGTTGTTGCTGGATTGACAGTGTTAGGTAAAGATCTCAAGATGGTTTGATGTCTTTAGAGATTCACTTATTATTTTCAGATGTCCTTTTCATTGTTTTGGTGGGGAAATTTGCTTCAAAATTTTTAAGAATATATTCAGGTTTATGTTGAATTTTGAATCTGCATCATGGCGTTTTAATACCGAGTGTCAATTTTCGTCACTAAGTTTTGTTATAAATTCCTTAATATTGTCTTCATTTACAAGTCTGACACATAATATTGGAATTCATTTGCAGCATAAATGTTTATTCTATTATATTATGTTGGTTTACGTGTTGTGTATTCTGTACTGTTTACTTTGCCGGGCTGTTACTATATGTATTAAGAAATTTTATATTTTTGTGCTGGTTTATATTTGGTTAGGGGCCTAGTCTGTTAGGAAGTGGTTGAAATTAGTCCATTAAGTAAGGTTCTGTTCATTGCAAAACTGTTGTGATGTCCAATTGTTTTCAGGTTTGTAATTTGGGTGGAATCCAGAAACTATGTGATGCCTTGCAGGAGAACCCTACATGGACAGTGACACATTTGGCTTCGTACTTGTCACTTCATGACACCTTTCAGTATCCTGTTATCGCAAGGTATTTAGAAGTTATGAAATAAGAGATAACGATGTTAATCATTATGATGATACATGTTAATATCACATATATTACCCCTTTAAAGCCTAGTGGTAACTATACGAGGTGCGATCGGAAAGTTTCCAGACTGTGTCAATAGAGGGCGAACCGGATGTAGTACGAGCTTCTGCCGCTAGGGGGTGCGGCCTACATTCATAGTGAATTAGTGTGCCAGCCGGCATCATCGAATTAGTATTTGTTTCTTAGTTACGGGCGTTTTGGTAGTGCATTACACCGACCCTCCTACGATTTCGGAATGGCGTGTGCATCAAATTTTGCCAACTCGCCAAAACGGCTACGGAAACCTATGAAATGCTAAAGCAAGCATTTGGGGAGTCCGCAATGGGTCGTGCACAAATTTTTGTGTGGCATTCACGTTTTAAAAATGGCCGAACCTCTGTCGATGATGACGAGCGTTCTGGACGACCATCTTTGAGCACAACGCCCGAAAATGTTACGAAGATTCGGCAGGCCATTCACGAAGATCGACGTCGTACCATCAACGACTTGTGCGACATTGTTGGGATAGGCTATGGGACCTGTCAGCTGATTCTAAAGGAAGAACTCCACATGCGACGCATCACAGCCAAGTTTGTGCCAAGGCTCCTGTCTGAGGACCAGAAGCAGAATCGACTTCTTGTTTGTCAGGAGCTCAAAGATCTTGCCGGATCGCCGGATTTAGCTCCGTGTGACTTCTTCCTCTTCCCAAAGATGAAAATTCAGCTAAAGGGAAGGAGATTTGAGACGATAGAAGAGATTCAGGCTGAATCGCAGATGGTGCTTGACAGGCTGACAAAGAAAGATTTCCAGGGATGCTTCCAGGTTTGGCAGCGGCGCTGGGATCGTTGTGTTCACTCCCAGGGGAACTACTTCGAGGGTGATGGATGAATTTAATACCTGAGATAAGTGTACGGGTTTTTATAGGCACAGTCTGGAAACTTTCCGATCGCACCTCGTATGTTCCAGTTCAACATTCAGTAACTCTTCGTTTTGTATTTATGGTTTTCATGTGATTCTCGATGTAAACAGGAATTACTTCCTTAAACAGCATTAACCATTTGATCTTTGTAAAGGTGAAGTGTTGTGTTTTCTTTGTGGTACGGACTGAATTATTAAATAGTATTTGTATGTGCTTCTGCTTCATGAAAAGTAAAAAGTAAAGCCATGTAGGCATGTGGAGGGGTGGGGGAGAAGATAATGTATAGCTCCTTTTCAATCTTAACCTTAGCACTGGATGGGGGCATCACACCCTGGATTCAAAAGGTTAAGTAAATATAAGCTCTAAGCTGTGAAGATATATATGGATGGATCTACACACATTCTGCACTTCAGAAGTATATGAAGGTAAGTGGTAGGTTAACTTCACTCTTCAGCCACTGCTTTTCCCTAATGGAGGGAACCCCAGATAGGAGACAAAAATAGGTCCCTGAGCCAGTCTGGATGTGGCAATGAGAATGGTCTCTGCCTCTCTTAGGGAACTGGACTTCGGTCAGTCAGCTCATCACTTTAATAATGCAGCTTACCTGGCACATTCTAGTATCAGAATCAATTAATTTTGTCAGTCGTATTCAAAGAAGAAAGAGAACTTATACTGACTAACCATAACCATTTTGCTGCTAGTTTGAATTATAACTATACATGTTAGATTTTAGATTCTCATGGATGTGAGTATGAGGTTGAGAGGCTTCTGGGGTATTGCATTGTGTAGTCTCATAGCAGTTGACTTATGTTTCAAGGTGCTTATGTGCAGGGTGATGAGTCAGTACCCTGATAATGGAGGCAGTAAGCACCTCTGAAACATTATTCAACTTCTGTGAGATTGCAGGGGGCTGTAATCTTTATAAATATGTTACAAACAATGTTAATCTTTTATAAGTCAGCATTATTTGTTTGAATTGATTTCAGCAATCTTAATTCAGCAGATCTTAACACTGGCATATCTCCATTGCAAGTAGCCATCAAGACAGGCAGTCTTCGAACTGTTCAGGCCCTCTTGAGTGCCAAAGCTTCACTGGATCATCTTGATTATGAGGCCAACTCTGTGTTCCATTATGCTGCCAGCACCAACACTGAGATAATTTTGGTAAATGTAGTGTCATGTAGAGCGATTCCGCTCAGTGCATAAAATGAAAAGACAGTGAGAGGTATCTGTCCTTACGTTTTTTTCTGTCCCAAAATTTGTATGGAGCTTGTGAAGAACTTGTCATGAAAATTTTATTTTAGTCATCTTGATCCTTTATAAGCCCTGCTTTACATAAGAATGAAAATAATTCTTATTTATATGAATAATTATTCATGTCAATTTCTTTTTTTAACAATGCTATCAGTAGCTTATACTCTGTAGTGTTGAATGATAGGATTATTAGTGATTAATTAATTGTAATGGTTATGGAAGAAAGTGGTCATAGTATAATTTTATGGTACTCTCATAAAATTTGACTTTAGGAAGTGAGGAAATCTTTGAAAATCTCAGTCAGGATAGCTGGTGTCAGGGCCAAGATTTGAATCCAGGACTGCCAGATATTACACAGGATTTTTAACTACTCAGCTGCAACGCTCGATATTATTATTAGGTGATAAGTAACATCATTGCTGAAAAGAAACTTTCATTTCAGAGACTCTGTTTACATCATCATAGAAGACCCCTGTTTCATTTAATTGCCATGGGAAGGCTTGCCTTATTTATAATATATATATATATATATATATTTGTTTTTGTTGTTCATACTTGCAATCGAAAGCATTCTGAATAAAAGTTTCAGAACTGAGTATGTATGTACATTAATAAAGTCTGTGTACTGTTTCACAAAGTTTTATAATTTTAAACTTTACATTGTGGTATGTATTTTCTAAACTAATTAACTGGTGTAAATTAATTGGAATTTTAGTAATCTGAGTTATGACAATTTTGTAGTCTTTTCTTGTGGTTACCAAAGTTTTGCAGAAACCTATCACCTCCATATTTCAGCATAATACCGTCGAAGACTGTGGCCCAGATTTTCACTGTTATGAAAGCCCCATCTCATATTGATTTAAATTACGTTTGGAATAAATATTTGTTGAATAACTGCAAATCATGGAGATCTGACATATGTAATTTTTCTCCAGCCTCCTGTCATTTCTTTCGCATTCGATTCAAACATTCCCTTCATCGCCCAATTCTCGAACACTCCGAGTATTGCTCTTCCCTTAATGGAAAAGACCAAGTTCAAATATATGTATTATACATTTTATATTAGGCACTGAGTGCGGAGTCCCCCAAATGCCTGAACTGTCAGAATTCAAATGGACACACGCCGTTGCATGTGGCATGCCTGGCAGATAAGCCGGAGTGCGTGAAGGCTCTCCTGGTTGCTGGAGCAGATGTGAATATTTCTGCCTCTCAAGCAAGTGTACATTCCCCCTCATCATCTACTGTGTCCCCAGGATTTGTGGATTTCCTGCATGAAAAGTCCAACAAATTGCATACTCAGGTATGTTTAGTTTGCACAGTTTTGTGATGTTTCTCTCAAACAAAGATTATACAGTGACACATCGTGGAAGAACGTCATTATTCTCGCAGGTATGAAAACCTCAAACTTCGTAGTGTCCAATTTCAAGTGAAACTGATTCACAATTATGGGATGGTTTACAAGTGATATTTACTGTGATGCTGTTTTGCCAGATTTTTGAACTTCGGAAAATATCAGTTAACTGATTGGGTTAATGGGTTGTTTGATTGGGGGGGGGAGTTAGTAAAAGTACAGAGGTTTGAAGAGAACTGTATGTTGAAGGCCAAATTAAACTTTTTCATCAGACTACTCAAAAATGGGTCATCTAAAAAAATTTTGCATGACATAAAATGCAGTGTAGGTTTATAATTTATTTGGAATATTTTTCAATATGGTTAATATTTAATGAGGTGCAAGCCTGTAAGGCTGATCAGATTTAAAGTAATATTTGTACCCACATTTTTCAGGATATGAAATTTGGTGGCACGCCTCTCCATTGGTCATGCTCAAGAGAGGTAATTGAAACTCTTATAAATATGGGATGTGATATAAATTCACGCAATTTTGATGGACGTACAGCTCTTCACATCATGGTAGTGAGGAGTCGTCTGGAGTGTGTTGTAGCCCTGCTAAGTCATGAAGCAAATCCCAACATCAGTGATCACGATGGCAACACACCGCTCCACCTGGCAGTTACACAAGGGAGTTTTGCTATTGTTCAGGCCCTTGTTGTATTTGGAGCAGATGTTAGTTACAGGTATGAATACTTAACAGTGTTAACTTTTCTTTAATTAGAGGATGTAGGAAAGTTTTAAATGGTTTATGTTTTTAAGATCTGTAAGATTTGAGGTTTTCACAGCAGTGAGTATGAAGATTTCTGTCTTCTGGGTTGTTGAGCTGTGTAGTCTGGTCGATGTTTACCAACATTTCAGAGGTCATACTGCCTCCATCATCAGGATGAATATGAAGATTTCTGGGTTGCCCTGTGTAGTCTGGTCGATGTTTACCAACGTTTCAGAGGTCATACTGCCTCCGTCATCAAGGCGATGAATTGCCCTGATGACGGAGGCAGTATGACCTCTGAAACTTTGGTTTACATCGACCAGACTACACAGCACAACAACCCAGAAGACAGAAATCTTTTTAAGATCTGTTGAATATTAGAGTTTGTGTAATGAGGAATAAAAATTATAAGTTACTATTCAAAATAACAGATTATAGAATATGGCCCTTCTGCAGTTTGTGGCATTGGTTACATTTGTGATGTATTTTCAAGAGATAATCTTCTAAATATGATTCTCACTTCAGAAAATGCTGTATATAGGCTGCGATCCTTGCTTTCCTTGCCATTCTTGCACCTATTCAGTGACCTGAGCAGTTGGTTCAACATTGTTTGATACTGAGAAAATTGAAGACTTGAAGAGGATTGTAGAGAATGGTGGTAGTGTTTTTGGGCGGAGGATATAACAGGAGACTGGAGAAAATTGCATAACAAGAAGCTTTGTAATTTGTACTCTTCACCAGATATAGGATGATCAAATCATGTAGGATGAGATAGATGAGGTATGTAGCACATGTGGAAGAGATAAGAAATGCATATGGAACTTCATTTGGAAGCCCTGCTTGATGCAAATATTTTTATAGGAAGTATTTAAAAATTCATTGTTAAATATTAATATTGATCAGTAGGAGTCCAAAACCTTTTTTATTTTAAGCTTTCGCAGTGATCTGGTATTGATGTTATGCTGCTTTTGAGTGCTGGAATGATGCTGACATTTCAGATCAGGCACGCCAAACTCGGTGTCTACTAAGGGCTGCTTACAAACAGGTGATTCTTGCGGGGCCATCACGTAGGAGGCGGAAATCATATCCACTTACTTAACTAATTCCAAGTGGAAGTTTAAGAGATAATTTGGTTCTTCAGTTTTCCTATAAGCGCACACAAATTTGAATTTCAATGAAACACATTTACACATTATTTAACTGAAATAAAGTGATGGAATGTAAGTAGCTGTTTGGCATGCATTTGGGACTTAAGAGTTTATTAAAGTTATGACATTTGGGGCTGCACATTGTGTATAATTTGAGAACTGGACCAGGCTGCATAAAACTTTTCAGGAAGGCTACAAATTTGACTTGCCTGTTTTAGAGGATTGTACTGCTGATTTTTCAGAAGAATGTACTTCCACATGGTGCCATCATCCAAGAGCTGGATCAACATCAAAGCATTGAGAACATACATTGAAGTTCATGAATAGGTTACAATTACAGTTAAATCCTTACTAATTTGCTTCTTATACTGCTGTAATTTCTGTACAGACACATACAAAAATTAAACCAAATTTTCTATACTTTATAAGATAATGTAAGTAAAGATTTGAATATTTTGTGTTTTTGGTCAGGAACAATGGAGGGGCAACTCCTCGTCATGGTATAGTGCTTGGATCTGATGGTGATAGGATCCTGTATGTTCTGCATGCTGTTGGAGCTCCAAGATGTTCGCTTGACACACAGGGCTGCAATCCAGGATGTGAAGGTTCCTCAAACAATTATAATGGCATTCCTCCAGCTGTTCCTCCCTCCTTAGAGTCACGTGAGATTTTGAACCAAATGCTGTCTGTTGCTGGCATGAACGTTGCAGCCACCAGGTAACGTTTTTCAGTGGAATTATTAGTGATACACTCTGTTTTTTGTATATCTTTTCTTTTCCTTAATCCACCCTTTTCTGTTCTTGTTTGTGTCGTCAGTGTCTGAGCCACTTGGACTGTGTTTTTAAAGAGCTTTCAAATATTGAATGACTGTGGAATATGATTCACAAATTTGAAAATTGTGTATATCTCAAGAACTGTAAAACATATATTACAATTTTGGCAGCATGTTTGTAAGATACTAAAGAGTCTCAAAATCCCAGTCAGTGGACTAGTGATTTTGATTAGCCCTCTTTAGTGGACACATCAAAGTAGATGTCTCTCACCTGAAGATGGTAGCAGATACTGCTATTGAAACTTAGTGATCTATTTGTAGAATGTAAGATGATGGACGAGTCCAAAAACTGTCAGTTCTGTGGTATCTGTATTTTAGGTTCCTCTTTATAGAGTTTTTAACACTAAAATGAATTAAACCTTATATAGGATTTGAGTTTTTCACAGCGGTGATCTCAGTTAAACCTTAAACAATAAATTTAACACTGAGATTATTGACTTGATATAATTGAAGTTGAATCTTAAATGAGGGAAAATCTGTATCATCAGGGTGACTGGTAAGTGTTTACCACATTACTCTGTGTAACATCCCAAAAGACAGGTATCTCCATACTCACCATGGGAAAGTGTACTCTCACCCTATAAAGATAAGCTAACATGGAAATGTACTAACAGGTAAAGGCTTTTTTAAAAATAAAATGCATTATAGAAAGTGTTAAGACATCAAATATAGAAGAAATAAATATCTATGAGTATTCAAACTAATTTTATATAGTATTTTGAATAGAAAATATAAAAATATAGATTGGTGTTGTGATGCAGTGGTACAACTGGGAAGCGTACAAAGGGAGGACGCCTGCTCTGCCTAGATGGAGGTGGCATACGGGGACTGATCCTGGTTGTGATTCTGCAGGAGCTAGAGAAGGCAGTAGGACGTCCATTGACTCAATGCTTTGATTGGATGGCAGGCACAAGTACTGGTGGCATTCTGACCTTGGCACTGGCTGCAGGTTCTACTTTTGGCACAGATTATATTAGTCTTCTGGTCAGATACATTTCTTATATGTTTGGAAATAACTAGAGTTTGGATTTTCATGACATGTCATATTTTTACTGGGGCTTCTATTTTCATTCGAAACTGAAATTAAACACTAATTGGGTTATTCTAATCACAATTAGGTTGTATTTATTTTGCATATAAATGCATATTTAGGTCATTTTTATGTCTTTGGTCATATTTTTAGTTAAATGCATATTCTGGTTATACCGTGTCTACAATTTATGAGGCTGCGGTCGTGCTTGGATCGTGTGGCACCCTGTTGATGTGGGCGGGAGTCGTGCGCGTTCTTCCGGTGGGTGACCGGCGAATCAGTTTCAGTGCCGCTAGTAACAGCGAACTACGAATATTTATCGTCACTAATACATGTTATTACATTAATTGTTCTTACCTTAAATCACAAAAGATGTTCAAAGTGACTTCCTTGTGCTTGCAGGCAAGCTTCACATCTCGTTAACATGTTTCGAAATACTCGACGAATCTCTTCTTGGGAAATTCCCGAAATCAGTTGTCGAATATTTTCTTTAAGTGCATCTACTGTTTCTTAAAATTTATCTTATTTTTATAGGAGCACATATTCTCAACATTTGATGCTGATCCAAAACGAGGCATTTACAACTTAAAGCGACTGAGGTTTTTGATTAAAATTGCTAGGAAATCCAGTAATGTTATGCATGTTGTACATGCATATGTAAATAAATAACATGATTGAAATACAAAACGCCTTTTATTAAATTTTAGTGAATATTTTGTTCATAACAAATTAGGTCATATTTCGCTATTTTTGGGGGCATATTTGCATGCATATTTCTCGGTTTTTTAGGTCATGAACATCCGAACCCTACTAATAAAACTTACCAGATTTGATGGTTGAATTATATTAACCAGATTTGTCATATTCAATAGCACTGTGAACTGTTTGAACTTAAAGGAAAAATATAACTAATAGTATGTACTTTTCTTCCTAACTCTGAAACCCTATGCAGCATTTTGGGAATGGTTGCTGCCACACAGTTCAGAATCTTTAGTCTTTCCATCTGCTAAAAAATAGACGTAACTGTAATTGTCGACTATTCTGTGTGGGTGTGTAACTTTATCTGTTACTTGAAGCGAAGAACGCTGATTGAGGGTGTGTGAAAAGAGGGGTCTGAGGAGAGTGTTTGGATGTAAGAGGGATAAAGTGACAGGAGGTTGTGAAAATTGCATAATGAGGAGCTTCATAATTTGTATTCTTCACTGTATTAGGATGGACAATTCAAGAAGGATAAGATGGGCAGGACATATAGTATGCATGGGAGATTATTTTTTTAGGGGAATTCTGTCAAAGAAAATTATTTCAATGTACTTTGTGACTTTGTTGTACAAATATGAATTGGAAATCTTTAGCTTTAATAATAATTCTTAATATTTGATATAGGTAAAAGTCTCATGGAATGCTTGTGCCTGTATTTCCGAATGAAGGAACACGCGTTCGTGGGCAGACGGCCTTACAACAGTGAACCGTTGGAAAACATTCTTAAAGAAGTTCTTGGAACAGACACTGTGATGACTGATATCAAACATCCCAAGTAAGTTGCTAGCAGAAAAGATTAATTTTGAATTGTGAGTACAATAGGTGAGAAATCACTCAAATGATCCAGGATTTTGTGTTCTGGAGGAATCGGGGCAGTTAGGCAGTATAGTGACTGTCTACGGACTGGGGTTCGATGCCTGTTGGGGCAGAGGATTTTTCCTCTAGCCTCTGCGCCTAGACCGGCTCTGGGGCCCACACAGACTCCTATCCAATGTGTACTGGGTTCCTTTCCCAGGAGTAAAGCGTGCCCAGGGCGTGACACTAACCACTCGCCCCCACCTAGTGCCAAGGTTAAGAATGAGAAGGAGCTGTATTCTCTCCCCCTAAGTGTCTACATGGTGTATAGTGAGACAGCTTTATTTTTTATTTTTTGCTTTTTGGAGGAATTCAAAAAGATGAGTTTGATGTTCACAAGCTTGATTGTTATATTGAATTTACATAATTATAATTCATCTGTTAGGTACGTAATGATGGCGATTCCTTTCAAATTAGGATCGAGTCACAGAGCATTGTAATAATTCTCTTTTGATACAGTTGTTGGCCATTCCATCTCATAACCAACTTACCAACTTGCTCCTTTCTTAGAGTGATCATCACAGGGGTTCTGGCAGACCGCAAGCCTGCGCAACTCCACATGTTCCGGAACTATCGGTCACCTGGCAGTCTGTTAGGTGTGGAAGAGATGGGCATGTTTCAGCCCACATTTAGCCCAGAAAATCAGTTGTTGTGGCGAGCAGCTCGTGCCTCCGGTGCAGCCCCTTCGTACTTCAGGTATGTCTGAATTGGTACACAAAGACTTTGTTATTTTAGAAAAACAGTTTATGCATGATCATGTTTGTCTATTAGGTTGTGATGTTGTATGACTTGTAGGTTCACAGGAGACTGAAAATAAAATTATGCAGGAAGTCCACACACACAAACCTGTGTCTGAATGCTGTCTCATCACCCAGTGAACAAGCAGGCTATCTCTACCCTGGTTTACAGGGCCATAACATGAAGACCATGGGCCTCCCACCAAAAAAAGCCATCCATCTTTCTTCAGCCTGTTAAGGACGACTTGTCCCTAGAAATGCCAGTGTGTATACAGCATTTCCTGTGAGCGTGGGAAGGTGTAGATTGGATAGACTGTATGTTCAGTTTGAACAATTATCAAAGAGCATAACTAGTACATATGTTTCTACCACCCTGAAAAGCCTGCTTTGGCCAAACACAGCATGAACGTGTTCCATTGCATCCAGCTGGAAAATATCAGGATTTCAGCCAAAATGGTCTAGACTCATAGACCAGATCATTAGGGAAGTACCAGAGATGAAGCTACATGCCAACAACTTGAACAGGGACTGTGGCTCCTCCCTGAATAGGCCATGGGAGCCTCTCATCTGTACCCAGAAGGAACATAAACCTGCCATTGCGGTTCATACTTCACTTCGTTCCTCCTCTGCTTGTGGTCCTTGTGAGGGCTTTCCTTGGTATATAAAATAAGTAAACAAACAACTATTAACACTATAAAAAAGACACTATTGCCATACGCATTTCAACCCCAATAGGTCATCATCAGTGGCATCAGGGAAATTAATTCATTTAATCTAATGGTTTAAACTGGATTTAGAAAATAAATAATGAATAGGGTATTTAACAAAAGTATTTCAAGAGACACTGCGCTAGATGATGTTTTTGACAGGAGTTGAACTCTGCACTTAGCTATTGATCCATTGGTCCGGTGGCTGTAGCTGGTCTGCAGCGAGCTGTGGTTGCGTCGTCCGTACCTGTGAATTCCAGAATTGTGGGTGTGAGTTAATAGTTGTTTGTTTACTTATTTTATATTTTGATACACTACACGGTATGCAAAGTTTTAAGATTACTTTCCTTGGTAGTTGTCCCCAGAGGCTTTGCTGTCAGATCTGACCTTTTCTGGGTTTGCTTTCAACTGTTGATCACCCATCCTTACCATTTTCAACTCTCCTCTTCTCATCCTCACTTTAGTACCTGTGTATATCTGTGATTCACCCATTCATGGTTGTGCCTTCTGTGACTTTGTGTTCGTGAAGTGCCCTTCTTTAATCTTTTTCCCTAGCATTGGCCTGGCTCTATAGTTCAGTGACGGATACCACGTAATAATATTTTTCTTGTAAAAGTATGTTAGTTTCTATGTTACAGGGCTTTTGGACGTTTCCTGGATGGAGGTTTGATAGCGAATAACCCGACAATGGATGCAATGACGGAGATTCATGAATATAACCTTGCTCTGGAAGCAACTGGGCGATCTTCTGAGCGGTGTCCTGTTACTGTGGTGGTCTCTCTGGGAACAGGCCTGGTTCCAGTTACACAGGTGGGTATAATATTGTGTTCCTTACACTTCCTTTGGTCTCCCTCTAAATAAATAAAATGGAATGAGGGTCTTTGAGACCTAACTGCTGGTATGATTATTTTATCTAAGAAAGATGGTGGAAGACATTACATAATGAATCACATAATTTTTACGTTGTTAGGGTGATTAAATCGAGGATGATTAGATGAGAGAAATGACACGTGCATGCAGCAGTTTGATTGGAAATCTTCAGTGAAAAAGACCTAGGTATAGATAGAGGAATATATTAATATGGACCTTAGAAAAATTGGATATGAAAATGTGAGCTAGATTCAGCTAGCTAGGATAGGGTCCAAAGGTGGGCTTCTGTAAACTCAATAATCAACTTTTACATTCCATTAAAGTAATTTCTTGACCAACTTAGTAAATATACACTTTTCAAAGAAACTTGCTTATTTGTTTCTTAATGAAGAGAATGCTCATTGAGTTTGAACAAATGGTGTCAAATTGTAATTGTATTTAGGAAATTACGTGGATGTCTTGAATCTTTTCCTTCCGTTATCGTGAGAGTCTCGACATTATATGTGCTCTTTGTTTAGATTGTTTGTAGGAGTCCCATTGCTTATTAAGTATCATGTTTAAGAGGTTGTAGATGGTGTAATTAAAGAATGGAGGTGCTATGTTTGTTTGAAGTGTAGGACAAAGTTTTAGGTAGGGACATATCATTTGAGGCACCCTTTTGGAGTGACCTGTTGGAACAGATATGTGGGGATAAGGTAAATTAATTTGTTGCTTCATGCAGCTCAAGGAGATTGATGTGTTCCGTCCAGAGAATGTTTTGGACACGGCTCGACTTGCTTATGGTATATCTACTATTGGAAAGCTCTTGGTTGATCAAGTAAGTTTTTATATTCTTACCTTACTAAAGTATTTTATATTAAATCAGTAATGGACTGGAGAATGTATTGTTATACCTTTAGGATCACAGGTTGTTTGCATTTAGCTTTATATATGGTTGAATTATTTTTTCTAAAATGTATTTGAGCATAATTTCAAACTGAGTATGAACTATCCATGAACATGTGGGAAATGTTAATTTGAAAATACGTTTCTCACCAGCTATGAGCAGGTCTAGAAATTCGTCACAGTGGAGTTTGTCTTTTTCATATTAAATTGAGAATAAATCTGAACACTGAAGTATACTTCTGTTAAATGTGGGAGAGCTAATGGCCACAATAACAGATATTATGGAGTTTTGAAGTAAGTGACAGCACAATTGGATGAATATATAAAGTGTGTCTGTTTCTTCACTGCCCAGCTTCTTGTGTACATTAATTATACTGTGGAGTAGCTGAGTGTTAAAATTTAATTTACCATTTCACAATATTTTCATTTTTCTTGTTTTCATTTAGGCCACAGCGAGTGATGGACGGGTAGTAGATCGTGCAAGGGCATGGTGTTCCATGGTTGGAGTGCCATATTATCGTTTCACTCCACAGATGTCAGAAGACATGCCAATGGATGAAAGAAACGATTCAAAACTGGTTAATATGCTGTGGGAGGCCAAAGCCTATGTACATTCTAAGCAGGTCATGGTCAAAGAAGTGGCACTTTTTCTAAATAGAGAATAGGAGCAGATTTCTTCTCTTCTTAGGTTGTCAACGTTGCGGTTGGTTGGCAGCAGCTTTCCACCGGTTCCTGACCTGTGTTAATCTCTTCAGCTCCACATACGAGCTGCCCTATGTAGTCCAACCTATGCCTGCCCCTACATTTTCTTCACTCCACAGACCCTTCCGAGATGAAAGCTGGCAAACACTCATGCCTAATGATATATCCAATCCAGTTGTTTAATCTCTTCCTCATGTGCTCTATCAGACACGGTGTCTCTCTGATCCTTCTCAATACCTCCTCGTTACTCACTTTTTCTATCCAGGGTATTTTCAAAATTCTTTGGTAGCACCATAACTCGAAAGCTTTGACTCTTTTCTTTTCCGTCGCCCCGAGCGTCCAGGTCTTACTTCCGTAAAGGAACTCGCTGTACACATATGTCTTTAACAGATGTTTCCTTAACTCCGTGTTAATGCTATTAGATGTGAAGAGCTTCCCTTTCTTATCGAAAGCTGTCTTTGCTTGGTTAACTCTGCTCACCAGGTCTCTTTTACTCCATCCATCAGATGTTATTTTGTTTCCTAAGTATGTAAACTCTTTGACATTCTCAAGATGCCTTCCATGCAGAGTCACCCCAGCCTGAGTACCTTGCCTACTTACCACAAGAGCACTTTTGTCTTATCCTTATTGATTTTCATATTGTATCCCGTTACAAGCGTGTTGTCCATTTCCTCCACAATTGCCGCCAGCTCCTCCTCACTCTTAGCTAGTATTGCAATATCATCAGCAAACCTGAGCATATCTATCCCCTCTCCTTGGATCTTCATGCCTCCTCTCTGCCCTAAATTTTCCCTCATTTCATGTAAAGCTTTCTGAATATACCCAGTGAAGAGTACAGGTGAGAGGGAGCACCATTGTCTTACCCCCTGTCTGATACAACAGATTTAATATCTCTAAATCAGTATTTTGTTTCAAGTTTGAAACTGGTTTGTCTATAAAATTATTCACTGTCAGGACTTTTTCCATCGTCAGTTCTTTAAATCACGACGTTTCGGAGGCTGATTCTGTTTCCGTCTTCAGGCGAGAGGTACCTACTGTGTTGGGTCCCTTAGATAGAGCTAGTCTCTGTCACTGGACAGACAGAGACAGAACCGGCCTCCGAAACGTTGTGATTTTAAAGAACTGACGATGGAAAAAGTCCTGATAATGAATAATTTTAAGTGTAAACTACTGTCGTCAAAACGCTTTAGAATTGGTTTGTCTATGTTTATAGTTCAGTGTTTCACACATTTGTTGTTACAGTCTTGAATATCTGTGATATACACTTGCTTCATCAGTGAGTAAGTTGTGTTATAATTTTGTGTTGTAATTAAATTTAATTTATAGTTGCCATATTCATGTAGACACTAGTAGTTACGAGTTTACTTGTATGTCTTGTAAATGTTTTATTGGTTGAGACTTTTTGGTTTTCAAACTAGTCTCAGTGACTAATAATCTGGTTCTCAGTTATTTTGGAGATTTATATGAGGTTGTTTGAGCAGTGAAAATGTGAATTATGGTATTCTGGGTTGCATTCTTTTGAGTGTTTACTAATGTTTCAGATTAACATACTGCCTCTATTTTCATGGTAGAAAATGGAAACTAAATGTTCCTCTGAAAAACTGGTAACCATATGCAGGACTACATGGCTTCAGAACCCCAAAAGTTGTATTTTTCCTTTAAAATAAGTTTTACCTATGTATTATTTATGACACCCTTCCTCTTTTTTAATATAAGAATATATTTGGATTCAAGTTTCTGAGATTAGGGTCCATTTGTAAATAGTTTCAGATGCAAGCATTCAGTATGTCTAATCCCAGAAGTCTGAAGTTTTACATTGAACTCCAGCCGCCCTGAAAACCCAAGGATGAGAATCCAGGCATTTGTTTGTCACAAAAATGGCTACTTTACTTCATTTTTTGTTGTTAAAATAAATAGCAAATCACTGATTGTACACAAAATTTAATACAACTTGTAAAATGTTTGTATAGCAGCAAACTCAAATTTCTGGACACTGGTTGTATGGGAAAATTTAATGAAGATGTTACCTTGTGTATAAATATATTATTAAATTATTTTAAGCTGTCTTGGTGATTTATTGATATTGTCATAATTTTGGGTGTTGACACTATAAGTGTGTGTGTGTGTGTGTAAGATGCCGACATTTCAGTTCACTATGCTTTGCATTACATTTTGCTAAAATTTGACAGTATATATTGTAGATAACTTTGTATTGACTGTGACTGCAGAGAGGGAAACACAGTGTAATATAGATCATAATGTTTTATTTGAACCAAATGTAGAGGTACAAGTGGTACTCAGAAATCTACCTTCAGGGGGTTTTAATGACACCTAGCATTGCCCTCAAATGTTCCAGACATAAGTACAAATTGCTATTGGTGGGGGATGCAGGGTCACTTGTATCTTCCTATCAGTCTGGAAAGCAATTGCAATGGTGGTTGCAGTAATACAGCTGGTAATGAGGGTAGCTACCATACCAAGCCCACGGCTTTAGTCGTGTTACACCAACTGTGACAATACAGTACCCCTACTACTACAACTACTCCGTGAAACCAAGTCCTTCGTGAACAGCAAACAGTTGCTCAGCCACTCAAGAAATTCCCAACATTTTGTGGAACCCAAAGGTTTGTTACCGTATTCAGAAGAGCCCACCACTGGCCCCTATCCTGAGCCAGATGAATCCGGTCAATACCACCCCATCCTATTCTTCTAAGATCCATTTTAATATTATTCCTTCTGGGCCCACCAAAGCGCTGTATGCACTCCTCTTCTATCCCATGTGGGCTACATGCCCTGCCCATCTCATCTGTGACTTGATCAGTGTAATTATATTTGATGAGGAGTACAACTTATGAACTTCCTCATTATGCAACTTTCTTCAGCCTACAAGTAGTTCAACCCTCTTAGGTATAAATATTCTCCTCAGCACCCTGTTTTCAAACACCGTCAGTCTTCGTTTCACCCTTAATGTCAGAGACCATGTTTCATACCCATACAAAACTACGAACAAAATTACAGTTTTGTACATTTTAATCTTTCCATATTTAAACAACAGACGAAAAGACAAACGGTACTGAACAGAATGGTGGGAAGCATTTCCCGAATTTAATCTGCTTATAATTTCCTCGTTAATCAAATTTTGATTTGTTACTGTCGGTCCCAAATATATGAACTTTGCTACGTTTGCAAATGTGCTATCTGTGCATTACGATTTTGCCCTGCATTCTGGTGTCGAGGGATTAACATAAACTTCGTTTTATCTGTGCTTACTATATAGTACCCCTGCCTTGCTACAATTATTTTGATCTCGCACGTTTCCGGATTTTTCAACGTGAAGCCGAACCTTCACGAATCATAAGACCTACAGACAAAAGACGACACGTGTTCATACCTGCAAGAGTGAATCAACAGTGGCATTAGTTCTACGTACCTTTTTTTTGAACTATGTGACATTTCTCGTTATATTTTATAAAAAGTGAACCTAGAAAATTAGTTCCGATATAAACGTAAATCACAAACAGTATCGTGTTATAGTGTTGACAAGCAGATTTCCATGTTCTGTTCGGCCATGAGGCCCAAGTGAACGACATCACATGCATGCAGGTAAGACAAATGGCGGTAAATCGAAGTTCGCCTGCATGTTGTATGAATTATGTTTCTAGTGTATGCAGAATATCTGATTTGTACTTGTGTAATGTTATATAGGATGATCGAAAAGTCACGCAATATATTCCTGACACATTTTCTGGTTGTCAAAATCTCAATTACATTGCTATACGAGAAAAACAAAAGTTTTTGTATGAACAGATTACAAACACAATGGTTTTCGGTTCGAGTCTCGGTAAAGATGTTGGGGTTTAGGGATAATATTTTTTTCTATATTCCGTATGTATCGAATGGTAGGGCTTTCAGTCAATAAAGATTTGTAAGAGATGTTGGGATTTGCCTAATTTTCCCGTAGTAACACTGCGTGACCTCTGCTGGTATATGAATCTGTTTCCTAGTAGACGTAGCTCAGTCAATATAATGACTGGCTACGGACTGGATGACCGGGGTTTGATCGCCGACGGGGCAGACAAATTTTCCTCTAGCCTCTGCGTCCGGGTCGGTTCTGGGGTCAATCCAGCCTCATAGCCAATGGTTACCGGGGTTAAAGCGTGGCCGGTGCGTCATGCTGATCACTCACCCCATCTGGTGCCAAGGTCAAGAATGAGTAGGAGTTATACCTCCACCCTGCCTGCCCCCCCCCCCCTCGCCAAGTGCCTACATGTCGTAGAGTGGGACAACTACTTTATGTGTTTCTAGTGCGACCTTGGATTGTGCTCTTAAAAGGCTGTATATTTTAAAAGGATAATTTTACTGCCTTCAAGAACTCGGAATGTGCCACAAATCGAACATCGTATCTGGATTAAAAGATGAATTGGTGAATGCTGTGTAAGGATATAATCACTGATTGTTCTTTAAATCATACAAACCCCATAAATTCACTTGTGGGTAAAATGCAGAATTATATATTGTTAAAATAGGAATTTTAATATTATTCTCACACGTACGCCTAGGTTACCTAATCGAGGTTGTTGCTACAGAAGAAGTATTTCATTTCGTGTTGAAGAGAATTGGGAGGGCATACCCTAGTATTAACTTTAATAGCCATTCCGCTACATTTTCTGTCTGTGTGCTGTCTTCCTCATTTCTGCTGAAAGCCATTCGAAAATTATAATTTGTAATGTCGTTCCATGTTGTCGGATAATGAGTATCCCTCTCTCTCGTATACATTACCGCCCTCCCCCCGTGTATTGCTGCTCCTTGATTGTAGTCTTCATCATCATCAGGGCAGGTGCCACCAGATTTGGTCGCCAGTTAAATACGTCTAACAGAACTCTTACTTCTTTCATGACCTGAAACACAGTAAGCGAAATACGAAATGTCTTTGTTGGATTTTGTATTTATTCAGAAGAAAATTGTCTTTATTTATCTTTTCGAATTCTACAATGCAATTTGGGTTTTTGACTGTTTTATTTCATGCTTAATTTTCTTGGGGAGGAACTTGTCTGTCCGCGTGCGTTTACGCGTTTGCACATTTAACTTCAAAACTAGCCCCTGACATTAAAAATATCAGTTTTGCAGACAAGGAACGCGTACGAGGTACTGAAAATCTTAATTACGGTCCCGTATAATGATATCTTTGATTTATATTTACACTTTCTTTTTGTAGGAATAAAAAAAAACCCTCAAGTGTTGTTCACTGTTTGTGAAATGCAGCATCCAGCGCAAATTTCTCTGTAACTGGGCGTAAAGAATAAAGGAACTTTGTATTTCACATTCAGATAATAAAGAATGTTACCTACTTACAGCTTCCAGCAAAACAGTCTATGGCAGTTACTGAGCGTGATTTGCATTTTACCCTTCATAAAATTTGCAACGATTCAGAAATTTAAAAAAAAACTCTTATGACGTAACAGAAAAGGGAGGGAAGGAAATAATTTGTCATGTTATAGCACCACAGGAGTTGAAATATGTAGGATAAAACTCGTTTCATGGAGCGAAAGTAAGAGCTTAAACCGTTATATCGTCCGGAATATAAAAGCTGCTTAGTTTTATCTATTTCTGTTGTATGTACTCTCTTGTTTGATACGCTTTAGGCTTTATATTCTTGTTTATTATATTATTTAACTACGCTATATCTATCGCAGAGTTTATAGCCGAACAAAAAAGTGTTTGGACGATTATATACAGTAATTATAGAATTATTCGCCGTAGTAAAAGTTAATTGTTGTTGTTGTTGTTGTTGTTGTTCCTGTTCCTTGGCTCTACAACCAAACCGTGGGTCTCTGCCACTTCCTTTTTGAAGGTTTCCTAGTCTTTGAAGTGTTCATTTGTGAGTAGTAACTGACCAGCCCACTCACTGACTGCGCAATTTCTACTCAATCCTGAGCTGACTGCTAGTGCCATCTAGTAGAGTAATTGTTCATTAGTTTTTCCAAAGTCTTTGTAAAGACACACTCTTACGCCTATTATAATGATATTGATGACGACGTACAAGTACATTATCGATACCTATATTCTGTAACGTCGCAGTTTAGCATATTTTAACATTTATGTTTATTTAATTTTGGATAGATGTCTTCTCGGAGGTTACTCCAATTTGTCTGGAGGATATTTTTAGTTACGTTTCTGTCGTGTGTAAAATCGATCTGTAGGGGGTAATCGATAATTTCTATGTTCCGAACACTCCGTCTAAATACAGTGCCGGGTTTTGCTTTGGTATTTGAAGACTAAAGGTTTTGCATTTAAACACAGAGCTGGGAGTTTGAAGGAGGGCGGGTGGGTGGTGGTATGTAAAGCAATGGTCCGGCAGAGTTTGTGTGCTCAGTAACCGATAAGTTGTGGCTGTATTAGAACTAGCAATCATGTTTCAAACCCAACCCCACTTTGTATGTGTTTGAATACAGCGCTGAGTGTGGGGCCCTGCACAAACTTGACCAGTGGGAGTCTCGAAACTGCCTGTCAGACGTGTACAATTGCTGTGCGTAAACCGCGGGGATTAGTGGATCACCAAGTCTGGAAAGTTTACGGGCGATTATATTTCAAAATCTGTTTTGGAACGGATTACTCTGAACCAGCATCTGCGTTCGCAAAGGCTTCTGTGGGTCGAGAGAGACATTAAATGCATTGGATATAAAATATTCGTGTGATATTATTAATTTAGCTGTAGAGTTTAGGAATTTACAGAACTTAACATATAATATCTCCATAGTTAACACGGAGGGACTGAAGAAAAACATCCGTAGTCATCGTTGCTGATCTTCAAGCTGTGATTTGCCACCCAGAATATTGATGGTCTGGAATATCTGGAGTTCTGTAAAGCCACCTTACTACCACGTTAGACCGATAGTTGCAGTGTTTTACCTGCATCAACTGTTTAAAATACATTAAGTTCTAATTATTTGCATGAGAAGCTAATAGTCGCTCAGCTATTCAATAGATTACCCGCCGTGTTCAGAAGAGCCCACCACCGGTCCCTGTCCTAGTCAGGTGACTGTGGTTCATATCGTCACATGCTTTTTCTTTATGATTCACTTAAATATTTTCTGCAGTGTACGTGTCTATCTTTTAAGTGGTATGTACAATTCCACGTGTCCAATTTTATTCAAATGGGCCTTTCTAAAGAATCTATACACGTCCTAGGCCTTGTGTACGTTTATTAGTCATAAACTGCAAGACCACCCCTTTTCGGCTCTCCGCAAATTTGTTCAATTTATTTACGCACCAAATAAGATTCTTTAAGTTGTGAGACTATGGTTTTATCCATCCGTCATCCGTACGCCAGTTAAAACAATCCATCTGTCTGCCAGTCAGTCAAGCTCTTGACGGCGTCCTTCGCTCCCAGTGGGCAGGCACTCGATGTCTGTTATTGCAGACTGCGCAGCTGGAGGCCACTCAGTTCTCCCAGAAACAGAAAATGACTTCTCCAGAGTTGCAGTTTAGGAATGTACTAGTGGCCGCCGCCTCTCGTAGAAGCGATGGGAGAAAGCTTATTATTGATCCCACCTCCAGTGTTTGTTTTTTTTCCACCGTGAACCTTGGCCCTGAACTGTAATGAGCCAGCTGCTTTAACCAAAGACAGACCACAGGAAACTTACTAGAAGTTTTGAGATTGCCAACTTCCTAGGGAAATCGTGACAGACAGACATGGTATTCTTTGCTCAAAGAACGCCTAGAAAGCCGTATGACTCGTGGGTTTAAAAGTTGGACAATTGTGTTCTAATGGAAATGATAGTTGTCTGGACGTGTTTAATAACGACGTGGGTATTGAAACAGTGCGAAGAGAGAGAGAGAGGAGCTGTCGTTGATCTGTCACTGTACATTTGGGTGCTAAAGACATGATGACACGTGATCTCCTTAGCGTTATCTGTTTGTGGCATAAAACAGGTTGGCTCCCCAAGTGAGCGTTGGTTCAGTGACAGGCAGCAGGGGGTGGGGTGAGGGGGGGCTGTCACATCAATCTCAATGTGGTGAGAGGGGCATGCCATCTGCATGATTTCGGTGACAGCAGTCATCACAATGACACTATGGGACACAGAACAATTCTGAGCAGCCGTTAGGCTGTGCTAAACGGCCATTTTTAAACCAGAGTATCCGCTAAAATACGAAAATAAAATGTAATTACGCCTTGACGATAGTTTTTTAATGTGTGTGTCAACTCGAGTCATATGACTCTGGACATTTGTGATCACTTTTCAGGTTCCACGAAACGTCTAGAATTTCTTGACCAATCAAGCGAGTGTGAGATTATAGACAAGGATTATGCCCCATAGAGTTACCTAGTCTATAGATTACGAACGGTCGTGACAGATCAGGGGCTCTAAAAGAAGGCGTCTTTGCCGTTGGCTGAACTGAACAGGACTGACGAGTTAGGAATTTTTGCTGGCGTCTTGTCTTCATTTTCAGTAGATTAATCGTGTTTTATAAGGTACTTAACATTACATTCTTGTAGACTATAAAACATTGCCGAAAATCGGCATGAGATTAACCCAATTCACAATATCACCTAATTTGTAATATTTTGGGTTTAGGGAATCTCACCAATCATTGATTTCGGAAATATCCTACATATGTGTCTGATGTCCTCTTGAAATTCTGACTTTCTTTTTATCTGATTTTTGACACACGATAAAATCTGATCGATCTTTGCGTGCTGAGCTTGCTTGTCCAGGTTCGTCTCTACACAGTGGCGTTATTCTTCCTAACTCTTTTGTCACCGTTCACTTCGTTTCACGCTTAATTTTAAACCTGGAGTCGGTGGTTGCAAACCCAGGTTCTTTGTGAAGAAATGCTTTTCATAAATTACTTCGTACTTCATGAGCCGGGATAGCTCAGTCAGTATAGTGACTGGCTACGGACTGGGCGACCGGGGTTCGATCCCCGACAGGGGCAGAGGATTTTCCCTCTAGCCTCTGCGTCCAGACCGGCTCTGGGGCTCACCCAGCCTCCTCTACAATGGGTACAGGGGTCCTTTCCCGGGGGTAAAGCCGGCCGGGGCGTGATGCTGACCACTCACCCCCATCTAGTGCCGAGGTCAAGGAAAAGAGGAGCTATACCTCCACTCACCCCAAACGCCTACATGGCGTATAGTGGGACAAACTTTACTTTACTTTACTTTATTTACTTCGTACTTCAGTGTAATTTTACGAGTTTCAAATACTTGTTGAAACTGCAGAATACATTTCAGGTTCGTTTAAAGCAACGTCGGCCTAAGTTATCGGAAGATGTATTTACTGTCATCGGCCATTTGACCGCCTTCAGGAAACCGAAGGAAATAATTATCAGTAAAAGAGTCGGTGAAAAGAAACGCCGAGCAGTCAGCAGCAGTAACAAGTCTGCTTACAGAACGAAATTATGAATCATTCGCTTTTGTTGCAAGGTTCTGCCAAACGAACAGCAGATTGAGTGAAATAGGTTCTAGGTTCATGCTTGAATCCTCCGGGATAGGAGAAAAAGGGAAGCCGACGGTCGGTTTATACGATGCGCGCTGCAGAGGGCTTGGCGCCGGGGGGTGGGGAGGGTACAGGGAGACCACATCACACGTACCAACATAATGCAGTGCGTTTTTAGAAGTTCTTCCTGCTTCAGGCGCCTCTAGCCACATGAAAGGGAAATCTCTTTTCTGGCAACAGATACATTAACATTTAACATTTTCCCACGCAAAGCGCTGCACGTACGAGCAAATAAACACACATAATTAAATCAATCAATAAATAAACATTAAAGTCCCTTTAACATGGTTTCCCCAGAGCATTCGTTTGTAATTTTGCTGTATACAAAATTTCCCGTTAATATAGACCCTCAGGTCGGAGGAAAGTGCAAATGAAACCAAACATTATTTGGACGTTCAAATGGAGGAGGAGGAGATGAGTGAGTCATGGGGATTTGGAAATCCTGAAGGACTGAGACTACTCGGAAGACATAGGCGTAGATGGTAGTATAATATTAAAACGGATATAGGAGAATTATTGTTGGAGGGCGTGGGTTGGAGAATGGGGACCACTGTCGAGGTCCTGGGAACACGGTAACACATTTTCGGGTCCCATAATAGCAGGGAAATTTCTTGACTCACTGAGAGTAATATTGGCTTCTCAAGCAAGATGTGCTTCCTGGAGTTTATTAATTACAGTGTGTACACCCCCCCCCTCCATTGATATTCTTTAACTTGTTTCAGAGCAGACTTCTTATCAGCTTTATACAAAGAGCCAATAAAATAATTTTAGTGCTCAAAATTTCATCGGATTGACGTTTTAAATTTCACTGGAGTTGCTGTAATCTGACGCATTTCCTTATTTCAGACAGGCACGATGGACTGTTAAAAAGAATACATGGAGCTTTACCATTACGTCGCCTATACTCCTTTATATGTTGATTAGGGCACAGGGGCATTAGCCTCTGCTATGTCAAGATAACCTGAAAATTGGCAAGGAGACATCAATTTCGTGGTGCAGCTGATATGTCAGAGTATTAAATTAGTTCTTGTCGTGTTTCGACGCGCACAGTCGTAGGTCTTCGCTTCTGTGTGGCCACAACCACTTTAAGGACTTGAATGCGGAATTGCCATTCGGACAGGGAAGTACCCTTCACCCGAGAGCGGGTCACGCAGGGCCTCGGAACTCCTGCTCAGTTGTTGCTGTGGATAAAGTGGCTGGAGAATGAAGATTTGAAACTTTCACGGCGAATTAATGCTATAAAATCCTCTTCGGCGATTAGCCGTGGCAATGTTGAGTTAGATACCAACTTTTCGGAGACCCCGTTCCGTCTCCATCATCAGGGTCAGTTAGTCATTACGATGCCTTTTCTCTGCTGGCGCGCTATGCAACTGGAGAGCTGAGTCAGCTTGCGCGGTCAATCCACTAACTTCAGGTGTGCATTTCTTCAGTTGTAAGGTAAATGCCAGGGAAAAATTCAATACACTATCAGATTATGGAGGCCACCAGCCAAAGCGATCCCACAATTTCAGGTTCAAATTCCAGAGAACTATCCAATCAAAATCCTTCTTATAAATGACAAGATGTCTGATTGGATAATCTTTCACCAGTAGCAGTAGCCCCTAGTTTGAATAGTCAAGGCTTTCCACCACGGCAAAATCCCCGTTAGCCTAAGCACACTCCCTTTCTAGTCTTAAGGCCCTGTTTACCATTTCCAGCAATGCGTTTCGTGCGTAGGAATTGTGTACCAATCAAGAGACTGTCTGGTGCTTGCGTAGGACTCTGCCCTTAGCTTCCTGGTTGGTTGGATTTCCTTTAGGTTTGGTGTAATGTTGTTTTGTCTGGAGCTTACTTAATCCTCTGTCTTTCGACTCTTGTCTTTGCCTGCCGTTGTTTTTCGCGTCCATTCCTAAACCTACTCTGTCTGATGTTATTGAAATTATGCTAGTGTGTTTTGTGATATCATGATGTCGGTGTTCCAAGCTTGAACAGTTCTCTGTTGATGTTAATTGGGTGTAGTCGTTAAACTTTACCTTCACGTCTTCATGGCGTGATATCCAGACACAGGGTTTATTAAAATCTGGTTCAGTATTAATTAGTCTATCCAGCAAGGAAACACACTGATGGTCGAGTCCGTTGTGCTATGACAACGCTCCACACACGTGCCGAAAACATGAGAATCGAGCAGGTTATCACTTTAGCTCCGACAACAGGCAAGCGTTTTCGTAGGTTTTATCAGTCAGACAAAGCACGCTGTGGTATTTTGCCTCGAAACAAGTTCAGCGCATGTTCTCGTCCACCTCTTCCAGTTCACCGTTGGTCATTTTATTCATTGTTGTCTCTGAAATTCGCGTGGTATCATTGAATAACATACGAGCATCTAAACAAATAGATACGACCAGTGAAGTTATAGCACGTGCCAACGTTGCCTGTAGGTGGCAGCCTGTTTTAAAGTAATGTTCACATTGATTAAACATAGGCTGAGCCGGTCAGTAGGGAAACATGGCAAAATAACTGTCAGTGACGTTTATTAGGTTCTGAATGTCACAATGAGCGAGATGATTTCAAGAATGACTGTCATCTTGGATTAAGTTGCCGTGTACTCTGGTACTTTACACACGTTGCCTCCATCATCGCTGTGACGATGTAGACAGAAAGCATCTATGAAACGTGGGTAAACTTCTACCAGGCTACACGACGGGACGCCCCAGAATACAGCCATCTTCACATCGCCGCCGTCTGAACCCTAAATGTCACCGAGAAGATTTCACTTCATGGTCCCTCTCGACGCTTGAGAGTTTGGCCAAGAAATCCATAGGTTAATTTAAGGAACAGGTAAATAAAATTAACTCCATGGTGCATAGTCTTTCTTGTGAATATGAAAGTCGGTAATCTAGTTAAATTTTTCACCTTTTATGACGCCCAAAATTACATAATCTCTTCACTGTAGGCCTCCAAGCATCACATCCTCAGCTATTTTAATTCCGTCTACACCTTCAAACGCTATTTCTGTAATATCCATTTTAATATTATCCTGGTTCTGCAGCTTCCACCAAGCAGTCATTTCCCGTGAGTTTTTCAGATGTAATTTTGTACGAATGAATGAATGAATTAATGAATGGGCAAGACTTAAAAGTAAATGATAATTAATCGAAGTCAAAGTGCTCTTTTGATTCTTGTTTATTTGCGACCTCTTCTGCTGCTTAAATTATAATAAAGGGAATCGTGAGCGACGTAGAAGTAAGCGGCCGTGGTCAATTTTAAGGCATTGTCGTAGCATGTCTGAGAAAAATTGCGAAAATTACAACAGGCCGGTCTGTCAGTCCGGGATCTCCCGAGTATAGAAGTATGCGTGATGGCGTTCTAGAACTGACTCTTGTGCTCGCTTTACACACAAACACATGTGCGTGTGTGTTCCAAAGTTTCGAAGTTCTGTGTTGAATCTCGGTATTTGTCACCTATAATATATGCATCCCAACCTACTGCAGAGCAAGAAGTGTTGCCCACATTATGGGCGCTCCACTAATTGTCGAGTTACTTCTGCAAAATAAAGTTTTACTAGTGCCTTGCAACACGCAATGAATTCATATGGGGGAGTGGTGATAAATAATTACGCACTCTTAATCATAACACTAGGCGGCGCTGATATTCTAGGTTTTACTCGCGGATAGGAAGCTGGGTGTGTTCCCGGAATTACTCTGGACGCAGTGGCAATTAGAAGAACTCCGAAGCTCCTTTTGGGCATCGAACTCGAAACGCACAGTTATATAACAGTATAATCTATAAATAAAAGTGATATAACATAAACAAAGAATGCGTCTCTTACAGTATATCCTTATAATAAAAGTCGCCGTCAGATTCAATACTCCTTTTATCGTAAACATGGCTGTGGCGACCGAACCTTGACACTAAAACCGTCATTTCTATTTTTAAGGAAATGACACTCTTCGTAAACCGAGTCGTGGCGAAGCAAGTGTTATATATAGTGTCGCAGAAATGCCTTTACATGATTTGCTAAATCGAGCTACATAAGCAGTATGTCTGGTGCAAAGAACACTATCAAAATTTAGTTAATATTAGTAGATCTTTTGTTAAATATGTTTTTATACATATGTACATTTCTTTTTACTTGAATAAAATGTCGGAACCAGAACTTGACCCATTTGGAGAGATTGTTTGTAGCACTGTGAAACAAATTAAATCGTCAGAGACCAGCTGAAACATTCAGCCCTTCCTCGTGTTTAATTTTGTCTCTGAAGTGACCATTTCATCTCGTTTCGCGCTTAATTTACGCAATGCAGTCGACAGACAGTGCTTGTTATTGAAAGCCTTTTTTATATGTAATGCGTGTAATTAGGTTTTGTCTGATCCACTCCAGCGACGCTGTCTGTTATTATTTTTTCCTCTCGTTTTTATTCGTACATATTTTATAGAGCTTCGTTGATGCGATTATAAAACGCCCAGGGAACAGAGAAGGTGACAATCTTGATCCAGACAGTAATTGTAATGATGGCTAGCCAATTTAAATGTCATGAACATCTCAGAAGATAGTCATCTTCACACTCGAAACCGTGTGGACATTAAATCTCGCGCAACTTATCTCGAATCTCCGACCGCCTTGCTTATAATATTCACAATTTTTAGCGGTTGGTTTCTTCAGTTTTCCATATATCATTATTTCAAGTCGCTTTATTCTGCTTGTGACCTGGCAAGTGATAATACGAATGCATTTGCGGTTATCCGGTAAGCCAGAACCAGAGCCAGATTTCACTGTCCATGTGTCGCCGTAGCAGTTAGAATTATTTCCAAGTTTCCTCTTGGAAGGAGTAAAAAAAGTTTGGTTGTCGCGGGAAAGGCGATAACACCGCTAAGTTCGAAACGGCTTGCAGCGCGATGTTTCTGTACGTACTGAACCTCGGTCGTTAAAGATAAGTTAGAACTTGGGTTGTAGTTGCGCGGACGAGGGAGTTATCTTATTCAACCGAGCTCTGTACTCGGTAAGTGGCTTTGATTGTGAGGATCACAGCGTCTAATTTGATATTCAATGGCCGCAGGAAGTGGACATTTACTTTGCAGTTCTTGCAGAGAAAAAGAAGAAAGAAACGCAGTGTTGGGGCTTCCTGAAGACGATAGTCTTCTAGAATGTTACGCGGTGTAAACTGGTCCAGATTCACCGACGTTTCAGATGTGCTTACTGACTACATCATCGTGGCGATCGACCTGTTGAGTAAGTCAGTAAGAACCTCTTCGGGCATGGGTGTGTCGGAATGTTTCGGCTTTTCTTCTCTCCTAGAGGCCGTGCTTTATGCCGCCTCACCCCACCAGTCCTCGAACTACCGCCGAATGTTCAGTGGAATAAAGGCAATAGAAACCCCTGCATAATTAATAAAGAGTGCGGAATAACCTTACCAAGAAATAAGAAAGTGATGTTAGAAACGAAGGTGTAGGCAAAATATTGATACTTTGTACTAATTACTGACTGACGTCAGCAGCATATTGTCGGCGCTTCTCTCGAGCGGGGTAGGCGTGGGGTTGAATGTTGCAGGAAAAACATGCTACCGTCTTTACCCACAGAAACCTGTAACCACGGAAATCGTTGCTTAGTAACAAAGTAGTTAATAATTTCCTGAGTTTGTTCGTTGTTTGGATGTGGGACTTATGGTTCTGCAATAAAAGTGCTATTCAGGTGATGTGAAAGTCGATACCTAGTGTTTAGGGGATCCAGATTCTAGAAACAGTTATCGATTTTAATTGCCGATAATTGAAATGTAACAGACTGAGTTTAAAAATATAACGTTGGGTCCATGTCGTACCCGAAGTCCTGTTTATAAGTATTTAAGATGATTTGGGTTACGCAATTGGTTTTTGTGAAGCGAACTGTTCTGCGCGTGATTTGCGTCCTTGGAGTACAAGGCGGCCACATTATGCACGTCCGTAGATCAGAGTAGTACATTCTATTTCACTTTCTTCGGTCCTTATCACATTCGGTTTTGTCTCGTGCAACTTACATTTATTTCAAAATTTTAAGCTCCATGTTCTCGCGATCAGTACCATATTCTAGTCATCCCGATGAAGATTAATTTATGTTTATACTGATATCTCACGCATCTCGGATCATTAATTACCGACGTTTCAGAGGTGCTGGCTGTTTTGATCATTAGAGCTACCATCATCATCATCGACCTGATTTCGGAGACAGTAATCTAATCTGAGACATCAGTCTGTGTCTATCAGACTACGCGGTGCGACATTCCAGAAGAAAGAAAATCATCATATTCATCCCCGCGAGAATGTGAAATCTTGCCAAAGAATTTCATTAGCTTAAAACATAAAAGAGAAAATGCAACGAGTGTAATTAACAACAAATCTTTTTCGTAGTTCACTTGTTAGATGAGACTAGTGTATTGTGTACTATTGTAAAGAACGCGTGACAAATATCTGCTGTTGTTCTAAGTTTGTGTTTGTGACTTCGAATGTTTATTATCTTGTTTATATGTAAAGAGCAATCAGAATATAAAATTACAAGTTTCATGTTACCTCTGTTTGATTTCTAAATAAATCTTTTCGCTCGAATTTAATTTAATTTTGGTGTTTCAGCATCACATTTGTGTGCAAACATCTGTTTTAAATGAAGTTGAATTGTATATCAATCACATTTAAAAAAATGTCATTGTACAATAATTAATACAAGAACAGTACAGATTCTATTTAAATACGTGCGCATTTAGCAAAACATAAGTAACAGTGGTTTATGAATATGTGTGGTGTGATTCAATTCACAATAATAGATTTATAATTGCAATAACTGAACATCACTGCGAGTGAAATATGCAGAGTATAAAAAAGCACGTTAGGAAAGTATGTGTACTCCAGCGTAACACACCCCTTCACTATTTTACGATTCGTATTTCATACTACGTGATGGTCAGTCAGTCGCTGTCACACTCTTATCATTCCAGCTTCTGACCTGCGTCCAATTAATTTATAAACAAGAAACAGCATCAGGGGAATCCATGGTTATTGCGAAATTCCAATCAAATATCCACTAATATATAAACCCTTATTGTTGAATTAATTAAATAGTTATCTCTGGTAATATACTTGACTCCATATAAATATTTAATGAGTGAACAGAAAATTCGAAATCTTGTACAGTCTGTCTCAGAGGTCGGACAAAAAGTTAATGAAGAAATTATTGTCATACCGACATATTACACGTAGAAATATATTCTGTAATAGGATAAAATATTATAACACTGTAGTACAATTTTTATCTAATATTGTGTATAATTTTAAATATATGCTCAGGAAATTCTTTTACTAAAAATTATAAATTTTTCCACTTGTATCTACAAATAATTGCCCTTTGTTTTAAAAATCTGTTGTCATGTGTGATTTTCAGATGTTTTATAGAAATATGTTTAAACCAGGGCTGTGGAGTCGGACTCGAAACCAAGTATAAGTGGAGTCGGTCAAAATGTACCGACTCCGACTTCGATCTCGATATAAAAATCTTAAGAACAATTTATATACCGTGTAGGAAGATTCAACGACGCGCTGAGCCACGCGGTGTGGGAATTATGCTTTGTAACTCTGGCTCCGGTACCTGAAGAATACAGACTGTCTACAAATCAACCGATTTCTGTAATAAAAATTAGACGTATACTTAAATATAGGTTATAAGTCTAAAAAGAAGGCTGATGATTTACTTAGTGGTGATGAAATCTCTTATGGTGCCATTTACCATTTTAGTAGGTTTACCCTTATTAATACAATTATGAGCCTTTATGAAGGAGTCTGGGTCGGAGTCGGAGATTTTAGTACGGACTCCACAGCCCTGGTTTAAACTCTTACTTGGTTTACTTCTTAGGACGGTATTACGAGTTAGTAACACTTTTTTTTTTAAAAAAAAGAGTTCTGTAAAGTCTACTTTAATTAAATATGGAAACAGTTCTTGGCAGGACTTGAGGTTCTCGCGGTTGTGAGTACGAAGATTGCCGTCTTCTGGATCGTAGACTACACGACACTAGAACCCAGAAGACAGTCATCTTCAAGCAGGTTTTCTCCTTGATTACTTCTCAGATATCTAAAATATCACTAGTCATCATTAGTTTGTAACTGCCCTATATGATACGGTACACCTGTCTGTTGCTATAATGAGAGAATCTCAGGAAAACATCTGCTTGTATGGGGCTTGAAGTTCCAACATTTTAATTACGAAAGTTAGCCACATTAATAACCTACTCCTATGAGATCTGCTTTAATATGAACCTCATGCTGTAATAATCTGAAATACGACGAACGTCGGTCGTTGAGCGGTGAGTTTGCGGCGTGTTTGAGTTATCGTCATTTGTTTGAGGACGCTTTTCATCAGGCTGTATCTCCGACTGGTGGAGTGATTGTAAATTATGATCCAGAAAAGGTGCGGGAAGAAGTCGTGGCGTGTTTTAAAAACAGTCCCAGCATTTGCGTCGAGAGACCGAAGGAAAATACACAAGAAATGCCGGAATGCTCTGTACACTGGTTAGCACTCCCTTTAATATTAAATAATAGTGGATTTATCCACAGAATGTGTTTGTGGGTTCTGTATGATTCTGGGAACAAACATTTGTTTACCAACAGTTTTGCCATTGGTTTTTGTAATGGTAACGTTTTGTTTTCTTGGCTGTACGAACCGAATTTTTAAATATTGTTTATATGAGTTTCCGCCCCTAAGGTTTATTATTTTAGAGTATATTCTAAATTCGAACATTTATGGTGATTTTATACGAGATGAAGTAACCCACGAAGATTTTAATCCTATTTATTAATGATAGACTTCGGCCACAATGGGACTAAATTGGCAGCACTGTAAACACCAACTGAGCCTTCGAGAGTTGGATAGTGGATGAAAGCCTTGCTCTCTCTTTTCTCTGAGGGACAGTTCTTCCTGCACCACCCCCTTTCTTCCGCGCCACCCCTGACCCATTTCCTTTCACTCCCTGAGAATCGATTCAGTTCAATCTGGTCCAGTATTGGCGGTGGAGAAGGCGAGATGCACATCTTGCCCTGAATAGCTATAGGCTCACAGCTAATACATCGGTTCTCAACACGAAGCACGCGAAAAGCGAGCAGCAACACCCTATTTAGTAATGACTTGTGAAGTCAGAGGCTTGTCTGTCAGATGTTCCGAGGAATTCGATGGAGGTGTATCCTTTTTTTATGATTTTTCGTAGTTGTCTCTGTCTTTCTACACGAACTCCGAAATGATATAATAAAATAGGTCATGTCTACTAATTTTCCAAATCATTATCTAACTACCATTACCATAGTATTGTAGCATGTTATTCGCCGTTAAATAAACTTGAAAGGAGTTTATCTGTCAAACGTATTTCAATTATTTCACCAGAAGTTTACCCGTGAAGAATTACAGGAGACTATAATGTAGCGCTAAATTTGTCAGCATATATTACCGATTCCAACGGGTGCGTATTCTAAGTTACCCGTGATTTTATACCATCTAATGCGATTAGAAGTGGTTTGGATGCCACTCGGGGCACGTTGTACGTACGAGTTTTGTAACCTCATCATTTGTCACAGCATCGTTAAATAAACTGAGAATCGATTAATTGACCTTGTGAAAACATAATTTATCAGTGTTGGGACTGTAAATCGAGATGGCGTCATGGAATAATTCGCTGTAGGAGTGCGCATACGTCATTTGCAAGTGTCATGGCTGCAGGTGCGCACATCCGTCCGAGGCGCTGTAAGTTTTGCGCTGTCCTGTGATATACTGTCGAAGTTTTGCGCTGTCTTTAATAGCTACGCGGCAGCTTGCATGGGTGAAAGCACTACCATGATTAACACGCCGAGGATGTTCAGTTGGAAATGATTACTTAAGTCAACCACGAACCCCGAGGTCTTGTCTCAGCATGACTTGTTTGAGAATTTAACAACTTTAGAATCGAACTAATGGTTAATATCAGATCTTGGCCTAGGTAGCAGTGGGGACGCTCTGTACCCCCTTGCACGTTTACGCGATTTACACATTTTTCACCTTGTTTTCTCGTCTCTTTCGTTCTTTATTTCTGTTTCTTCCTTTAATCCACATTCGTCTATTCACTTCTGTGTTCTCTCTAGTTTTCACTGCATCCTTATGGCCAAAATAAGAATCGAGAAATAGTCCTTGAGATTTCAGGTTCCTACGGCGGCTTCTGGGATGTTGCGTCGTGTGTTTTGGTACTTCACCGACGTACTTGCTGCCTCCATCATCGCCTTGATGGTGGAGGTTGTTCGCACCCTTGAAAAGTCGGTCAACTTCTGCTAGACTAAACGCAGAGCAGGACAGCGAGCAGTTTTAAGTAATATTACTTCAGACTTGTTTCAGGGAGACACCAACCAGATGTTCATACAGACGTAATTAATTTAAAGAATTTTTATCTGCTGCTTCAGTTTTACAGCACAGTGACTGTCACGTGACACAGCCTGCATTGCGCGCTTTTAAATTTGCCTTTCCTCCGTCTACTATATATAGGAAAAATAACAACGCGTATTCAAAACTCGAAAAAACTCAGAGCGATGATATTAGCTCCAAGACTGCGCAGTCTGCTTTTTTTTTTGTAGTCTAAATAGAAGTTTTCGTACCTTTTCCTTTTCATGCCATGGCAAAACTTTAATACTTAGGATTTATGGTGATAATTATTCATAAAAATAATACATTTTATATTAAACATATATAAACCAGAACAAGTAATAGATGCGAAATCGCTGATAAAGCATTTGGAATCTTTTTGTAATAGTAAGCGGTGTAAACCAAGATCTTTTTCACCTTCTAAAATTTCTACCTCCCGAAATTAAAGTGATTTTTGTGGAGTGAGAACCACATCTTAAAGTGCGCAGTTTTATCTGGACTCTTTAAAAGAGATTTATTAATGAGTGTTTTTAAAAAGAACCAGTTCATACACCTTTCAAAATCCCGTAACTTATTTTATCTAAATATGTACACCAATTCGTTTAATGACTGATACTGTGCTCCCGAACTCAAAGCCAGCGTCAATCACAAGTTTGACAATTTTCATCAGAAATCCAGTCGCATGCACGTAAAGGATCTGAAAGGCGAAACCAGCCTCGGAAGGAGAAGGCAATGCTGGCTGTCCTATTCCCGTAATGTTCTCTGTGGTTTAACGGAACTTGTATCTCGCAGCGGAAAAAGTCTTGTTTCTGCCACACTGCTCTGTTGGCAAGACCTACGATGATCAACGCGAATAAAGGGTGATAGTAGCATACATGTATGTATGTATGTATGTATGCAAGCGCACACACCCGCGAGCGAATTGCTGCTTTGCGCCTAAAGTAACTGAATGCTTTGTACACTAGCTGTCTGATCTGCCTCTGTAGAACTTGGCATATGACACAATGTAACACGTCTTCCAGTCCCACTTCGTCCACCACAAATTCCACATACGTTGATTCGGACTGTGCTGTCGAGGGTCGATTCTCGACAGAAGCAGCTACAACCCAGAATACGGCCATAATAGGAGAGGGATTCTCTAGCTGACAGACAGACAGATAGACGGAGAGACTCGGGTTTCAGCGGTAGACCCAACTGTTTTGTTAAGGATCCTGACAGTGACACAGTAGAGTTCGAAATTTCAAAGACCTCACTTTTACTGGGCAGTAAATTTTCCGGTGAGGTGTTTGATCGGGGAGACCTCTACAGGCGTGGAAAACATCACTTCTCCTTGATTTTCAATTGCGGGGATTCACACCCAGGTACATTACCTACGCCGTTATCGGGACAATAAATAGTTCTACAGACGTGGCGAGGTTTAGCAGGAATCCCTTTTACGAGACTGGCCGGATATTTATTCCCACATTGCGGTCTCATAATGATTCTCAAACTTTCTTCGTATTTTTTTTTTCTAAAACAATTGTCTAATTGCGTTCTTTGATATTCTGTAACGTTGATTCGTGTTGATGCGTTACTGCATGTAATGATTTAGGCGCCTTCGAAAACTAACGGGAACTTTCTAAAATAGCTCCGTTTTTCCATCCGTCTCTGCACGTACGTAGCATGTCCAGAAAGGCTGGACAGATTTTAATTAAATTTAGTATTGCTGATGTTTACGAAAAATTGTCAGACTGAGACTGTAGGTAACTATCAGTTTACGTTAGAGCATTTTTTAGATATAACATTACTATTTTAAATTTACATTCAGAAATTTTTCTTTGTAATAATGGTGGTAGTTTTTTTAGAGATGTGAACTGAATTAGTATTTATTAATTCTGGTTTCCATGACGTTAGACCAACGCCTGTTCTACTCATTATTGCTTTTCCCCTCGCCTTCACCTTCCTCGTTTATGAGAGATCGTCAGAAGTTACCGTAAACGATTTGTAAATCTGGAGTCAATTACAGAACGAACGCGCTAGAATTGTTACACTGTGCTTACAGATCCTAACTTGTTTAAGCTCTGTCTTGAATTTTGTTAACATGTAAAAGATAAAGATAATATTAAACTATATCGTGAGGAAATATAATATGGAAGTGTGGATTATATTGAACTGACTCAGGATCAAATTAATTGACAAGCTCATTTGAACACTGTAATGAACTTTTGGGTGTCATAGTAAGGTAAGTAATTTTATGATAAGCAGAGAGACTGCTATTCTTAGCTTCTCAAGAAGAATTCTGGACCATGCAGTTAGGTTAACGTGTTCCGCGTCTGCGGGCCGTCTTCTGTTACTGTGTGTGCGTCTCGTCTTTGTTTAAATGCGCGACCAGACTCCGTGGTGCAGAGCTGCTTTGTGAATTCACCTGAATTTGATTTGCCTGACGGGGTTTATGCGCGAATTGAGAATCTTGTGGAGCTACAGCGCATAATTTCACTTGGTTGTTTGCATGTTGGTCTTTCCTTACGTCGAAACTCTCGCATCGTCAGAGACATGGGCATTACTGTTTGCGAAACACAGCCGAACCATTTCTGTGACCTTTAATTGAGACGTCAGGTTGACCTGCGATTCTAAACAGCCAAGTTGTGTTGAGTAACTTCTCACTGGATGGCTAGAGAGAGGGAATGATTATGACTTTGCACGTGGAACAAGGGTAGTTAACGCATCACGCATACCAGACGCATGTTACACTAGTCATCTAATTGTAGTTAATAATCTTACCGGAGGCATTTCCGGCGTGTTGCCTAGTTACCCAGCAGGGGGAATTTTGGTGTAGTTAGTTAGTGGCCCGCCGTAGGAGGTCAGGAGGATTGTTTGGAGTGGACTGCTCTGAACTGAGCAATAACCACAGCGCGTGGCGCTTTTTAATTAATTACAAATGGAAATTTTAATTTATTTTGCTGAATATCATTTAGCGGAACTGTTGGCCATATGATAATAATTTCAATTTTTACGTATATCAATGACTCATAGGTCACTGAGTGCTCTCTACGAAAATAAGAACACTCAAAATTTGTATTTCATTTCTGTGGTGGATCCAGTTATGGGTCTACTACATGTAGTCTCTGTAATGAACAAAGCAATTATACGCGGTAACTACTAGCTTACCAAGAAGTCTACTTTCGTGTGGAATGCTTAGTGGACTATCTAAAAAAACTATTACTGCAAACATAAATTAAATTCGCAAAGGGCGGAAACACACGTGATGTATGGACCTAGAGACGAGGGAACGAGACCGCACGACGGTAGATTGGATGCAGGAATGGGCAGACAGTGTCAGCTGCAGACTCCTCTGCAAAAGTTGACGCACAAATGTGGAAAAGACAATAAAAATAATAATATCTTCTTTAAATTGCCACCCTTTTTGAATATTAAACCTTTCCAAGCAAAATATGAGCGTGGGTTATATTATGGCGCAGAACAGAAACCAGGAGGCAAATAAAGCCGGGAGCAAGGCGATAAAAAATAATGATTTAGTAGTACAAAACACGCAAAATGCATTTAAACTTGTTAATTTTAAATTTAGAGTCTATTGTTACTTACAGTACATATTAAAGAGATCAGTAGCACACTTTAATTTAGTGTCTGAGAAGAATCCTGGGTTTACTACGGCCAGACTATTTTCATCTACACGTACGTCTCCCTATGTTTTCGACTGAATTGTTGTTACGTACATGTCGCTCATGTTTGACATGCTGGTCTTATGTTCGGAAATCTCGCCCTCTCCCGTGATTCTATAACCGAAAAAATGTTAAGCGAAGAATAAATTTGCTATATTTTATGAAAACAGGCATTAATATTACTTACTATATATTATTCTAAAGACTGACATAATTTTTCCGATTGCAAATCCTATTTTCCAAGTATCCATGTTAATATTATCCTCCCATCTACGTCTTGGTCTTTCGAATGATTTATTACCTATTGCTAACCATTTTATGACTGCCGTGCCAGAATTTGGCTTTGGTTTGTACCGAAAAAGTTCTTTGTCGATGTTCGTATGAATTCAGGCAGGCGTTTGTGGATCTGTTCCAAGGCGGCGGGATGCGTTATTCCATCGGCTGTTCTCCCGTGTGGATTCTGCAGGCTGGGAGATCCGCGGACAAGTGATCACGTGCTTCTGGACTTCGACGTCCAGCATTTCTATTTGCCTTTCCTGACGCTCTTGCTTCTGCGACCACAGCCGTGAATCACTGAGCACAAAAGACACGATTTCATCTCAAAATCCGCCCGTTTTATTGCCTTGTATTGCTGTTTTCCTCTTTTAAGAATAATATTGCCATTTTCGAACTAGAAAGTTTGAAAATGTTGTTTTGTTCTGTATGAATTGTGACAGTTATACTACTCATCCACAAAGTACCTTCTGTAAAAATGGAGGCAACCGACTTCAAAAAATTAGATTAGCGAAAGATTATAGTTGTTCATACGCGTTTTTCAGAGATCGCGGTAGCTTGGGTACAGTAGCATGGATTCCGTAAGTGCAAATGTTTCCCTGACCTCGAAGAGTTGAACTTTACTGATGCTGAAATATATCCATGGACGCTGTCAAAGTGGCAGTTTGAGCAGGACAAATGCATTAATTCCGACAGACAATCTATTTATATGACAGCATTAGGGTTATATGTGTGACTACTACTTGCATATTTTCGGGAAAACGTAAAAGAGATTCTTTCTCGACTCCAATTCTGTGGACAAATGCTTTGGTTAAATAAATAAACTAAACCTTTACGAAGGTTGGTGTAGTAGCAGCGGCTCTCATCAATTGTACTCGTGAAGCGCCTAGTTCGTACCTAGACTCAGATACTGACAAAAGATTTGAATTGGCTTTCTGAGTCGTTACAGGCGGTGCTGTGTTAGCGCTCTAAAATAAGTTACACAAGTTCATTTTAAAGAATATCTTCTAGTTAATATTAATTGTTAACACTTTAGTTGCACTGTAACTTCTGCAGTTGAAAGAGTACTGTGAAATAACGAAGAGTCTGTCAGTGAAATGTCTTAATCGGCGACTGAGCCAGTAGGTACATTTTGCGCAGATCGTACGTCCCTTTGTTCTTCCATGCCTTGACGCCACGTGCATCGGAGTACTCTCTCTTCAGACCGCGAGCCCAGAAATCGACACCCCCGGGGTCCGACAAAGCTCTGTTTCAACACATTGCCGTTTGTCACATGTCCTTCAGTCCCGAAACCTCTGTTTCCTACTTGCGACAGTTGTCCATCGGCTTTGGTAATTCTCTGAAGGTTCTTGACGGTGGTTGTTGCATATAACAGAATTACGGTGATTATTGTCCATTGTGTGAGGTATAAATTATATAGATTTTAGTGATGTTTGGGTAATATCCTCTACAACAACAAATGATCAGCAAATTAATCAAGCTGCCAGCCAACACTTGGTTTTTACATATGTGGATATATCAGATGTGAAGAAGCCACGGTGGTATAGCTGTTAGAACGCTGGCCTTGTAATCCTGGGGTCTCGGGTTCGATTCCCTGCGGTGCCCGAATTTATAACTTGTGTTGGGCAAGGCCGTGGTCTAGGCAACACGGAGTTTTCCTCCGGGGGTTTCCCCGGTTTCTCCGTGGCATCCGAACAATTACTCCATTCACACACAGAAGAAGGCAATGGCAAACCACTTCTGGATCATCTGCCAAGAACGTATATGAACAGGTCCCAGTCCGAGAAAAGGATGGAAGGATCCTGTTCATATGGACCTGTCATCAGACAGAACACTAAATAAATAAAATAATCAGATGTGGGCAACATTTATTTTTAGCTGACATTCACAGCAAAAGTTGCATGTCTCTGAGCCATTTATATGATACTAATGTTAATATGTGTAGGACTTAATGCACTTGCTATGGTTCTGTGTGTCTTGACACTTGACAGTAGAGAACCAAGGATTTGCCGCGCAAGAAGGTGATTGCAAGATTGCAGTCTCGTTACATATTCAAGCTTTGCGCTTGCCATGTGTTTTTATACACGTGTTGAGAGTCAGTTGACAGGAATGCAGTTAATTTGAAAATGTTAAAAACTTATTAGCATGTGGGTGACGGACAGTAAAGGACGGAATGGATCAAAATTTATTTATGTCACTGTCAGTTTGCAGGCCAAGTGACAGTATAAGAGAGTGATATAGCAAAAAATGTAGGACACACTAAAAGAAGAGATGAGATTAAGATTGTGAACGAGATGAGGATGACGGGAAGACATGCAGGTCGCGAGGTGGACGAAGAAAGAGAGGAAAAAATACTTGGGGTTCTTGGTTTTGAGACAGATTGAGAACATTGCATTGAAGACGGCAAAAACTTTGTGTGTGTGTGCGTGCGTGCGTGCGCGTTAGAAGAGAGTAGATCCGTTTCCTTCGACTCCATGCTAAGATGTTCATTCCCCATACCGCGCCTTAAATCCTTTCTCTTTTTATTCTTCTCTACTTTTTTAATACTTTTTTGTTATTTTGTCCAGTTCCTACTACGGAAGCTGCACACGTCAAGATAACAGTAGTAAACTGTAAGCGTCCCGATGTCTTTCTGTGTAGGTAAAGAAATCAAAAGTAAAATTGAAAACTTCCTTCATCACACTTTACATTCTCCATACTTTGGCGGAAATATATTAGATGCAATAATCATCGTATCAATGAACACTTTACTGTATGTTTGACGTATTTCAGCATCTTGACCAATGTATTAAACAGCGTTAACAAACATTTCCAGTGGCACCCGGCTCACCTACGTCAAATGTAGCGTCTTTTGCAGGCGTCGGATTTCCAACTTTGTTTAAAGGCATCTGGATCGTTCCCTGTCATATTGAGGCGTCACGACGCTCGGCGTCGATTTTACAAACCTTCCCAAAGACGCCTTGATGTTTACGTATTCTATTCATTGCCTATTTTGGCGGCATCGCGACGAAAGGCGTCACGATAGTCGACGTCGATATTTGAACGTCGTGTTTAAAGTAATTTGGAGGCTAACTATGCAAATTATGGCGTTTTGTTTATTATAGTTTTCAAGATTCGAAATTTCATCTGAGGTAAATGTGACGTTATTTGTTTTGTCGTCACGACGGCAGGCGTCGCTTTCCAACTACGTGTCCAATGTCAGCGCGAGGTTAGTAGCGAAAAATGATTTTGCGATGCTCGTCTTCAGTTTTCCTGCCTTGTCACCGTTGGCATTATTTGGCCCAGTTGCTCAATTAATGGTGTCTTTTGGCTGCGTCGCGACTCTTGGTGTCATTTTACAATGAGTTCCGTGGCATACTGAGGTTTATTTGTACTGAATGTGGCGTCTTTTGGCGGCGTCTCGACTATTGGAGCCCAGACTCTCGTCGTCTGTCACAGTCGTTGCATAAGGCGTTTCGAGGCTTCTGTTGGCTCTGTTTGCGTTTCAGAGACGAGTCTCATGATTGGCGTCTCGACGCTGCTCGTCACTTTGTCTGCCTCGTGCCATATAGAATCTCGAGTTTCTTGGACTTCTGTTTTGTGAGGCGGTGTCACTACGCTCAGTATAATCTTTTCAGCATCGTGCATTCTGGCTTTCCAGGGTTCACGTATGCAGAAATGGCATCTTTAGTCGGCGTCGCGACGTTTTGCGTTGTTTTTCCATAGTAGTGTCGTGTGGTTTCACAATCTCATTTTCACTACCTGATACAATGTTGAGTCGGCGTCTCGACGATAGATGTCTCTTTGCTAGTGTCGTGACTTTTGTTTTCTCTGCGGTTATGAATCTTGAGTCAGCGTCGCGACGACGGGCGTTGCAACGCCCGTCGTCTATTTTCCAGCTTCTTGTCTTGTGCCTTCACGAGGCTCATGTACTCTGTATGTAGAATAGTTTGTCGGCGTTTCGAAGCTCGGTGTCATTTTTTGTGAGTATCGTGTTTTATGGTGGCTAGATGCTTTTTTAAAAAATTGAATTGAATTGAAGTCGGCGTTGCGACGGCAGGTGTCGCAAAACTCAGCGTCGGTTCTATTATGTTGTGTTATAGGGCAGATACTCTATATGTAATCATTTGTTGGCGTCTATACATTAGGCATTTTCACACTCTGCGTCGTGGTTTTCCTGGGTTTATGTGAGCGGAAGATTGCAACTTTGCAGGCGTCGCAACGCATATTTTCGTTGGTTCATATATGTCATGTATGCCATTCCGAGGGTCGTGTATTCTTGAATGTTATAGAAAAGATTGTCACTAAACCAAAAATCTTCACCGACAATCGAACCCAGGACAGTTTTAATGTTTGTGTTCTTAGTTCCTGTAATCTTCTGTCCGAAATGAACAAAATTTTCCTTGGCACCGTTCTTTTATGCTTAGTTTTGGAGCTACATAAAATTCATCGGCACGATTCGAATTCAAGTCAGATATCCATGTTGCGACGTTTGTGTAAAAAATCTTTTCTTCAAAAGAGCTTCGATCTTGGCACCGTTCTTCTTTTGTGGTTAATATCAGAACTACACGGAATATCTTCACTGGGAGTCGAACCCGGGATGATTTTTCGGGGTTCTTGCATTTGTTTCTGTAACCTCCTTTTCGAAATAAATAATTTTGGTCTAATTGCCATTCTTCTGTCGCGCTTAATTTTCGTGCTACAGAAAACGCCCTCGGCGTTTATCGAACTAGGGACACTTTTTTGCCCTCATATGATCTCTTTCTTATTTCGAGAAACAAACATCCCGAGTTTGTTGCAGTTGGTATGTCCATTCTCGAGCTATAAGCGAACAATCATAAACACACAAAAATTGCTTAGGCGACCTTTGGCTTGAAAGGGTCAAACGTTATCTGCCCAAACTTTAAATATTTTTAACCATAATTAAGAATTAAGAAATTATTTATGTACTCATCCACATTAATAACCATACGCTCGGTTATTTAGTCATTCACTTTTTTATATCCATTGTTTAATTAACAAACAGTAGAACATCGCTCGGGCGTGTTTATTCGTTCTGTTATTACCTGAATTCGTAGAAAATTAAAGCAATTAATTGTTGGTGATACAACAAAACGCTCTCTATAAATTAACAGACGCTTAGTTTTATTAGATAATTGGCTCTGTCTTCAGAATATAAATTGAAACAATATTGTTGAAATGATAATAATGGGACGAATTTAAAGACCAGTTCTTAGCGTAAATATTTTGTTTGCTGTGTTTTAATTTTGATCAGTAGTACCTTCGAATTTATGTGATAAGGATTATTGAGCCTGACAGCCGACGAAATACTAGTAAGTGAAAAGTTCTTGCATGTCTTGCTGTGAAAGGTAAAAAAGAAAGTAAAGAAATCAATTCAAAGAAGACCAGAGAAGACTATACACGTGCTTGTCAATAGCGGCGAAGTGCAGTGGTTCTGATCCTTTGATCTCGGAGTGAGATTTCAAGCTACTCCTTTAGAATGGGAGTTACAGATTGCTGGTAGCCGTGTCTCGAAATCTCCAGCGTATGATACAGACTTCAAGTGTAAAGACTTCTTATTTATAATTTAGAAAATATACAGCGTTTATAAGATATTCTTATTTTTAAGTACGCATATTAAATACAAGAATAATGCTTCATTTCCTTGGAACTTCGTCGTCGTAAATATATTTTACTGTAATGAAAGATTAGGTGTAATGAATTTCGAGTATTAATTTTTTAGCTACTGGACTAGCCGCGAGATGGGATATGTGCTGACAGTATTGTTAAGTTTTGTTTCACTTACAAGTTGAGTAAGTGTGTGGGCTTAATGATGATCTTCGACAGGAACGGATTGCTAGAACGACGGAGAACAATTCAGGGCGCAGTGCAACAGCAGCACCGATGATTTCATCTGACAGACCCGCATTTCGTCTCTCTCTCTTTTTTTCTTTTTAATTTCGGAGAGAGCAGTGCAAGACAGGGGGCAGACCGCGTGAGAACGATTTCCTGGGGCTCGGAAGAGGGAGGGAGGGGGGCTCGTTAATAATTGAGGGGATGAGTGAGGGAGTTGCTGTTGTGTGCTGTAAACAACTTGGGGCCCCAACTTGAGTTTTGCTGGCGATAACTTCACAGTTGCGCGAAGAACAAGGTGGCGACGTGACTTCGCGTTGGCGACAAACATCTTCTTCGACCGACTTTGCCAGAATTTTCAAACTAAACGCTCATCTACTCTTTATTTCTATATATATTTTTTTCTTTTTTCCTTCGTTGTGTGTTTGTATACTTCTTTCGTAACTTCTTTATTTCTTTTTCGTTTGTTTCTTATTTCCTCTCTTTCTCGATTTTTTCTTGTTTTTTATGCGTCTTTCTTCCTTTGTTTATTTGCTGCTATGTTTATTTTCCTTCTTTATTTTTCTGTTCCTTTTAGCAATAACTTGTAAACCTAAATTATTTATTATTGCGTGGTCTAGTCCATACATTTCCTTGTCTTAATGCTAATCTTTCCTGTCTTTACAACCAAAACCAAGTTTTGTCTGATAGCAGACAGATATCCAACATTTATCGAAAATTTGAAGAAATATTCTGGTTTCAAGACAAACCGACGAAATTCTTTGTGATTCTCAGAGAACACGCGCCGACCTGATCAGGCGTGGCAGTTCCTTCGGGTGACATCATCTGATTTATGTGTCTAGTGTGACAGACACCGCAACGGGCTACATTCTCTGATATTCTTTAGTGAGATGCGGAGACATTGAATACTAACAATGTTGATATTCTCCGGTTCAGCTTACAGTCCTTCCGCATGGAAGAATCTCGTCACAGATGAAGACAACGGAACCATTTCTGCAGTGTGCGACGAGGGGCGACGAATCATGTAAATTATTAACAGGGCCCAAACGTTAACATCTCACGCAGCTATTCCTCGCCCTAGAACATAGCAGGTTAACACCCTAATTAGCATTTTATATGCAGTCAAGTTCGGATTCTGGCCGGAGGACGGACTACACCTCTTTGCGTTTCTTGAGGTTTCCGTGGCGGTCCATATCAACTGCAGAGTCTTTTGGTGTCACACCATGTCGACCATGAAGAAGCATAGAGTAGGTCTCGAATCCAACAGAATATATAATATTAACAATTCCTTTCATTACCGAATACGCCTTTATATTCCAGGTGGTTTATTACTACGATACTTGCCAACGAAAATGTTATTGTACGTTTCTGTTCTGTATCCCATTCTTGGTGCTTCCATCATCAGGGCGATTATCGCCGTGATGATGAAGACAGCAAGGACATCTGAAACTTTGGCAAGCGTCTGCCGCACTACATGGTATTACAATCTAGAAGACAGCCCTCATGATGTTTAACTTTGAAAAACAGATTGACTAAAAAATAGCTGTGTGTTACCAACAGTCGCAGAAATTTCCTGGAGCGGTGATTAAGGATATTAGAACTCTGCAACATTCTCCAGCATTTGTGTTACTTCCAGTCCGGGTTATTCTCCTCTCTTCCAGTGGGATATCATTATACAACTGATTTCCTTTGAAAACATAATTGATTTACAAACTTGTCCTTTTGTCCCATGTAGTAATCAATAACATAGGCAGTCACTGTTACGAGTACAGCGATGGTCGGGGAATAAAACCAATTTTCGCGATGTTTTTAGCCTCCCCTCCCCACGGTTGTACACACGCAGTAAAAGAGTGATGGTTATAGTTCGTCAGTCCACATTACAGAATATTATTTTATTGTTCTGTTTAAAAGTGTTCCCCGGTTTAATGTAATTTTTGTCATTATGAGTCTGTGAGTGTTAGTCTCATTGCAGTATATTGTGTCCTGCTAGAGTTGCAAAAGTCTGATAAGTAAAGTAGCCATTTATTATCATATCAAACAATACATCTCAGTGCTTTCTTACGGTCTCCAACAAAATGTTTGCACTCTTCCATACTAACAGTTGAAGTTGTTCATTTCTGAAGATTAATGTGATACGTTCCTCCGAAACGTCGGCAACAACCTAGATAATTAATACATGTAAATATAGTGTTAATATAATTTAATATAGTGAATTATCTCTGAAGCAGATAGTACGAAGGAAAAAACAGGCTGTGAACTCCACCATGTAACCTTTCGACTACAAATGATTATATACATGATGATGTGACTAACACACAACATTCGGTAGCATGGAAGCTTTTTCGGAACTCGTTTGACCGTTTCATTAATTCAATTTGGCCGTGCGTTAATGATCTTAGCAGCAAATTATCTAATTATCAGTGATGTGAGATTATTTTTCACTTAGTCGAATTGCTCTAGAATTATAAATGTATTAATAATATGTGTATAAGATGCGTGATTGTGAGTTTATCAAACGCAGCACTGAACTTTTTTCAAAATTGTAATTTTAATTTAATGATGATGGTTTAATAAAATTGTGGGGTCGTGATGTTTGTGACAGCAAACTCCTATTTATAAAACTTTATTCGAGCGAGGTAACATCCACAATGTACGAAAATTATGCGGTTAAAGTTAAAAAAATGTTATAACACGCTTACTTTCAATATAAAATCCTAAAACAACAGTTTTGTATTAGATTGTAGTTAATGTTGAAATTAGACTTAAGTGTATTAAATAATAACGCAGTACCTTCAGTATTTTTGTCGCCAAATCATGATAATACATTCATTATACTCTCCAGTCTGGATAATTAATTCAGTGATGTAACAATCGGCAGAGGAAGAATTTAAAATTCCTTTAATATATAACAATGACAATTATAAATGAGTAGAATAATGAAATTCTTAGTCACTGTACTTAAATTATATTTAGGTTCCATGTTTACTAATATCCAGCCCATTTCATTTGCGTTCACACCAATTTTAATGATGTTTGAGGTAAATTCTGTGTTCTCATCTCAACATATACCTCTTCATTTATCGACTTCTCCCATACATCATTCTTAATTGTTCTGTAATTTAACGATGCATTTAGTGAGTCGTTAAATGAATTAATAAACTAAGAGAATTTCCACAATTAAGCTTCTCATTGCCGTTAGCCGTTTCCTCACATTCGCCGTATTTTCGAAGTAATTCACTTTTTTCTTCACTTTTGTTTATTAGCCTAGTTTCCGTACTTTACGGTGGAAAAATCAGACGTGAGCTCCAACAATATGTTTTTGCCTGTCTGCTGTCTGTTCTCTGCCAATAACTTCGGAACTGGCTGACACATCTTCCTAGTAGTTCTTGTAATTCTTGTTTCTGGCATTTTATTTCCCGTCTGGTTGCAGTCATGTGTGATAGATCTACGCTTTCGGATATTTTTGATGGAATATAATGTATTTGTCTATTATAAAGATGAATTGTTAATAGTTGTAAGAGTTATTTTAGACGTTTATGTGGTTACTAAAATAATGCTTTGTTCTCATTTATTCTAAGTACATACGACTTAATTTTCAATGAATTCTTTATTCTTTGTACTTAATAATTTCACTTCCATATACTTTGGCGTCGGAAAGAGTAGCTTATTTGTAAATAATTTTTATAACTATAGGTATGTCTGGAGGCCATTTGAAGTTATCTAATATAAATGTGTTAAATTACCACCAAAACTTTATTTCGTCATGATGACGATGATAATTTGTATTCATGCGGAGTCCTAAAAATTTGAATAATAATAAGTCTTTTAACAATTTTAAAATAGTAAACTGTTGGAACTTATTGTAATGTTAGGTGTTTATAACTACTAGCATAAGCTTGAGATTCTTCTTGATTGACGGTTTTCATCCTTATGTATACGTTTCAAAATTCATATGAATTTGCATTCTCATACTCACTTGTTCAGAGTTGCCAAGTTACAGATCAAAGAAAATACGCGAACTCCATACAATAATGGAATTATTTGTTTATTCTGTGCCGCACTCACGTCTTAACTTTTCATATATAACGGCAAGCCGCGAGCAGTAATTAATGGAGGGTACATATCAGAGAACAGTTTTATCGAAAAGTTCTTATGATAATTCTAGAAGGCATTTTTTGTTTCTAAATTTACCACCACGAGTCTCAGAAACACTCGTGACTCTCGGGATATTACTCTTTGCTGGCTTTTAAATATGGTCTTGGGGAATTTATAGTCGATCGGATCTTCTGAACGTTCCAAGTTTCTTCAACTTTTATAAATGAACTTCCTATTCGAACGAACGCGGAGATGGCACACGATTTACTGGCAGAACTAAGAATGCAATATAGAAATCGTGTACAGGACGGGCAGAAAATAAAGCCTGTTCAGCGGGAAATTTATTTTGCCAGTTGTCTATTTTCCGGGTTCTTAGATAATGTTCGAAACGTGACTTAAAATATTTTTTGTCGGAGTAAATGTTCGCAGTTTTTGGAACGCGAGCCACCATTTCACGTATTTTTCTCACAAATCATATTCTCACAGGCCTACAATTTGTACATGTTAGTACAAGTCCCGATTCCCCCAGTCCGGACTCTGTTCTCATTGAGGTGCTTCGTGGTTTTCCTTATTAAACCCATATGTAAATGTTATAGTACATAAACTTGTGTCGGAATAGGAGAGGTGAGAAGGTAAATAGATTATAGTCGCAGAACCTGAATAGAAGAGACAGGTGGAAGAGCCAGACGTAGATAGAACAATGCTGTCAACATTCATCTTAAATAGCAGGCTGTGAGGATGTGAAGTACATTCACCTGACTCATGATAGAGTCCTGTGGTCGGCTTTTGTAAACAAGGTAATAAACTTTCGTGTTAAGTAAGATTTTTTGACAAGTTTAGCTGCTAGTAGCATTTTAGGAATTCTGACCCATGAAGTTCATAAGTTTTTAAATAAATTAATACGTTAGTTACTGCTTTATAATTCAATTCAATTCAATTAATTTATTTACGTGTTTGCCAACAGCAAGAAGCCAATAACAGGCAAACACTGATAATACTTACAATAATAATGAAAAGTAATACACAAACAGATTAACTAAACTTATACATGCACAGTATTAAATGTAACTGCCAAGTACAGGCAAACCCAAAATAGAAACAATATTAACACAGAGCAAGAAATGAAGAAATATAAATAAAAACAAATAATCCACCTAGGGAACACTAATATAATTGTAAAACGTTAAAGAATATAAAAAACAGATAACGAAGCTAGATCATCTACCAAGACAACCTATCTAGATCATAATAATAATAATAATGTGTTGCAATAACAGTCCTAGTGAAATTCAATACTTTAATTTAAAAAAATATGTTCCATTACACATTATTCTTCCTCTAAATACCTAACATTCGTGTTGTATGAATTGAAACTATCAAAGGCCAGACGCTGTCAGATCATGTTTATGTGTAATTTTGGAATTAAAAATGTGTAGTGACATTAGCAGGGAAAAGAGATTTGAAATTTAGCTCACATTGAAAGTTTCGTAATATAATTCTGTATAGCAGGAGGAACGTAATTAAAGTTGTGTAGTTCGAAACCAGGCATGTTTTCAAGTTATTATAAGTGTGGAACCTCTCCTAGTAAGTGCAGGAGCATCATATACCTAGCTCGAAGTATCGAGGGGGTTTAAGATGTAACCCTCTGCACAGTTTCCCTGTACGCCGTGTTAAACTTGAGCTGGATCAATGGACCGCTCGTCTACACACACTTGCAGGGTAAAACTCGTTACGAGCTGCAAACTGAAGGCTCCCTGTAGCAGTCTTCCACTTCCTCGTCTTTGGAACAGGGGAAGAAAAGAAGAACTGAAGATGAAAGGTGAACACAAAAAATACAACGTACCTTTCACGTCATGAGGCGCCAACTTCACGGAAGGTCAAACGTTGTGGTCCCTGCTGACAGCTCTAGAAGGGGATTGGCTGTCTAAATCATCTCTCATGCGATGGTTTTCTTCTGGATTCTGGCACCGCGTACAGTCGTAGGCGGATGACAGCGTTTCGGTCAGAAATATTGCCTTCATCTTCAGGGCTGAAGAACTGAAATTTTGGAATCTACTTACGAGTTTACACGGCGCCAAAATCCATAAAAAAACCATAATCACCCTCGTCACTGCGAGAAACTCAGATCTCACTCTCTGTAATTCTTTTCCTACAGTAGCCTTGAAATGTATCACGACAAATGTCGGCTTTCGTATGAAACATAATGCAGAACAAAATTCAGGAGTGAAGGAATTTTCACACTACGATCGTGTAGTGTAATTCTATAAATTGCACATTGAGGATATTTACAATGTTGAAATTTTCTAAACAGTGTGAGGTGGACGCGGTATGTAGCACGCATGGGAGAGCTGACAAATATGGGCGCAAAACCTAATGGAAACGACTATATGGGCAACCAAGGCCCAGATGAAAAGATAATTTTGAAATAGATAATAGGAAAATTGGATGCGAGTCAGTCAGTTGGATACATCTAGATCAGGATAGGGTCTGGATAGAACACGATAACAAATCCCCAGTTTGCATAAAAGGTGGAGAATTTTTTTGAGTAACGGAGCAGCTGTTTAGATTCTGAAGAACTCTTCTCCATTGAGTTTGTTAGTTCGTATCTGCATTCATCATTGAAACTCTGTTTCAGACATTGTTTTTTCTTCAGTTCCGGATTTCGTAATAAAATGTTCCTGTTTCACTACTACTATATCCGAACAAGCCACTCATGTTGTAGAGAGAATTGTGGGTCTCTGTGGTACATTTATTCGTGATGAGCATAATATTCTAGTACGGAACTACGCAGTTTGTAGCTTCCTTATTACTAATAACAGTGGAGCTGTATTACGCTGCAGGCGTATGCATTCATCCTAGGGCATGCCTCGTGGACAGCAGTGAATAATAAAACAATGGCTCCGGACATTGATATGTAGCGTGGAAATGAATGTGCTGGATTTCCATTTGGCGGTTTATCTGATGTTAGCACCAGTGTTCGGACGTTTTATGTATCGCGAAAATGATCGTCTCATCGATCCTTCCACTCTACTGCAGCCTATGGTACATCTCAACTTCTGGCCTAGATAGAACCATCACACCGATGGTGCTTCACGATGGACCTGGTTCTAATGGCTCGTGGCAACTTTGCAGAAGGCAGGTCCATGATAATACTCCCTGCTTCCAATAAACTATTATTAAAGAATGAGAAAGAAGACGGAAACTTCATGCTAGAATACATCCTTCTACTTATGAAGTAAGTTTATCATTCGGGGGAAGCAAACATATATGCAGGGCTCCTGAAAAAAAGGGGGAAAAAAAACTTCATATTGAATTGAATGGTAGAAAAGAAGAATTCTTGTAGCAATTTTTTAAAATACACTCAAGCAAGTGGAAAGTAAAGAAATTTAGAGAGGCAGAAAAGGAGATAAAAAAGTTTCAACCAACTTTTGGCATAACTGGAGGATTTGACTGGGATTTTGGGAAGGGGATTACAGCGGCGGATCGGGGTCAGGCTGCAAGGATCCAGAACTTGTCGATGTCGGATTAATTTTCACACGGGTAATCGCTCAGATTTTAAATGATTTGGAAGAGAAATCCCTTTTCACGTTTTTAATACTTTCTCAGGTTTTAGCAACAACTGATTTATGTTAGCTTGTTAAATAATATGTAATTTTTGTATTTATTCTTTTCTTTTTAAAAGTTCTAAACTCTGCCACAATTTCCTAAATTAATTTTTAATTATCGTTTAAAGCAGATAGCGCCTCCCGGTAATCGGGAGTCCGCTGCGTAGGCTTGCCATTTAAGAAGATGGGCTATCGGAACATTCGAAACTTCGGGTGTCGACGCCTCACCGTAAGCAACTCATTCATCTATTCACATTCTAACCGCTGTCGTCCTGATGTCAATGAAATGTATGATATTCCCTGGAGGATTTCTATATTCTAGTTTTATTGTCAATGTCACTGATGTGAATTTTCGGTTTTTTACAAGGATAACTGCTCTGTCTTCTTAATGAATAATGAACCACATCTATGCAACAGGTCACCATCTTTGTATTTGTCTGCTTGATGCTTCTGTTTGGTTAACTGTATCTGTTCCTACGGGTATGTTTTTGTCAACTGTTGACAAAATTTTAGTTTTGTTTATGAAATAATTATCTTCTTTTTTTTACATTGGTGAAAATTACGTGCGGTGGGATATGTAAGGAACAAGATGGAGCACACTAGACTTTAATTTAATAAAAATATCATGATTTAACCTTAACATTTCATACTGCTCTTTGAACTGAACGAAAGGCAGTTCAGAAATGAAATTGAATTTTGTCAGCTTCATTGGTGGACTAATGCATAAAGCGATGTCTCTCCACCCTTCTTTCTAATGAAGAAAGAAGCTTGGAGAGACATCGCTTTATGCATTAAGACTTGTACGATCTCCTCGTAACCATTAGGTAGGGAGGACGAAGGGGTAAATAGTGATGAGGATTTATGTTATGTAATGATTTGTGATGTGTGTTATCAACTTATATACAGTTTGGTGCTACTGTATAAGGGAATGGTAGCCATTGTCTTCGATCTGCGCTGCTAATGACAACATTGATGATAGGCCTGCTGTATATGTGTCTTGATTTGGTATTTTGTCTGTCTGGAGTTTGGAGCTTAAGACAGTCTTGAAGTGGCCTAACTAATGACAACGATTCTTTCAGATGATGCACGAGAGAACCAGAAACAACAGCGTAAGCGAAGGGAAAAAATTAGAACGTTTTTCTTATTGTCCCCCCCCCCCCTCTGTCCCTCTCCACAACTCATGTTTCCAGTACTCGATCGTGTGTCTGAGAATTTTAGCAGATGGCGCCACAAGGAACTCTGGCGCTGTCCGTGATGTGCAATTGGTTATAAGAACTGCCTCATCGCTAGGAGAATCGATATAAGACGCCTGGTTCTGGAATACTTTGGGTTATTAGTTATTTAGAGGCGTTCAGAATTACTGTGGTTTTAGAGGTTTGCTCCGATTTGTTTTGATGTGGTTCTTGGGTAAAATGACACTAATTTTGTTGCGCTTTAGCCCTGATGATGGAGGCAGCAAGCATCTCTGAATCGTCGGTAAACTTCAACCAGACTATACACCACAGAAGACGACCATCTATATTGTATTCGTTTTTCGTATTTTTGTATTTAATTTGTTTAATATAGTACACTTATTGACAGTATTATTTCCTCTGCTTCAATTTTAATGACATCTGTATTGTTCTTAATCGAGATTTTATATCCATATGAAATTTTATGCATTGTCATCGCCTTACAAAATACTAGTTTTGTCCTTCCCTTTAACTGTCGTTTCAATATTCTATTTATCGATCTGCGTAAATCGATTCCTGGATAACGATGCATATTATTCAGCGATTTAAGAAATATCACATTTAATGCAGTTGAAATGTGAAAACTTGTTCTGTAATTGAACTTCATTCACTGTGTCGAGTACGAAATGGCGACAGATGCATTTTTGAAACGTTTCGATCATTGTGATTGAGCAGTGTTGCGCTACTCAGTTTCTTTCGTTTGTGCAGAATTATTTTTTTATTTGCCTTTAGTTTTCATCGTTTCTCTCGGCCCTACAATTTCTGCGCCTGGCTGTTTGTTTAGTTCTAAAACGTTTTATAAAAGTCTTTAGTTCTGACGTGTGTATACACGTGCAGCTGGCTGAGGAAGTTTGTATAACAAGACATGTTTCCATGGAAACAGCACTCGGTTTCTGCTGTTCAGTAAAACATGTGACTGAACTACTACTCAGAGAACCGGCCAAGATAAGTTCTCATTACTTAGAGCGCCGGACGAAGGCATTTTCCCAATATCCAGGTAAAAATGAATTTTCTTACGAGGACAAATTGTGTGTTAAATTACCGTCTATAGAAGGTCCACTTTTCTTCAGTATTTCACTCAAAATTATGGCATTTCTCCAGTGCAATAAAAATGTAATTATCTTACCAACAAAACCATTGATTAATTTTGTAGATACTTGGTTTTCCTTTTGATTCCGGGAAGGGAACTTGATGAGAACTTTGAACTTCTGTTAGAAAATGAAATGAATGCAAATGATCTATTTTGTGAAACGGCAGAAGAACGAGGTCACTGCTGGAAATTCGAATGGAATGCTCACATGTAATTTCTGAATGTCCTTAGAACGATGAAGGAATGTTTGGTTACTCAAAAACAGAACGAATGAAAAATGATTCCAAAGCCAAGAGAGATTTTATTTGTAGGTTGTTTGAATGACCGAAACTTTTCATATGAAGATAACTGATCAGTTTATGTAAGTCAGCTGCAGTCTGATTGTTTAGTTGAACGTTGTAAATTTTTCATAATCAATAAATCAGACTCGGTCATTATAACTAAGCTTTTAATTTTTGCCAAATAAGAAACTGGATATCTCAAGACTGTTTGTGGGGAAGCTTAGCTCGTATTTTGGGCAGTATCTGTTGTGACTCGTGTTGATTGTTACAGCAAATAATATGATATTAAAGACATAACCGGAGTATGTTACAAGATTGGCATGTATGTATATCTATTTATAATTGTTTTATACTTAATGTTAACAACCTTTATTCCGGAAGCGGCCAAGTGCTGGGTCAGAGACGAAGTTCATAAGTCACGACACCGAAGGAGTAACGTGAGAAAAACATTATTTTGGGTGTCAGTTTTACTATTAGTCCGTGAATGTCATCACACCCCATTTATATAGACACCCAGTATGCGTAATGGATGGAAGAACTCATCCTCCGGACACGTCACTATTTTAACAGTAATCGTAGTGAGCTCCTAAATTCAAATTACAGTCAGAATGGACAATGCCTGATTTTCTCTTTCCGGAAGCACATATTTAGAATCTCTGAAGCACAACAGTCCAGATACATCTATGGGTTTATCTCCTATTCATCTTGCAGCGCGACCTTCAAACGGAGCATCTCAGGAAGTAATGAGGTTGTCTTCAGTCTGAATCTGAAATCCGATGCACGATTTCGTCCTGAGATGAAGATCAGGATGTGCTGAAGAATGAAGCAGCCGGATGTGACGTTTTCGAAGCGTTGAGTACGAAGACGGCAGTCTTCCTCATGTTAGCGCCGTGTAGTCTAGTAGGAGCTTACAAAGGTTTCAGAGGCCTTTGCTGTCTCCATCATCAGGGCGACAAACCGTTATTTACCAGACTACACGGTCTTACAACCCAGAAGACAGCTGTCATTGTACCAGCCATTTATCCTTCCCACAGACACTCTCCGTGCATGACCAGTCCCGAGCGAACCTCACTTCTGTTTCACCGCGGTCACCAATTTATTGGCCTCTACCCTTGAAAGTCTTATCAGGAATCAATAAATTATCTCTATTCGTGTAGGCTACTTAGATCTATGCAAGCACTGACCGCGAGGAGGGACTGGAAGATCAAAGCGGGTTTAGGACCGTCCCAGAAGGCCGCTTCATTCTGTAGCTCAGATCATTTGTCTTCCAGCTCAAGGAATTAACTGATCCTAATAGAGACTGTGCAATTCAAAACGCAACCAAACAAATCATATACTAGGAAAATTAAATCAGAAGAGGTCCACCTCTTTGTAATCGGCTCTCCCGACCCCCCGTGACATTCGACTCAGTTTCACCCTGGTTGCTGGGCCCCTGCTAAAGTCAGTTGCGCAAAACTTTTGTAGTTGCTTTCAAGGTGCATTCACGAGCAAACGTGTGTGTTTGTTCTTGAGCGTTACTTAACATTGAACTAAGGAAAATGCTAAATCTTTAGTCCTGTAGTGATGTATTTTATATCTTGTAACCCTCTGCACTTGGTTAATTTGTCACTGTCTTCTTTACAATTTTTTTGAGTTGTTTGCCATATATTATATAGGCAGAGAATGTATAAAATATCTATTTCTCTTTTGTCCTAGAAGGTTCATTTGAAAAATGCCCAAATTTATTTTCTCTAAACCCGTACTTTTTTGTACATCGTATTTAAATTACATACGTGACTTTGTCTTCCAAACGGTCATTTTTCACGAGGTTTTCTCAGCAGAATTCTAGTGCTCTGCATATGTGACATGTATCTGCTTCCCCCCCACTCTGCCTCTGTTTAATTTAACTGGAATTTCTAGAAGATGAATATAAATGACAAAATTCCACATCAAGTAATTTTCCTCATTTCGCAGTCAGTTCATATCTCATAGATTCATCCATAATTTTAAGCAGTTTTATACCCAGTAATTCGTTGCTTTATTTATAACGTGCACTGTATAGCCCTCTAAACTCAAAATTACTTATTAAATGTAAACCGAGACGGGATTTTTCTCTCTTCCCACGTTTTAAATTACACGTGTAAGGGCTACAGGTATTCTGTTTGGCAGACTGCGCTACGTAACGTGAAATTTGATGCCAATTTTTCTGGAGTCGAAATTGTTAATTGGTCACACAAAACCCGTCATTACCTCCAGTTATCAAATGTAACGAATCTCTGCTTTGATTTACTTACTAATTCACATAATGTAATGTTATTTTTAGTTGTTATCGTTCGGAATTTATTGTTTTCCATTTGTAAATGTGCTTCATGGTCTTTTTTTTCTCCGACAAACATGCGTTTTTATCTGTTGTCATAGTGTCCATGTCGTGTCTTTTATTTTCTACCGTTCTGATACCATATTGTTCGTCGCCAGATATTTATATACATGGATGTATTTTATTATTGATAACGTAGCAAGACATGCCACATGTCCTGTTGTGAAACCGTAAAATTGGTTTTATTACTGAAATTAATAGATCTGTATTACTTCGGATTGGGTCAGAAGGATTGAGAGAAATCTTGAAAGCATGCGGCATTGCCCGTGTATCTCTCGACAACAGTGGTTGTGCATGTTAACGAGTCGGTAGCTTTTATTTGGAGCATTTACGTAAAATTTTTATGTTTCCCATCTGTTTTATTTAATGGTCCATGAAGATTGAACGTAATTGGTGATTATAGTATAAAAAAGCCAGGGTTGGCAGACCTGCGCCGTAATTTGAACTCCGCGTGCTTGAACTTTCCCTCGTGTTCCTCGGCGAGCCTTATACGTTCTTCAGGTTCCTTCCGCACAACTACACAAGGGATTAGAAAGAATTGTGCTTTTATTATTCTGTCATAAAAACTTTCCTGAAATATAACATTTCTTCTTTTCTTAAAGAGGTATTTCAGACAGGATGTTTATAAAGTTTGTGCTGCAGCAGACTGTCACAGGGTTTATTTCAGTTTCAAATGGAGATAATGTTTGTGCCAACGTTCCAGCATTGTTTTTACCTCGGGGAAGTATGGAAAACATGCGATTTATTTCAGTTGTCATCATTTTATTATGATTCATTTTAGACTTATTTTCCTCACAACGAAAAATTCTGACACGACACTCGTTTGTATCCGTGAGATATGGATTCGAAATTTTGTCGAAGATTTTCATCACATCTGCTGTTTAATCATGGATTTTTTTTCTGTCGATCACAATACCGGCACAGAAACTTGCGGTAGACATTGTTCTTTTTCTTCTTCTTCTTCTTCTTCATTTCACCATTCTCGCAGTTCATGTGACCCTGACGTAATTTTCTTGTTGCCCCCTTTGCCGGGCTGATTTAGATGTTTGATAATGTATAACTAACATACGAAAATGAATGTAGTTCTTTAAATGCGTCATTAAATTCCATAAACTTTGTTTCTTTCTTATTCTGTTCAAACTGTCATTCTGAAACTACTTTAATCGTTTTTGTAGAAGTGTTTATTTAAACCTGTGCTTTTATTACAATTCGTCTCTCTACGTACGCGCGATGTAAGATCCTGAGATGTTCAAGTACCGTCATCAGTCTTGTGTTTGTTGTCTCTGGAAACTAGACCCCTAGCCGAGAGAAGTCTTGTCTAATAGTAAAATTAAGTTTATACGAGGTGAAAGCAGTTTGTCTCTGTTGTGTACTTAGTGAGAAACTTGTGTCCATCCGTCAAACACAAAACTTCAGTGTGAATTTAGATGTAACTCTTAAAGGTAAATTATAACACACTTAAAATATCTGCAGTGCCATTTCGCTGGAGTGATACTGCATTTGACAGGTAGTTGTAGACAGCAATATTTCTTTTTTATTGTTGCAATGGTGTGATACTGTGCCTCTGTGGAATTGGCCGCTAATGGGCCCTTTGTCCATTCCCCGGATATTATAATAGTAAATATGGAGAAGTGTTTCTGGCAGGGGAAAACCGAGGGACTAGGGAATGAGCCTGTCCCATGGTCATTTTGGCCACCACGTGCCACACGTTTGTCCAGGGTGACTTATACCGCTTGAGCTATCGTGCCGACACAAGACATGAAGGCAGTAGGGACGTATTTAATGTGTGCTTGCTGTAACGTGCAATAGCCTTGCCTGAACACGTGCTAGAGTACACAAGATACTCAGGAAGAGGCATAAGTAATGCCTAGCTTGTAGGAGACAGACTGGAAGAATGCGTGACCACGAATTTCGTCTTAACGACCCATGGGACAGAAAGAAACATCAACAGTTTTAGCAATTACCACGTAGCGGTGTTAAAATACAGTGAAGTACATTTTCTGACTGTGCTGGTCGCTGGCACAGCTTTAGCGCCATGTGCAGTCACTGCATTGGTTGCCGTTGTGAGTGGCACTCCAACTGAGCTCTGGAAGGGGCGTCGTGCTTTGTGACAGGTCTTATTTAACTTAATTTGAGAGAATATAAATTAGGCATTATCGGCTGGAAGAATTTCGTTCCTGCGAGTATAAACAGAGACTGAAGATCGATCCCTGTAAGCAATATTTTAAAGCTGTGTAGTGGGGGGTTAAAATGAGATTTAAATATGCGACAGAAAGACGCACCTCCGGAGTGTCAGACTGAAGCAGGTCAGGATAGAAAATTTAGCGAACGAAACGGAAAGTGGTACCGTAAATCAGAGAGAGAATCAGCGAAAAAGAGAAGGAGTAAACAGAAAAAGAAAAATGCATCGGAAATAAGATATGCACGTGGGAACTGAGAGAAGGAAGAAGTCAGCCCTGAAGCATCACCACTGAGAAAAGTAAAAAAGAGTTTGCTTGTTGTGAGAATTAAATAAAATGAGATGTAAAGGTGAAGGTGAGATAAAGTGCTGATAGAAACGAGGATTTTCTGACTGAAATGCGTACACCAGCAGGTGAACAAAACCAGCGACTTCTAATACGACTATTTTTACATGTATGTGTAATTTACGCAACTTTAAAATTATTTCATTTTTTTTTATTAAATATATTATATATCATGTTAAAATATGTTATTAAGCCTCAGTAATGACTGGAATCGTACAGATATATTTTATTTCCTGATTTTTCAAGCGGGTTTTTGGCTGCAGGTACAGCAGCCATTTTCTTGACAAGATGTTTATAAGTTATTGCATGGACTGTACTTCCCTGAGCAGCTTGTTATTCTCCGGAGAAGTGCCCCCCCCCCCCCCCAGTACTTGTCAGTCCTGGACGTTTTCAGCATCTGAATAAGTAATGCCGTGCTGCCACACAATTCTTCTTGACAGTCAGTACCTACTGCGTCCCGCATTATTCTGTGTTACATCTTTTTATTACAGTTCACATAAGTTCCAGTTCCATTTTCTGACCTTTTAAATCAAACTATATCACACTTACCGTGATAGAACCGATTACTACCTCAGGGCACATTGAAATCTCTAATAAGAAGATAGCCTTCAGCGATATTGCGCCGTGTAATCTCATAGAAGTTGATCGACGTTTTTCAGAGGTGCGCTAACATCGCCGACTTCAGCTCCTACGAGAATACGCTGAGCAAATCCCAGAAGCCTATCACCTTTATACTCGCCGCCTTGAGAACCTGAAATTTTACAAATCACTGAAAATGTGTTCAGTATAAGATAATTTTTTTTATTCAACATTTTTTTAATAATGTTTTCATAATTACAAGTGCTTTCTCTTGTTAACTACAATTCATTTTCACTTAATTGCTTAATTTTATATATTATAATTATATATACATAATAACAACAGATAATATAATAGTGTTATAATAATGGCAGTGTGAAGTGACCGAAATCGCATTTGTTTGTGACGCAAAACCAATTATTGTTAAATAATAATTGTGTTTCTTCGTCATGTGAATATAGTGCAGTTAATATTATGTACAATACAGTATTTCTATGGTTCTGGGAGAAGAGGTTAATGAATGACTATTTTGTTGCGTGTGATATTGGCGTATTCCGTGTTCACATGAGTCCGTACGCAGACAAGGCCTAAAAATACAGCGGCAGGAGAATGTCGCCTGACAGAGAAGAGAGAATACAACTTGGTTTGTGTAGCGCGTAATACTTTTAAATATTAATGTTGTTTATAAAATGGAAATATTTTGTAAAGCGGGAACAAATTGTTTGGAAACTGACACTGTAACTGAAATGTTTCGTAATAAGGCAAAGCAGTACAGAAATAAATATCCCTTGGTAAAGGAACAAGGCAAGTTTGCGGCTTCATATACTTTCGTTTGCACGCGTTTAAATTGTGTTGGTCCATGTTTTTATTGGGAAAATTTGAACAACATTGAAATAAAATTGTTGGGTACCAGGATTTATATGGAACATAAAGAATTTTTTCCGAAAGTGCGTTGAAATTAACAAAGTAACAAGTTTAATCAAACATGTCAGCTTCATGCCAAATGCTGCATGTCTATACACGAATTCACTTGAAGCCTAGGAAATATCAAAATGCCTTAGAAATCCCAAGCCTGTAAATAGTTTAGTACACTTAAACACCTGAATAAAGAATGTTCAAATAAATGAGGAAGGCAATATCTTATAATCACAGTAAAACTTACGCGCACTTTCATTAAGGAGACTTTTCACAGTGGAATTGTAGTCGAAACGTATTTTAAAACTAATATTGCCCTGCATCAGCTGTTGATGTATAGAATACACTTTGGTGTCCTTTAATACCGCGTCTGTCAGCAAGTGACCAATACGATTAAAAATATTTAGCAAAAAATAACAAGAATTTCAAAAATACAGTTAGTTTTAACTCATTAGTTTCAAGGAACAGAGTTGTTCGTGAGAAGATGTTAGTTGCTCAGCTTGTAAAGAAATGAATGGATTCTAATTAAACCAGTTGGCTCATTACTGTTTTCACAAAAGTCTGAAACATATTTCTGTCCTGATCGTAATGAATCCTGTACAAACCCTCAACATCCTGTTTTAAGATCCATTTTAATATTGTTGTCCCACATAAGTCTAGGTCTTATGTTTTGTATACGTTTTGATGATAGTTTACACCTGATGATGTTTGTGCATTCTGAAGCATGTAGGGATTTGTACCTACTTGTGCTAGCTATGAGATGGGTGCTGACTGATATAAATTCACATTAGTACATGTAACAAAGTTCATACAATAAGACGTCTCACAGCTATCAAAATATGCCAAATACCATTTATATTCATACTATCTGAAAGCTCCGGAAATCCCAACATCATGCAGAACTATTTTGTACGCTGAAATTTTTGAATTTATCGTTACGTGTTTACAATAGTAGAGCCCATTTAAATTCACTCTGTGTGCGTAATTACTTAGTGGTGACAGTAGTAATAACATCCATAATAACATATATATATATATATATATATATATATATATATATATATAAATCAGTTATTGATCTTCCGGAAGGTGGGCTAATTAAAGTATTTGTGCAGCTCTCATTGACTCTAGAAATTAAGTAAAAACAGATTATGTTGTGAAATAATGTTCGTTAAAATATGTGATTATCAAACAATAATGAAACAAAAATTGTTAATTCAGGCCTGATAAGGTTATTATGCAGTCATAATGCATTCACAGAACTGAAGCAATGATAATATATTAACAATATTGTACCAGTGGTGCAGTTTTCACTTCTCAGGCGTTTTCGACATGCGTAGACAAACTGAAATTACAAAACACTTGTTCACTTTGAGTCGATCCATAAAAGTAAGATAGATCTTTACTGAATTTTTATGAATCACAGCAACGACAGATCCTTTCCTTGCAATAAACAAAGGTTAAATTCAAATGCAACTGTTCATTCTTTGTTGATGCTTATCCATATTGGAGAAAAGTTGAAATTTCGTACTGAATGAATAAGGAATAAATTATAAGGCTTCACAGTTTATTGATGTTGTGTCAAAAATAATTATGTAATTTGTTTCATAAATGCTTTTAGATTGTATTTCAACAGATCACGAAGTAAAGAGTAAAACAATTCTGATTTCAAGACAGTTTAAACTCTAGATGTTTATTTTTTAATTGCGGTTTTATTTAAAAAAAATGAAGATTTTTTGTGTAGTATGGCATATTACCATAAGATTACAGAGAATAAAGTCATATGTTCATTTTAAAGTGGCCGTTAAAATTGTTGGATCAAAATAAACATTTGAATGTTTCAAAATATTTCGGAAAATTTGAATTTAATTAAAATCGGTGTAGGTCTAACTTTTCTCGAGTTGTTTCCTACGTATTGGAAATCAGATGAGGGATTTTAATAGGGTTTTCAAGCTTTACGAGAACGTTCGGTACCTTATTCACGTAAATAGATGTTGCAGGCCTGTTGGATCGACTGGAACCATTTTTAAATGCACTCAATAACTTTTATTCCAGTCTTCCATGCATTATATTACATACCACTAGACACCCAGCTGTCCCAGTTTCAAATAATACATTGTGTTTACCACACCGAATTCAATGTGTAACAAAACAAATAATTAATCAATTTTAATTCCTGACTATTAATAATCCCGCAAGTACGATGTATCGCCATGCATTCTGTGACATCACAGATCCATCCATCAATCCGAAATGCTTATGACGTTGCATTGTTTCCCATATTCGATGTAGTCGCAAAACAGGCGTATGTACCGGAAACATCGAGTCAACATGAGCAACTTAACTAATGTTAACTTTTCTTAAAGATGAGTTGCATTTACTAAACCCAGCTTAAGCCGTCCTCTTGAACCTATCGATGTCGAGGGATGTACTAAACTACAGATAAAATTTGTTAATAGAACTTTAATCTGAAACATTCTTAAGTATGATTAATATGTAACGCAATGTAGAGTTTAAGGAAAATTTATTACTATTTCATGTAAATCTGCGTTTCATCATGTGAGATATGTGTTTTTCTCAAGGGGTCATTAGACTATAGAAGTATTACTTGGATGGTTCTGTTTAACTAGAGAACTAACAATTTATGAAGGGGTTTATATGACTACAAAACTACTCTATCAAGGGATATATTCTATTAGAGAACTATCAGTTCCATGGAGTGATTCATTGGACTACAGAACTACTATTAATCAGGAAATTTATTCGACTTAAGAACTATCAATTCCATGAAGGGATTTATTAGACTGGAAAGCCATTCCTCCAGGAGATAGTCAGGCAAGTGAATTATCAATTCCATCAGGAGGTGTAATCGGCTATAAACCACCAAGTTGACTAGAGCACTCTTGGGCTATATCAAGAGGTTCATTCCTCTACCGACTTATGCAGTGTATTTCTACTCTAGAAGAAGTGATAGCCTTTCTCACCTATTTACGTAAATATTCTTTATGGCTGAGGTAATGAAGGTTTTCGCCCATTGAGTTGTTTAAAGCTTTTATTGCACAAGGAAGTGTGGTGTGTCGCTTCAAAGTACGAATCTGAAGATAAATTGTTTCTGTAGGAGGGACGAATCTGCTGGTGTGGTAAGACCTCATTGAAAATCTAAGATGGGAGTATGTCGGTGATGAAAGCAGTTTCTTGTAGCTCCTCTAATGGCTGTATTAACATAAATTCACAGACCGTCTCCAGATTACATTCACGAATCTTCAACTCGTGATAAAGACTAGGGTATAGTAGATTGACTCCTATAAAGACAAAAGTATGCAACTTACCGACCAAATCTTTGTAGCGGTATCGCTTGTACCTACGTGTGTTTTGGAGGTATACGGTTCGCATACAGTCTGAGTTACCGGCCATCATTAGACTTACTTGGTTTTACTTAGTATCTCCGTACTGATACAGGTAGATGATTAAGTATTTGGTGTCTCGGGCATCGACAGACGATTGTACACGGCGCCAAAACGTGAACGATCACCACCATGATCCCCAAACCTCAGATCTCCCTTGACTACTTGTCATTAATAAACATAACATATGAAATATGTGACTTCTGTAAGCTTTAATATTGATGTGCTACCCTCTTAAGTCGGGAACATGTGACATGCAGTTTAAAAGAGATTTAAAAATGTATGCCCACTGGCATATTGTTACCCTCGGAAGGGATTTTGGGTGCCCGCGAGAATATCAAAGTAGATTATTCATAATAATTTCGTGCTTTTTCCCTGATGATTGTCAGGAAGATTGTTATTTTTGCTGTAAGACCCGAAACCTCGTCCATGGTTGAAGAATTTAAATATTTGGATTATGTTCAGTTACCTCTGAGATTCTTTACGTGCTTTTTTTTTGAGACCGAGTAGCCATAACATTGCTTCAGAATACGTCTTAAGTGAGAACGCAAGACCCAGAGCCATTCCCGAACTCGCCAGTATTGTTACGGTGTGCGTACATTTCCGAACTTGTTGATTTATGCATTAAACTTGCCTGAGAGTTGTTCAGCGCGTACTGGGCTAAGCTTTCTGATCGGTATGGTGAAATCTCTTGAGCCGTCTGCCTAGGTATCCGGAGTTTGTGTGTTATGATCACAGAGATTTGTGTTGTGTGTACGAGATTCCCATATGAACACCGGAGTCCAATTTTGCTGTTGAATGAATCCACTCCATCATAACAGTATAAACACGTAATGCATATTTCAATTCCCTGCCTTCTCCTCCGGCTTAAAGCGATGTGAAACCACCATCTATGAAATTTGTGTGATGAGCGTTTTAGCTTCGTTTCCAGCCTATCAGATATGGATAATTTAAGTTTGCATGTATTCAACACCCAAAATGTACGGTATTCAATGCACAGTACTAAAGCAAAGAATTGTTGCTTTATTCTGAACTGACCGTATTAAGAAACAGAAACTTTACAACGGTAATTATTAAAGGACAAATTCTTAGGTTGTTTAACTACGCTATTTCGACTGTAGAGGTTTCATAATATCGACTTGGACGGGAAGAATTATTATGAATGTTAAACAGATATTAATTTGCAAGGATACGGTCATTGAATATCTAAAAGTAAATAACTGGCATTCACGTTGAAGTACAGAAGGTGCTATTCACCAAATATTATTAAAATTATGAAAATAAGGGGAATTAAGTGGGAGAGTCATGTAGCACGCATGGGAAAATACTAAGCATTTTCAGAACATTAGTAGCAAAACCAGAATGGCGGACACGACTTGGGAGATGTGTATGTAGATTGGAAGATAATATTAAAATGACTCTTAAAGAAAGAAAAAGCTAAGGATGGAATCCAGTGGTGAACGCTTTTCATCATTGTAATTAAAATTCAGTTGTGTACTTCTCGACCAGCTGAGCGACAATTAGCTTTCAAAGTTGTGATTTAGTAATTACTTTGTTTAGTAGTTTGAAAGTCGTGGATAACCAGTGTTGTTGAATGGACTCTGAATCTTTTAATTACAAAGTATAAATATTTCCTTCTGTAGATCGCGATGTTAATGTTTTTAAGAGAAAAGACGAAGAACCAAATAACTTTCGGTGCTCGTCGTCTTTGCTGAGACGCCGCAAGGACTGCCTCCGTCTTCAGCTTTAAAATTTAGTTTTACTTTGTTACATAAGAAATTATGTGGTTGAAATTATTCGCTTCACTGTTACAATGAAAATAAAAGCAACCCCGTTTTATGGCTTTAAGCAAGAATTTGCATTTTAAAACATGCAGGTATGAGATTTCAGGTTTCCCCAGCGGCAATAAGACTGTCTTTTGGGATGTTTTGTAGAAAGTTACCGATGATTCAGATGTTGTTACTACCCTGATAATGGAAGCAGTAAGTGCCTCTGAAACGTCGATCAGTATCTACCAGACAACACTGCGTAACATCACAGAAGACATTCGACTTTTTTCTGTTCCGTCAAGAGAATCGCGTGCTGGGAGTCGAGGAACTATTGAAGACGCGAACCAGGTCGTCGTCCCGGGTTTTGTTAGCTCGAAGAGATTGCCCTCCCGCGGATCTTCATAACGCATTAAAATGCATAGCTTCTCCATCTAACTCTGCCGCTCCAGTATGTAGTTTGCTTTCAGGTTTGAATGATAATGACATAGTTCGGATCAACATCTCATATATCGACTTCTTCTCCTTTTTGACACAAATTTAGTACGGTGTTTGTGGGCTGATAAGGATGCAAAAACTAGCTCGCGCCATGTTTCAGAGTCCTTTTTAAGAAGCTGATAGTCGCTCAACTAGTCAATAAATTCCCTGTATTTTAATAACTCCGAAGTTTTTACACCGTAATGACGATGTTTTTTCGGGACTTGAAGCCATGTAGGCTTTGGTCCTGAAGATGGAGACTGTATTTTTCTCCGAAACGTTTTAAACCACCGAAGGCGTCAGAACCAGTAGGACAGTGTCAACATCCTCGTCGTCATGAGAACCTCAGTTGTGACCTTCACCATGTTCGCATGTGCCGCCACTGGTTCAAGTGTCAACCAGATGAAACCAGTGAACGCCGCAAACACCACTTAATTAATTTATTACAATTATTATTATTGTTGTTGTACCTGTGCCTAGGTCTCTTCACTTTATTTCTTTCCCGTTTTCCAAGTACGATTTTCGTATCCACCCCCACTCCCCAATCTCATGCTTGCTGCTTGCCCTGATAATGGAAAATATTGCTTGTTAAGGAATAGATCTGCATGGCAAATGCCATGCACTGGGAAATGAGAAATCCAAAACAAATTTTAATTAGAAGACCTAGATCTAGGTGGGAGAACAGACTGATATTGAAATAGATCATGGAGAAATAAGAAAGAGACACGTGGTTATGGACAGTATTCTGTATTGGCGCTTTGTGAACGCGGTGATACAGCTAAGGTTAGCGTAAAGACGGAATTTTGACCGGATGAGTCGTGATCAATTTCCGACACATTTTCGACATTATGGAGTAAGTCAGTCTGTCATTAACATGGTTTGTTATTATTTAAGCATGAACGTTTTGATTTTAGGCCTTGTTCTGGGGACTGGCTAACTTGCTGCCTCCATCATCAGGGCAATGTGTGCGTCAACGCTTGATGATAGAGGCAGCAAGGGCCTGTGAAACGTTAGTAAACTTCTAGCAGACTATACGGCGCTACAACCCAGAAGACAGCAATCTTCTGGTAAATTTACTTGTTAGGATTAATTCTGGCACGCCTGGTAAAATTTATTTCCCTTGCAATTGAACTTCTGTATGTCAGACCCGAATAGGGTTTTTAAAACAATAATAAAAATAATAGGATTACACAGATCATATTTTACATCTGCCCCTAACATTCACCCTATGCGATTCCCAGATAATTGGAGAGGGAAGGAGTGAGGTATATGGATGTTTGATTTATTTCAGCGTGACTGGGAAAGCTCATAAAACGTGTATGCAAGGCTCTTGGATTTCTGTGTCAGTAGCAGGGACCAAAAATCCGAGTCAGTAAACTGGTTTGTCGCATTCAGCGTGCGCTGTCTTGCTGTTAATGTTATTCAGGGAGGGCCCGATTATTCGATCGAGGCAGTATATTGAATGTGACACCACTTTGTGTGTCTTAAAGGGAATGTAAATTTTGACCCCAGAAAACGCAAAGCAGAAAATGTATTCTGTTGCAACTTCGCTGAAATAAAACGTCATCCCTGAATGTAACTCCTGTCCTCGGAATATATCACGAACGTAAATTTTGTTTTATTTTCAGACCTACATCTTCTTGATTGCAAGTGGAAGTTTGGGACAACAGCCCTGCGAAGTTGAGTAAGTGTAAACGCTACATGAATGTAATTTTAATGTATCTTAATGTATCATATATATACTGAATGAAATCACCGAACGTTTAAATTATAATTAAGTTGCGCGCAGTCCATTCTGAAGTAAACTAATTAACACGACGTTTCAGGAGTCGCCTTTACATTTCATTGACTCGAGGTTAAACAAATATTTTGCTGCTAACTTTTTCAATAACCGTTTGACAAATACATGTATTTAGTTAAATTAAAAATGTAATTCAGATTGATGTTGTATTCTTATGTGTTTCTGAAATATTTTATCTAAAGTTATTGTGAATTAAACTGACAGAGACTGAACAGCTTATAGTACATCCGGAAGTGAAATTAATCATGGAACGTAGAATTATAATAGGATCCTGATTAGAGCAATCAGTATAGTGTTATATTACGGACTACACGTTCGGGGTTCGATCGTTTGCAAGGATAAAGGAAATTTCTTTTAGAATGTGGGGTCGATCCAGCGGGTACCAGGGGTCCTTTCCTCGAGGGTAAAATAGAGCCTGGGAGTGATGCTTATTATTTGTCCCCATCTAGAGCCGAGGTCAATATTGAATACGAGTTTTCCCCACACCCCGCCAAGCCCACAACTTCTCGAAGTGGGGCAGCTTAACTCAAGCGATGTAGTTCACGATAAAACGATTATAACTTTTATACAAGTGTCTCAGATTCCGGATTAAAATTACGGTTCAGAAACTGGTTGTCATGACGGTTATTTCATGGTTTTTGTAAGTCCTTCAAGGGGAATTATGTATTTAAGAATAGGCCACGACCACCTCCTTGCACATAACTTTCTTATTCATAAACCTCAGTCATCTTATCAATAGGCGCTACATAACCAAGAGCGTTGAAATAGTGTCGTTTAACAAAGCAATAATCTAAGATGTCTGTCTTCTGGGATGTTGCGCCGTGTACTCTCGTAGAAAATGATGTTTCAGGGGTGCTTACTGCTTTTCTAATTAGGGCGATTATAGCCCTGATGAAGACAGTAACCTAATCTGAAACGTCGGTCAGTTTTTTTTTAGAAAATTACACGACGAAACATCCAGAAGACAGCCACCTTCATGCGTTCATACGGCGTGCGTGTCTTCAGACTCGTCTTAGTCGCGGTGTTACGCAAGGACGAGACCGAATCAGTTCTCGCGAATGTGGAGGGCTGCAACAGCGACTTGGAAAGTAGCGAATCAAGGTGTTCAGGATGCGGCAAGCTTCTGCCTGTATATCCTGCCTGATATCTGTTATTGTATGTATGTATGTATGTATACAGACAAGCTGCTACTTCATTTGCATCCTGCATTGATTTCCATGTCAAACACTGGGATGGGGCAGCGCATTGCTGGGGCCCGGCCAACACCAAGCCCGCGTTACACAGACCATCGAGATGGAATTATTGATATCGTTAACCGTAGGACTTAATACAGGTTTACGGGGTTGAGCAAAGCAGGACACAAACGCGATCTCTGCGTGTGACGAGAGTCACCTGTGATTCAGAACTAGAAAGACATTCCTTAATTCCCACCGAAATAATTGCGGCACGTGACACTTTTCGTTAAAGGGAAGTATTCTTATACCCAGCCTCCAAGTGGGGGATCAGTCCCTATCGGCTGTCTGTCACTCGTTCAATATATTCGCTGTTGCCTTTCGTATCCCGTACTGTGTCTTCCGTTCGCCACTTTAGAAAGATTAAGAACGAAAGCAATTTCAATTATTATTGAAGAGGAGGTTCTTCAATTATGCATATCACGGTATGTTAAGATCTAGTAAGTAACGGTGCCCTCGACATGTACCTGGGTTGTGGGAGAAAAGAAATGCATTTGATGCTTAACCTCGTCTAAATACTATTCAAGAATCCAGTCCTTACCGCAAAGAAAACACAACATTTCACTATTACATAGATAAATTTGTTCAGGAAATAATTCCCGTTTACACTGTGAATCATACGACACCCATAAGTACAAATATCAACTTTACTGATTGAAGATGGTTGTCTTCTGGGTTGTTGTGCCATTTAGTTTGATAAAAGTTTAGTGACGTTTTAGAGGTCTTTGCTGCGTCCATTATCAGGGCGATGAAGGCAGCAAGGACCTCTGAAACGCCGGTGAACTTCTAGCACAACCCAGAAGACAGCCATCTTCAGTATCACCGCCGAGAAAACATCAAATCCTACAGCTTTACTGATTGTTAAAAGCATATGGTATATATATGTACGACTGGGTTTTAAAGGTTTAAAACAAAACGAAATATTACTAACTCCATATAGAGGAGTTCTTCTAAGAAGCTGATAGTAGATAATCTATCCAAGAAAATATCCGTCTCTTGTAGAACCTGAAGGTTTATTGCTGTTTACAAGAGCGTACTTCCTGTAGCCGTAAAATTTCGTAATGTGCCTGCTTTTTAGGGCGATAATTTTTTTGCCCCCTGCTCAACCCCCAAGCAGAAGTTTTAGCCTTGTTGGTTTTCTGCGATTGCTCATTCAATATAGTCGCAGCTACCTCCATATTTGGAACGAGACATCCATTATAAAGAGTAACACAATCCAGTTGGCACAAAATACTGACGATGAACACGCACTGAAGCAATCCAGGTCAGTACAGGCCAATAAAATTATAGTCGTGGAGTTTGTAGATCAGGCACAGTGTTTTCAATATAGAGGATCATTAGGAGCGCGCGCTGCAGCTGTTTTGAATAAATCGTGGGGATTATAACTATTTGGGAAACAGACACTGGATTCTTAATTTGTTCAGCGTCGTTTGTCAACATCATCAAGTGGGCCGATGTTACAATGTGGATACATCCGTTCGATGCCGATGGAAATCATGAGTTAAAATTAAACTTTTTTTCTACCGAAACATTTTCAGTCCCTATAAAGTGCAGAATTTAAAATAACGTATGCTCCTTTATTATGAAGTGTTTAAGATAAAACGTAAATGAAAACTAGTCATTTAACGAAACACATTGGTTTAACACTTGTCTGCTATTCACAAACTTTTATGCCTGTTCGTTTGAGTGTTTAAAATAAATGGGAAATAATTAAGCCACACAATTGAAAAAAAAATTCAGAAATTCTCACAAAATGCTGGAAAAGTAAAAAAGAGGGAATTAAAGAAAGTAGACGGAGACGGCAGGACGTATACTCAGTAAACACTGTACCACGAATTTTTTACTTGTCTGATTTGAGGTTTTCACAGCGGTGAGTATGAATATTTCTGTCTTCTGGGTTGTTGCGCTGTGTAGTCTGGTCGATGTATACCAACGTTTCTGAGGTAATACTGCCTCCGTCATCAGGGCGATTCATCGCCCTGATGACGCTGGTTGAAGTCCGAATAGGATTGGGCCATCGATATTTCCAGTTTGTGACAGATTCCTGTATCATAAAAAGTATCATAAAAAGTTAAAATGTCTTTATATTTAATTCTAAGAGTATCGGTACAGTATTAAGTGATTAAATTGTCTGATGAAGATTGACATTAACCGACGAGTCTAATGGCGCCAAAACCCAGAAGAACATAGTCTGCCACGGTTTTCGCGAATTTTTACTGTTCGTTCTCAGATATCTTAAAATTATAATATTTTGTAAGGGTTATAAATTGTTTTTAACAAAATTATTTTAAATTTATTCGGCCACGTTTGGCGGCTGAGTTGGTGAACATACAGCAGCCATAAAAGTATGAGAATTCAATTATTCAGTCTTTAAGAAAATATATTTCATATAGGCCTATTGTCATTTCTTGTCGCATCCGATTACAGACATTCACTTTCTACAAATAGAAGTAATTCTTGTATAAAATGAAGACATAATAACACACTTGTCGGAAAACCGCGCTATTGTGAATTTTCTGTATGTATGAACCCTGACAAAACCAAAGTCGCGGGCTCAGAGTGTAGGGTTGTAATTTCAGCAGCTCACGCCGCCGGGTACAACACACGTAGACCCTGATCGAAAGGGAAGAGGTAATATAATTTGTCTTATCCTAAGGGCAATAATTAGTTAATGAACTTGGGTGTAAGGGGTTGTGCGGAGGGATGATGGGATGTGACAGAGGGGGTAATAGTGTTACGAGGTGAGTCCCTGATATTGCGAGGACTAACAAACAAGTATTTGCTCAACGTTTCCCGGCTGACAAAACTGTGTGTTAACGCAGTGCGTATGAATCTTGCCTACGAGCGGATTCAACCAAGGCCGTATTCCATCAAATTTTAATATTATCGAAGACGTCTGTCTTCTGGGTCGCACTTACCGCCGTGAGAACTTCGAACTCTATTTACTTCCTTGTCACTTGTGTATGCTGTGAGGTACAATCTCAGGACTGGCTGATTGTTTTAATTAATTCGTTTTATAATTTTTTGAACTGTGATAATTCTAAACCATTCACTAAATTACATCTATAATTAGCGTTGCTTCTGCCAATCTTTGGTCGGTCTATCGTTTATTTCATATGGAAAAGCTTACTTGGTTCTTTAACCCGCAATGGTAAGTATGTGTAACATTTTCTGTCACAATCAGCGACTCTGAATTAGACCCACAGAATGCATTTATTCATTTTGCGCGTTTATCACTGTAAACAGAGATTTTTTCCTTAAACAGCATTAATCAGTTGATCTTTGTAATGGTGAAGTACTGTGTTTTCTTCGCGGTACGAACTGAATCCTTAAACATTAGTTACACGAGCTTCGGGCATGAGAGGTTTAAACGTGAGTGGGAATTACTGCGAAGGGAGTACATAGCCTATTCTTTTCCCTTAAGTATAAGCCTTTAGTTCGCACGTCTCATTTTATTAGTATTTATGTTAACCTATTAAAGATGCTGTTCTGTTGTTTCGATGCTTATTACACCAGATGTAAGACTGCATGCGTAGTCTTAAGTTTATGAAAGGGAAAAATAGCTGAATGGAGGTGGAGACCGAGATTCGATTTCCAGTAAGGACATAATATTATTCCTTCGTCACTACGTCTGGACCGCTTTTGATTCCATGGGGATGGTATTTAACACGCACGAGAGAGATGTAAATGTATGCAATAGTTTAGTCGAAAAACTTGAAGGGAAGATACATCTTGCAATATCAAGGAATAAATATGAGGATAATATTAAAGTATATCTTAAATAAATAAGTTGTCAAGATGCGGATTGCATTTATCCGGCTTACGATACAGTTCACAGAGTTATTCTCGAGAACGCGATAATTATGCTTCTGGTTTCATGAAAGAAAGTATTTTTTTGTTTAGCTAAGCGACTTTTGCTTCTCAATAAGACGTCTGTTCCATCTGGATATAAATAATTACATATTTCTGTATTGTAAGGAGTGTCTTTTAAATGTCCGTACGTATGCACATAGATGACCGTCTTCTGGGATGTTACGTCTTGCAATCTGGTAGATTTTGACTGCCGTTTCAGAGGTGCTTACTGCCTTCATCTCCCAATCAACAGGGTGATCAGTATGTGATAATGAAGGCACAAGCACCGCTGAAACGTCCGTGATTTTGTCATTTTGTGCTGGATCTTGTGAACACGGTAATGAGAGGCGGGGAACTTTCAATTACCTGAGTGACTACTTGTCTCTCAAGAAGGACTGAGCTGCACGGAGTTAGTATAATTCCGACTTTCGGAGATTACTTGCATGAGGTTTTGAAGGTCATCCAACGTTTCGATAAAAGTTTCAGCTGCCCTCTTCAAGATTATCCCCGAAAGCCGAAGTCATACTTTGAACTCCAGCCGCGAGTACCTGAGGGCAAGAGTTAGTGTGTCTTGTGTATATAAATATGTAACCTTTGTGAGATATCAGAATTCAAACATCTGACACGAGTATAATCGTCCGAATTCTTCGTGTATATACAATCCCACTAACGACATTTTAAACCTTTTGTCAGACTCAGCGGCGCCTACCATCTACCTCTCAGTTTAAACTTAGAAATCGATTTCGCTGGTCTATAATAATATAACTGTAGAAACGCAAAACCTTAAGGGTTTTCCTTTTTCTAAAGTTGGCACTGACCGCTGTTTCCAAAGACACGTCATACATCTGATACAATAATATCCTACTTTCAGCGTTTTAGTGCATTGGATCTTATTTATAACAGTATGAGTTCAAATTAAATACGCACTTTTTTTGTTTTCATGAAACAAATGTGGAGGCGGCATACTTCCCTTAATTTTGAGTGGGAAGAGGCGTGGTTATTTTGAGGATTCGCCATTTTCGGGCTAATTTATATTTAATCAGCCGCTCTGACATTTCACTTTATTCCATTTTCTATCACTAAGCAATGTACCACTAAAGCAATAGAAAATATCTTCAAATTTACCGTTGGAGATGCCATACTAAAATTTGTGCTTAGGAGCCGAATATGATTTTGAAATTTATATTAAGCAAACGTGTGCTTAATAACGAAATTGTTAAGCACCTTAAAATATTTTTCATATTATATTAATTCATATTCTACTAATTTTGAAACTAATCCTAATCTCGTATCGCTGAGAGATTAAGTTGTGCTATAGAGTCTTAATATAAGGAAAACAATTTTAGTATCAGTTGATTAACAATCTTTAATTTGCAGGGGCAAATGAATGGGTGTTGTTAATTCGAGTGGAAGGAAGATAATTTATAACTTTTAAGTTTCTTACTAACCTCCCTTCCGCTGCAGACTATCAAAACCACGCACAACAAACTCTTAAGATCCACTTTACAACCTAACCTGAACACATTTCACATTCACCATGTCAAACATTTCTTTTTTCCCTCTCTCTCACTCTCTTTCAGAAGAGTACAATCTCAAAACATTATGGTTCTCACTGGTTACGTATGGTAAAATAAGAATAAATTTATTTGAGCATGTCATATCTAACGTTTGCTGAGCTCATTTGGGTTAGAATATATACACAGAGACTCTTAACTATGGCCTAAGTAGGAGGATGAGAGACTGGTAACACCGTACCTCGAAGGCAGTGACGCAAGACTCCTTAAGTCTAGAGAATGTTTTCAGCCTCCTGAATGGAACTGATGAAGCATGAAATTTTAATGGTGGTGTTATTCATCGCAGAGCGTTCTGTGCAAGGCACCGCGCAGATATGACAAAGATTACCGACATTTCTGAAGAACTTATTGTCCTGTCCTTTTGATCTAGTTAGGTAACGAATCAAGAATTATCAAAGTAACAAAATGCAGATGTTGCGGTCTTCTTGATACCGACTCCGTGTAGTCTCACATGTGCTGTTACCAGTAACATACATGGTACGTAATTGCTGTGATGTTGGAGGCAGCAAACGCCTCTGAAACGTCGGTAAACTTCTAACAGACGACACAGCTCATCACAACAGAAGACACTCAGCTTCGTAGCCGTGAGAACTTGAAATCTCACTAATTTAAGAATACCTGGAGTTTCGCCTCCATTCCTACGTGCATCTTTGTGTTGTGTTGTTTAAGCACAGTGACAATTTTACCGCTGTTTTAATATAAAAAACTAGTTGTTAATAGTTTAATATTTTCATATGCAGTACTCGAGAGTCATTACAAATATATTACTTTTAAATGAGAACACTACAGTGCGCAACTCATTGTCGTTACCCTGGTAAACGGATCGTCCCACCTCGAAGCACCGGTGTTACCAGTCTGTAATAGTCTGCATGCATGATATCCGAACCCAGAGCTGTTGTTGGCAGTGTCACACCGTGGTTTCCCTGTCCACGTGTATAAACTCCACTGACTGAGCCGGTTGTCAGGAAGATGTCGTTGATCCTGACGGATCAAGTAGCATCTCCTCTGTGGGGACGCGTCGTGGTCCGACGTCCACGCCCCCACGATTTCGCTTCTTTTTACCCAACCTCCTCCTCCTCTTCTTCTGAGTTCGTATCCGATGAACTGCTGCCACACACAGGAAAATCGTCAATGCGGCGACACTCGCCGCCCCTACCCCTAGCGCTGTGTATATCCCACCTGGTAAATACGCGAATAAACTTCTGCCTGCAGCACAATGTGACTCGTCCTCGTCAAACCCTGACGGACAGTTCGAGCGACCGTCACACCACAGACTAGCACTGATGCAGGCGTTTAGCTCTGGACACCGATGTGGGCAGTCCCAGTCGGCGGGAAGTGACGACGTCATGGAGTCGTTGTCGCTTCCGACGTAATCTATCTGAAGCTGTTGAAGCAGAGATGATCTGGAACGCGAGATTTCCAACCAGTTGAGGGCTGCGACGCCTGGTTCGCGGCCGACGAATTCTACGAGGAAACTTGGTGGTCGAGGAGACCTCAAATAGAAGGCTCTACTTCCTTCTACAGAGGTCCCACTGTTGCTTGTTGTTGGCGTGTCTTCTCCCATGGTTCCTGCACTGAACCACTCCTCGGAGAAGACGTGTACGGCGTACTGTCTGGCGTTGGGAGAGGCCGGACAGACCACTCGGAGTAACCTGTAGGAACGAGGAGGTACACTGAAGTTAGCCGACGGCGAGACTTGACGTTTCTGAGTCACATGTTGGGTCTACGAGATTGGACTTCTACATTTTGTTGACGTGATGCCTTATCACGAATGCGTGAATGAATGAATATGGAGTTTCGAAATTCTGAGTTTCACTGAGTAGTTTCGAAGGGTTTAGTGGTTGATATTTTGATTAGTAAACAGGTAGCGTAAATTCTGAATCTCACTTGCTATAACTGGACAGTGAATAGATCGGACAGGATTACAACCGGAGTAGGAGCACACAAGAGGGCTTAATCCTTGAAGAACAATAAGAAGAATAAGAATTTTCGTGTTTATGTGATTTTAAAGACTATAAATATGATACTCATGGATTGCACAGGTCTGTCACAGAGATAGTAAACATTAAATTAATGTATTTCACAGTCTTCTTGAAGAGCGTCAGTTTTGGTGAGAATACCTGTGTCACCGGATTTTATAGGTAATTACGCGCTGAAGTGTAGAATATTTCTCATCGTTGCAACCAACCTAGAAGTCAGAGATGTGTGAACTTACTTGGCTGGTCGTCCCGAGTACAGTAACACCCTGTTCGTAGTGTGACATCTGGCGGGGTCGTCGGGCGATGGCTCCAGTGGCAGGAAGGTGCCCCAAGTGAGCAGGAAGAGGCTTCTGTTCTCGTGTGCCTCCACAAGCCACGGCAGTCCCTCGCAGTAGACATCCAACCTGGAGTGAGGCGGACTCACGAACTCGATCTCCCCTCCTGATCCACGCAGTCTCTGCTTCCTCGGACATTCCGGGGCCCTGACTGTCTCGAACGACGCGTGAAAGTAGAGATCGGCGAAGTCTTCCGTGATATTGAGCCGCGTCACGGTGAAGTGTAGCTCTATGATCCGGGTGGAGGAGATGAAGACAAGGTGACGCGAACCAGAAGCCGAGAGCGTGGAGTTGTCACACAGACACGCACGGGAGACCTTGACGTCGCGCCATGGAACCTCTAGGATTCTGAGTTGCGAAACGCGTTTCTCTTCTCCAGGGGGCGGAGTGACCGAAGCACATTTCGGGCGCCCCGTGTGTGGGTCGGACTCCGTCACGCATGACAACGACTCGCCAAAAGACGCGTTGTGAAGCGTGAGCCGGACTTTCTCGCCAGTCCCTGCCTCTAATCGGTACACACATGACAGGTTTCTAGCGCCCCCTCGCCCGAAGAGAAAAACATTTCTCGGAGACGAAAACTCGCCGCCTCGTGTCTTCCGGAACACTCGGCTACACGGCTGGGGTGGCGGTTCCTCCCCCTTCCGCCCCGACCAAGGCTCACCGCCCATGCGAGTGTCTACGAACTCGTATTTGAGGCGGAATGTGGCAGGGTGCAGCGCTGTGCCGTCCTCCGAGTAGTGTCGCATTGTGAGGTCAGGCCCCGTGGAGACGTAGCTCTCGAAGCGGCTGCAGGGACGCGTGACCCGAGTGACATTGCTGAGCGAAGTGTGGTCGCACAGTCGCGGAGGGTCCGCGTCGCAGTGATCGGCCAGCAATACGTCTGACTCTGTCCCACCGCCGTCCCATATTCTGAGACGTGTGGAACACGTGTGCGTGACGTTGGCGCTCTGGTTGCTTGTGGAAGTCGGAGAGTTTTGGCCGGGGGGAGCGGAAGTGGCTGTGGGGTCGCTGTTGGTCGTCAGCAACGGTTGGTGTGAGTACGAGACGAAGTACAGCCAGACAAGGTCGCCAGCACTTCCTCGGAAGCGGTAGGTGCAGGTGGTGTTGGGAGGGAGTGTGTGTCGCGGACTCAGGACGTTGCCCGCCCGACCTTTCGGCCGCAACATCCAGTCCTCGCTGTCGGGGTTGCTGGCATTCACCCAAAACTCGCAACTGTCAAAAAAGACAAATCTAGATCATGAACTTTATTACACCAGTTTATAAAGAATTATTTGTAGGTGAATTAAAACTCTTTGCTTCGATGCCTATCATTTTGGGTTTATGTAGTTCTCTTCCGAACTGTGCTCTTTTTCTTGTTAAATATGTAGAGGATTTTGGCACAGACGTGGACACAACGCGGAGTGGAATAGGGGGATACTTCACTGGATTTCTAGGGAAGTAAGGAAAGAGAGAAAGTTCAACTGTGTACTGGATAATGACAACGGAGCATATGTAGTGATGAATTTCTGATTAATACTCTGATTTTAAATCCACTGTTTACGTACACTGAGTACTTTTGCACCTGAAAGGAAATAATCCAATCCAACAAGTATCAATTCAGAATTTCTGTTGACCTTATTAATACCCAGACTAATACACTTGTACAGACGCTGGCGTCGTAAATTCAGATAGTTTTTCGTTAAAGTCTCACCTGCGTGGTTCTCTTGAATAGTCAAGTGAGTCCGAGTCAGAAAACACGACGTCCACGTCGAGTTCGAATCCTCTGAGAGGAGACGGGGCAGTCGATGAATGAAGCGGGATGCTGAACGGCGAGGAATGGAAAGCCACCAGCATCTCCGGACCTCTTGACACCACCCTGGGCAGCCAGTCACCCCCGCAGAACTTGACGAGGACTGGATCATCAGTACTGGATCCGTCGTAGAAGATGAGATGATCCCTCTCGCCCGTGCAGTCTCTCCACGCACGCAAAGCTCTGCCGGTCTTGTTGAGGCTCGCCATGGTCACCGCCCTCTTGATCTGCATCTTGTGCTCGCTGTCTTGCCTGACAGCAATCATGGCGTGCTTGCAGTTCGGTATCGTCTTCTGGCGTAGAGTTAAGTAACAAGTGACATTCCTCGGATACATCCCGGGATAGTTTGGTGATTGAAGCCTGCAGCGTTTCCGGTAACACTCGTAGTAATTACGGGAACAGTAGGTCCCGGGTACGACTTCGCCTCTCTCCAAAGGGGCACCGACACTTCCGAAACGAACTACTGCCTCGTCGTGACTAACAAATTTGTAGCGGAGTTGGAACTCAAAAGGGCTGGCTGCGTGCAGTGGAGAATGGAAGAGTTTGACTGAAACGGTCACTGTGCTTGTCTCGCTGTAGTAGACGGCGTAGCCTGTGGAAGATCCACACCACGAACCTCCCGTGTACGGGCGCCCCATCTCTGACAGCTGCATGTAGCCGTCAGGGCAGCCATCCAGGGCTACCGCTTCGTACCGACCCACGTTGAAGGCGTCGAATATCAACTGAAACAGAAACGAGTCATCTTGAAAGAAGTCCTTGGGGCGGAGTACGTACTGAAACGTTGACAGTCTCTCAGGTCGGCATGAAACCTTCCTATCTTTGGAACCCAGTGGCAGATTGCGCTGGACACAAAGGATACTTAGGTAATCCGGTGCCGAATTTGTTGATTCCAGTCCACACCTAAACGTCGAAGTTCTAATTATCTACCATGTAGTTTGCACCCAGGTCTCCCAAGTGGGATGATACAATGTTTTATGAGTATTCTTAGTATCGAAAAACATTTCAAATGAAAGTTGCTGATCTTACACCATGTACCAGTTTTTAGGCGATGTGGTGGTTTTGATAAAATCTTAAAGTTAACAGAAAAAATAGCGGTAATTTAGGATTTATTCATTAGTTACTATGGAACAGGCATCACGCGATGGGTGCTTATGAAGGAGTGGAGGCGTAGCTCCACCAATTCTTTACATCGGCATTAGATGAAAGTAAAGTCACCTTCGTGCCCTGTCCGTTTCTTCCCAGGTGTCTTTTTGGCGAAAAGCTCGTCTGGACGCGGGCAACTTAGAGAAAAATCTCTTGTCTCCGTCGGGGATCGAACCCCGGTAGTCCAGCTCATACCTTAGCAGTAAAAGGTTGTGGCGACCACAAGGAGAACACCGACGTCTGACACTGGTACCATTCCTTATGGACAGAGGTCAGAGCGTGTCGTCCTGTGTTACGTTACTTTGTGTTACTTAGAGGCAGGCGTTTTCTTCAGCGACTCACTTTTGCAATTAATTGCCTGCACCGTAAAGTTGGCCTGTTCACTCACCTGAACGAGTTCCCCGTGGCTGTGGCCGTTCGCCATGAAGGTGAGCTGGCAGAGGAAGGGCAGGCGGTCCTCGCGTGGTTTGTGCAGTTCCAACTCGTACGTCTTACCCACGTCCCCATAGTAAGTTCTGTTGCACACTGGAACGCGGGAAAACGCTCCTGTGAAGTCTTGTTATTTCAAACTACAAGTATTAAACAGCGTCGAGCGACAGGCGACATGATTATGAATGTTCACTTGGGAGGGGTATGAGATGACGTGATTGTACCGCATTTTACAGGCTGAATTTACCTTGATAGAATGAGAAAAAACACGGAAAACCACATATAATCACTCTGACGATGGAGGGAGTAAGAACCTCCGAAATTTCCGGTTACGTTTTACCAGACTACACGCCGCAACATCCCAGAAGACAGCCGGCTTCATGCTCGTCGCCATGATCGCCCAAAATCTCACCTAAGCGATAGTAGATTACTTTAGAAAGAAGGGGTCGTATGTTAATATTCTAGTGTACAAGGTATGTGCTTCGTATGTCGTCACCAGACTGAATGAAAAAATTGTAATGCAAACACAGGTAATAAATTTTTAAAAGTAAATATCATATTTATGGACGATACTAGCAAATCGTATAATATTTGTGGAGTTAAATGCAGTTAAATTCCAATATTGCTTGCTACTATTCGGTTTAGAATTTTATAACTTGCGGTCTCCAATCTAAAAATATAAATATTAACGTAGGAAAATAATTCTTGAACCTTTTGATTTGTATGGGAGTAAAATTTGATCTCTTTCCCTAAGAGAAATTGATGGTTTTGCTGGTTCTGATATTTCGTATGTTACGAAGTAAAAATATACGCATTGATTGCTGTAATACAGATAGCCTATAACACGATGCGTGCACAACTCCTTTGCTTTGTGATATGATGGCCATTTATTGTCTTTAAAGCGAATTAATGGATACATTAAACAACTCGTAGATCGAATATTTCTTGATAACCGTTTTGTTACGAGGTACACACGATTTTGATCAATGTTCTGCAAGCGTATAGTTTATGCATCGTGTCCCAATGCCGCCGTCACATCTCACTGGCCACAAATTTTGCAACAAAAAATAATGTAAGAACAGCTAACAGATACAGAAATCTTTCCATAGACTTTGCGACGATTTTCATGACTTTAGAGGTGTTTTCGTCAGGCGATAGTGTTACAGTTGATTTTACAACGTAACTTTGGTCTGATTCCTGTCTTCCAGACATGTATGACATGGAATTATTAATGTAATTATTCGACTCTTTATTGCGCCTTCGTAAGCTTTCAGTCACCCTCTTTGCATCTGTATGTTCCGTTTTAATATTATTAATATCAGTTTCAAGTTTATTCAGTTTTTTTGATATTAGTTTTATGCGGATTCGTAAGTCAGCAAATTCATCCATCATACTTCTTGCGAGATCTGATATATTGGGCTCAATATCCTTGTTTGCTTGCGATGAATCATTTACATTTTGTACCCTTGTGTCAGAAAACTGAAACCTACAGTAGTTACAAACCCACTGCGTCTTCTTCTTCGACAACATTGTCAACTCTTCCTGTGTCCTCAAGTTTGTACACACAGAGTGATAGTGAAGACCGCACTTTCCCGCGCATTTAACGATGTCTGTCGTTTTGTGGAATGATATCCCACATGCGGCACAGTCTGCAGGCATGGCCGTGTACACACGCCATAAAACGACCCTCTTCGAAAGACTAATGCCCTTTTTTTCTTTATATTTTCACTGACGATGTCTGAGTCCAGAGCTTCACTGAGCTTTGGCGTTGTCGAACGGCTTCAGGGAGAAAATGCCCTGTTTTTGGCAAATCTCGTTTTCCACTGTGTTTTTTATGACCACTAGAAGTTTACTGATCAGAGGGAATATTACATTATTCATGTTGAAACTGCAGGCTATTGAAGAAAAAGAAAGAACAGGGCGGAGAAGCAGACTTCACAAAGGAGAAAATTGTTCGCTTCATCATTAAAAGCAATTCACCAAATTACCCTCAAATTTTTTGTCAGAACCAAATATTTATTGGATTCTGTACCGTTCTGACGATGGTGTGATACAGTATAGACTTTGTCCATCGTCCAAGGTTAACCTTGGACGATGGACAAAGTCCAAAAGCTCAATAAACCTGACCAAATATTTATGTCCCGTCTTACATAATGTTCTACGGTCGTATAGGTGAAACGCTGTAGGTTTGGACATTGCCTTCAGCTTCGCTCACACAGCTGCAGCGCCCGAAATGTGACTGAGGTACAGTTCGCGAGATTTAAGTAAATACCTGCGTATTTCGCGACCTCGTAAGTCGCGTCACTGGCAGATCGAGAAACGACATGATTCTTATAATTTGATGTAAACATCGTGGGTAATACTCTCGCAAGCCTTTAAATAAAGTATCCTCATATGCTAAACTGATACTAATAATACTACTCATTCAAGTTATAATACTCATTCGATATATTACGATTACGAAAACTATTAAGAAAACTGACTTTATGATCGATTTTAAGACGAAGATTTACAAGGGTGGGGGCTGGACGTAGAAAGTTGACTGACCAATAACAACAGTTACAATGAAGCAATTATTTGTCGTTATTATATATGCTTTTATCTCTGTGACTGTATTTCATTAAGAAAGACCATATGATATAGAAGAATTTGGCTGTATATTTTACGAATTTTGATCAGGAAGTGTGTGAACTTTATAATGTCCCATGGTCATGCAGACTAACAATTTTTTGGAAAACAAGTTTTTTCCTGAAATGTTAACATCGAACACATTATCGATAAAAGCTTGCTCGATATAAATATGTGGGAAGTAGTTAGTTGTTTTCGCCTCAGTACTTGGGAGTTATAATTAATTCCCGTATTCTAACCTCACCGAAAATTCATGTTCAAGGCAGTCAAGAGTCATCCACGTAAAACAAATCTAATGTGCATTATCCGAACATTGGAAGAGGGGAGTCATACTTTGTTTTATCGATCGCTTCTGGCTCGTTTTTGTGACGGTCGCTCTTAATGAGAGTCGGAACTCAGCAGCATAACTCTGATTTGCCACTAACATGTGGCAATTTTCACTGCAGTTAATATAAATCTATTTTAATTTTACAGCACTAATATCAGCACTTCAATTCATGATATTAACAACAGGGATATATTCGGGAACAGTCTATAAGCCGTCACAGTTCCTGTAAATTTTATAGCAGGAAAATATGAGAAAACTAATCTGCTAAATTAAAATTCGTTTAACTAGTTAGATCTTTTTTATTCGGTGGTCATGTGGAATATTTTTAAACACACTGCCCTCTAACAATTTAAATACTATTAACGATATATCTAGTTTTGAAATACTATTTGTTTTTTTATTATTAAAAATCACGTCTGATAATTCTAGATAACAACAATGAATTTTCAACATCGTAAACTATGTGTTACCATGGAAACACAGATTGTACGTCGACGTTGATCTTCTGAGTTGTGATGCCGCATGAATGTGATTTTAAGTTCTCACGGTTGCGAATGTCTTATGGGATATTTAGCTGATTAATCGTCTTGATGATGGAAACACCAAAGACTTCTGAAACGTCAATAAACTTGTACCAGACTACCGAGGCAACAACCCAGAAGACTGCCATCTTTAAAATTAAGATCCGCACAAAGCGATTCCATATTTCTCAATGTGCCCCTGACATGTTCGGCCGCTATTTGAACTAGGCAACTCCTTGAAACACGTTTGGTGGGTTGAATTTCCTGATGGTGTTCGAACAATCCCTTTGACTTCCAGCTGCATGCAGACGCAGGTAGCCCGTGTTCCTGCATTGAGGGATCAGCTTTAATGTTAACCAAAGTCGTGATATCGATTTTTGAACTTAATGACGAACTGTTTTAGTACCGGTAACAATAATGTATAAGGTATTTAGATGGCTGGCTTCTGTGTTGTTGCGTTGTGTAGTCTGGTGGAAGCATACCCGCGTTTTGGGAGGTACTTGCTGCCTCCATCATCAGGTCGATGGCCAGGCTACACGGCGCAACAACCCAGAAGTAAGCCATCTTCAGATTCACCGCCGTGAAAACCTCAAATCCTACTGAAGTATAAGATCTGTGTACTTTCGCGAACATGTCCGAGACGTCAGGTTACTAACTTTGAGTTTGAGGAAGATAAATTATCATGTGAGCAATATCACAACATTTGATCTACGTTTCTCCTGCTTTAGGCGTCTTCCATGTTGGAAGATGGCTGTCTTCTGGTTTGTAGTGCCGTGTAGTACTCATTGCCCTGATGCTGGAGGCAGCAATGACCTCTGAAACGTCGGTAAACTTCTATTAGGCTATACGTCGCTACAGCCCAAAAGACAGCCAGCTTCGTACTCACCGCCGTGGAAACCTCAAAGTCCTACTTATCTTCTTTATTTTCTCCTCGTCGAATTTCTTATTTCCTTTTATTCCTTTTCTTTCTTTTGGGTTAATAATTTAAGAATCTTGCCATTTTTTGTGTCGGTCTTATTCCATTATTTCTGTGTTGTGCAAATTTGTCATTACGTTAAAACTTTGCGAATCTTCTCTAATTACATAATTTCGTGCGTGGGACCAGTTCTTTCACGTCTAGCTTTAGCTATAAGAAATCTCGTTACGCTTCTTGGGCCTACTTATCTCTCTCTCTCTCTCTTTTTCAAAGACTCATTTTCACGTAATAAACTAGAAGCTGTCATGATTTTCTGAACTTTTAACAAAACGTCTTTCCTTGCATTTATTTAAATTGTCATTGGTGAAATTAGAATTTTCTGTCTTCTGTCTCAGAATGTATTTTCATCATATATAACGTCATAATAACAAAGGCCAGACCAAGAGTTTGAAAGTATCACATTTCTCTATGGTCGTGTTTGCTAATACGCCTTCAATTTTCTTGGGATTTCAACCGCCCATATTTTCTGACATTTTATGTGATATTTTATTCATTCTTCACGCAGTTGCGTACCTCGTTAGTATGTTTTAATTTGGCCACAGCTCCCCGATTGACCGCTGTGACAATGTCTTCAGCGAGGTAACCTCTCCTGGAATCTGAAACTGATTTCGAACGCCTTGGCATAAAGCTGAGTATTTTCCTTTTAAATCATGTGAACGATCGAGCATTGTTATATGAGAAACCTTCTGAAACTATTCTTGCTGTGATAGAACATAATTTAATTCGCTTGAGATTTCTTTTCCTTTAAAAAATCGGGATTAAATTCATTCGTTTGTTGGTGATATACTATATTATAGTAATAAATACATGATTAGATTTTTATTTCTACTTTGTACTGAAATTCTGGTTTACGTAGAATAGTGCGTAAAAGAAGAGACGGAAATAACGTCTTTGAAGTTGGTAGCAACGCATTTTTGGAAGAAACTAATTATACGGAAATTAAACAGAAAACAATGGAAGGGAAATAACTGTGTAGAATGTGGAAAAATATCGAGGGGCCGTAATGCGGGTGCACAGGAACAATGGAACAACAATAAAGAAGCGATCAAAACAAGAATTCCATGGGAAAGAGCAAATTAAATTGATGTTTGCAGTGAGGCAATTACAAAGGGAACGCAGGAAGAAATTTGAAGGACGAGAGGTGACCCAGGTTGGGAATTCAAACAAAGGAACTTTCCAGGGCGGAAGGAGAGAACAAGAAACGAAATGTTCATTTTGCAGAAACGAAACCTGTCTGCACCCGAAACTACGTACATTAAGAGCGAACTCGTATTTGCTAGAAACGTCTGCAGAAATGGGTCAGGGAGTTAACAAGAATTTAAAGGAAAATTTTCTGCTCAAATAATTATGCTCTGTACTTAGGTTATATGTGATTTCTTAGTTGCAAACAGAACTTGAGTTTCTGCAGAAGGATTTTATGGAAACGACAGAAATGTTGAATCTTTTAAAGGACGTCTAAATTAATTACTGAGGTAGAAATAAGTGCAATGAATGTTAATACAGTGTAAAAGGAATATTAAAAAAAGAATGGAATTCTGCTTCAATGGCTGCACTGATTGTCCAGCAGAACTGAAAAGACGTAATCGTACATTTAATTGTAATTAATTGTGTGAAAATACTTTCCACAAACCACAGTTTTACTCTTTATTCTTATTTACTTCAGCGTTAACGCATGAAATACCGTCACGAATGTAATCAGATTTCCATGTGAACTCGCACGTGTAGACGAGCGCTGGATTTCACTTTCCTGGATTAAAAAAGAAGTGTTTTAACCTGAAAATATACGCAACTTTTGAGAGCTTTAAACTTAACATAAATGTTGAGGTAGCTAGAAAAATACACTTTATTTTTCAGTACAAATTTTAAAATTAGCTTTTTCGTATGTTATGTGATATTTAGTCGAAACGGTGGGTAATTCTGATAAATTCGAGAAAAATATATGAGAAAGTGGCAAATTCCTGCTCAAAAGTTTTGCTACTGTTTACTGGAGGGAGCGGGATCTGGAAGTCGGAGACTAGCTGAACCTGAAAGCCGAATAGGTGCTATTTCTGTATTTCCCCAGTTTTCTACCTGAAGAGGGAAGCAGAATCCAGCTCCGAAAAACAGACTTATAATTTTGTAAATTATGCTATCTACAATGTCCAAAAGAGAAATTTTGCGCATTATTATGGACCACAGTTTAAATCTCGAGACTCTTAAACATTGCTTCCAAAACTTCGTGTCTCAAAAACAGTACAGTATCACGGAAGAACCATCTACCAGAATCTAATTCAGTTGCTATGGAGGAGAAAGAAGATATTATATTGATAAATCCAATAAATGGAACAGATTTTAAGCCTCTCTTTCAACAGAAGACGAAACAGAGGCTATTCATTGCACAAACCCTTTTGACTTTTGAAACGCATAATCCCTTTGAGAAAAAGAGATACTTGGTTCGATAACAGATCAGGTCATAAGAGTTCTTTTCGTCCGTATTTTTTGTCTCCCTTTGGTGTCGTTACCTGAGCAAATGTGACTCTTTTCTCTTTCTGTAACATCAGATTCAACTGGCTGGAACAAGTACATTCGGGTCATCACGTCTGTTTCAGCTAAAGTTCCTATAGAAAACTTGAACAATGGGTTGGATGTAAGGGGATTAAACATTGTTCAGTGATGGTTGTTTGGAGCGCGGAACTAAGGAATTTACTTTCTCAGGATTTGTTGTGTCTTCCAAGAAATCAGAGTTTTCTTGTGTCAAACTATTATGTACAATGTTTCCGTTATGATCATCGGTTTCTGTGAACAGACACGATTCCTTCTTTTACCTTGCAAAATATTGCAGTTTACTCCAGTATTTGACTTCAGAAGAGAAATTAAAGGAATAAGAAATGCAACAGTATTTCTAAGGGAATTTGACGTGATTGTTGCAGCAGTGTGACTATCAATGACCTTGGCTCACACTACTGCAACAATGCTCCGACAATGGTCTCGAATTGTTTTGTTGATTGAAGTCTGTAATTATAGAATAATTAAATTGCATTGGATATGTAACAGTATAGCCACGGTGGTCTAGCGGTTAGAACGCTGGCCTTGTAATCCTGGGGTCTCGGGTTCGATTCCCGGCGGTGCCCGAATTTATAACTTGTGTTGTTGGGCAAGGCCGTGGTCTAGGCAACACTTAGTTTTCCTCCGGGGCTTCCCCAGTTTCTCCGTGGCATCCCAACAATTACTCCATTCACACACAGAAGAAGGCAATGGCAAATCACTTCTGGATCATCTGCCAAGAACGTATATGAACAGGTCCCAGTCCGAGAAAAGGATGGAAGGATCCTGTTCATATAGACCTGTCGTCAGACAGAACACTACAAATAAATAAAATAAACAGTAACAGTATACATCGTGTAAGATCTCTGGTTCTCACGGCGGAGACTATGAAGAGGCTGAATTCTGCGATATTGCGTCTGGTGGTCTTGTAAAAGTTTACTGACCCCAGAAGACAGCCATAATCTTAATTACATAAGTATTTGAAAACAGTGGGAATATTTGAATTATATCTGACAAAGCACAGTAATGGACAATCTTTATACTGGAGTACACTTTGCTTCGAATATCCTCCCTGCGGTCCCTAGATCGTGGTGGCAATCCATCCGCTTTGTATAGACGGGTAATCACGGTAACTGGTTTACGTTATTAGCAATATTATGGCCCTAATCTATAATCCCTGTGGCTGGCAAACTGAATTCTGTTAATGGAAGTGTCCTTGTTTCTGAATTAAATGTTCACGCTTCAGATAATGAGTATTGTCAAAATACTGGCTTCGGTATCCGTTTTCGATTCTTAGTTTGGACAATATTGAGTAGAATATCAGTTGAGCCCCTTTGTTCGTGTATGAATGATGTCCGACCAGGTGGTGATGTTGATACAGTACAAGCCTACAGTCGCGTGCGGCCGATTTCAATTACTAACGGTTCTTTGATGGAAGGTCTCAAAAGCTACGCTGGAGTGAGTGTGGGCAGTCAATTGTTTATGCTCGCCGTGTCGCTATGTGACCAGTAGAGGTGTTGTTGTTGGTAACACTGGATAGAGGGGTGAAGTGAATTGTGAGGGAGTGTCAGGGTCTGAATACAGGCTGTATTCATAGAGGTTTCTCTTGATTTTACCCAGTTCTTCCAGCCGATAGTCGGGATGTTGTTTTCTAGTGTACAAAATTTGTGTCGATCTAAATACCTACCTATTAAATGTTAATTATTATTTTACATTTATTAAATGATTTATTTGCTGTTGGATTATATTCATAGTTCAGATGCTGTTCCCCAAGGAATGTATTTCTGGGTTGCGTGTCCTTCGCAAAACAAACAGCTATAATTTCCCTAACAGCATTAACCAACTGATTTATGCATTGGAGACGCGTTGGTTTTACTTTGAGGTGGGAATTAAATTTTAAAGTGAGATTGTTGGTTCTCACATCAGCGAGATTGAAGATGGCTGTAGTCTGGGTTGTTGGGCTGTGTAGTCTAAATTTTAGAGATGCTCGCAGCTTTCTTTATCAAGGTGATGACGGGGGCAGCACGCACCTCTGAAACGTCGGTAAACATCTGCCAGACTGAAACAACCCATACGACAGCCATATTTTTTTTTTATTAATATTTAGGTGAACTTCGAGCTTCTAAATTGTAATTGTCCACGAGCTTTTCCGATGATTGAGTTTGCACTGAGAATACAAAGGAATTCTCGCTTGTTTTTTCTCGCTCCAGCCCTACCCAAACATTGATGTGTCGCCAGGAGACGTGTTATTGTCATTGGAAAAACACACAGATCTGGACGTCCCTTGATTGATGAGCTCACGTAGGCCTACTGAATTTTTAATTTTTAATTTTAGAAACCAAATTTCATATCACACGAGAGGCAAATTAAAGTTACGGATTTGAATTAACCCTGTCTTTATAAAGAAATTGCTGACCGTGATGGAACATCTTTTGCTTTTGAATACTTATCCTGCATTTTACTCATGCATCTCCGTAAAGTTTAAAATTAATTTAACAAATCTGTGGTATAAGAACCGAGAAGTTTAACTGAAATTTACCAAAGCACGCCACCGGACACGATCCTCCAATAATGACATCTAAATATCATCCTTCTTAATCCTACAAAATTTTATGTCGTTTCATGTTTCCATCATCCGAGCTATAGTATTGACTTAAGTTTGTTTCTATTCAACTTTATACCTATTTGAGTAATTTAACATTAAGAAACTGAAGTATCCTAAGTTCTGCTTGTGTTTAAATCTTCATTGGTACATAATTAAGTGTCATGTTTTGAATGTGTATGGGGAATTAGGGGTGCTAAATTAAACTGCGGATACTGAAAGCGCGTATAATGAGAGTCATCTGCATACGATTCAATTAACAGTTATTACTGGCTTGGAAAGAAGGCTATTAATTGAGACACACATCAATTTAGTCCCATGCGTAGTAGAACGACGATGAAAAAAAAACTTCCATTCCGGAAAATCACGCAAATAAAGAAATCGTGCGTGTTTGTTTGTTTAAGCGCTTATTTGATTTACATCGTGTTCCGTTTGGTATCCGGTGAGAGTGATCGGGCCGTTGTGTTAATCGGAACAAACGGTTTATTGTGTGTGTACGGACAGGACCCACTTCCTGAGACCGCGATAATAATGAATTTACATGCTTTTGTTATGTCACAGTTTTTTTTGTGGGTGTTCGGCTAAATCACCGTGGGCGATTCCTTCATTTGACGGCGTCAAATGTTTGATATTCATTGTTCTTCCTGTATTGAAAATAAAATTGTGGAATCTATTATTTTTATCTGGTATCATGCACAGACACGGACATGAATTATCTCTCTGTTCCGTGGTTGGATTTAGAGAATTATTTGAATATACATATGTAGACACATACGAGGGATGTAGATATGAGGCAGTTTGAAGTGTGTATTGTGCGGTTTCTGGTTTTTGTATAACATTTTGTTATCCTGCATGGATATCAGTCAATTTAGACTTCCAATTTCAGTATTGTGTTTCAAGTTCCTTATATTTTTTGTCGTATTTTATTTGTGTTCTACTGAATTTTCATAATGAGCGTATGAATATGACGCGGAAGGAAGCAGACCAACTTCTATGTATTAGAATTTGTACTAGTTTTCTACCGGAGATATTGCCCTTATACTCTGGCCATTTCCTCTAAGCTTTAGTATTTGGAGCAGATTATAATTTTGCTGCTTTCCAAGACGATTTTCAGATAATAGTTCAATATGGAACTGATGAAACTTAGATCACATTCATCATAACATAAAAACTGGTTTCATCTCTCCCTTTCGTATAGTTGGATGTAGTTCGCTTAACGTTCCACTGAAAATGTTTTTCGCTTTCCAAGTCTGCATTTACTTACGTATTCGCTATTCTGTCATTAATCACCAATTAAATTGCGTCATGTTAGAATAAAACCACATCTTAGAGACTAGTTGTTATTCACTTTGCAGAAAATACCTATTTAAGAAGCTTCTTCAACGCGAATAAACATACCAGAGAGCACTGTATAATCAATCAACAGAGATCATAACAATTTAGTAGTATATTATATGCTTTAACACTGACCGTAGTTTTCTAATGTCTTGACAGATATCTTATAGGCAAGCCACCATGTTGTAAATCCTTTGCATAATTATTGCAGGTCCAGTAGGAATCAAGATCTTAGGTCATTGCCTACGTTATGTGAATTATAATTAGCATATATCGTTTTGTATGCGTAGTGCACCAGAAGTATTTGAAGACATATTCAATCAGAAATAAATGTGTGTTACTGTGGTTACTACAAGTGGTACATCTACGTTTTTAAGGTTATCAATGTTCTTCAGACGTTCTTTACATTTTCGGCGAATTCTCTGGCGTAAATTTAGTGAATTAAGCACCGAAAACGAAGTTATCATTACGTGCGATTAAGCTCCGAAGGCAAAAATTAGTTTTAAGCTTGAAGAGATGATAAATGTTTCCACTACATTCCACTAATTTATAGGTTTTTTTTCTCATTTTGCTTCCCGAACATTACGTTAAGCAACTATTGCATTTGTAGTTCTGTAATAAGGGTTCTGATGCAATTAAAAAAGATACCTGAAAATGTTCCAGTCACTTATCTTAATGTAAATGCTGGAACTATATGGAGCTGATAATGGCATTAACATTTAAGGAAACAATTCTTTGTATTCATATTTTTGTTACAGTCAATTAAAGAGCAGGGAATCGGTATCATTTAATTATAATTCACCTAACGATGCCTTAAATTGCTCAGGTCGTATATCTTCAAATGTGACCAGAATTGAGAAGTCTGTCAGTTGGCAGCCCTGTAGGGGAAAACCGCTGTTATCGATCAGATGAGTGAATACTGGTCGATATGAGCAAGGCCTACTCGAGACTGGTGAATGCGTTGCTGAATTTGATAAGTTGATATCTCTTTCACAGTCCCTGAATGCATGACACGAACCGTAAACATCAGCACCAAGACTAGCGTTCAATTCATCATTCAGAAATCATCCTACCATTCGGCGCCACGTAACGCAGGCAGCTGAAAACACGTCGTTAAATATACCAATAATAAATGACAAAGGAATGAGTCGTGTCCTTTTCACATGTATTTGTCTGCCCTTCCTTAATATGCTGCTCAAAGGGAGGCCAGAACAGTATGAAGAGGTTTAATTTATGGAAATTTCAGAGTGTGATAAAAAATATGAAGATTGAAGAGTCATCTTTCAGTCGGTTCGTTTATTACGCTCGCCCGAACTGCGATCGGGTGTGAGATACAGCCGAAGCAATCACGTGCGTGCGGTGCTTGCTCGTAATTAGGCTGTCGCGTTTTGTACTAAGGTAGAGGGGAATTTCATTGAAAATGTTCCAGTTTTTTCTTCTTTTGTGCCGGCCAGACCTTTCAGTATTCGAATCCGCTGTTCAAAGAGTTATTTTACCACAACAGACAGTTAATTTTTGGGTTTAATTTGCGGATGTAGCTGGGTGTTGACATCTCAGTTTCCCGCTTTCGTTTCGAGCCTTCTCTTACGCATTTCCGTTTTCATTGTAAAAATGAGTCCTGCGAATGTTTTAGAATAAATACGTGTCATTGTTCCTTTGATTCCTTGGCTTCAGTTTAATTTGCAACTCTTGCTTTCGGGCATAAATCGCTAAGGATAAAGTTTTCCACTTCGTCAAACATTGCAGTTGCAGTCTTCGGGGACGTTGTCTTTGGGTGGGGGGCAGAGGGGTAGGAAGTATTTATAAAGATTTTGAAGTATTCCTAAAGAACATTAGCTGTCAAGTTATTAAATAAAAGTCCCCATGACGTCATCAATAAGGATGTGCTTACTGGATGTCACCTGCCACTAAGGGTTTGGAACAGGAAGTAGAACTCTGTAAAGTGAAGGTGTGCAGACCGGATGTCTCTGATCACCATGACAATGACGGTCTGAGTACCCACGGGGTCTTACATTCAATTGATATTCCTCCCGCGACGAACTTTTGCGGGCCGAGTTCGTTAGGGCTGGTCGTATTAACCTCGCTGAAAACAAAACACTTTTCCTCAGACCGCAGTGTCCTGTTTTTATGCGCATAGTGGCCAGACGCCGGATTCTTAATGCTTAAACCCGTGTTCAGTCCCTGGTGACTTTAAATGAGAGTCTTGCAGAGGAGAATGTTTCCTCCTACTTCGTTTTCTCTCGTCTAATCGTCATTCCACCGTTGCTCGATTCGCATCTGTCATCTCCCCCACAAGATGTAGCCCTGACCAAGCAGAACATTATCATAATGTGGGCCGCCCTAGGTTAGACGCGTCATCTGTGACTCGTCCGTTGGCTGGTCTCAGATGAAATCAGTTTTCCTTACTGACACTTTTTCCCTCACTTTATGCAGTTAAGTAGCTACTTCTTACAGAGTAAAAGTCCGGTGGTCTTCTTTTTACGATGCAAATGTGGAAATCGTCCAGTGGTACGTGCTTTTAGACTACTTTTTGACCTTGTTAATGAGCACTGTGCTTTTCTAGAGACCGTTCCCTTTTCATTTCTGATTTCTGTCTTCTTAAAAACACTTCTGAAGAAGAAGAAACTGTCTTCATATTGATTCTAATTAGCCAATTCTACATAAGTCTTATGACCGTCTTATGCGTGACTGTGAATTTCTTTCTGACTGAATGTACCGCATCTTGATTGAACATTCTCGTAACAAAGTGCGGTCACCATAAAACTTTAACACAGCTGTCAGTTTCTGGCTCGCGGCAGGAACCGGTGTAAAAAAAGGTGTTTATCTTTCTTTTGTTTGAATGGAGCGGTAGTTGGCTCGTGTCGGGGAAATCTCGTAGCGCGCGGTAGGTCATGCGGTTCCAGCCGGGAGCCGGAAAATCACATTTGCGTTTAACTTCATCAGTGAATGCACTGTTTGGTGGTCGGTGCAAATTCTAAAGCTCCTCGTACGAAATTTTTCCATGGATGCTTTTATTTTTCATTCTTACGTTTAAATGTTTTGACATACTTTGCACAAAAAGCAGAATAATATGTATTGGTTTGCTATCACAACGCTCCCCGCGGTTGTCTGTGGAAATAAGGCAACCCTATTTCCCCCCTCCCCCACCCCGCTCTCTCTCTCTCTCTCTCTTGAATTTCGCTACGTAATTTACGCGTTCGGCTAACATGCAGTAAAGCAAATTCAGCGCTCAATAATTGCAAACTTAATTTGTAGGGAAATGTGGAGGAGTGTGTAGGTTAGCGGAGTGCAGGCGGGAAATATATTAGTTAACCCTCGCGGAGGCAATTACTGGCTGTAGCTCTACCTCCCATCTGTTTTGCATTGGGTTTAGAGACCCTGCGAAAAGAATTAGCCTTTTTAGCATACTGGCTAAATCCATCCATGTTCAGTTTGATCCTACCAGGTGTGACTGCTGTTTGGGGTCTCGTTTTATACTTTGATCCGCCCTGCGAAAACGCTGTTCAGTTCCGGTTCACCGACACATCCGTTCTTGAACGAGTGTAATGGAAATTTCAAACTCTCACAGCGCCGAGTTTGAAGATGACTGTCTTCTGGGTTGTTACGCCCTGTAGTGTCGTACGAGGTTACCGACGTTTCAGAGATGCTTGCTTCTGAGTGTAATGGAGTTTCAAAGCTAAACAATATTAGACTTGTGCATGTTTTGGGCGTTTTTGTTTGTCTCCAAATTTAAGAACTTCGGAAATATTTAACACACACACGACGCTTCGGAAGCTGGCTCTACTTCCGTCATCAGGTAAAATCATACAAAATAGCCTAGTCGGTCTGGTCCATTGGAAGGAGCTGATCTAAATCCCCGAACCAGAGGATTCAGATTAGATCCTTCCAGTGGCCCTAACTGATTAGGCTGTGTAGTGTGGTTTTACCTGGTGACGTAAGCAGAGCCAGCTTCCAAGACTTCGTGTGCTTTGTATTTTTTAAGTTCCTAAATTTAAGAGGCCAAGGAAAATGTTTCCTAATAATATGTATACACCAATTAAATGACTTTTCCGTCAAAAACACTTACACAAATAAAGAGTGCTACATTTATCAAACTAAATTAATATACAAGTAGCAGAAGTAAATAATTTAAATATATATATATATATAGCTACATATATAATTGATGTAAACTGTAGCAAGAAAATTAAACTTTTTAGGTCATGCATGGAACTTGTTGCAATATAGCAACACAGACTAAATTATTTTTACTTATCATTAAATTCAGGTTCTGAAAATAAAACGATAAAACATCTCACGCATACTCTGCTATTTACCACTCCGATGTCTAATGACAGAAAGCCCTGAATTTTAAAGAGAACTTCTACATTGCCTGACGTCATGCCCCTTGCCTGGTTCTAGAGATGATAATGGGCTGTTATGCTAATGGTAGAAACGGAAGCCCCTGCCGTACGCATGAGGTAACTTACACATCAAATGCAAGGCCCCTCGCACCGAAACACAGCGACGAGACCAGGCAATTTGTTCACATTTACACTTGCTTCTTTTTATTTCAGCGTTTGAAAATTTTAATCTTGCTTTCCCACTTTACCTGCGCTCTCGATAAAGTAATTTATTTACCGGTGCAGTAGCGTGGTTCGTCTGATTTATCTCTGCAATCGTCGACTCCGTCACAGTATCGGTCCAGCCTGATGCAGCGGCCGTTTCTGCACGGGAACTCTGAAATGCGACATGCAGGGACGGCTATCGGAGTCAGGAGCACTGCTATCAGCACTAGGGACAGATTCCTCCTCAGCTGCCGCTCCATGGCCTCTTGCACCTGCAAAACAGGACGAAACGCGTGTCAGGCAGACTCAAGTAGCGAGAGGTGTGTGGTATCTAGTTGATATTAGGCATGTAAAATGATATACAATTTTATATTTTGATAGAAGTTTTAAAGCTACTCTGTATTCACCTTTTATTATAATGATTTCTCATATTTTATGTGTCTCTCTCACAACCGGTTCCATGGTACGCGCGAGATATCTCGTTTAGAATTATTAGTTCTTCTAATCTCGATTCATTTGGTGTTTGAATAGTTGTATAGTCTATTTAGTGTGTTGTATTGTTGTTTATTATGTCAAAAATATTTCAAATGATAATTTGCCCCTAGTTTCTTGTTGTCTGGAATCCCTTGTGGCTTGGTTAGTCCTTCGCCATCTGTGTAATAGTAGGGATGTTACAACGTCACAGTGCTGAATGTAAAACTATTTCTGCCGAGTTCTGTAATCCATTCAGGAGGTTATTACACGGTTTTAACTTTTAATCTGTCCACAGTGGCTGCCGTCATAGTACGTGCGAGTGTGATGTTTTCAACACGAATTACAGAGACGTGAAAAATAAATAGAAATAGTTTTACCTCGTGTTATAATTTTAAAGCGTCTAGCTTATATATTTATGTTTGTTTAGCCTTTATGCTACCCATTCAAATGAAGCTGTTAACTGGAACAGTTGTGCATTTGTTTTTATATTTCTTTAAGTACAAGATTGACGTCAGTGTCGCAGATAGGCTTTTAAAAAAGTAAGTTTCATTTTGTCAATATTGATAAAGAATAGGAAAATAGTATTATTTCGAATAAGTGGCGGTCTGTCACGTTCATATACATTAAAATATCGCACCATTTAGTAAATACATCTGGATGGATGAAAAGTTTATTTAACTACCTCGTATCAACTAGGAGGATGGGATGGGCTGGACTCTTATCACTCATGGGAGACTGGTTCCTCATGCCTACCCAATTTTATTAGAAAAGTCGTAAGCGATAACACCACTTGGGAGACCTAGGCTGATGGATGTTATTAAAATCTATCTTATGAAATAGGGTGAACTGAAATAATTTGCATCAGGATAATAGATTTCAGTGGTAGGCTCTTGTGCACTGTTTGAATGGGGAACAATATAAAACACGCGGAAGTTCTTGACTAGTTGAGCGACTGTTAGCTTCTAAAGTTGATACTACTCCTTGAATTTATTTAGAGAATTTATGAATTATTAATCACAGAAATCTAAATATGCTACAGATACGTTGAGATTTAATAATTTAATTTACGTTGAGATGTGTCTTATCACCTTCAGAACACCTGTGAAAATGTGGAATTCTGTCGGAGAGTCAATTATTATCCCTTTAATAATGCAGTTATTTTGTATTTTCTGGCATCTATAGTATGTGTTCAGTCGGTGCGAATAATTGCTAGCGGCATAACAATTACTTTACTGCAGTTTTTTTCGTAAAAATCTTCGACTCACAGACTTCGAAACACACAGCTGACCCGCAAATAAAAATAAACATTTATCCAGCTGTACCATAAGGGATATAAGGTAAAATTGAAAATTAAATATTTTTAACTGTGTAATAATTATGTTAAGGGAAACTTTCTGTCTCCCAGAGATCCAGCGGGGGCTGATACTTAAAGCCACTGAGATCATTACTGCACTCATTTGGCGGACAGCTATTTACCCCGAGCTCATGCGGCAACATTTCTGGCACGACTGTGCGACGTGAAGTCTAATTAAGCAGTTTCAGGCGTTTTGCCACTGCATCTGACGGCTGACGTGTTTTAATGAATTGTATATGTTACCGGCTTTTGCTTATCAAGTGTTGGAAGTAACATAATGTGACGAATGTGCGTACGTAGGCCTGTATGGAAACATGCGTGTCTTAGGAAAATGTATTGCTTGGTATAATTGTTTTGCAGGATGACAGTGAAGTGCTTATTGGTACTTAAACGAAAAGTGTGTAACATCGCGTCTCTTTAAAGAATTTTTGACGGTTGCTGAAAGAGGAATAGAAATGTAACGTAATTTAAACTGAAGCGCAAACTAAATCACGTTGTATCAAAGGGAGTTGGCGTGGCAATGTAAAAATACATGAAAAGGAGCTTCATAATTTATACGTCTTACCTGGTATGTTAGTGTGCTCAAATTTTTAACGCGAACATGGATGGACCATGTAACATGTGGAGGAAATGAAAAACTGACAAAAAGTTTTAATCAGTAGATCTGAAGAGAAGAATTTATTTGTGAATTGGCAATGATGAAGGCATTCTTAGGGTGTGAAGTGGAATGGACCTTTTTGAAGATGGCTATGAAAATTTTGATTTTATAACGGCATGAAAATTTTCATATCTGAATAAGTAAGAACTACTCTAAACTCTGTGGTTAAAATCGTATAACATTTTACCGTTCGCCGAATAAAAGTGTGCACATGTTTCAATCAAACTAGAGGTTTACGCACAGAGAAAACATCGTGGTACTTTCACAAGTATCTGAACTTTGAGCTTTGCGAATGGCGCAAATGATGTCGGAGTTGTGAGGGGATTACCCAAAGTAGCGGCGAGGCTTTCTACAGATTGCCCACCAAGTTACATCACTTAAAAGAATTGAAATGCCTGCTTAATTTTTGTTGCCCGATGTTAACCAAAATTTCAATACGTTGGCAAATGTTATTAACACTAAGTAGGATTTAAGGTCCTCACGGCGGTGAGCACGAAGTTTGCTGTCTGGTAGAAATTAACCGACGTTGCAAAGGTGCCTACTGCCTCCGTCATGAAGGCCCGCCACCGTGAGAACACGAAATCTCGGCCTGACCACCATTATCCGACGTTTTTATTCTCCTAGTGTAGACGTAGAACTCCTTTGAATCTGTGATTACTTGTGTGCTGCATACAGTCCCTTTGCGCATAATAAATTTTGATGTAAGAGGCCAAGATATGTCCTCATGTTTCTCTAATGTATGGATAAGTTTTAATTAGGTTCAACTGCTGTGTTAGTTAATTTGTTTATTAATACACGAGTTTGAATACTCTGGTGGTGTAAAGACGTGGCACATGGAACAACGCTTTGTGTACTCTTGGGATATTCCTTGACTAAAACGTTTATAACCACCACCTCCGTATGTTATGCAGAAGAAACGTAATGTTTTAAGAGTGCATACTGTACCACTGTCAATATCAATTTTTCAACATCGCTTATTCATAATTGAATCTCCCGGGTTGCAATCTCAATTTATTTTGTTGTATTTTAAGCGGTAACTAAAATTACCACCTGATTTAATTATGAGTAACTCTGCAATTTTCCACACCGTGTTTTATGGGCTTGTTACGAGTCTTAGTTTAAATCACTATTATTTCCTTAAACAACATCAACCAGTTGATATTTGTAGTTCGGAAAAGTAATGCTTTCTCTGCGGTACCGACTGAACTGACGTCTTACCTTCACTAAACATACTTCTGCCAGAAGGACGAGCGGGTAGTGCCTGGGGATCCTTGTAATCTCAGAAAAAAATGTTTCCCTCCCCTCGTTAAAACATTAGTGCCTATCGCTACTCACTATCTTTGCCGGCTCCAGAAAGTAAAAGAAATGTATTGGTCTACACATAAAAGGGCCATTACTATTTATTTACGTATTATCTCAGTTGACATTTCAAAATCACCGTTCCATTCAACGCTATATTGGCTGTTATATGCAGTTGAGGAAACGTCATCGAATAAATAAATAAAGTTAAAAAGAGAAGACACGAGGGATTAAATAAACAAACTTCAATTTCCGTATAATAATTTTGGTTTCCAGTCGCCTGTGCCCCGAGACATTACATTTTTGACGTAAATACGTCTATAAAGGAGGGGAATTCGGCAAAAAAGGGGTACGAAAAAGGGAAACGAAAAAGTGCAACCTGGTTACCTAGGAAACGTTACATTACATTACTCGGCATTGTTTTTACCTAGGAAACGTCATCTGTTTACTCGGCATTATTGTTACCTATAAAACATTTCATTACATTACCTTACTTTACATTACATTCAGCTACCACAGAGCCATCTTAAGCGTAAATAATTCAAGTTAAATAAGCAAAGTCTTAATCAAACTTATCTCAATTGTAAAGCATGTATGAAGGAAATATTTAGAATAAAGCCAATATATAAACTTCCTTTCCGTATAGACGTATTTACGTCAAATTCTCCGGAACCGTGGTTCCACTGACAATTTTTTCTTTTATTTTACTACGAATATCAATTGACGTAGCAAATCACAGCGCACATGATACGGAGGTGTTCTAATTGTTGCACATGGTTTACGTTTGTTTCACTTGCTTGTACAGTGACTTACGCTGAACTCAGCAGCACATGCATAAGAAACACGCTTTCACTCTATGTTTCACGATTTGATCCTTGACCTTTGACCTGGTGTAGGTGTACACACAGACAAGCCCTGCGCACGAAACTGAAAGTTATCGGGATGCTTCTAGACAGATGCAGAGGTCTGGATGTGATTCAATGCGATTGATTGCAATTTCCCTTCTAGCGGTCGGCACTGCAGAGATTTGATGTCAGTGTCCAACTAGTCGAAGTATCTAATCTAACTCTTTTGCGAGATGATGTTTTTACGACCGTGAGTATAATGACGTTTGGGTTTTGGCTACGTATAGACTCGACTGTAGATGTCAACATTCCTGAGAAACATGTTGTGTCCATCTTCAGAGTAGAATATACTCGACTCGCCAATGCTAACGCAAACTTCCTGATACCCATGGGTTCGCGGAACACTAGTCGAGAAACACTGCTTTAGATCACTGTATTTCTGAAGACTTCTGTCTTCTAAGATGTTTTGCTATGTCTGGTTGATATTGATCGACGTTTCAGAGGAGCTTACAGCCTCCATCATCCCATGAAAAGTAGGTCAGCATCTACCATATTACATGACTCGACGTCCCAAAAGGCTTCCATCTTCCTACCTTCTCTGTGAAATCTCACTACGTATCAGTTTCCAGTTGTGAGCGTTTCATTCGTCATCGTCCTCTGATACATGGCGCTGCCTTCTGATCGACGTCTTTCACGCTTCAGCTGAGAATACAGAGGTCGAAGACGGACTACAGATACAACGTAATTCTGTATCAGACCGCTTTTTGATAATGTAAACAGAAAATACTTCAGAAAAATTCGCTTTGTCATATAATCTCCTTAAAGGTACTTGTTCTATAAGCTCTTAAACCCACTTTCGTTTTTAAAAAAAACATAACAGTAGGTACATTGCTTCCTAACTCACGAAACACGGCTCGTTCTTGAGTAGCTGGTAGTCATTCAGTTGATAAAAAAATTCCCGACATTTTATTTAACCCGAACATTTATTAAAGTTTAGCCTACAGACTGAAGATCGCTCTCTTCTGGGTTGTTGGGCCGTGTAGTCAGGTAGAAGTTTACCGACGTTTCAGAGCTCCTTCCTGCCTACATCATCAGGGCGATGAGCGCACTTCGGTAAACTTATAGCTGACTACACGGCGCAACAACCCAGAAGACACCCATCTTCAGACACGTCGCCCGGGAAACCTCAAATCCTACACAACCTGTAGACTGTTAAACACTCACTGCTTTCATTTACGACTGTCGTAATTTGACAGAAACGATAAAATGTTCAAGCCTGCCACTGGACACTATCTTGTGTTAGAAGAATTCAGTCCACATCCTCACATGATTAGAGTTGTTTTTAATGTTATCCTTATACCTACTCCTAGATCTCCAAGTGGTTTCTTACGTTGAGGTATTCCGAGTAATTGTTTTCCCGGTTTCGTACATTCCCCATTCCTGTTATATATTCGACCATTCCCAAACTCCTTATTCACTGTTGTATTTGGTCAGGAATACAAACAATTAAACACTTCATGATGCAATTTTCTGAATTTTGCTGTTATTTCCGCTTTCTTCAAGCAAGCGTCTGTCCTAAATCTTTATTTTTCGAGTGGAATGTGTTACGCCTCCACACACCAATCAAGTTTTATTTATTTTTTATTTAGTTTTCTGTCTGACGACAGGTCCATATGAACAGGATCCTTCCATCCTTTTCTCGGACTGGGACCTGTTCATATACGTTCTTGGCAGATGATCCAGAAGTGGTTTGCCATTGCCTTCTTCTGTGTGTGAATGGAGTAATTGTTGGGATGCCACGGAGAAACCGGGGAAACTCCGTATTGCCTAGGCCACGGCCTTGCCCAACACAAGTTATAAATTCGGGCACGGCCGGTAATAATGCCTGTAGCTGATACGGCGACATCAGATAACTATCAACCAATAAGAATATGACCATTAATATAAAATCTGAAATGGTACAAATTGAACACATTTTTGCTTTGCAGAACTTTTATTAGAAATAAAGCAGGTGGTACATGCAATTATCGATGTCATATGGACATTTAATTCTGTGTCACTTAACGTTCCACATCCAGCGGAATACAGAAGCTAATAAATCCAGACCACAAACTGCTGTACCCGTCGATTAATTGACCGGATTTTGGCTTTCTGCGACAACATGGCTGGACCATCTGTGGTTTAGAGACTATGGCTGAAAATAAAGCCAGTCCGCCACTGCAGTGAGAGTCATGTGCTAGCGAAATCGATTGCAGGCTGTGAGGTGCTGTGTAGTGATGTTGTGTGTATGTTTTAACGCGTCGGTTGCTGTTACCAGAAAAAAACTACACGAGCTGTGGCCTGGTCCAAATAACCCCTTTCCTGCCCTAATGGCATGAACTGAAATTGAGTTCTTTCATCGTAAAATTGTAGTCACGAATATGATTTTAATGCACACTAAGCTGCATTTGTCGGCATTGCAATTAATGAAGTCTGAACTTTTGCACTGTATTCACAAATATGCATTTTACGCCATCACTTAGGGTTTTTAAAAATATTCTCGTCAATTTTCCAAAGGCACGTTAATTAAGAATATGAGACATTTTATTATTGCTGTTATGTTGTATGGGTGTGAAACTTGGTATCTTACAGTAAAGGAAGACCACAGAATGAGGGTATTTAAGATCATATTTACTGAAGAAAGTGTTTGTAACTGAGAATAATGAAATTAAAGAAGGCTAGAAAAATTTCGTAGTAAGGAGGTATTTTTTGGGTGATAAAATTGGGTAGAACGAGATAGGTGGGATGTGTGGGACCCAGGGAAGAGTTGAAATGTGTCTACAAGAGTTGGGTTTGGATGTCTGAAGGGAAGAGACCTCTCGGAAGTCTTTGGAGTAAATGAGAGGATAATATTTTGATGGATGATATGGAAATAAGTTGTGTGTGGACAAAATTTAACTAGTTTAAAATGGGAACCAGTGATGCTCTCTGTGAACGCGGTAATAAAACTTCGTGTCCTGTGAAAGGCGGGAAATTTCTTGATTAGCTGAGGGACCGGTAGCTTCTGAAGAAGGACTCTGTTCCGTAGAGTTAGTCAAGTCATTCTACAGTCAGCTGTGAAATGTTTCGTGAAGAGTAATCCAAGTGTAATTTTGAGCGGAGCTTAAGTGGTTACCAGATACAAATTCTGTTCCTGGAAGCTTGCTATACAGGAACAGAATTTGTATCAATCATAAAACTCGTGACGTCTGAAGTAACAAAACGAACAGACACATGCATGCAATGTTCATAATTTTACATCAGGCTAGATTGCAGGTGCACACGGCGACGAGTATGAAGGAGGCTGTCTTCTGGGGTATTGCACCGTGATATATGCTGACCGACATTTCGGTACATATTACGTCCTCCATCATCAGGGCGACGATAATAAATTTTACATTGAATCATATCCTTTTAACACATTCTGTGTAGTCTGCTCCGATAGTAATAAATGTCAGGTTGGTCGGAACTTCCTGGGGACACATCAATTTATACTGGACGCAAAATAACTTCGAGCCCGTGGTTCGTCACGGTAAGAACGGAAGGGAAGATAAAAAGGTGAAGGGGGCAGAGACGCTTTGTACGCTGTTGCTGCCTGTCACTTCCTGTACCTCGGCTGGCCAAGCCATCGTAGTTAAGAAACCAAAGAAGCAATAAGTAAATATTAATACATACTTAAATTAGGTACAGGTTATGAGTAGAATGTTCATTTTCGTTACTATAAAGATTCCTGTGACCGGAAAATCGAAGTGGAGTGTCACAGGTTCTAAAGAAAAGAGAATCCATTTGTGAGGCTCGTGTTTGGGTGTTGGACACGATGATTTGGGCTGTCTGTCCATAACGTCGAACCAACACTCGGGTTTGCTGACTTGCGAACTAGGATTATATGCCAATGCATTTGATTGTAGGAGACACATGGTGGGGGGCATCGTAATTATATATTGGATCAGGACTGGACGCTGTGTTCATTCAGCTACTCCAATTAAATGCTGATGGTGTCTATCCAGAAATGACGCATCAGCAAACCGTGACAGGTGAGGCCCACAGGTAATTATTCGTCTAGTGGATTAGGTGAGCAGGCAATTACAGTAGCATAAACCCTGTGAAAGGAAGACGGCTCATACAAACAGGCTTACCAACAGCATAATTCCGGTATTACCTGCCTGTATTAGATCAACGGGAAAACTGACCTTTTTTCTCCCGTGTAAACCCTGTTATTATTAAGCACCAAGTGAAAAACCAATGGAAAATGGTGGCTGAGTGATTGGCATTCCTGCCTTATTTTAGACAACTCGTGGGATTGGGGTTGAGATTTCAGGTTCTCAAGGCGGCAGGTATGAAATTTATTGTCATCTCGGACATTGCGCCGTGTAGTATGGTAGAAGCTTACCGACGTTTCAGCGGTGCTTTCGGGAATAAGTCGTGTTGACTGCTAAAGGTTTTTAAACGTTTCGATCAACATTACAGAGGTCATATTGAGGTTGAATGTCTTTGGTGGAGGGGGGAATCGAAAGCCTGTATGTAGATCAGGCAGTGAGGGTTTCCTTCGTATTTTACGAATAAGACTCTGCATGCATTTCTTGTCTCTCTCCTGTGTATCTTAAGTTCTGTCATCTTATCTGCCCTGATCTGATCACCCCAACTATATTTTATGCATGGTACAAGTTATGGACCTTCTCTTCATGCAAATTTCTCAAGCCTCCTTTTACTGCTTCTTCCATATTTCCACGTATCTCCCTTTCATCTCTAACACCCTCAATTTATATGATATTTAAAATTCTTTCTGCTCTTTTATCAAGACAGGCTCAAGTACGTATTCACACCGATATGAAACAGAAAAAAAAATGTTTGTATGCCCTATACGGAAAGGGTGCAGTAAGGTATAGCTGATAATAATTGAGCATATTCTCATTAGTGATGCGCTGCTGGTTTAGATAACTCGTTTCAGACTCTGCAAGTTCTCCGCTTAATAGAATTAGGCTGCCCTTTGACCTGGTACAATACATATATCACATTTATCACTGCCGAGTGTCTGCAGGTTTCAATACATTAACAGTGAGGTTGAATGTGCGGCACAGTGAAATGGATTCCCGCACTCTGACGATGAGAGCAGCGCGTGCTTTGCTAAAGCCCAGAGACTGCCTCCTATAGTCGTTTTCGGTAATTAAACCCACTGACCAGTTGTAGGGTGAGGCTGAGTTGGTCCTTCTTTGTTACATTCGTTATCGAAGTTCATTACCGGACTGTGACAATTCATATTGTTCCTATCATAATTTTAGAATCTCACTGACAGCAGGGATTATGAGTTTTACGGGGACACCATTCTGCACGAGCATTAATCCCGTCTCACTGTATAAAGGTGTTACAGAAACTGTTTTAATTGTTCTATCACAGTTCTGTTGTGACTCTGGTAACTGTTAATACAGGTGATTGAAAATTCATGCAGTGCATATTAAAATATTTATTAATGGTGTAATTTACTGCGATTCAGTTAGATTAATAGACAAACAATATCCCTGTGACTATACAAGATCCCACGCAGGTCACGCCATGTTGTAACCTGCTCGCGCCATTTCTTCAGTTGTCTTTCAACAATCGAAGTGCAAGGATGTCTTTTTCGTAAGTCCAGCGAGTGTTCTTATTTAACTTGCCAGAATGGGTTCAGGGATACATTTCTCGATTATCCTGCTGCAAACGAATCGACAGTATCTCGACTTGTGAACCGTTTTCGTGATACAGAAAGCATAAAACATGAGGGAACGCAGTGGACATTTACAACACCTATTTTTTTATGTTTTCCGATTCCAGTGTAATTTATATTTTGACAAATATAATATGTGTCAGGAAGGGGTTGCCTGACTTTTTTTATCACCTAGTGCCTAGTTCTACGAAATTATTTATTCTGGTTACAGTCCGTACATTAATGAAATTTGTGTTAACGTATTGATTGATTATGCTGCTATTCGTAATGAATATTAAGATATAAGTGATATCATTTTATTACAAGACAGTATGCTCGCACTCTGATGACATTTTCTCGCTAATTCTCAGATTATGAGTTGTTGCGCACTACAAACTCACGGATTTAATTAAGATCACAGCCAGCTTTTAAATTACTGTGTAGGAACTCCGTTCATACCTTGAAATAATTTTCTCATTACACAACTGAATAAAGTTCTGTTTAGTTATAAGTAAAATGCAACAAACAGCTGTATATTTCATCATGGCATTCAGCTAAGAATTTAGGATATTGAAGGTGCCCTGTTTCTGTCTCAAACTTCACGTCTCCTAATTGTGTTATGGGTCTAGTTGAAAGCACAACGAACCTTATTCAGACGTGTATGGTGGTTCAATAAAATGGATTTCCTGATATTGCAGGCTATTTGAAATTAAAGAAGTTCAGTCTAGGGCGGTACAATTGGCTTTTACGCAAGAGAAGAGAAATGCTTACGATGTTTTGGTCGGAAAAATTGAACGTAGACCTCGGCGTATATGGGAGAATAATATTAAAATGGATCGTGGGTGTTCTCCACCAACCCCTCAGATTGACGGGCAACGTCTCCTCCATCTGAAACTAGGTGACCCAGAATACTTTAGTTACAAGGGGTTCGCGTATTATAAATACTTGACAGATACAAACTGAAATTAAATTCGTGCGACTACTGTGATATGGAAACGAACACAAAAATTTAACCAAAATTTTTGTAGGATAGTTTCGTAAATAAAATGTTGCGCACAGACCGAGAGCCCCTGTATTACGAGTTAATTTTATAAACTGCATGAAAAGCGACAAAATTCAATGGTGTCTTCAGCCAGGTCTCTTAGAGTGCGGAGGTTGTCAATTGAATAAGCAACCACAAGGAATGTTGGCCTGGTTTTGTGACGCTCTCTCGTACCGTTGTCAAACAAACCAAGTGTTGGTCAAAACGCATTTAGGGCACCTGACCCCAAACAAATTCAGCAGCAAATGAAAACATCAAAGGTGTAAACGCTTCTAGTGAGCGGTGTCGAACCAGCCCGTAATTCGTTTTATTGTTCAGGAAAATCGAGATTTAAAAGATAGCTCGTTTGTTACTGTTCGTTGCTACCATACTCGAAATGGTAGAAATGTTGGCTTGTATCTTTCTTTATTGCGTCGTTTATTAGTTTCCGACCTAAATGTTGGCGTCTTCCGACCAGTCTTCGCGGCCCCAAAACCGCAGAACATCGCCATCTCTTGTTAAGTGCTTGCTTGTGGCTCTTTGTCTGTGTCGGTTACCCAGCGCGGAACTGTTTCAGAATAAAATTGTGGCATTTGTTTGTTGTGACCGCTCTTCCCCGCGGTTCTAATAACGCGATTAAACCAATGTGCTGAATGTAGAAGCAGTGACGACTCTGTTTCCAAATGGAATTTGCGTAATGAATGAAATCGCATACCGACACTCTGTAGTTGTTTCTCCCTATTACTGTCCATGTAACAAAGTTTATGCCACGTAGGTGTTCCCAGTGGAAATATCAGCAGCTCACATGAAATAAACATTTTAATAATATTCAGAAAGTACGGGCGACGTCTGCAGTGGTGGCAGTGAAGAAACACGCTGTCATGTACGCAAATTGTGCTTTATAAAGATAAACTGCAGTACAAGCCAAAAAATGAGATTTACCCCAAGCACTCTGTTGAAACAGCTGGAGGCTAGAGACAGTTTTGGATATCTAGACGTAGCTGGAAGGATAATATTGAAATTGATGTTAAGGTAAATGCAGTTTGCGTATGAGCTGAATTCATTTTCCACAGTGTAAGGTCCAGGGTCCGTATTTTGTTAACAGGATAAACAACCATCCGTAAACTGGGGGATTTATGACCTTCTGAGCGACTGTTATGATCTGAAGAAGGAGTCTGTTTCATGACCTTGTCGTGCATGAGATTTTAGGTTCTCTCTGGTGCGAATTTAAAGATTGACGTCTTCTGGAATGTTGCGTTGTGTAGTCTGATAGAACCCGGCCAACGTTTTAGAGGTGCGTACTGCCTCCACCATCTGTCGTCCTGTTAAGATACGGTAAACCCCTGAAACGTCTGTCAGGCTCCACGAGACTGCGCGCCGCAACGTTCCAGAAGACGGTCATCTTCACGCAAGAATGTCTTTAAACCTCTCTCTCTCTCTCGGATACGTGGGGTTATGCTAAATTCACTTGTTCTGTTTGATATCGTGTGTACTCTCAGTTACAAATAAAGGACAGTAAAACATGATGTTCTTTTCTTGTACGTGTGGGCGTACGTTCAGGGCTTCTAGGGTCGTCACTGCGTCCGTCTTCGTACCGGGCTTGTTCGTGACGGGAATTCAAGTGGAATTTCAGACACGTGCTACTGGAAATTTCAACAAGCCCTGTCACGGCAGCTTTATACTCCAGTATTACACCCCGCCCCGTGCATTCTGTTTCTAGCATTCCACATCCCGTGGTTACGCCTCTGAGCCGATCTCTCGTTGATTTCTGGCGTCGTCCACATTATGAGACGCAAAGTGGAGACGGCTTGAACTGACAGCTCCATGTGGTCAACACACTTCTCTTTTCTCTTTACTACGCGGAATATGAAACAATTGTTATGGGTTGTATACGTTTGCGCGCGCATGCGTATGTGACCTCGGCACTAGATCGTGGTGAATGGTCAGCGTCAAGCCCCGTCCGTTTTGTCCTCAAGGTAAGTGTCCCGGGACTTAGGATAGGAAGTTACGTGGGCCTCAGAGCTGGTCTGGACACTTTAACTTTAAAAAAAAGGGAGATAGAGAGAGAGAGAGAGACCGGAAGTCTGACACTGAATCTGCGGTCCAGGCCGGCTTCCATTGTACAGAATATTGCGTCATTAAACACTTCCCTTTCCATGGTGGGAGCCGACATACAGAGACAACTCACTACCGAGCGCAGTATCAAGAAACTTACACATTATCGGCATTTAGTAAAAAAAAAATTATGGTTGCTATGGTAACGCAGAAACGTGGCGATCGCAAAAGTTCGCTGATAAAGATACAGGTTAATGTCTGTACCTTGCGTACGGAAATTAACACAGTAGCTTATCAGATCCAATCCTTTTGGATCCTAAATTGCAGCTACCAAACGGTAAGTTCCATTAATATATGTTTCATAAGATGTGACGTCAAATTTGATGTGAGTCATTGGGAAACATTGGTGAATTTATTCAACAGTAGAGTATCTAGGGATTTTAATTGGATAAATTGGGGTGGGGAGTGTCATAAAGAAGTGGTGTGTGACGCTTTGAGCTAGATTTATCTGGCTCAAGATTAACACAGGCTCTCGTAAACACGATTATTTACAAAATTAAATGTGTTTCATAAAAGGCGGGGATCGACCATTTCAGTTGAGCTAATATTAATTTCTCAAAGACTCTGTCCCATGGGGTTTTGGGAGGGAGGTGTTATTGACTGGTATATTAATGGTAGAGGATTTTGTAATTTAAAATTTTCCGAGCACTGAAATATACCAATTGTTTCAGCTAACTTCAATGAATTATTTATCCTTGTAATTCCTGGAATGAGGTAATTCAACACAAACTACTCATTCGGATGAAGCAGTTTGCGCAGTGTTATTGATATTAATCCAATTCTATTTTGTCTCTCTCTGCTTCGACGCAAACATTTGGTTTGTGTTGTTAACGTGTATTTTAAATTGGACGTCGCTGTAATAACAGGGAATAGTTTTTAAAATTACATCTTTCAGTATTTAAATAAGGGAGACATGCATATATATATTTAATATATATTTTATTTATACGTATGTCTGAAGTTATTTGCTTTTAGGTTAGCTGCACATTCTTTTATCCAAAATTTCAACCAAGAAGGTTTTGTATAATCTGTTAAGTTGCCAACTTGTGTTCGGGACTTATCGCATTTCGAAAGCGGACCACAGACTTCGTAATTTTCCTTAGTATGTTCAGAGATATTTCGTGAAAACGCCTATCGGTCTTCTTCCAAATAATCCTTAATTACTAACCATTCACTAACTTATTCTCGTGATATTCTGTAATATATTTCCCCTTAGAACTCCCGATTCTGTCTATTTTTATTTCTACTAACAAAGGGACTTCGTAAAGCCGCAGAGTAATTATATGTAGTTTGACTATTGATTATATGCAGTAACTTTGCTTTTTAAATTTGTTATCGAAGGTATAGATTTTGATTTTCTCTAAAGCAACTATTTTTAATTCTTGATCATTTTCAGTATTTATTTTGATTCATATTAAATGTGTGTAACAACATTGTCAGTGGCGGCGACAGAATATGATAATAACTAGCTTTATTGTAGCAGTATGATTTCATCACCCTAAAATATATGTTGAAGAGTAGTAATTATGGGGGCGTAGTTCCACTTTGTGCAATTGTTTTACGTTCCTGATGGAGTGACATTGTAAAGCGATGCCAATAATGCGTCTCCTTTTTTAAAAGACTTGGAAGAATAAATTAATTGTTTAAACGCATTTAAATTAGCATAACTAATTTAATGAATTTCGTAATGTAAATAAAACGCAGTTCAAATCCTAGAATGATTAATTTTAGTGCCGTTGTGTTGGCAAGGCAGAGCTTAGGAACTGAAACTTGGCCGTGTGATCTCTTAGCTCTTATTTTACGTGTAAAAGTTAGCAGCTGCCTGTCCCCTCGTCTTCATCCCCTGTAGCAGACAAATTCTGCTCCTGTGTACTGACGAGCCAAATTACATCAGCGTCTATGAGATAAGTTTGTAATATAAAATCGATCAACTTAAGTGAGTGCTGGATTATATAACATTGTCGGGCTTCCAGAAGTGGGCCTTCTAAAGAACACGTAATCGTTAATTAATTGTTGTCGACGTTTATTTATTAGTTTACCAAGAGTTGGAACATGGCAGTAGTTTGGGTGGTATGGAATGACATGTTGTCGTCATATTAATGAACGCTTTGTTCACGGATTTTGAAAGCGTTTGGACTTGTGATTGCTTCCGTGTGATCAGCGTTTGCCTTTTCAGACTTTTCAAAACATTTCACGTAAAGTGATCCTTTTTCCGCTCGTGAAAAATTGGTAATGAGATCTAAAGTCCACAGTCAGGTGGCAACGTAATATTTTACAGAGTAGTGGAGTCTTTACGTGAACATTTGTACTACATGGAGGTTGGATCTGACATTACAGTTTAATTATAACGTAAGCGTAATGAATTAGAATGTGTTAAGTGAGATTTTAGGTTCTCTCTTCTGGGATGGTTTACCCTGCAATGTGGTTGACAGAAGACAGCTGTCTCTAGAGTATGTCCCGCTCAAACTATAGATAGAAGAGTTAAAGTATAGGCTTATATGCAATTTTAAACATTAACATTGTTACGATGGGATCTCCCCTAAATAATGTAGCCAAATCTATTGACAGATTGAAAGCAGTTTAACATAACAATAATAGATCTAATCAGTAGTAACAGTACGCTGTGTTTAAACAAATAATACAATAATATACGCAATATGAAGGTAAAAGTGGAAAATTATAAATATTTTTTTAACTGTCGCGTGTATAATTTAAACCTTAAAGTGTTTTAATTCGCTACAGTGTTACTAAATATTACTAAATCACCCTGTGTTTGCCTTTCAAGGCTAAAACATTTAATGGTATCTTTTTATACATTAAATATCTAATAATAGTTGTATCGACATATAAATTATTGTAGTTTATTTACCCAGCGCGTACGTAATTCTACATATTTAAGTACACAGTTATATGGCAAAGAAGTCCGACTTATTTTTATTCTATTTCTGTCTGCCCCTTAGCCCTTCCTTGCATTTTTTCCTGCAACTTTAATTTCACCCTCTCGTGCCTGTCTCTTTTATGAAATTCCAGGAACAGGAACACTGAAATGTCTGCTACGAGATTAAACGCAAAATGGCGCCGTCCGCCTTTATGCATCCTAAAGCACTATATAGTTTAATATGGAGGGGCATTTACATATGGATACTGGTGACATGTTGTTTTTCCTTGAAGGGAGCAGAATTTCTGATCTGTAATGATGTCATTGCTCAGTGAGCAGTGCAAACCAGCGGACATAAATTGTTCCTCGCTTCTATTGTCCTACATTGCGTTTCACTATTGATTTAGAATGTCATTAACGTCACAATTCCAATTGACAGGAGACCGCAGCTAGAATAACAGGATTCCAAAAGGTGCAATTCGTAATGGAGGAGTTTTTTCTTCCATTTTTGCATTCTGAATGCTTCCAGCTAAGACAGAAAACTATAGTAAATCGCATACAGGTCGACTGCCCAAGCTTTAAAGTCAGTACACGTAAGCGTAGCAATAGATCGCATACTGACTTTGAATGACATATTTGAATCTGACGTAAATTAACATCAAAGACAGCAGTGACACAAAGTTGCAGAGCACACGTGTGGATTCGTATGTGCTCTCTTGGAATTAAATGTTCTATTGAAAGTCTCTTAATTTGTTGTTAATTTCAACTTCACGTGCTTCAGCAATCCGTTGGCATCGTCTGTGACATTAACGTAATGCATTTACTTCAAAGATGACTCTTCTGGCGGAAGTCTTATATAATACAAGTATCTGCTAATCTTTTCCTTTCAACTAAATGTTTCTACTTGCTTAACTCTTCACCGTGCAATGCATGAACCACTATAGGCATTTCTACGCGTTTACATTCCCGTTGAATCCAGCGAATTTTCAGTCTTGTTAAATTAATTAACGTTTCAACCATTTTATCATTACCGTCATGAACTCTACGAGATTATGTTTAATTATCTGTTCCTGAACCGCAGTAGGAAACCAGACTTTGGGAAGTCTCGTCTGGTGCGATATAATTGTATAATAAGAGTATACTTATGCAGATAAGATTTGTGTGACCTTAAAAATATCGAGCCATGCAAAGTAGAAAAGAGCACATTAGGAACATTCTCGTACTCCACTTGACTTGACGGGAAGGAACTTTTTATATGTTGAACAGTACATTTTGAAATGTTTATAAACTTTAAAGTGTGAAGATTAGGACGTTTAGGCATTTTGAAATGATCAATTTGAAAGTTGAATAAAAAATTATTTTTGGAAGTATTTGAATATTTAAAAACCGGCGTTTTGACATTTCGAAAAAAGAGCTGGAGTGACGTTGACTCGGTGGTCACGTTGGAGGTCGGTAAAACCACGGGGGTTGTCCTGCTTCTGATTTCATTTTTTTTTTACCTTAGTACGAAATTGTTGTTGAGTTTTAAATGGTACACACTGTATTATATTTGTAGACACAACACAGTAAATTGCCATTCTTTGCCAGACTTACCTTCCACCCCGCCCCCGCTACTAAAATTGATTTGTGGGTATTCAGATGACACTTATAATGGCGGCCAGCTAGCTATAGTTAACGTAGCGTTACTGTGGATTTATCTACGGTAAATTTATCGTAGCCTGTGTAAGCGCAGCTTACTACTACATATTTCAGCTCTCGGGAGGTTCATGCTCCGGCAGTTCTTGATCCCGCGGCCATATTGTATGGGATTCTTCCTCCCTCACACACATTTACCAAAGAAAGTTTTACAACACACGTGACATTAAAGAGGACAACGTCGTGTCTTGACGTAACAACGCTATTAGCATTTTGTTATGATTTCCGATGCGTTTAAGGACATTTCTGTTCGAAAATAATTTGACTGAGCAATCTCTAAAGATGCCTAAGAAAGACGAAACGTATTAGGTTGAACAAAAAAAGAATATCATAAAATTTAAATTGAGGTCTTACGGATTGTGACCGTGGAGTTTTGTGGATGGAGGAACCTTCTGGCTCCATTTTCATTGTCGAAATATTGTAGCCCAAAGATAGAAGCAGCAGATTTCCCCGTCCATACGTTCACGCGGTGACAAAACCTAGAAGATTACCGAATAGATTGTTTCTAGACTATCAAGGAGTACATTACCAAATTAAGTCTAAGGAACAGAATTCTGCGTGGAAAGCTAGTGGTTGCTCAGGTGGTGAAGAAATTTGAAAGGTTCATTGCTGTATTCACTGTACCCTGTCCTGAGCTAGTTAAATCCAATCGATTTTGGTCTGCTGGGTTAGAACGCTAAATGGACTTCTAATCTTTAACTGTAAAGGAGAAGGGAGGATGTTACTGCAAAACCCTGTCATATGCCAACAAGTCCACAAGGTTTTACAACCCAGAATATCAGAATCAACAATTTACTGCCGTGAGAACATCAAACCACATATAACTGAATCTTGTCCACACCTTCGCATCCAGTTTTTCTATGATCCGTTTTAATATTATCCTCAATGTCTCTTACGTAATCCATTTTCTTGTGAAGTCATGAGGTTAAATCATACGATATTATTAAAGTGGTAACGTCCAAGATGCTTGTAGGACACTGGCCGGTGGCTGTTTCAGATAACTCAACGGCCCGGATCTGCTCTTCTCTCCCCCCCCCCCCCCCCAGTCTTCATTACTCCATTGCAATCCATTTTGCTTTTTGAAACGCCCTTTTCTTCCTCCCATCGGTTCACCTACTCCTTCACTCTCGTCTTTTAATCTTCATTTGTGGAGAAGCCAACGTTACAGCGCAAAATACAGTGTGTCCCAAAAGTATATACGTACACAACCATTGCATGTTTCAGCATTGCGAATACATATTTTTGGGACAGACTGTACATTTCCCCATGCTCATGCACTCATTTATAACGAGTTCTCAAGGGATGTCACTTAAAATTGATAGCAGAAAGCAGGCATAGGGGTTTGAGACTTCTCTCCCGAGTATTAATTTTCTTGGTATTCCAAAGTCAGACGCACACAGAAATACTATCATCCTCTTAATGTAAGAGATGCAACGTTCCCCCTCCTCAGAACCGGTATATTCAACAAAAGCCAGTGGTTATCCAGTTTGTGATTGCGCTGAAATCTCTGGCTAATAAACTGAATGGTGTTTTGCGTAGAGATGCGTTAAAGACAGTTCCGTTTTAGGTCTCATATCCATCGGCCGTGGTTGGCATTCTCTCGATCATACTTTTCCTATGCTAGCCGGCAGAGTGGCCACACGATGTAAGGAGTGCGTCTTGGCTCCTTGCACACTGGGGTAATTGGTTCGAATCCCGCTCGACGCATGACTGTGATTAAGCAAGAAGTCTGAGATGAGCTGGACAATAACAAGAATTGAAGACGTTAAAATAAATAAAACGATTAAAGTGACTGATCTGTAGTTCCTGTTGAAAAGACGTAGATGGGAGGATAATACTAAAAACGATATTACGTAAATATTTGGCTTGGACTACGCTGTCTTAGTCTAAGATTCAAGGCGACCTGTTGTAAACACGGAAATCAACTTAATTTCCCGAAAGCAAAGATGTTTTGATCGAATAAGCAATTATGAACATTTCGAGAAAATCCTGCCCTGTGGAATTAGGTTGTTAATTAGCCAGTTATTTACATGCTGAACTTACAACACAAGTATATTGTCTTTATTTAAGGCGGAATTTTAGAAAAGGTATCGTGTTAACCTTTCAGAGATATTAATTTTGATATCATAATTTTCAAAATTAAATAATCTAAGCACGTACAAGGTAAACGCTGAAGTATGTCGGCGCACTTCTATTAAATGGACGAAACATTCGATTGTTTTGGCACGTAAAACAACAACACTGAAACTAATTATGTCATTCGTCTTCAAGGATCGTTTCAAAGAAACTGAAACCTCTTGACCGCTTATACGGTTCCCCTGTGTACGAAAAAGCCTCTCCACAAGATGTGGTCGGCGCTCCTTTGCGCTAGTTCAGTGTCACCCTTGTCCCGTCTCATTCCCTGCACTCCTCCTAAATCTAACTTACAAGATGTCGTTATTCCTCTTGGAACGGTTTCTAAGGAACCTGACCTATCCAGACATCTGCCACTCCCAAGTTCCGAACGTCGCGTCCATTTTCCGTTGCTTAAGTCCCTCCAAAGTCCGATGCCAGGAGTAACGCGCTTTTTTCCTACGGTGGGGAATTGTAAGTACTTCGCCTAAGCCCACAGCTGGATGACCAACCCTTGTAAGCTGCCTGCGACTTCGTATAAGATATTCTGGCAGCTATCCTCCATATCTGAAATTCAGAAATAATCTAATAAATGCATCAGGTTTACAAATTGTTACGTTCTTCAGTTCTTGAAGTATCTAGAATTAATTTCTTATTGCTGAAAATCGTATTTTTTAATTTCTTCCAGTTTTGCTCATGTATCTTCCCACGATTCAGAATTTTTCGGGAATTCTCTAGTCGAAACTTACGTTAATTAATCAGCTAACTCCCTCGTATTTTTGTTAAATATCAGCCTTCGTCATTACATCGAAGAGCTGTACCAAACAACCCATAACACTTCTTCCTTGCCACTGCGCCGGTCACAGAACTAAGCGCAGTAGAACACGTGACAGGGAAAATTAGTGATGTTAAACATAAGTTAAGGGTGAACGAAAGAGCCGCTAGGCGTGAAATAGACGCGATCAAGGATTTTCTGGTCGGCAGTGATCCGCCCACCATTGGTTGAGAAACACTTCTTTACGCCGATTACGGCAAGTTTGAAATGAAACATGTCGGGATTATGGCCTCCTAAGGGCAGAACAGAGTCGTAAAAGAAACGAGGAGAAACATGGTGCTATCTTAGAATAAAATAATATGTATCGATTGAAAAATAGCTGACAAAGCTAAGAAGTTCTTACAGTCAGAAAACGCAGACCGTCCGGTCGTTTTGAAAGTTGTAAAAAATATATTTATGGCCGAACGGGGAGCGTGGCAGCGAAGTCGCTACTGTAGAGGTTGACTGCAGTCACCTGAACACTCTCCTTCCAAATACCTTCAGTCGCTACTTCCGTTCTCTTCCGGCCGTAAACACTCTCGGAGAAGCACTAGTTTTACCAGCATGTACCCACTACTTCAGTTCCATACAAAAGGGGCTTATGATCACAGATGTTTATTTGCGCGGATCTTGGATATATAGAACGAAGATCGAGATTAATAAACAATGAATGATGAATATAGAGTGAAGATGGAGTCAATATATTTGTTCGAAACGTTAGTATCTACTTACGAGTCCACAGGGTGTTACATCCCAGAGAACAAACAGCAGTAGTATCTTTCACCCTCGTGATTGTGGGTCTGTGTTTTGGATTTCTATCGAAGTAGTCTGTCAAATTAAATTCTACCAAGGCATGTTTCTTCTCGTCACAAATATGATCTTTCAAAGACGTTGTTTAATCCTACCATTCAAATCTTAGTGCTCCAAGTCTTGAAACCACAGATGTGCAAAAATTAATTAAGATATTATGTGAACTTAACCGGGTTTCACTCGTTACTTTGAAAAGTTATGTTGTAGGAGGTGTCAAGTTTCACTGCCAGAACTGTACTTCTACTGACGTTAAGCCGCAAATGTAGTTTAGCTCTTGGTTATGTTTGTGCTGATTCGGTATACTACAGTTGTTCAATCCTGTTTGCTAGGGCACTGGGCCAACAATGACTGTTGCCAGGCAACCATAATCTTCGTCAGAATTACGACCCAGCCGACTAAGAACAGTTGGGAAAATTAATTGTGCATATGTATGATCATAAGCTGGAACCACACCCCAGAACTGTAGAACTCGCCTGTCATAAACCAAACGTATCCTTGCATTTTGCTGCCCACTTCCTTAAAAGCTAACCCTCTACAAATGAAACAAAGGGAATGCAACGATGCTAGTCATATTTCACTTTTAAGAGTTTTTATTCATGGCATCTACTACAAGAATTTTTATGCGTAGTCGAATGACTTGCTTCAGTAAAAGTAGTCAAGTCACTGAGTTGGAAATCTGGTCACTGTAATAAAGGGAGCTGTATTTATGGCCTGTATACGGCCCTACTTCTGCAAGGTACGTAGCAAAAGAAATGATGTAACATGGCGAGACTTAACGTTCTCACGGCGACGAGTATGATGATCGCTATCTTTCGGGATGTTGCGCCGTGTAGTCTGGTAGAAACGTCGGTCGATGTCTACTAGACTAGAAGGCGGCAATCCTCATGAATGTCACCGATTTCGCCAATAAGATCTCGCTTTGAATAGACATGTTTGCGTAAATAATTTAACTAAAAGGGTAATGGAGATCTTCAGAACACAAAGACAAATTAGTCAGTCATGTGGTCTAGAAATCCCTAGTTTTAAGGATGCTCACAAACGATAGCCATTGGACTTTCAAATCTGAAACAGTACATACGAAACTGAAGTTTCGATTAACAGCTGAGATTACTGTAATAACGTGTTTAAGTAAGGTAATTCGGTCTTAGTGTAGTAAACAGATGATTCTGCAATAAATGAGTCAGATGCCTTGTGTCACTCTCCTCAAAAGTTAGTTATTTTTTCGAGGGTCGTCAAATATTTAGTAAGTTTAATTTCTATGGTTATTATCTTAGGAATTTTAAGTTTCTCATGTTGCAACCCTTCTCACTTCACGTGTACATTCGTATAGTCAGGTCATGGTTCGAGCTCATGGAGGCTGACCGCAACGTAATGGCGGCTCTGCATAGGAAAAATACGAGTTTAATACAAGTGCGTAAACAGTCAAAATCCGTATAACCGAGAATCTAAAGTATTGATATTGATATTGAAGTGTTTGAACCGAGGTCATGTACGTGGGCCAAACACGAAGCAAGTTTTAAGGCCATCTGCACGGAACATAATGAGAGGGCATTAGACAATCACGACGGTCAATGTTGTGACCAACGTAAGCATGGTTGTGACTGTCGAAGATAAGATGGACTTCACAGACATGAATGTTTCAGATTTTGCTTCTGTAAAGCAATACTTGTTCAAAGCACAAAAACATCGCTGCATAAAATCCAACTTCAAAAATGTTGGTCGTTACGTTTATTTCTGTTCCATCTTTTTTTTTCCTAGATTTATTTCCTGTTCCTGCAAACGCATATTTAAGAGCCCGTGGCGTAAGACGAACGGATGAACGGCAACTGACTGAAGTGTTTTCGAGAAGAATTGTCCTGCAGAAACCGAGGGGAATCTCCAAGATCCTGTGAGTAATTTGCTTGGCGTGTATTTTGTCCTTTTCAGTTTCTGCTTTAGCTTTGTAGTGCGGTTGATGGAAGAGGAAGATGTAGCTAAACCCTTTTCTTCTTCTTATTTTTTAAAGCCTTTACAGAACGTATAATTCCGTCATCTGTTATTGTTTGCGCCTGTTTTGGGTTTCACCTCAGTAATGCGGACTCTCTCACACACGACAAGATAATGGAACTCTTAATAAATTTAATGACGCGTTATGTTAAGGGTGGGTTACATTTTCTCGCCTTCAGTCTTCAGGAGACAAGAGAGAAAACCTATTTGGCTCTAACCGGTTTAATAAAATCATTAGGTCATTCTTGTGGTTTGCTTGACGTGGAGTTGTGTGGTGGTGATCTGTCGGCAAGATGAACTGCAGACTACAGGGTGTTTTACTTAAAATGCAACCCTACTTATAACATTTCTTGTAAGATTTGGTGTCATCAATATCGCAAGTCGATTATTAGTTCTTGATTCATTTTCCTTTGTGTGTCAAACGGCGATTTGGGAAACCGAGAGTGGGCTTGTTTGTGTTTTTTGTTTTTGCGTCGTATTAGGTGAATGTTTTGTGTTGCGTTGTAAATGGCACGCTCTGTACTTGTACGTTTTACGTCACAGAAGGATATAACGTAACGATCAGTGACTTTGATACGTTTGTCGCGTCATTGAAATTCTGTTGAATCCAGGTCTCTCCTCTCAGCAAGGCGATGGTTGTCAGTTGTAGAGTTTTATGGCGAAAAAGGGATGCTTCTAAAAGTTAAATAAAAAACTAGAGCAATGGCATGGCTTTGTGTGTTCAGGTATCGCATAAAAGGAACCCAGAAATATATGCCTGTGTTTCCAGATTACAGGGTGTATTTTAAAATGAAAAGGGAATAAAAAATTGTGCTGCCATCAGTAACTCTGTGGTGTTGTGGCACGTGAAGGTTAATCTGAATCAAAAACAAAAGCCGTACGTATGAAGCTTCAGTCGCCTCATCGCAAGGAAAAGTAGTTTCCACTTCAACCAGCAGATTATAATAAAATGTAATTAATCCTGTCACTGAATGATCCTTTTTAACAAAACATTTTCATGTAACTTTTTGTTTACTGTCCGCAGTGGCCCGTATCGGCTAGTAAATATATTTTATACCATTATTTTTGAGACCTTTGCAGTGGTAGAATAATTACAAACTTTTGCTTAACTTCAGCACATGTAAATCATGCTGTCTTATTTTACATAAGATAGACATGAAGAAAATCTAATTTGGTGGCTTGTAGCATCCACTGGCTTTTTCGTGGTTTTCCTCTCATACAGTTCTCACAGTATCGGCGCCAAAATTACGCCCAAAAGCAACCTCGTCAAATATTAACATAAACATTTCGCCAATGCCGCCTTAAAGAGGTTAATGCAGAAATTCGGATAGAATGCAGAAGGACTTGCTCAACTTCTGTTATTCCTCTGGTTCTCACCCCCATTTCCAAACGTTTTGCTTTCTCTTGAACTTGCCCTAATCAGAAGGACGAACGGGTACTACCTGGGAGCCTTTACGTGTAGTTTCCTTCGATTTCTCTCGATACGGTTGCACTACTCTATTTTTTCTCATTCACTTATGTAGCATGCATGTGAGTGATTAAAATAAAGTTACACAGAACTTTGATAAAAAAAATTGAATCGAAGAAACCGCTTGGGACATGTTGGAGCAAGTGGGAGGATAATATTAAAATTGATCTTTAACTGAGATAATGCCTGCTCTGCTTACGTGGCTTAGGACACGGACCAGTGGCGGGACGTTGTGAACACCGGGTCACACAGGTTTCTGTTCGTCGTTTTTTGTGCATTCTTCAGTGGACAGTGAAAACCACCTGCGAGCTAATCGCTGTGAGTTCGTTTTGTATTTCCTTTCTTGCCAGTGCTCCGAAAATAAGTTCTAAGAGAAACAGTAATTGCCTTTTAATTACTTTATTTAATTCGTACTTAACTACATAGTAAATCAGTACTTCTAGATTCTTCGAAACAAGACCAATAACTTGAAGTCCTTCAAGATGGACTCGGCGTAAAATAATTAAGACTAATTGGTCTTCGTATGATAATTAGGTCGTTAATTTAACGACGATGGAACAGGGCTATGAAACGTAATGTATTTCTTATCTCACAAATGGAAAGTCGATAAATCACGTTTATTTATCGGTTGGTTTTAATTTCGCTGAGACAAGCCGTTGTGACATAACTCGACTCATTCATCCTGAACTCCAACATCCCGTTTGTAAGATCCCCTACAGGAAGTGATTTGACCTTTAATCCTACGCACTTGGTCCTTAAAATAAAGTTAAGTCATGCGCTCACTCTTCAGACTTCCACTTGTTATCGTATACTTATAGAAGACTTACTACAAATCTGTATTTCGGAATTTTAAATAAACCATCTCTTCATTCTTCGCTGAACTTCTAACTTCACGATCTCGTTCGACTCTAGTCAAGACAGAGTCCTCATCCCACAACAAATTGGACACTTTACCAACCTAAATTAATATTGGTTGTCTCGGCTACGTGACACCGTCGTTTGACGGTATCGACAGGGAGAGGAAATTTTGTCAGTTCACAAAATGACTGACGTAACTCTGGTTCGTATGTTGGTTAGAAGCGCTGCGTTAACTGCGGCTGTTAGCGAACTTACTTTATGAAATCGCGGCGGATAAGATGGGTGGAGCATGTAGAACGAGAGGCAGACGTCAGAAATTCGTACAAAACTTAGTTTGGAAGAACTGAATGGAAGAAACTATTTATAAAACTCAAGTGTAGATGAGAGGATAATATTAAAATTGATGTTAAGTAAATACGATGCGTGGATTTGATAATCTGACTCAGGACAGAGACGAGTTATGGCTCTGATGAACTCAGTAATGAGCCTTAGGATTTCTTGAAAGGCGTGTGGTTTATTGATGAGGTGACTGACTGTTAGGTCCATGGAGTTATTCAGTTTGTATCAACCTAGCCACTAGAAACAAGTGCATAGAGATTGGTGCTATTGTTTGTCATGATTTCTTGTATTCAGTCAACTGCTTCATTACGTACCACATTTCACTGTAGCATCGTCATTACTGTTCTCCGTGAGATGAGATGAGATGTTGAGAGAAAGTGCAGGTTGAGATTGTTGATAAAATGGCGCGGCTTAATTGCATTTGGCGGGGGGGAGACGAGTAGCACACGGATGCCAACATTGTCTGAGCCAAAGCTTGCGACAGGAGGACATTTGTCATGGCAGTGGCCCGCACGTTCCGCTTCATCCTTATCTCGTCGTCTCTCCTTTCCCCAGGACTTACTCAGCTCCCCTCCTGAGAGTTAGACCGACTTAAGTTGGCAGGAGCCTCAAGTTATTGCCCATCTACCAGACAGAGTTCAGCTACGCTTTTCATGATAAAATTTCTCCGCTTAATTACTCCGCACTCTCTCGATTAGACCATTATCATTAGCGTACACAGTAATTGTTTGCTGGGTTAATGCTTGGATCTTTCGGTTAGGTGCTGTGTTATTACTGAAGAAACCACTTGGAAGATATAAGAGTAGGTTAGAGGATAATATTAAAAGTGGTCTGTACAATGATGTGGTTGACATTCTTCTGTCTGAGAGCACGGATCAGTATTGGGCTCTTGAGGAATCTGTAATGAACCTTCGGTCTCCATAAAATGTTTGGAATTACTTGATCATTTGAGCGACTGTTAGTTTTTCAGGAATGACGATGTTCCACGTGGTTAATAGGAGCTATTTATGTCCTTGCTGCTTCCGACATCAGGGCGATGAGTAATAATGCAGGCAGCAAGGACCTCTGAAACTTCGGTAAACGCCTATCGGAATGGACTTCGGTGCAACTCAGAAAACAACCAGCCACCGCCGATTTCGACATGTCCTCTTATCTACGCCAGTGCCTGCCAAGTAGCCCTTCCAGTTTCAGGTTCTAAGATCAAAAATTTGTACGCATCTCCCATATCTGTTTGTGATTGTTTTACTGAATGAATGGTTCCAAGCAACGAAAAAGCGTTTGACACTAGTAAATTTTGGTCTGTGGAAACGACACCCAGATTCAGGGAACTGAAAATTATTTATGTTACAAATTACTCGAGATGTTTCTTGCCAGGCATGTTACGTAATTGTCTGTTCATCGATACAGCCACCAAATCTCGACACATGTCTGCCTTAATTCCTTCTAGTCTTCCTGTTCCCCTCAATGGACACTCCCAGGAGCTGGAGGGATTATCACGTCTTAGTGTCAAAAGGTTAGGAGCTGAAGCACGTGGTGAATGATGTCGTATCGGGGAATAACGTTCGGATTTTGTAAAGAGAAAGATATCTCGAGACATGGGAAAGAGGGGCTTTGAGCGCAGTAGGAAATTGCGAGCAAACAGTTTTCACAGACAGTCTGCTGTCCCGCCGTACGTAGACACAGAGAGAGAGAGATGACGCAACAAAGGCAACTTTTGACAGATTAGTTTCTTCCAGACGACAGTAGGCGGCGTCTCGGTGCAGCATCAGACTAAAACTAATGAAAGAAATTGGTCTTTTGTTGCGCAGAAGTACGGGGCAAGTAGAGCATTGACTTTACTTGAATCAGAACACAGGAAACGTGCAGCTTAGCATCATCCCTGTTGAGACACCGTATTAATGATACTTCCGGTCTGCCAGAAGCTTCCCTTTGTTTAGAAAGTGTTAAAACATTATAGTAAGGTCTGTATACGTCAACATTTGTCTGATATATTTCCTGTCCTGTGATGTTTATCACCTTTCCTTCCCGTCTTTGCTTTAGAAAGTCCAAGTAAACAAAGAGAGGTTAGAATTGGATGGGATAAGTCAGTGTCTAGTCCGCTAATGCTTTCATTGTTTTTGTGTAAGCATAAATATGAAAGAAAACACAGAATCTGTGGTAGTCACTATAAGAGAATGTGGTCTAGAACCAAACACAGTGAAATCTAAATACATATTTAGGTTTTCTTCACCAGACTACAGAACATAATCATTATGTAAAGATAGCTAATACATTCTTTAAAAACGTGACAAAGTTTAAATATTTGGAAATGGCGACGGCAAATCAAAATAGCATTTACCAGGAGTAGACGCATTTATCTTAAAACAGTACGAATCGTTCTACCCTAAATTGACTCTAGAATGAAACACGTGGTTACATCGTGTTCAGCAGCACACGTGTCCTATCGTATCTAGAACTCGATAAAACCGTAAGAAGCTTCATTTCCAAATTCTGTGAACGTCTTTCGCTTTGCAGACATCTTGTGAGGCACCGTCTCGTCTGTTTGTCCTGTCTTTTGCCCGATTGGTTCCCTCGAGGAACAGAAATCTCTGTAGTAACTTAATTATCTCACACCACTCCATTGCACTATAAGTGATTCCACAGTCATGAGTTGCTTATACAAGATTCTACGTGCCGCTGTGTTTAATTAAGTTTTTCATTCGCGTTCCTCAATCTTACAAGAGATTTTAACTGATTTCAAACGAAATTATGTATCTCCTTTATATATCACGCTGAATTCTGCTTATGGTTATGTCAAAGTTAGTGTTCTAAGCTCCTAGTGTTTGTGTGTTGGGAATTTGTGTAAGAGTGGCTAAAGGATGCTGGTGTTATTACGAGGTTTCGGAACTATAAAGTCGATTTCCAGGCATTACATTTATAGTAAAATGTATATCCTGGTAACAGATTTATACTTATTGTTATTGAAAGAATATGGATGACGCTCCAAGCTCATCGAATGATCGGATAACCGGTCAACTGGCGGTGTCTTCAAGGAAAAAAGAGTTAAGTGTGATAGAAAGGATTATAAAAAAACTTGCCGAAATTGCCACTTGCAAGATCAAGATGACTCGAGGATAACATTAAGATGAATGTTAGGTTGTGGGCATAGGAGATGGATGAAACTGCCTCAGCATCACTTAAAATGGTGGACTTCAGCAGTGGAATGTTGCGCTGTGTAGTCTGGTAGACTTTTACCTGCGTTTCGATTATGCTTATTGCCTCCATCATCAGGACTCATCGTCCTTATGATATTAGGTCGCGTCCAAGAACTCTAGAAACCTTCTAGATTGTCTTGTATTCACGTGCCAACGCCAACATTCTATGAGAGGAGATATTGTTTTTTTTTCCCACGGAATCCCACAACCAATAGAAGAAGGCCGGAAGAAAGAAATATTGCCCAAGGGCGGATTCCTTTAAAAGTTCGCCTAGCAACCGCCTTTGAAGGAATTTGTGTTTCTGTATGCTGTTGAGCGCTATCTCCTTCTGCGAACAGCTCTCTGGTGTCCATTGTGTGACAGTTGCTGCTTCGACAATTGTCAACTTTTATCTTTCACCTGGATAAGTTTGCTATGGAGCTATTTGATGTATACCTTTTAAGATGCACTTCAAAACACAACAAAAGATTGTTTCATCTTTATCCATGAGTCATTCTGTCACTGAGGACCCCCCCCCCCCCCCCCCCCCCCGATGACAAGCTGAAGAACTGAAAATGTAATCGCTCGCTGAAGGTTTATTCTGAAAAGTATATTAAAAGGGGGATTTTCTGACAATATTTACGCATTAAAACTTTAAATGAGAAATTAATTCTTTAAAGCTGAAGCTTAAGATTTCAGCCCGTACCACAAAGACAACACAACACTTAACCATTACAAACATCATCTATTTAATTATATTTAAGGATATAATCACTCGCTACTTAGAGAATCTTATGAAGTCAATAAATACAAAATGCAGCGTTATTGATTCTTAAATTAGATGGTTTAGAGGTTTAAATTATATTTCGCATAACAGAAATTATAATGTAGGACTATAGTCGAACTAGAGGGGCAGGGCTGCTCCCGTGTAGTCGTCTGTGGGAGTCCTGGTCTCGTGTTATTTTACTACTAGGTTTTGGTCGCCACAGTTATCAAGGAAGTAATATAACCACATGAGTCACGCAATAGTCTTGTCAATATTATGTGAGTACTTGTCATCCACATGAGTCCAAAAGTAAGTTTTAACTTATAAACATGGATGCAAAATATGTTGGTTCACTATAAACTGTTTACATAATTAAGTATATAACATTTGTCCTTGGGGAGAAACTTATTAAGCTTAATTTTTTTTTTTAAATTTCCTGGAATGTGAGGTTTAAGGACTCGTGCTTTTGAGGGTAGTCAATTGAATATCTTTTGCCGCTGCATTACAACGCTCTATTGTTGATCAAGTAAATCTGTTAGCAGAGTTTGACCGCAAACATGCGCCCCATGTCTGTAAATTACACCCGTGATGGATAGGGGTAACCTCGCACGTAAATCTTCAGCTGTGGCCGGAAACAGGGTGAGAAACAATTATAGGTGCACAACTGCTGAAATGTATACACAAATTCCATATTGTGTATACGTTAGGACACGGATGGCTGACACTATGTTCCTGTTGTGATCTCCAGAGTGACTCCCTAAGTATTTATCAGGACGATCGGAAAAGTTTTACTGAAATAATAATCACATTTTATGTGTATCCAACGCACTTCTTACGATTTTGATGTCATTAATCACACGTACTCAAACGCTCATTTCTAAATATTTTAATAGTATATGAAGTCATATGTGGGGTGCCTGAAGCCGTACGTGGTCCATGAACCTCGAGGCCTAGTCGTGATCCGGTAACCCTTTGCCATGATACTCCTAATACCACAGAGCGAGCTTTACAGGAGTGCACAGCAGTGATCAGATGGAGTACGTATATTTTCCGGACGCTGGGTTTGTGATTGTTCTTAAACCTTTAAAGCCCAATGTTACTTATATACACCGACTGGTTTAACATTCAGTGACATCGAATTTTGCTTACAGAATGTATTTGCGAGTTTTGTGTGGCCCTCAGAATTAACAGTAATTATTTCCATAACAGCATTAACTAACTGATCCACTTGATCTTTGTAATGGAGACGCGTTTATGTTCTCTTTGAGGTACGAACTTAATTTTTGTTTCGACCTATTATTCAGACGAACTTTGTGCTTTAAAGGGTTGGTGTTACAGATGTTATTTCATAGTTAAAAAAAATACATGCACTGTGCCTATTCGTGAAATATTTTTCCTTTATTTCGTTAAATATTGACACTTTTGACAAATATTTCGAACAGCAGCCATTGTTCTTAATGAGTTCTGTATCTTCTGTCGTGAACGTATGTTTTGTACTATAGGCCGTTATTGAGGAAACCGATAGCGTTCGAACTGAGCTTCGTGTAAGCAGGGATTATGTCTGATCGATACGGAACAACTGACAGCTTTAGATGTAAACGCCTCTCAGTATCAAAATTAATCGAAATTGTTTCGGAAATGAGCACAGGCGGACGGACAGACATAACCTCTCCCTCATGCGTTAAATTTTAAAATAATATGTAGTGCTATATTAATATATGCACATGTCAATAACATTTACATTTGAGCATATACTTATATAATTTTAAAGGAAAGGCTTGTTAATTGAGTTTCTCCCTCGGGGGGGGGGGGATATTTTGGGCACCAATAAAAAGTATATCGGCACTATTTTCCTGATGCTTGTATTTTGAGATTCTTATCTTCTGCTATTCTCTACGTACTTTCTAAGTACCTTCACTATGTCACGTAGTCTGTACTGGGCAAGCATTGGTCTCAGTATCTTCCACATTGGATTAGCAGTAGTTTACAGGCGATGCAGAAATTTATATTGCATGTTTCTTAATCTGTAAATTCAAAGAAGATATGTTCTTAGAAGATCAGTACAGAAATTAGATACGAATACGCGGACCAGTGTTTGTAGGCTGGAAGTCTGCAAAGTGGAAATTCTACCCTGATCTCATGGTCGTCTTTGTGTATTTTCTAAAATAATTGACATGTAATTTCCTTGGAACACTTCATCGTTTAAAGGAGACGTTTTGAGTGTGCGCGCGCTTATTTATTACGAGCTAATGTGTGTCAGAGTTAAAACTTCTCTTAAATTAAACTCTGCCTTGGTGGTTATGAGTAACTTTAAAAGACATGACGTCACGAAGCTATGTAAGTTATCGAGTTTTACGTAATTTAATTTAAAGTGAGGTTCTGCAGAGAATGTGAGCGCTGCATCTACACGCGAAACGTGTTTGACCTTTTTGGAACGTGGATTCATTTAGTTCCTAAGAAGTTGCAAGACTGTGACAGCCACGAACTATATCGGATATAATTCCTGTGGTGTTAACGTCGAATGTAGGCGGATTATGCTCCAGTCTCTACAAACTTCAGGGCCATCTTTTTAACCGTCTTATCTTGTTCATACATTCTTTTGAGTTGTACTGAAGAAGATCAAGATTTAGAGTAAGGTTCCAGGTTCTCATGAATTTTTCTCTGTAATAGCCTGGCATGTTTATTTATTTACCTGTGGGTTTTTTAACGATGCTGCAAATAACTCTTAGCGCCAAGTTGTAGGATAATTAACGAATCATGAATTGGAAATGTATTTGAAGAAAGCGTTGCTTGTCTCAAGGTACTGTTCCCGGTATTTTCCAGAGCGACTGAGTAGAATCAAGAAAAGCCTCGGCCATGACAGCTGGTCTCTGTGCCGAGATTTTATTCGGGTTCATAGAAAACGCTAATGGTAACAACTTGGTCGTCACCTTCGGCTGGTCGGGAACGGACTCTGATGATTGTGTTTACCGACGTTTCAGAGGTCCTTGCTGCCTCCATCATCAGGTCGATGAGTGACCCAGAAGGCAGCCGTCTTTTTGAAGGTTTCAATTTCGAAGGTACCTGGTTTGGGTCCTGAGTCAGTCTTTTCGTGGCCTTCGGTCTCTTCAGACTAATTCAGAGTGACAGGGCCTCCTGTAATCTTCAAATTCACCGCTGTCTTCATGCAACACTTTCAGTTAAAACAACGACTTTAGATAAAGTAAGAGTCGACCAGTCTCTTACCTGTCCTAGGCTCTCGAAGGCGTAGGAAATAACCGACGCTTGCGTTCCTCGTAGCAGAGCAACTGGGTCTGCATTTCTGTTTCTTTCTTGATTCCTCAGCGGTATTGTAGGATAAATTTATGAATTTTTACTGCTGCGAATTATCATAAATGAAATGTGCCTTTCAAGTCTCGTCGGTTTGGAAAAGTTCCAGAGTTAATATGTCTAAGAAGAAAAAAGTTTTCTCTCGACAAGGGAACTTCCTAATCGTCAGTGTGCTGTTACGTGTGGAATCTTATCCCATGCTGTGCCTCGGGTGTTTTAACTTAAGTAGCACACAGGCACAAGTAACATAAGAGCCTGACGCACCTCTAAACTTACAAAAAAGCAAACTAACTAGCTGTCGGTATCTACATGATTTAGCAATTTCTGTAGCAACAGATATTTTGCCATTTTTGTCACGTGTGTGTGTGTCTGTGTTTTTACGTGTAACATGCAGGATATCCCAAAAAGATGTATGCACACAAGAATAATTTTCCGTATTTTAATGTATATATCTTTTTTGGGATACTGTATGTATGTTTCAGGCGACATGATTTAATAAAGTGTAATTTCCATATGTAGGCCACGCTACAAAATGTTTCGCACTTAAATTTCATTTAATTCCAAAGTTGTATTCGATTGGGTTTTAAAATACATAGTACACACATATTCATGTATTTTAATATGTATTTGCTTTGTAGATAGACTTGTATCGCTTGCCAAATTTTCTGAATATGATAAATATGAGGATGCTTCTTCTCTGAGTGAGAAAATTAAATATTTATTAGTAATTCCATCAGTGGCGGATAACACGAAACATGACAAACTGACACTCTAGACACAACGCCACTGACATAGACATAAATATAGTAGCAGGTCAATAATTCTAGTATAATTACATCATGGCATAATATTGCAATAAACTACGATGTACTTATGGAGATGCAATGTCATTATCTAGCACGCCATTTAATTTTAGGTAACAGAATAAAACATTTATCAACTAAAATGGAGAGCTGCAAATGCTTCCTTGTTCTGCGCGGACGAAATCGTTTGTAGCACTCTCGTGCTGAAACTGATTCGTTGCAGGGAGCAGGCAGACTGGAATGTGTCTACAACAAATGGCATGACGTCAGTGACTTGCTCAAATATGTATTCGCCCTGAGCGAAATTGAAATTATTCCCAACTTTTAAATGCCTGCCAGCAGAATAGTTCAAAAGTGCTCCTCCCGCGACGTGTTCAGTAGGACAAGTTAAATCCACTGTTCTGACTCGCACGAAATTCCACTGTCGTCGTTGTCCATTCTGACGTGACTCAGATCACTTCTCTGTGCTTGGAATCCGTGAATCGAACCACGGGACTTTGTATCCGTGAATTACAATAACCGAAGCGGGTTCCAGTGAGATAAACTCCCAGGAATTTTAATTATCTTGCTTATAATAACTCTTTACCGCTTTAAACACCAGTGGTAGCTGTTTTGTAAAACCTGATTTAGCAACCAAAAATTATGCGTTTCGCTCGCCGAGTGTATTGATGGGTTTCGTGTGATTCTCAGAATAAACAGTTATTATTTCCGTAACAGCATTAAAAAGTTGATCTTTTGTAATGGTGAAGTTGTATGTTTTTTTCTGTGGTGAAGACTATTTTTATAAATATTATTTAGATGAGCTTCGGCTTCAGAGGGTTAATACATTTTTCCATTAACGTTATAATAAGCGGCAATGTTCATAAAATTGTTCCGTGCATTTATATGGCGCACAGATGCCCACAGAGCTCCTGGGATATACGTCATCAATCGTTACTGATCGATTAATTTGCAATTAGCTATAATCTCACTAGTATTAGTCGAAGTTCCGTAAGGCTCTGTGTGTGGGAAACATCCAGTAAAAACGGGGGGTGATCGTCCATCTTGGGAGTTGATGTATGTAGAATGACTCCCAAATAAATAATTAGCTAACGAGAAAATTGAATTCAAATTGCGACGCGATTTAAATATCTCTTGTCCTCCAGGGCGTGACGTAGTAATTTGCAGCATGGGCAGAAGAATTTGAGTGTTGTAAAATCTTTATTTCCGTATCAGACGGCGATGCATGCGCGTCTGAAGCCTAAGTGGACAGAATGCAGACCAGTTAACAGCCAGGGGACATCGTTACGGTGTCTTGTAACAGAAGTCGCTAGAGAAACTGCCAACGCCTCGGCATAACATGACGCCCTCGGACAGTGCTGTTACGAGGGATCGTAAGTTCCCTACGGGACTGTAATTAGGTAGATGAATAATTATCTCGACATGGGGTCGACCCCTTGTAGGGCCTGTACCTACACAGGACGAAACAACACAGAAAATAGATGGCTGTCTCCTAGGATATTTGGCACCGTGTAATCAGATAGATATTGACCAACGTTACAGAGGTGTTAATTGCCTCCATCACCAAGCCAATGAGTCGTCCTGATGATGGAAACTAACCTCTGAAACGTCGGCCAATATCTGCCAGACTACACAGTGAAAAATCCCAGACTACAGTCAGCTTCATACCCGTTGCCGCGAGAACCTGAAATCTCAACACCGAAAGACGCTGAAAAATACCCATGCCTCGAATGGGATTCGAACCCACAGTCCCAATGTTCGATCGGTCAATACCCAGTCCTTAGGCCGCACTACGAGTGTGGTGCATTAGCTTTATGGATAATTAACCAGGCCTGTTTACTAAAGTACACAGCAAATTAATTCGTTCGTTAACCATTTAGTCAGTCATACTAACTGGAAAAGTTAATTATTTAGCTGTGTAGGATGGTAATCCTATATATGCGCATGCGTGTTATGCGTCCTTCTGCTGCTAATCATTACCGAATGAGACATTTTCGGTCACCTGGTGACCAATAAAATTCGTGTACCATTAACGCGACAGTTTGTTAGCGGTCCGCGCTATTTGTCACTAATATATAACGAGAGTTTCCAATAAACGACGATAAAATTTTGAACATCTTTTTAAGGGGATATGAGGTTTGCTGCAGGCAGAGAACTAGAATACTAATTTCCATTTCCATTGACAGTCACGTCGAAATTCGTTTCCTGTCCGTAATTACAAAATTATCTTCGCAATCATTTTCACGAGCGCTTAGGTTCGACGGGGGAAAAATAATAGACTTAGTGCTCGTCACTTCCTGCTTTCCCCCTCCCCACTGCCATTGCGAATGCTGAAGCCTGTGTTCAGGTACGCTGATCAGAAATGACCCCTCTGAGGTACTCTTCGTGCAGTGAAGACAGGCACGGTCTAGGAATCACTGTGATTTTGTGGAGTGTTGTGGAATTTTTAGCAAGGGGCACGTTAAAGCTGAAAAAGAATACTGCGTTGGGCACTGTCAGCTTATATTTGATACACGACGTTTCTGCAGTTGGCTCTACTCCGTCTTAAAATTTCCAGTTGTCATTGAACAGACGTTCTTGTCCTTTCGCTTTCGATGCTGGAGTTCAGTTTTCGCTTTTAAGCAGCGGCAAATGTTGAATATCATCCAACGTTTCGGCAAATACTGCAGCTGCCATCTACAAGGTTAATGTTACACTAGCTCTGAAGATAGAAACGTGCAACGCGGCTTAATATCAAAACTCTAAGTTTTTCTTTTCCGACGTTTCATCCATTTTTCTTTTGATATAATTGGAGACTCTTGCGCGAACTTAGTCGTCAGAAGAAGCCGACGGATGATTGGATGAAGACGGCTGTCTTGTGGGCTGTTGCGCCGTGTAGTCCGGTAGAAGTTTACAGACGTTTCAGAGGTCCTCGCTAACTCCATCATCAGGGCGGAATACGCAGTAGAACTGAATTTTCTCTTTTGGAGGTTCGAAAAGGATGTCTCTCAGATAAAAGTTAGCTGTTTTACCACAGAGCCAACTTGGCAGATCTGAACATGCTACGTTCGCTGTAAATAAATGAGAAATTATTGTCGGAAAGGACTTTGTTTTGTAAGAATTCTCTTTCAGACACACTCATTGAATTCTTATCGTCCGTGTTAGCCGGGAGAAAATCAGCTGGGCCCGTAGTTTAGTTTTTCATTTATATGAAATCGTTATGTCCATTTGTGATCGAAATATCGGCTTAGTGACTTACAGATTTGCATTGAAATTAATGCCGTATAATGAGCGTTGAGTAAGGGCCTACTGTATGTTACGATGAAAAACACAATTTTAACAGACAACTTGTCATTTCAATTTATAATTGTGGGCCGTGAATATAATTATAATTAGCTTCGTTGTATCAGAATACGCACGGAGTTCTACAGTTTCGTTTCGTTCAGTAACGATTGTACTCATGCCTACCCTGGATTTCTGGGTCGTTGGCGCCTCGCGGTCTTGTAAGTGGGCGCCACAGCCCTGCAGACCACAGCTGACGTCCTCTAAATTCTCGCGTAGTGTCCTCGTGGGTTTTGCGTGACTCTCAGAATGCGCAATTATTATTTCCCTAAACAGCATGATCGAGTTGATTTCTGTACGGGTGAAGTGTTGAGCTTTTTTCTAAGGTGAGATCTGAAGTGTTTTGTATTATTTTGATCAGGTCGCCCTAAAGTACTCTTTCTTGTCAGCTTCAACATTTCAGAATTTCGCCAAATACTGCTCTCCCAAGGCTGACAAAATTCAAATTTCAGATTTATTGTAAAGACCCTCCCCCCCAACTTCACTTCTCTCATTTCGTTTCTCACAAATGTGGGTAATATTAAAATGTATTTAAAAAAGCTTGTGGATTGGATTATTTGGTGCAGGACAGGGTTCAGTGGCGTGTTCTTGTGAACACTGTGACGAACTTCTGGGTTCATTAAAGGTTGCTGCAGAGAAACCGAATTTTATTACGAAATACGACGTTATAGAGATTATGTAGGTGCTTATAGTCATTTAGATGAACTGAAGTTTTTATTGCTGTCAGATATAAATGACGTGCAGAAGGAGTACTGTGTCTCGCGAGCACCGGAGCTCGTCCCCGTGAAAGAATTGACGCTGAGACACGAACGGTCCCTTTACGTTGTCTCAGTAAGCCATCGAACATTCGCTATTCATATGTGCAATGGAAATCCAATACCACGAAAGAAAATGTAATAGTCCCTCATAGCCCCAGGCGCGTTGTTTTAACTTTCCATTTTTGAGGACGACAGAACTTTGGCCTGAGGTAAAGGACCGAAATGTGCAGCTTTTACCAAGGACATATATTTGTTATGATTCTTCGTATCCTTTATTTTCCTTTCACTTCATACCACGTTTCTCTTTTATTTTCTGTTTCTTATTTATCTTTCTTTTTTTAATTCCATCTGTTTTTCGTGTTCTTTCCCTCTTTCTTCCTTTGTATCTTGTCCTAATTCTTGTTATCTTTCTGTCGCCTCTTCCACGTCGTATTCTTCTTCTCCGTCCTCTCTTATTCTTAATCTTCTCCTGTATCTCTTTAACCTCCCGCCCCCTTATTTTCTCAAGCTCTCCCTATGTCTTCTTAATTTTTTATTCACTTCTTCATTAGGTTAATTTTCTATCTTCTCGTCGTCTTCCACATATTATCCCAAACTTTCTTCTGTGTCTTCTACGCTTACTTCTTTGCCTCCTATGCGCCTGACCTGTTTCATCTTGAAATTAATTGCATGGTAGAGAATCTTTTAAGCATGTTTAGATTACGTGTGCGTGGTTTGTGGAGCTTTGTGTAAAGAGGTCCATGCACCGAACTTGTAAGGAACAAAATTAAATTCGCCTGGCAACGGCGCCAACCTTCATCAGAGTCCCAATTTTTTAAGGTAAACTAGTACCCGGACCGATATGCTCAGTCTCCTTATTACTCGTCCATTTCTTGCGCTTTGTGCAAGGAACACGTTAAAACCTACACCAGTTTCCTCACTAATGATGCCACTTCGCTCGCTGGGTACCAAAGACTATTTTTTTTTCTGATCTAGAAGCAAAACTTCGCTGTGAAGTTTTGTAAGAAGAAGACAGACAGCCTTTGATACCTCCTTAGGTTTGCACGTCGTACTCGGTGAAAGGTTATAAACTGTGTTCCGTTACTTAAGTTTATGTTTAGTCAAAGTGTTCCGCTTGTCAGCAGATTGGAGCTGGCAGCAAGAACCCCGCCTACTCAAAACTTTTATTGCGGCATAATCAGGCCTTTCTTTTGAGTAAATAACTGTTTGATCAAAAATAAGAATATTATGTTGGGCACTGTACACTGTCTGGTACTTTTTATATACACGACATTTCGGGAGTTAACCCCACTCTCGTCTTCAGGTGATTTATTGCCATGACACTGACAATTTATTATAATTATTATTGTTTATAACCACAGGGATCTAAATTGGGACGTTTTGAATGCTATGATTATAAGCTAACCTAACCTACACCACCGGTCTTAAATCATGCTATCTACGCGTTTTTAGAACATGAATTTATTCGTAAATAAATAAATTTTTGACTCTTGCAGTTCACTAATTTTCACGTCCTAGTGAAGAGATTAAATTGTCGTGCTGTGAGATTTATTAAAAATGTATTGTGAAGATTAATTATGAGATTACAAACATCAACTAAGTGTACAAAATGTGCGAGGACTATTATTTCGGTGCATTTTATTTTAAGGTGAACTCTGGCGAGGAACTGGTACTTTTGCTAATTTTTTATGAATATAATAAAGACAAATATTCATTATAATACTTTGCTAATTTCTTTTGTTCTAAATAAAAGAATAACTATCAACGCCAAATAAGGCCTGAAGATGTTGCAATATCGTTCAGTAATCGACGAATGTATCAAAGTGTACCAAGATTGGAAAACTGTCTTATAATAGCCGGGTGAAGACTGGGAATTATAAATGATGATTCAATCGATTTTGACTAAACTTTAAATTGGGAAGGGGGCACGCTGATAACATGAAAGTGAATAGGAACGACTCTTTCGTTGGAATGTAGTTTCGGTTATGAATTTCTACCTGATTAACGTCGAATCCGTCAGAAAAATTATATATGGACCCAGCAGAAATATCGCTTTAAAATACTGTCTTTTCGAAAAATTTATGATTTTATAGCCTACCGACTTCTGTAACATGTTTTCTCTTTTTATATAATATTTTACCATCGATAAAGCTGTTATCAATCATTTCGTATTTTCTTTGAGAATGACAAGCTCTTGCCCTTATATCGGTGGCTTCAGTTCGGAAATGATTCATATTTATCTAGGACATAATATCGTATAAAATATAACTGTCATTCAAATATATTAAAACTCACGACGGCAAATAAAAGTGAAACTCCATCACAATCTATCTTCACGTTACTCGTCCGAAGTCTGTCCCTGATAACAGTGACTGATAAGTTCTGTCAGCTTATACGTACTGTGGTAATTTGTCATATATGAATTAGTATTGCTAGAGACTACAAAAACTTGCTATGAAATTTAGAAGGAAAAAAACAGTACCAGGAGGGGTTTCTTATCCCTTGGGTCCAACGGGGAATCTATTCTTGTCCCGGAGGAAGACACCGTTTGAGCACTCTGACTTAGACTGGTGTTAGGGACTGCGCTTTGAAAATGAGAGATGGGTTCAACTGCCTAAGGCTTGTCTTGAGCAACTGGTTTATTATTTTAGTCAATTTGTTAATTAATTTGATATGTAGCCATCATATACAGATATGTAGGCCTATTAGCTTGATAACAGAGTTCATGCATCTAGAAAATATGATGTGTGTGAGGGTGTTTCCAGCGTTCCACTTTTCCAGCTTTCCAAGTATATTGAATCTCAGCTTAGGGTAATTTACCTTAGCGTATGTTGGTTAGGTTAGGTTAGGTTACATTGCGCCATTTTTTCTGCTAAGCGTACTTCAAGCGTTATCTCCTCATTACGACCTTTTACTTAATTCCTCATGGACTTTCCATGAACAAGCACTTAAAAGTAATTCCCTGATTCTAGTATCGTATCTGTAAACTTCGTAGGTCGAAGGGCCTTAGCTCAGTGTGATTTTTCTCCTTGACATGTGAACTCGTCTCATTATCCTTGCTCTGGAAGGTGTCTGTCTGTCTGTCTGTTTGATACGGTCCGAGCACAAGCCACTTAGTGCACGTATCGATTGCACTGCGCGTGCGAATATACACAACAGCGGAAACATTTGACCTGGTTAGTACAATAGCGGCTTATCTCACAGAGGACCTAGTTTTGTATGAATGAGAGAATATCTGGACCTTACAAGGACGAGGTGGTAGGAGGGGGGTTGAAAAATTGCGTTATGAGGAGCTCCATAATTTGTGCCCTTCACCAAATATTATTAGGGTGAACAACTCAAGGAGGATGAGATGGGCTGCGAATGTAGTACGCATTGTGTTGACGAGAAACATACACAAAATGTTGGTTGGTAGAGGGGAAGAGGCGAATTGGAATGCCTGGATGTAGGTGGGAGGTTAATATACATTCATTTTGTCCAAGATTCCTTTTTAATATGGCCCGTTGCTCCAGAATTAAAATCGAGTGTCTTATTGCGCGCTATTTGTTAAGTTAATTCCAAATTTTTATTCTCTCTTCAAATTAGGCGCTTAAACCGCGAGATGACCGTAACAGAAATTCGCTACGTGCAACTACGCCGCTTATCCGGGGGCGGATTAACAGATTTTTTATCTGGTTCAATCAAAACTTAAAAATTAATTTAGAAAATCTGTTGTAAAAGTTAGAACGTTTAAAATGAGAGGAGAAAGTAGAACAATGTCATATTACTTAACGTATCAACATAAATCAGTTGCTGCTAAAACTATGATTATACGACATTAAAGCTTTATTACCGTTAGAATCTTTTTTAATATTTGATATGCACTGTAATAAACTTAACGTAAAATCATTTCTGTAATTAGTAAATTTTTAAAATTTTAAGTAGTATATGTGTGTAAATGAACTTGCTTGTTTTCTTTAATTTTTGGGCATTATACGGGGTTTCGATTATATTTCCCAACCAACCCGGATAATCGATTGTGTGTTGTTATTTTATTTATTGCTATAGAGAAACGCTAAGAAACGTTGAGATGGCGAACGTGTGCACCGAGTTCTCATGCACCCTTCAAGTCTCCTCGTTGCCTAGCAACCAGTCGTTCTACAATTTCCGAGCTGCTAGATGAATTCATGTAAGCCACCCAGCCACCAGCAATATGGGTGTCTATTATCAGGATTGGGTCAAGGGGGTGATAGGGGGAGGAGGGTGTCTGGCGGAGCGACAAATTTGAGGTCTCAAACTCCACAGAACGTCTTCCATCATATATCTTAGCTTCTTCGTAAAACCGAATTTTAGCGCGTCACGTACGCGAGGAATCTCAGCTTCAGGAAATGTTGTGTTACGTCCGGAACAATTGTTGGCCCACTTTGATACCAAACGGCACAGTTGTAGAGTGAGCAGAACATGGGCTTCCCATCCTGGAGGATACGCGTTCGAATGTACACTAGAACTCCCCTGTTGTAACTGAAGGTTTTTGTGTTTTGCTCAGCACCTTCAACCAGAAGTTAATGTAATGAACCCCTTGGAAGGGTGATCATCTTGTAAAACTGACAGTCGCTCATCTGATTGAAGAAATGTCCTGTCTTTTCTAGAAATAGATGCGTTATTATCGTTTTTCACAAGATTCCACCATATGCCTTATCCTGAACCAGATGACCATATTCCTGTAAGAGTCCATTTTAATATTATTTATCCTTCTACTTCTAGGTCATTAAAGTAATTGTTTTCCTTCAGGTTTTTTTTTACTGACTTTTGTTTCTTGTCTGCCGCAGGTATAGTACAGGATCCGTCCATCTTGTCATTCTTGATTGGATCACGCTAATAGATAACTGTTCCTTTAATGCAGTATTTACTAGCAAGCTGTAAACAGAGACAAATATGGCCTCACTGTTTCTTTGTTATTTTATTGTAAGCGGAACTTCTGATTTTCCTTTTACATAAATAACATTTAACGAATAATTAATATGTTGTGCTTAATCACATGCATTTCCTGACATATTTTGTTTGATGCAGAGAGAGATACAACAGATATTTTATACGTCTGTTGGGTCGGAATGTCGAGAATCCTGCCACCACAATCAGCTGTCCAAAAAAAGCTTAATTTTGTACAAAGTTTTCGAGTCAAACAAAATAATGACAAAACAATTCAAATTTTTAAACGATAGCATAGGATACGCCCACAGGGTAGTATTTCGGTGTTTTAACCTCCCTATGCCTCAAATATTCGATTTGTATGCAAATTTTGTTCATTTTTATCGTGTGAACACGTTACAGCATTCAAAGATTTCCACGTACGGTGTTTTTTTATTACAGGTTCGGTCACATGTATTAGGATGCATCAGTGTTGATTGTGGCAGTTGATCACACGTGTGTTTGTTTCCCATAGCTTTATTTTTATTCATAGGCGTTTTCTAAATCCTATTTTGACAGTATTAAACCTATTATGGCCGTTCAGCACAACTTAAGGCTTTTATCTCCAAAAACTGATTAGGAATGTGTACACCATCGGGGTACACGTCTGTCCAAATGTATTATTCATAAATATGCTTGATTTTCGTTACTTGCAGGTACAAATACACTATTGTAAAACTGAATACATGACACTTCGAAAATCAAAAATTTATGTTACTCTTAAATATTTGCCATAACAAAAAAGATTCTAACGGAACTTTTAAATTATAATTATACGTATGCGTATTTTACAGCTTTTACCATTTCTTTTGTACGATAAGCCTTTTTAAGGAAATAATTAACTTTGGATATGATCTTCATGCAATGTCGGGGATATGTTTTTTCAGCATTGATCAAAATTAAATTCGCCTGACAAATTTAGTGTCCTCGATCTCACAAATGGTAAATCTACAAGTGGTTTCGAATATCAAGATCAACATCTATCGATAGACAGAAACAACCTGTCGTTTATTGTTTCACTTTTTACAATGAACACATAAATTATAAAATATGGCGAAATGTCCATATTCTTATCTGGCGTTAAATGCCGGCTTCTTCCTTAAAAATCAACAGAGCAGTTTATATCTGAGTTTTTTTATGGTGGATGAATTTTCCCTGGGGCAGGGTTGTGTCCCAGTTACTTCTTTTTCCCCGCCAGTTACAATCCCCGCAATGTTCTACTGCCGTATATCACCGCCTGTGAAGTGCGTAGCAGACGCGTCCGTCCGTCCGTACCCATATCCTATGCCGCCATTAGTTGCGAGCGTCGTTTGCAGTCGATTCAGAATAAAGAATTATTATCAGATTATGATATCCTCAAATAAACACTGCTCTGAAGATGTGTGGTCCGTCCAGGTACATCTGAAGTAATTGTTAACCTCAACACTATGTTTGCGTGAGTGGTCAGATACAGGATCCGATCAGCTTATCCCCGAGTAAAATATATTCGCCCCAATTGTTTGTCTTGATGCGGTGGTACATGGAGAAATGGCTGTCCCTGCCGGGAATTGAACTCCAGTTTTCCAGCCCGTGACATCTTATTTTACTGATTGATATATGCCTATTCTTTAATAATATTAACAGCAATAAAATAATAATAATAATAATGTTGCCAACATATCATCGACGTTAAGTACTAATAAACTACAAGAACTATAAATCATAAATACTTCACCATAAATTGTCTCCAGAAAGGGAAATTATGTTAATTTATTGGAGAAGGGAATTTATCTATAATACGAAAATACAAACTATACATCTGATAGAAATGTCTATGCAAACAATTGTCTGCAGCAAGGCAACGAAGCCGAATGTAGGCTATGAGTTGTTTTGCGAACTATCCAGCATGATTCACGGTCTATAAAGACACTTTCACTAGATGAACGTTGTTATTTGAATTGTGTATGTATGAAATAAATATATTATATACTTTGAATTATTCATATGTCATCGGCATTAATGTTGCATGAAATGTGGGTCTGGGATCTGTGCCAGCCACATGCCGTGAATGCGTGATCCGCGTACGGTAACCATAGCAACACAGAAATATTAAGATATCAGGAAACAAACGCGATGCTTGAAGCACATTCTGCTTTCTACAGACAACTTTAAGCCCAATGGAGTATCGATTGAATCTGTCTGTCACTCGACTGCACATTTCAAGCTGTTTCCTCTACCTCTAGTGCTTCTCGCTAACATCGAGATTTTCTTTAAGAAACTAAATTGAACTAACACGCTAACCGAATGGCATTCCGTCTTGCTAGAACAATTATTTTGGTCAATAAATTACCTTCATGAGCTAATACATTCCAGAAGTTGGGTGATTTCTGGTATTTTTCGCCGTGAAATTTGGTAGTTTACCCATATTTCGGAGGCTTCTACTGCCGTTGTCATCAGGTTGATGATAAACCAATTTATTCCATTTTATAACTACATATTCTTGTTTTCTAAGATCCGCTTATCATAAATCCCTCAGATTCCCAAAGTTATCTCTTCTCTTGGAACTAAGCAACTAAACTTTAGTATGCATTTATCATTTCTTCCGTTCGTGCTTTATGCACCCCCAATTTCATTCGTTTTTATTATAATATAATATAAATTATAATGTGAGGTGAAGTGTACAAATTATGAATCTTCTGTTCGGCAATCACTCAATAAAGTATAAACACTGGTAAGATTTCAGGTTCTTACGGCTGCAAGTATGAATATTGTTGTCTTCCGTGTCGTCCTACCAGATTACACGTCTCAAAAACCGATAACGTAGTAATTTTTTAAACAAATATTGTTAGAAATTTCAAAGCCTGAGAATGAAAAGTAAGGATTCAAATGTTGCTACTAACTGCGTCTTTTAATTTCAAAATTCATTACCATCTCCGTGACTATCAGAGGGTGAATTACACAGTTGATGAGACATCTTTTTGAACGCAATTAATTAGTAGTCTTATCTCGCCGTATGGATTTCCCTACTTTCAGGAATGTCTGATTATTCCAAAATGGTGAAAGACGTAATTTCAGAGTGATTGATTATACTGTAAGGAATGTTTTTTTTAAAGGATCCTAGGAAATTCTAATAACTTAATGCAGTGGTTATTTGCAAAGCACCCAATTACGAACACGAACTCGTACACACTATAATTATAGTTTTCTTGTACTTGAAACATATTGTGTCGTGGTATGTATTTTTGTTGTTATACCATCCTGCTGGATGTTGAACGTCTCTTTTGGAAAATTATATTAATCGCATAGGAGCATTTGCTAAAATAGAGAGAATGTAACTAATCCAGGTTTATAAACCCATTGTGTCATTGCACAAGGTTGTTTGGTCTCGTTCGATGTTTTGCTATTTAAATTTGCACATTCAGTTGTTGTGTTGAAAAGAGAATATTCATTGTCCCTCACAATGCACGAAACAAGTGTTTTGAATTCATAATTGCTTCATAAAATGTAGGATTTTCTTTCGTATCACTTAAATATATTTTTTAATTACCACCAATATAAAAGTAGGCCTAAGTCAATTTAACTAACTTAAGTTAGTGTAATATATAGTACGCATGTTCACAGTCTGCTTTTTGAAATTCATTTTAGTGCTACTCTCCTATACAGATTTAGTTCTCTGAAATAATCTTTTCCGTACAGGTTTTCCCAATCATGTTACGTGAATTTCTCATATCCTTTGTCTAATGGCACTTTGTTATACCCATTTCAAGATAAAGCTCATCTACATATTTACAAATTTAATCCCTTTGATAAAGAAAATACAACACTTCTCCATTAAAAAGGTCAATTGGCTGATATTGTTTCAGTAATTAATCGTTGTTAATTCTGAAAATATTATTAAACCCATAAATCCGCTTTGTGGGTAAAATACACAGAATTGTTGATTGTTAAAACACATTAAAACATAAATAATTGCGTCTGAATGGCATATCTCATTTCCAGCATTGAAGGGCCTGTTTGAACTAACTCTGTGATGGCAAAATCCAGAGGAGAGAAGCTGCTAATACCAAAGTTCGTTTGGTTCCACAAGCATTTTCCAGTCTTTAGTAGCTCATATGGCCAACCAACTTCATGCATCAGAGATTCTTATTGAGAAGCTGATAATCGCTTAGCTAATCACACATGTTTCGCCTTTTATGAACACAGATATTCTTATCGTGTTTACAAGAGCCCGCAGCTGTCCTGATTATTGTGACTGTAATCCACACATTCAATTGCTCTTTCTTTAAAATCCATTTTAATATCATCCTCCTATTTACGCCATTTTACCTAGCTGTCTCTTCACTTAAATTTTCCTACAACATTTTATAGGTATTTTTCATCTTCCGTGCATCGTTCACCATCTGTCCATCTCTTCCAAAATTTGGATGATTTAAGATATCTCACATTACATTTCATGTTAATAAAAAAAGGGTTCTGGAATTCATAGAGGTGATACACGCAATAGCACAGACTTCTTTGCTGTACGCCTAAACCGAATCATCCCGTTCATATACGTGCAAAGCAGCCGTAGTATCCACTTTAGTGCAGTATGTAACTGTGTACATCCTAGAAGCTAATAATTCATAGCTCTAATTCTGTGAAGGGATTATGCCTATTAATTTCTAGTAATTAACCTAAGCCTTGAATTGCTTTGTTAATATATTTTTGTATGTGGTTCTATAGAACAATGGTGTGCTTGGGGAGTAGAAAGACTGTAATAACGTGTGGATTATTTTATTTGTAGAACAAGATACATAAAGTCATTAGGTGTCCTACGTAATGGAGATCCTTCTCCTGGAAAAATGAGGGTTTATTAATATGGCCCCCAACCAGTCAGGAAATCACATCTGAATTATTAGTTCGTATGATTTAAACGATTGATTAAATGATTTGGACAAATCCAACTGTCTGTTCGCACGGAATAATATTCCGCGTCCAGAACTAGGCAACGGATGTAAATTAAATTTGATATTGGAGGTCTACACTTAAAGTTGTTAGACATAATTAAATATTAGTCTTGTCCATTATAGACTGTATTTTGTATGGCGCTTAAATTGTCTAATTTTCTCAAATGTGGTTTCAGGAAAAGAATAAGAATTGTCAAGTCAATGGCAGAAACAAAGTTAAACCTGATTTATTCAGAACATGATTAGCTAAAAAAAATTCTAGTCGTAGCATAGAAAGAGTGAGAAATATACACGGAAGAAGTAAGGCTATTTAAACCAAGAGCCACATCGACATAAGATAGGTCTACGTACATACTTATTTGAGTCACATTCGTTATGCGAAACTGGTATCAACGAAAATCAAACTCGATGCTTGACTTTTAGTATAAAATAGCAGTTTCAACGCCAGCAGTTCGAATATAAAACATTCAGACGGACCTAAATGTAGTTAAGGTCTCCCCGTCAGTTCTGTTCTTGGCTTATTTGACGTTCTCAGGAGGTCGGATTAGGTAGCTTCGAATTATAGGACGATTAGTGAATGATAAGTTAGAAGAGACGTAGAAGAAACGATAAAGGTCCCTGCATTTGCAATGAGGGACTAAGGAAAACCACAAGAAACCGCAGTCAAGACAGCCGACTTACAGGACGAGATATGAACCCAGAATCTTCCGAATACGAGGCAGGAATGCCAACCACTCGACGTTGTAGTTTGGTGCCCCCCCCCCCCCTTCAAGATTTCGCTTCACGCAAAATGCGTACACAATTGGTTTTAATCGTCAGTCCGCATAGGGGCGTTGACGTTAATTTCAGTGTTACATCTGGACGACAGACAGAAGTCGTTTCGCTCTGCTGTGTCATTCTCCGGCTTCGTTCCGTTCCACGTCGATTTCCAATTAGGATTTGCCAGGACAATAGACCCTCCTACTTATTTTACGGTCCTTTGAAGATGCAGCTGTACCCATCCGATTTTGGTGCAAGCCTCATTGACCCTAAATGAGTTTTGTTGCCAGACGTATCTGAGAAACTGCAGTGTTCGCAGAATACATTTGTGCCCAACAAGAAATGCCGTAATCTGCCTGAAATATGAAACCCTTTTAAGGAAAATAGGGTAATCTGTGTCCAGTAGAACTCGATATATCGATTATTTTTTGAAGCGATAGAATGTCTTACACCATACTTCTCAATCTCGCGATTTTCTTCGGTGTAGAATTCAGTTGGATGTCAAGACAGTCTTCTGGGTTGTTGCACCGTGTAGTCCGGTAGAAGTTTACCGACGTTTCAGAGGTCCTTGCTGCCTGCATCATCTAGGCTATAGACTACACGGCGCTGGAACGCAACAGAGCAGTCCTCATACTCGCCGCTGTGATAACCTGAAATTTCACATTTTGTAGAATTTGTTTTATGATTCTGTGCTCCAAATTAACGTTTCTACGCTGTTTTTCTAGCCTTGGACTGAGGTGGTGGGAGAAGGGTGAGCTGGTAATGGCTGAGAAGTGGTAATATCAATAAATACAATATAAAGGACAATGAGCTGTTTTGCCCCTCGTACAATTAGACTGTTTCCATGCGCTCGTTTGCTACACTGCTTGATCAGAACGTACAATAATCCCCCTTGCACAAATATTAACAACTGATTAGGTAAATGCATTCAGTTGGCAGTGATGAACACACACGTACACATGGACGAACAAATCTTCATTGCTTCGCGGAGTCTGTGTCGGGATATAATTTAAATAAAAATGAGATCGTAATCCACAAATTAGAACAAGACATGGAATTAGATTGTCGGCGCCAGAAAATAGGGAAATGTGTAAATGGAGAAAAAAAGATTAATTGCCTGGACACGCGAAAGAATATATATATTTTTTTAAATCAGTCGCAATCATTGTCTGACCACCGCAAACAACATGCGAACTTTCGGCTCTCGAAAGAGGTTTAGTTTAATGGGAGATTTGTGTGCAGTTCACGTGATCAACAGCCCTTTCTCTCGGTCGTTTTAGTGGTAGTTGAGAGGCTTATTTCGAGCTCGTGCTGTACACGCTGTTATTATTTTAAAGTATCCGCGTATTCGCCATCTGGTTGCTTTTCGTCACGGAGAGGCTGCAGAGAACGTTGTGCAGTGAAGTGTTAGGGGTACGAGTTCCATACCCAAATACACCGATTAATATTTAAACACATAAAATGGGATGAGGAGTGTTTTATGCCTTGCAGAATCCCACATGGGATTGGTACTACGCCATCTGAAATAGGAAATAAGCTTATACAGCTGAAAACGCTGTTTCGTTTTAACTTAATTTCTCTGTAGTATTTCGGCGGGAAGGTGCAGGGAAGTAATGTAATGTCGTTGTACTTTCGCCGAAAAAATACGACGGTAGTGGGCGAAATAAGGTACGAGAACTGAATTCTACTCTCGGAAACGTTCGTAGATTATTAATGATACTGCCCTTTGTCATTTTAATAGCCCTAACACAGACTTTAGGTTCTGTTCGAAAAACCTAGGCGGAGAAGACAATGCCTTCATACGATATCTTCGTGTTAAAAGGGTATCATTAAAATAGTGTGTAGGAATATGAGGATGTGGAATAAACTTATGGAGATCAGAACAGGGTAAGGCTGTGGTAATTTCTTGAAGCGGTATTGAGTTTTAGGGTTTAGTAAGAAAAGGGGCAGTTGAACAAATTTTAAAGAAATCTCTCCAAAATGGAGTTATATATGTACGTTTACTTCACAGTTAGGAATTGTACCCGAAAGATTATCTTGAGATTTGCCTTCCTAGTTGCTACTCGGTTTGTCCGCCCGCATCAAGTTGGACATGAGCACGCGGTTGAGGAAAAGAGGTACTGATCTATGTATAAGGCATTTAAAAAGTCCAGTTTTTCTCATATTCTTTCTGAAGATGACAAATGCAATGTTTGCCAAAACGTTGGTTAATTTTTAACATTCGAAGCGTCTCATCCCCTAAAGCCGAAGTTATATATCTTCCGAATCTTTAAATATCATATCTGTAATGTGGCAAATTGTTTGATATCAGATTTGTATCTTTAATAAATGAAGACAAAGGACAGCGAGGTAAAGAAAATCGAAAAAATAGCAAAATTTCGGATTACGTTCCGTTAATAATGTAGCTACATGTGTGTGTATGTATATACGGTCTGTTATCATATGAATCACAAGCGATGGTGTTATACAAGCAGGACATACATCATTCATCGTCGTTTGTGCCTAATAGCGATAAATTTCTATGTCAGTATGCAAATAAAAGCAATCGATAAGTCAATTAAATTCGCACCAGAAAGAAACAAATCATCCCATGTCATTGTATTGGGCGTGTTTGCATAAGATAAGCCTTTATTAAACGATTGTAATTTCAACAGTAAAATTCTTCATTTTGATCCATGTGAAATGGTTGAGAGAGAATTTTTACATTTATATAATTCGGAATTAAACAGATAGACATCACTGGCGATGAACAGGAGATCGTGTAAAACAAAGAAGAAAGTTTGTGAATAAATGTATTTGAAAAAGTTAACGCCGAGGACGTTTTTAAAAAAATGCACTAATAAAAGACTAAGTAGATTCTGGGATGTAATAATTAACCTAGACTACTTTAAATATTTGTAAGCTCATTGCTTCTAGAAAAATACTTGAAAATGTTTTTGAACACGCGTCTGGAAACAATGATTTATAAGTTATCGCTGTCACACTGTGAACTAAGGGACATTTTCACATGTATGTTATTGTTTTGCATTCTATGTGAAAAGATTACCTTAAAATCTGTATACTTTCTTAAAAATCTACTGCTATGTATCATTTATTGATCCTGTATTTCGTGTCGCTGGTGTCAGTCGGAATTTATAAATTACCGTATCTGCAATGTTTTATTACTGATTACAGGATATTAAAATGTGCAAGGTTGGGATTTGGCTTCCAGTAACGTAACGTTAATACGAAGTTTCGTGAAAATCACTAAAATAATTTTAAATTTAAAAGGTGAATACACAGGCAGCAAGAGGATCACAAAACCTATTTTATTTCTTTATGAAAGGAGGACAGGATAAACGAAGGTAAAAGGATTGTGGAAGCAATTTTAAGGATAAATATTTTTGCGTTATTGTCGTGCGCTTTAAGCATTGCACTAACGAAGCAGATTCTTTCTTTAAAAGATAATAAATACTCACAGTACTCTCATGTAGATAAAAATTTCGCTCATTATTGGAACATGAAGACTAATTACTACATTCAAAACATTACACCACTGCTCATTGTCCTGATGAATTAGACTTATTAAATAAATATTTTATCCCATGATTATACGAGAGTAAAAGATTGTTTCAATACCAAATGAAATCACGCAAATGTTTCAAGCAGTTAATATTTCGAATTGTAGGAGTGCATGGATTTAATCATTTTATATTATTAATAGAATATTTATGTTGTGTCGGAAGAAAATTCACGGTTAGAATATGATTTATAAGAAACAAAGTATCAGTGAGTATTGCATAATATATTAATACACAGTTCACTGAGTTGTTCATGCAAGATTTCTTAGGTTTTGGAACTCAACTGCAGTTGAAAACTACAATCGGTTTTCTGCGTGATTTGTTATTCATGTACAGAGTGTCGGCTCTGGATGCCAACTAATCCTTTTTCCTTGGCCGCTAGCCATCTCTTTGGCCTAAAAATAACTCCATTTTGACTGGGCACTTTGAATTTCTCGGTGCGTAGATCGATTAATCTGTAATTAAATTTCTATTTATTTTTCGTTACGTTTCACGCCATCTTCTCCTTCAAGCGTGTTATATATCTGACTTTTCTATTTTGCCTTCAAATAACAAAACATAGTAGAATATACGCAATATGCTGTTACACTGTTTGTACCTACAATGCTCTAACTGTGACAGAACCAAGAACCTCAGGTAATATTTCATCACAGTTGTCAATACGCATAACTTGCAGGAGCTAAAAATGAAAAATTTATGCTTAATTTTAATCGTAAAATCTGAAGGAAGCAGACGATTTTAAGACGTAAACGCAAGCGATATGGAAAGTTTAAAACGATGTAAAGCCGTGGATTGGATTCGACTGGCGAAAGATAGAAACCGTGTTTTGTCAATACGGTGAACGACTATCAATAATGAAGATTTGCCATGGGCTGCCATTCAGCCATTTGTTTACGTTTTCCTGTGTCTGCGTTAGATTACCAGTATCACACAACTGAACTGATGGTGATGAGCTGACACCTTCTTATGACCATCCGTAGGACTTGAGTCTAATTCCAGTTCGCCTACGAAGAACGCCCCTGCAGTCAGCTCGATACACACTGTTCCTACTTTCCTCTCCCTCAGTTTCTACTCGGCTTTTTTCTCTCTGCGATTCCTCATTTGTCTACATCTCAAGGCATTCTTCTACTTTCCCACCCCCTTTTTGCTCTCCCTCTAAGTCTCATCCTTCATTCAGCCGTTCTTTCTTTCGTGCAATCCTTTTTTATTCTTTTTGATCTAAACAGCCCCTCAGCTTTCGCCCTGTCTCCCTGGTACGCTGCCAGGAAACCCTCAGACCCGTGCTGTTGTTACATGTACTGTCGAATCAGAGTTACCGTCCGCATTCGCTACAAATAGCTTTGAGTTCTGTTGGACTTTCTCCCGTGCGTCACACATTTCTGGTTCCCGCATCTTCACGTCTTGTGAATCGGTTTAAGTCTTGAACTGAGCGAAGTGTATACGCACACGATGATTCAAAATCGCACGCACCACAGTTCTGAATAACGCATAAGCATTATTATAAATTCTTGTCCTTTCGTTTCTTGGTTGGAGTTTAATGTACAGCTTCGATTTTTTGGGATTACCCGCGTCGAATGCTAAAAGTTATCCAACGTTCGTCAAAATGGATTCTGTATGATTTCTACTGTAAACTAGGATTATTTTCTTAAGCACTTGTTACCAGTTTGTCTTTATACGGTGAGGTGTAGTGTTTTCTGTGCGGTACGGACGGAAGTCAACCATTTTTAGGTGAGCAATGGCTAGAGTTCAGGACGCATTTGCGATGGGCCAACTCGATCAAGTTATCCGTGTCTTTCTTCGGTCCTCGAGCGATTTATAAAATTTGTACCCAGAATGCATGTTGCACTCTGTGTCTGTCGTGTCTCTCAAAATTAACCTAAAAATTCCGTCTTAAAATTCCTCACCCATTTTAACATTAAAATTTCAGCAAATGAGCACCTTCCCATGGTTGATATCAAATTAAAAATTCTGATCGAACGCAGTGTGCCCCTTCTCAACTTCTGACCTTTCAGTGTAACTTATCCACTTCCGAACGCCTTATATTTTCTTCAACTTACCTTTACCAGAAGGACGAACGGGCACTGCCTGGGAACCATAATTTCCGTAAATTTGTGTTTTCCCCAGTTTATTGTAGTCTCTCACTACTTCTCCAGTTTTTCCACTCTGGTTCATTCGACTTAACGGTGTTTTGTGTGTAATATTTATTTAATCTTTTTATGTGGCTAATATTTAACGAGGAAACAAACTGAAATACCTTCTGGCTTTGTAAAATAATGCTTGTATACTATTGTTTGTACACCAGTGGCTTTGTACCTGCAACAAATGAACACCGAGATTAATGAGGTGTGTAGAAGCGTAAAGATCGCATTTGGAAAATATTTGTTCTTCACCCGCGGGCTAACCTTTCCGCTGCAGTAATTCTAAAATGGGGTGTGAAGTGGCTGGATCCGCCTCAATGTAGGCACTGGGTGTTGAGCGAATGAGACGCTTGTCTCTCGCGACTTCAGCGCTTGCACTCGCTGTCAAAGTAAATGGGGGTTTGGGAAACGAGAACAGAAGTCGCTTCCAGTCCCAAACCGCTGATTAAATTTTGTGATCGAATTAACATCTGGGATTTCAATGGGAAGCGAAGTTGATCAAATTTCCTCACTTTTTACATTGTCTAGTTGATTTTCTTATTGAATTAACACAGAAACTACAACAGCGCTCAGAACGTTCCGAATGTTACGGAGACAGCAGTTCGACACGAAACTAAGTAGTTCTGAATCAGTCAGTTTTGTAAAATTGCAGCCATTTCAGTGCAGGTTGAGTAGAAGACGTAATTTGTCAATTCGTCATTACTGTTTGTCGTATAACGGCAGATATTAAAGTCTTACAAAAGGAATTACTTAACCGATTCACGAAATAAGAATTTATATTCGAAAACTAAATAAATTCTCTTAAAATCAATTCGCATTAAATTACCTCTGACACTTGGTAGTGTGATTTAACTAATGCAGTAGTATTAGTACGCTTATGTTAACCTAAAATTAACCCAAAAAGAACTAGTTGAATAACTGCAGCTACATAGCTGCTTATGCTAAGTGGCATCCAGTTTATATTGCCGAACTCTTGCAATTTCGTAGTCAGGCAATACGCCGTACAGTCCTACCACAGAAGTTGCCGCAGAGGCACGGGGAACTGGCTTACAGTGCCAACACGAATATCGTGCTCTGTGTTGATGGTCAAAATACTATAAATCAAGAAATATCTTGACGTATTTACCTTGGCTGCTAACTCACTGCTTTCCGCAGACGTTAATCCAGTCTATGTAGACAGAGCCGCGAGGCAAACAATCATGGATATGTTGCTTTCAAGTCGTAAATGCCAGAATTCGCCCAAGAAATATCGATCTATGTTTGTCTTCTCGATTGTAACGCCGTATGGACTTAATGGTATATACCAAAGTTTTCGAGGAACAAACTGCCTCCGTCTGCATGACCTACCGTCTTGATGATAGAGGTAATATGTTCCCCCGAAACGTAGAATTAACTTTACAACCCAGAAGACCAACGCAGACATATTCACAGCCTTGTGGGAACCCCGAATATATTGCGTCAGAAGAAATGATTTTTTTCTATGCTAAGTGTAACAAAACGTATGATCCTATAGAAGTTTTTGTCAATGGTAGCCTCACGAAACACGGATTGTTTATTGTCAGTTGCCTTTGGCACATTTCAAACAAATGGCGTTTAGTAGGTTTACTCTTCAGTTGATTGGATGTCATGTCATTATACACACTTATTTCATAATAAAGTACTTGGGGACATCCACTCCTCTCGCTAGTTAGCGCAAAAGCAACCAGAGGTCAACAGCGTCATCATATGGCTCATAAGAGAATTCCGTATGTCCAATTATAGACACAATATTTATAAAATATTAAATAATATCATGTATCATTACAAAACACTTAATAATAACATTATTATTCTTGTTCCTGTTTTCGTGGCTGGAGTTTAATGTGTCACTTGGGCCTTCGAAAATAAGTCGCCTAGAATTTTGAAGGTTTTCCGTCGCTATGGCAACAATTTCAGTTGCCATTTTCAAGTCAATTGCTTTAGGAGTGATTCAGACGCAGGAAGGACAGACATCTGAGGATGTGGATCCTCGTTTAGTCAAAGTTAACATACTTCTGTTGTGGTAATAGACTTGTTCGTTAAAAAGGGAATCCTAGATCCGAAATAAAAAATAAAGAACAATAAAGTTGCATTCTTTGTATGTGATTAACTTTACATTTATATTTAGAATTATCTCAGATTTTGTAGTTTGTTTAGAATATTAATTAATGTGACCATGTACTTTATATAATCACGAATTGAACTACTTATTAAGACCTGTATAAGTAAAGAACAGGATATTCATAAATCTGAAACGTTTATGCTTACATTAACTCTGGTATATGTCTGATTATTTTGGTTAAATATTAGGATTTAGATACAAATTATTTTATATTAATAATTAAATTTGTTTAATGGATCATCAGAAAGATTTCTTATGAACTTGGTTGACACAAGAGACAAGGCTTCGTGTTAAACTGTTAGCCCGGATAACATGGTTAACATGACTGTCCGCCCCTGGTTTAAACGTAAATTATTTCAATACACAAAGTTGTTATTATCAACTTTTCATATTATAATGAAGTCAGATTTATTTCTAAACGTGATGTTAACCCAAAAATTTAACAACACAACATTTAACAATTGCTGTGTGGATGGAAACCAAGTCAAATAAATTAATGAAATGTGCACAATTGTTGGTGCAGACCATTTCTTAACCCTGTAAATGTCATTTAATGAAACAAGTAATGTGTGTTAGAAATTAAAGTCAACGTACTAACGAATTTCAAATAAATTATTTAAATCGGAGTAATCAGTCACATTTCATACAGAATAAAATCTCAAGGCTAGTAGAGATATCATCATATAGACGGTAGAATTAAGGTTGAGTTTATTTTGCAATAAAAATTAAATAATTGTGTTACTTTCGTTTAATTCCTATTACTAAATTAGCAGATGTCAAAGCGAAATTATAGCTTCTGCTCTCTGCTTCTCCTTCCACCAAACTGTCCGTTCGAGTAATCGAATCACTTGTCTTCATTTATTAACACCGTTACTAACAGTTATCGAGTTAAAATAACAGGCAGAGAACACGCGTTTCGCTGGCATAAAGAATTACAGGAGTTAATTATGTCTCTGCTTACATCCCGGTTTTGACGTGCTCTGGCGTACAGCATTTGTTAGTGCTTCTTGTCGGAAATATGAGTTGCAGCGTTAAGATTGTAGGTTGTGGAGATGCTGAGTGTAAAACGTACTGATAACTAAGAATAATCTGATGTGTAAGAAGAAAAATCCAATAGACAGTAAGATGGACAAGGCGTGTAGAGCAGAGTAATTATGTATGATGCGTCGAGGATATTGTGGGAGGACATTACCAGAATCTCGTACCGAGGGACATAGTACGACTATTAGTAATAAAGCGTAAACCAAAAATGATTACATCTGCTGTTAAAATTCCGGATGCGAAGAAAATATACGAATTATCGCACTGCATTGCAACATTAATTTTTAAAGTATTTGACGACGTTACAACTGACGCGTCGAATTAATAATCCGTTTTACATTTTGTGTTAGAAACTGCGTAGCCTTGATGAGGGAGAGCAGAGAACGGCTTGAGAACAGGCAGTTCAGGTGATCGGTGATCCGGCTGATCCCATGTCATTAATTTAGTGCAGACACCCGCTACTGGCGATCAAAAAGTTCGCCTAACCCCGGGGGTTAGCAGGTAACCTCCTTAACGGACTAGCGCCCTGATGTCACGGAGATTTGAGAGCAACCGCAGAACCGCGTCACTCAGCTCGTGGGCTGCGTGCCAACAGAGGTTTTACGCTGGGTAGAATTACGACTTTCGCTGCGAACTGTGGGGATTTAGTAAGGTCCTAGTCAGGCCCTTTTGTGTTTGTCTCGGCGAACCAAAGTAAAACATGACAAGTAGGCCTTTTGTTAATAAGTAACAGGAAGAAGATGGCTGTCTCCTGGGACGTTACGACATGTAAACTGGTAGATATTGACCGACGTTTCGGGGCTTCTTCTTGAGATCATTCATAGTCAGAAATGGCGTTTGAACATAGTAGGATTTTTCGAATATATATAATTGATGATAGTGGAGTGGACAGCATCGGCGGTAGTGATTAATCGAGAGATATGTCAGAAGGCGATGGTCTATGAGGAGTGGAAGAATTGGAAGAGGACCGAAGAGTTGTGAAGAAGATAAAATTATCTAATACTCTCTGCAGTGTTAATTTTCTAGTGATGTGTTGTGTAGTGAAATCGACTTTCCTGTGTTAAATAACATGATGATATTTTATTTGGAGCGTTCTGTACGCGGCCTGCTACCATCCCTTCCACCAAACTTCTTGTAAGTGACTCGCTCCGAGGTTCCATTCACAAAGTTCAAAACGCTGGAACGCAGTATATGTACCAACGTTTCGGATATACTTTCTGCTTCCATCTTCAAGGCTCTTATTACTACCAGAAGATTAAAAGCGAAAGGGTATCTAGTTGCTCTGCTGAGATTCAGACGCGGAGCCCTTCTCAAAGTGTAAAGTTGTACCACTCTAGCATCTTGCCTCGTGAGACATGTAAGTGGTTTCTGTAGCAAGACTCGCGGGAGAGGGGTTCTTGATATGAATGTCTCGTGGTCTTGTCTGTAGTAGATTCGTTTAATTTCTTGTCGCTAGACGCAGTTGACCGGCTTGGGCGCCTTTGGGAGCTGGAGAGAAAGAAGAATATCGATTCCGTTGTATGTGAACTGTGACTATAACTTGTCTGCGTATAAGCGGATTGGAAGGCGTGGTAGAGTCGGCGGTGTGTGAAGAAGAGGGAGGTTGAAGCCTGAAGTGGCCCCATTGAATTTCACGACATGTCCCTCGCGGATAGAGAGAGAAACCCCTGAAAGCCGTTTAGTTTGGTTTAATTGCAAACCACCACCAACCATCGAGACTGCAGTACGTAGTGCCTGGGGGACGGGGGTGTATTCCTTTGTGAAAGCAAAGGCGTGCAATTTCTAGTAAAAGGGATGAGTTTGGTTCTGGAGGGTGAGAGATGGTTTTGCGGGCTGAGGAAGGAGTTAGTTTTTGAGGGTTCGTAACAGAAAAGCTGCGTAGGAAATCGATATTGTAATTATTGTGTGGCGGCGAGGTTCCGTTGACGATGGGACGCCTTATAATCGAGCTTGGGTCAACGTGAACTGAAGAAGCAACGTGCCTCTCTGCAGTACGTCAGCGTCTTACAGTTAGGTTTAATCTCAAGATGACTGATCACCCGATACGTTTAGGATATCAGGTCACCAGATATATTTAGGATAACATCTTCAGATAAGTTTAGGATAGTAGATCCCAGACATGTTTAGTACAGCATCACCGGATACGTTTAGAATAAGATTACCTGACAATCAGTAAGAAATTTAAATTTAATTCATTGGATACTTTTGGAGATTAAACAAAGGAAAACGGACATGACCCTCCCTTTGAATATCCACTTCATTCAATTTGTTAAAAAAGCGTAAAAAATATATAATTTGATGACTCTTTTCTGTACCAAATACATTTAAGAGAAAATGTTAATTAACTTACGAAAAAGTAGTGGAACGAGTGTTATGCAGTTTTCTTGCCACTAAATAATATTATATATTAATATAATACAGTCTTCATTTCTTGATGCCGCGATAATTTTGCAAAATCAGAAACTCAGAATTTTTCCTACTGTGTGATATTAGGCAGTAAGGTTTTGCAGTTCTGTCAAGCTGAGAGCAGAAGAGACAGTATCGCCTGTAGGCTTATGAGAGACGCCGTCCAAGAGAGCTGAGCTTCGCGGTCATAATTACAGCTCAATTAGCTCCTCCCAGACGACGCGGACTCAACTCCTCGGGGTAAACACCACTAACACTAACCGGATGTTTAGCAACTTAAAATCTAATTCGACTCACGACGTTGTGACTCTAATTAAAATTATGATCTTACTGAGACGTTTAAACAGTGAAGAGACGCTAAAATTACATTTCTTGTTGTGACTTGACTGTTTAACCAGGGAGGACTGGAAAATCGGAATGAACATTGTAATGAGTTATTAACTCTAGAATAATGAACCGACGGCATGTGCTACTTAACTTTTAGGTTCTTGGTTGGAATCCTTCAGAGGTTTCGATATTTGTCCGATTTCTTTTGTCTAATTGTGTGACACTGGGCCTCGCAGTAAACTGTCTCTCCGTCCCAGGACTTATAATGCTACATGTCTGGGCGACCATTAAGACCTGACGACTATTGCTGCCTGTGGCGACCAAGGCGACCGTGGTAACTCACGTGACCTTGGTGTGTCGCTTTCAGTGGCATCGTGACGTCCATCTGTCACAAATATGGCGTCTTGTAGTCATGACGCTCTGCGTCGGTCTTCCTACTTAGTGTCCATGCGTCTCTTATCATGTATACAATAATGGCGTCGTCTTTGCGTTGTGTCAATTAGCGTACCGAGGCTTAGCTTCGCTTCATATAGCGTCTTATATCTGCGTTTCGACGCTTTTTGTCAGTTTGTCACAGTCGTTGCACATAAAGGCCTGAGACCCCTTGCTGGTTTATTTTTGTCAAGGAGGTTTGCTTTCGGCATCTCGCTGCTTCCATCATCAGGGCGACTCATTGCAAGGGCTTCTGAAACGTTGATAAACTTTTAACAGGCTACATGGCGATACCTACCGAATGTTAAGAAGTTTTAATACAGAGCATTCGAGAGTTCGGTAGGTACCAGAAGGATGGAGCTATGGGCTGTACTTAGGTCCTTTATTGCGCTCATAAATTGGATTTAGTCTTTCGTGTATGTTGAAGCTTTTGTTACATTTTTCCCCTGTTATATTTTCTGATGAAAGAAAAAGAATAAAGGATTAGCTAATATTCTGCGCGTAATGCAGAGTTTAAGCTGATTTTGGCTGTAAAAGGAGGTTAAATCCTTCGTTCAAACAGCTTGAGGACACAGAGTGGCAGGTACTTAGCGCTCAGCTGCAAGAGTTTTAACACCAGTAAACCCATTAAGGCATTTTATATTCCTTTATATGGATCAGAAGTCAACTGCTGAAAGTTTTATTCTCCGAGTTATCGACTTATCGCTAAATTACGATATCTGATTACCCATCTATAGGCGGTGCAGCAATAATGATATGTGAAGGAATGTTAATTTCTAACCTTGAAGATGTTCGTGAACTCAAATGAAGACAGCGAACGTCGTACCCAATGCCGTGGTAAATTCAAATCCTATCAAATTTATGAGGATCTTGACATTTGTTCAAGAATAATTAAGTTCGCAAATTATGTTTAATCTACTAAAGTTCCTGAAGATGGAGGCAGTATGTTTACCCGAAATTTCTGTGAAACCCAGGCGTTATAATCCAGAATATGAACATCCACTTGTTTTCATTAACCCTTTATAGCCTATTGGTACGTGTCTATTCCACCTGTTTGACAGTCTATAGGTCTTCAGATCTTCTTCGGGTATATCTCAGTGCTAACAGCTATTATTTCCTCAGACAGCGTTAAGAAACATTTAGTGAGCTCGTCTTCGGTCGTCCAGCGCTTTGTTGAATGCTGATCAGAGGCTCATCTTCCCTAAATATGACGTCTTTTGGCGGCGTCGTACAACCAGAGTATCGGAGCTAAGTATGCAAATTTTAGTGTAAATCGGTAGATCCGTTCTCGAGCTATAAGCAACCAAATACATGAACTCGAAATTCCAAAGTTATATGTAAAGTTATGTAGGCGAGCTTTGGCTTTAGAGGGGTAATGTTACACAGAACTACGTGATGAGGATACCAAAATGTGTTATCCTTAATTAAATGGGTATTTCTTATGTTCTGTATTATGGTAACCGAAAGTGTTAAACTGAATATTGTTAAACGAGTATCTGTTGATATGCAGGCCTACGGAATAAACATTTGAGCTAATACCGTAAAAATAAGTTAGCCATTGGCAAGTAAAGGAAAAATCTGGTGATGTAACATCCGTATAAACTTGTCCTATAATATGCGTGGTAAATTTTGTAATAGAGATAAAGTAATCACATTCTTCAGGGCTTTGTCGTCTGTAAATACCAAGGTTTTGAAGAACGAACTGTCTCCATCTACCGACGAGTCTGCAGTCTACACGGCACCAAAATCCAGTTAAAAAAATCATACTCACCTCCGTGAAGACTTCAAATGTTAAGCTTAAAGTTGCCATATTCTGTATTTTCTTTTTACAAATATAGAACCAGTAACAAATATAATTTAAGAATGGTGAGATCTAGGAGCTAAAGTTTACTATTAATGGTCCTAAGTTTATGTCTCGGTCCGGAGACTGTCTGAGCTTCTTTCTCCTCCGTACCTCCAAACCAAATGCTGGGATAATACCTTAAAGTAGACCACGACCCTTTTTCCTACCACATCCTTACTGACTGAGTAATTGATATGCTCCGATTGAACATTACGCATCATATAATGACGTATAAGGTACGTGATAATTTTTCTGTCGGATGTTAGATGACTAGTCAAAGGAAACGACTTGATATGTTGGGATGTAAAGACATACCATTTCAATGCTGCTGTTAAATAATTACTTTGAAATTTATTCAAGTTCGTTTTAACTCACGTGGATTCCATATGGACCCTGCATCGGAATGAGTTCAGACTGTAATCAACCCGTCCCTCCCGCCCACAGTCTGATTATAATGTAAAGGGAACTCATTAAATATACCTTCTTGTGTATCAGTAATTCCACGCTCAAGCGAAGCTGTGGATGCGAACGCCCTAATGAAAGTGCGAGAGATAGCCACCACGTCGCCCGCACGTAGCGAATTTCACACAAATATCTGCGAATCTGAAGTGAAACTTTTATACTTTTACAATGAATCCTAAATGGGCCAGGTGGTGGCGGTCTACTTACCTAAATTAAACGCTTGCTTCGTTCCGTCTACGCCGAATAGCCCTGGATTCACATCATAAATTATACCGTGCCTTACCTGAAATGAAGAAATAGGTTGGTTAGTACTTCCGTTACTTAAGTGTGCTTTTCATCTGCAAAAAATTATTTAACACATTTATTCTCGGCTTTCTCACATTAAGAAATAAACATGACTTGCATAAGTACAATTGAAATAAATATATTAATTAAATCAACATTGCAATCAATTTTAATTAAGGTTCGGCTGTTTAGTTGTGACACTTTTGTGAAGATCGGGGCAGAACATTCGTACGGCATGACGGTGAGGCTACACGTTGTCAGAATTCAGAAGAACAAATTCGGTAATTAATAGTGAAATAAGACATTAGGCTATAACAAATGAGTATAAGAAAATTATAGTGGCATAATATTGATCATTAGGTGTTAGCAAACCAAAATACGTAAATAATAAATTATAGAAGTGTAAATAGGAGCATATTCTTACGTACGTAGTTTCAAAAATCTCTGAGATCACCACAATTTACTAAATAGAAAAGAGTAGGAAATGTACGCATGGCGTAACAATTCTGGCCCGCTCGCCAGAATTTGACCTTTGACTTTGCGAATGGCGCCACTGACGTCGGAGGTGTGTGGGTGTAAAGGGATTTCTCAGACGGCCATATCAACCAAAGTTAACCATGCTAATCGTAGCATTCGTGGTAACCAAGCTAGCCTGGGAAATCCGTGCCCATAAACACATATGTGTCTTCACGTAAAGTGTATTTTATTGTTGTCAAACCCTAGCAAGATTTCGATGTGTCGACAAATTTTAGTAACTGTCCTTAATATCGAATTTTATAAAAAGAAAAACCTTTCATCGGGTCTCTGGTAGTTGCTTGCGGACAGGAGAGACGGTGGCGAAGCTACCAGACGCATGTTTGCTACTTTTAGTTGCGAGCACACGTATAAACCACGAAACCCCTCAATCAGAATAGCAGGTTCTCCAGCAGAGATTTGAGGCAGAGACCGGCCGAATACAAATCAGGCGCCGGTGTGCTGGGTCAGGTACGGAATTTCTGCCGGTAATCAGACTCTCCTAGAATGTGAAGTGAGTGGCTTGCATTCTGTTTGGTCGAGTTTCACTGATACCTCGCTATAATAGTAACACAAAATTCAACCATACACCTCGAGTTAACGGGTTTTAGAATAAATATAGGAGCGCTTCAATTTAAGTTTTCTACACTAATTAAGTAACGAGTTAGTTAATTAGGCGGTCAATCTGTTGGTTGGTGATTTAGTTAAATAGTCACCCAGTTACCTGATTATTTAGTTAGTTTGTTACAGAATTATTCAGTTAGTTACTGATTTAGTTTTTGACAGCAATCAGGAGAGAAAACTCAGATAATAAGACAGCCATTTTTATAATTTTTTGTTTAGATAGCGAATGAATATTTTAACTGTAAGCAGCGATAAAACGACTGACTTCTTTTGAAATTAGTGGAATGAAGTGTGTGGAGGCTGGCTTGTGAATGAGTGAACCGGACGGTGGGATGTCCGCTTGCGAAGAACAGGGTTACTGGTGCACTGACACGCGTCCAGCTCAAGGGGGAAAGAGAGGTTTTCATTACACACGTGAGTGCGGGGTTAGGATTCCAGCTTTGTCACTCTGTAATGTGGTCCAATTTCTATAACCATGCGGGATTAATTTGTTTGTTTAGCTTCGCTCTTGATTGTTTAGAGTAATTCCAAGCTGGTATGTGAATTGTGTGGCTATGAATAATGTATATTACTTTTATTCGCTTGTTTCAGGCCTGTACATAATACCTCAAACACACATAGAGCCTCGAAAAGTTTATAGAAATTCTGAATAATAGAGCTGTATTATTTAATTTACGCGCGTGTAAAATGAGAATTCTCTAGCCCGCTATAATTCACTCGGAAGTTGCTCCGTTTCTCACTTTCTTGTTTCGCGTCTTCCACGTTTCTACCACAAAATGTTTAGCTTTTTTATCCACGATGTTCTTGGCGTTCTTTATACTTTAGTGTAAGCGATGAACAATTTACGAGCCCATTCATACCTGTTTGTCTACCGCGTCTTTCATTAAATTGTTACGATGACCTTGAAACGTGATGATTATGGTTCAAATTGTAGAAATAATTACCTTCAATACTATTCTTGCATTTCTTATGCTCATGGTTTTCCCCGTTGACGTCATCGCCCTTAGCTTGGCGTAAAGAATATCTTTGGAATTTTATTACTTCGAAGATTACATCTCATTAATATTTTATTTCTGGTACACTCGATGTTGTGTGCAGAATGGCAAAGAGTTTTTGGTATTATCTTATATTATTATCCCATCTATTCACCACTTTATGGGGTATGTACTTCCATGCACCCGAGACAGACCTTGTCCCTAAGGTAATATGTTGGAACTTCAAATCTGATTTCATACATCCATCTCGTGCCGAGATTATTAATTCGTGAAGCTATACTATACGCACGTTATCTTGAGATTTTCCTTCCTAGTTGCCGCATGTTCTGTCCGGCCGCGTCAGTGTCGCTAGAGCAGGGGCTCTAGTGAGTGTCAAGATAACATTGATTGATAATGTTATTATTATTAAATAATTATCTCACTGTCGTCGCTGGCCGAATCATTTAATTAAACCTTCTTGTGTTGGTTTTAGCTATTGTGGCCGTGTAGATGGAGGATCGGTTCAAGGCATATGTTTTCTGCCACACTAGTATATACAGAAACTTTCTTCCGTCATTGCCCTCCAACCCGCTCGTTACTCATTTGGCTCCAAGATAACCTGCCCGTAGTGTACATAACAGAACGCCATGGAAATTGTGACAGAGGCGATACGCGAATTGAATGCGTCTGAAAAATCATTCGCTTTGTGTAAAACTGAGTGATGTGTCTGGTAAAAAGCTGGTTGCAGGATTGGGGCTGTGGATAAGTGGACGGAGTGGCTAGAGAGTGACTGATTTCGGACCGAGAGGCCGATGACTGATGGCACGGTTAGCTCAGTGCCGATGTGGGGCGCTGAGCGACGCCAGGCGCCGGGCGGTATAGTGAGTGGGAGGTGGGGCGGGGGGTGACTATGCTTTACGGGTTGCAGTTAGAGGCGGGCGCGGGTGTGGCTAAAGCCGGGGCGTCGCGACGTTAATGCAATAGCAAACACTTCAGTAATTATAACGAACCAGAATGTGATACTCATACTGTCATGATAAACATAAAGTTTATGATGTTATTAATATAATAATAATAGTAATAATAATAATAATTTAGTTATATTATTGGAATGTTTGCCACAGCAAAGATCCTGTGACGGGCAGATACATAAAAAAATGTTCAATAAAAAACTAAATGCGTATGGTCAGTCAAACATTTTCTCGTACCAAGAAAGTGTCGTCAAAGAACACTTTTTTTGGCTCAAAGTGTCAAAAATGTGCATGTAATTTGCAGCAATGACGCACCCAGCTGAATGGCTGTGCCTTACGACACTGCTCATGCTGAAAGTACGTAGTTCAATCGTAGTCACAGGCGTGTGAGTATTGTTCACAATGGAATTTCGCTTTCGAAAACATTTATGGAAATTATGCGTCCAAGTGTCGTCTGGATCCTGGGTGTGTGTGTCTCATCAATGACCAGCATTTCCATTCTTGCGCAACAGTGACGCCTGTCGCGTAGGTTGCCTACTCTCACAAAAAAAAGACTCGACATATTGTCAGACTGATATGAATGGTCCTAATAATAATCTTCTTTTATCACATTTACGTTTGCAAGCTTGATTTGTGTTCGAAAATATATTTTATGGTGATAAAATCAAGGATGATGATAATGGCTGGGCATACAGCACTCATGGGGAGATGAAAAATGAGTACCAAACTTGGTTGTGGTTCTTGAATGGGATAGGCCACTCGGAAGACCTGATAGTGCATGAGAGGATAATATTAAAGTGTATATTAGAACGTTAGGTTGGAGGGTGTGGATTAAATTCATCTGGCTCTTGATAGGACATGTGGAAACTGTCGGTGTGACGATACGAATTGCACCTTCATGTTCTTCGGCTTTAGAGGGTTGACTCGTCGGTATTTTACCTCTTATTAAGTATGCTAAGAGACAAACCAATCATTAATATTCTTCAGTTCTTTCACAGTTGTCAGTTTTGGCTGTGAGTTTCCGTGGTTTATTCCCCTTTCGTCATTATAATATTCTAAGAGCGCGCATTCCATTTTGATGAGAACGAGGGGGCAAAGCGCTTAGCAATTCTTTTCGTCTATTTTATCCACAATTCTTTGTGAGGGAAGAAAGCTAATTTTTCGGTTCAAGGCCCACACCGAAGGTAGCATAATCTTCTTTATTCGTTTAGATGGAGCTCGGAAACTTCAGTTCAAGCGGAACAATTATCGGTAAACGATAACAGATCATCCGTGTTTGGAGAAGATTACAGAAAATGGTATTTATGCTTAAAATATTTCGGCAGATTTATGTGGCGCATTAAATTCTTTTTTTTCCCGTGTTCTGAACGGAATTGTTCTTTTAAGTTACGCCTTCTTCATCCTCTCTCGTCTTTTTCGAAAGATAAAGGCGTGGATTGACCTGGTTGTTATGATCATATTATTCCGATAATGAACCATATATTCTTGTAAGTCTTGAGAGAATTTGGCTTATACGACTAGAAATTCCATAATAATTTTACCGCCTCTAGTGACAGTTTTACGAACTGCATGAGTAGGCGTTTTTAGTGTCTTTTGAGATGTGATAAAAGTAACTGCCTAATAACAATGAAGGATTGTTGAAGGACACAGCTCGAAAACAATGACACGTGATCCGCTGTATGCCACAGTTATTAAACCCTCTGAATCAAAAGCTTCTCTAAATAATATTTAATAATTCAGTCCGTACCGCAAAGAAAACATTACACGTTACCATTACGAAGATCAGCTGAATTAAGCAATTTAAGTAAAGAATGGATATTTACAATAATAATCATACTAATTCCATAAATACAAAATCAAGAATTACTGATTGTTCAAGAGGGTGGTACATGTTCAGTTACAATCGTTATTTAAAGGATTAAAATCCGTTTCACAAAAACAAGTTTTTGTCAATTTTTGAAACCTTAAAAAATGGCTACGTTTTGAAGCATGGATCTTCCTTCGTCTTCAGGTAAAAAGGAGTAGACACCCATTCCGTTGAATCCGGCAGACTGAACTGCACTCAATCTGTCCCTATCTGTTCATATGCCGAGAATAGCTCGGTTTACCGAGTCCACCAGATTAGGTGCTTCCTCAATTTTTACCTAAAGACGAAAGAAAATCCAGCCTTTCATACGTAGTGATTTTTAAAACTTAAAAGAACATTATTCAAAAGTCGATAGATAAAAGACTGAAACAAAGAAAGTAGCAATACGTTTTCTTTATTAAAAAACTGTAAGAAACGTACACAAAAGCTTTTCCAAGTACTCATTTATTAAATTTATATATAAAAAAACACGTTAATGGGTTGTTTGATTCATTTTCTCCATTTATTAATTTTATGAAAATCGTATTGTTGGCATGCAGCGTGCCCTGACTGGGCCGTATAGACGACATCTACTTCCTGTCATATACTTCCGTTCACACAATTGTGTAAAACATCATATGCTATGCCAAATTCATTCAAAGCAACATTATATATGTACGATCTTGTATTATTGCGAGGTTTTCATAACTCCAGTTTTGTCGAATTGTTGACGTAAATGTTTGTCGATTGAGCAGTGACGCTCTCGGCACAAGAGCTTACAAAATTTAATTACATTTTACCTGAACTGCAATTGACCGTCGGATTAATTTTTTTTTCTGGCGAACACATTTTCAGTTAAAAAACGCTTAAGCGGAGGAAATGAAAATGTTTCCGCCGGAAAAAGTCTTGGACGCTGTGCGGGAAGTATGGATACAGGGCGCGATTTGCATATTGAATCCTCATTTGCTTTTCTTTTCTGACGAGTTACTTAGTGTGGTACTTAAGTTGTAACGTTACAGATTTTTATTCGGCAGGTACCCTGTTCGAGTCTCAGCCGAGTTATCGATAATCCTGACTGAAGATTTATTTGGCTTTCAAGGTATTTCTAGAGAAATAGACGAGTGGTTACTTCAACAAGCATATTTTACTCCAACGTTTTTGAAAACCGCTGTTTTTCCTTCGTTCGTTATCATCATCTGTATAATCCATGCACCTGAAAGGGCGGTTTTAAATAACCAAATGGATCAGCCATCTGTTCTTGTTTCCTTCTAGCCTGTCATTTCATAGCGAGGTCCAGAAAATTGAAATCGGGTTGTACGTGGTTACGTATAAGGTGTAGGTTTCTAATCTCTGTTCAAAAGGCCAGCGGCTCGAACTCTTACAGACAGAATTTATTGTGGTGTTCTGCAGTATTCGCATCCGAATACTAGGATAGCATCTTGCCTTATAAGGGGTCAGGACAGATTCTGTTCCGAGTCATCTAGTCCTGTCAATTTTTTCCCATTCGACCCAACGTAATCTCCACAGTTAACGTAGCGTCGTTAAATAACGGGATAATCAAACATTTTAAGATCCTCCGGAATTCTTGCTTCATTTGTTATCTGACAAACGCTGACGTAAATGTACTTGGAATTTATGCATTCCAATACAATCTATTTATACACTTAAGGGTTGGAGCGTTTATGTTAACCGTGTTAGCCGTTTTAGCATGAGAATGACCAAGTTTTATATAAGATACTGACTCAAATAATAAAAATATATGACTTTCTATAGACAGAACGGTTTTCAACATAAAATGTCAGATGAGAATTGTATTTTTTTTAGAGAATAAATTCAGAGAAGGACGATTTAGATGCTTGTACAAAAGAATTCTAAGAATGGAAAATTGTAAAACAGAAAATGGAGTCAGTTGTGTTAAATAGTCGATTGTTAGTGGGCAGGAGAAGGAATGTAAACAATTAAAAGCTGCCCTGAACAAAAGAGGCCTTCGCCATCACATTACGAAACAAAATAGCATCGTCACTTCCTTTTCCAGTCTGTCTTCATTATAACGGCATGTGGCGAAGGAAAATTAATGCATCGCTACAGGCGCTTTGTTCTGAAAGTCAAACAATACTGCAGTGAATAAGAACATTTTCCAAATGAGTTATTTGCTGTTTTGAATTCTGTATAGCTCTGGTGCTATTTTGTTACATGGCCAAATAAGCTTATTTATGTTAATATAACGGAGCAACAGATAAATATTTTTTATGTGTCACGAGTATTCACCACAACTTTAATATGTTTTGTAATTCACACTTTCATGGCGTTTACCAACTTTTTAGGCTGTTTTTTTTTTTTCCAGAAAATTTGTACAATTCTGTTTCAGTTTTGTGCAGGGCTTACATTGGAAAGATTCTAATCAGATTTGAATTTGCTAGACACCTTTTAGCGCTGACTTCAAGTATCAAGTTTCGCCGAAATCCTATCAGTGGCGTGGACCCGGGTGGCTTCAAATGTGATTCGTTGCTTATGAATTGGCACTGCAGAAACTTTTTTTTTCTATTTCTTGTTTCCCCCGTCTAACCTTCTTAATGCCATACAGAGTTCCTCAGAGATCTCAGATTCTTTTATCTAACTACTTAACACAGATTGATCGAACAGACGGCACGCGGGTCACATAAAGCCCGAGATCACACGCATTAAGGCAAGCGAATTTGCTAACTACAAGCTCGTTATTTTATTCACTTAAAAGTGTCTGAAAAACCTTGATTTTTATCTCGTCTTTTGCTTTACGAATAAGCGCCACGCATGCTAATGACTTTAAAATCCTACCGAAAAAAAAAATGTTTTTCAGGTAGAAATTATGTTGGATATCTACAAGCTGTTACAGGAGCAAATTTAAAATAGTATGTAACTGTACATTAATTATGAGCCGGGATAGCTCAGTCAGTAGCTACGGGCTGGACGGCCGGGGTTCGATCCCCGACGGGGGCAGAGGATTTTTCCTCTAGCCTCTGCGTCCAGACCGACTCTGGGGCCCACCCAGCCTCCTTTACAATGGGTACCGGGGTCCTTTCCTGGGGGTGATGCTGACCACTCACCCCCACCTAGTGCCGAGGTCAAGGAAGAGAGGAGCTCTACCTCCACTCACCCCAAACGCCTACATGGCGTATAGTGGGACAAACTTTACTTTACTTTACTGTACATTAATTTGTGCACATTTCATTGAAATTTATATTCAAACATGCTGTGATAACTGGCCATTTCTGAATAAGTGTTGTTAAGGATATCAAAAACCAACTATTAGTTGTTGTTTTTAAACAGTGCCAGGATAAGTTTATTGCCCTTTGGGTCCAACGGGCAAGAGTATTCTAGACCCGAGAAAAAACTTTGACAACTCTGGATTGAGAGGTGCCTGTGACAGCTGGCCGTATGCTTATTCCACACTTTACTGACACGCCAGTCTGTGAAAAACTTCAACAGAATGTTTTATTACATTTCTACGGTCTCCTGACCTTTTTCCTCCGCCCCAGCTGAAGTTTAACAAACAGTTTTGACGCACAATCTTTTTTTTGTAATGTCGTTATGAATTTCTTTGTTACAGTCGCATTGTTATGACGGTTACTTCTGAAGTAATTCGCTTCCCGGACGCCCAGTTTGCACTGGACAATCAACCGAAACTTCCTAAATTTGTAATCCATTTAAATACATAGTGAGGTTAAATTCTAAGTATCCAGAACGCACGTTAATTATAAAGTTAGATTAACTTTACAGGGTACCTTTTAAATATGTAATACATTATTCATCTCTAACGTCCGCCCACATAAATATACTAAATGTATTAAAACTTCAGACTGCCTGTTGTAGAAAGGATTTTCGTGATTTTCCTCATACGGTACAATGCAGTCAGTAGGCTCATGACTACGTCCTCACTTCTTTCTTCCGGTCTCACGATTACTATACTGACCGACACTAAATATGGCAGCTGAATTTTTGAAATATGAGGTTTTCATGCAATGAGGATTATAATGTTATTTTGGGTTTTGGCGCCAGATACCAGATTTTAGGTTATCACGGCGGTGAATCTGAAGATCGCTGTCTTCTGGGTTGTTGCGCCTTGTAGTCTGGTAGATGTCCTTCAACGTTTCAGGGATCCATGCTGCCTCCATCATCAGGGCGATGTAATTGTTTTATAATAAAAATTTGTGCACGTATAATTGCTTTCAGGTAATCGAGTGAATTGGTACATAGTGTCATCACACACTATTTGAAGTGAAATTAAACATATCCCACCGTCAAGGCGGATATATATAATTTTTTTTCGGGGAATATGAGTTTACCCGCAATGTATCTGCAGTGTTAAAGTAATGAACCACGTTGTTTGGTTTCTAGCAGGAAAACATGAAGTAGATGAAAAGGAAGGGACAGCTCTAGTATATTATGTGCGAACTTCTGCTGTAACTACGTACTATAATAGCACGCTGTGTGGTTTGCCGGGAGCTAGCGTCCAGGTCTGTTACAGTGACGTCACACACCCTGGAGCTCATGCGAACGCGGGCTCACAGAGAGTAGGCCAGTGACACGCGGTCAAAGGCGAAGGTACACACACACACGCACAAAGGGCATTGTCCCTTGACAAAAGGGATCAGTCGTGCAAAAGGACAGAGTGACAAGCAGTGATAAGCGTACTTGACTTTGTACCGAAGGAAATCTGAAAACGGATGGGATGGAGTCATCGGCACGGTGTTGAGAATTGTAAGTCATTAAACAATCTGTAACAAGATAGAAATGACTTACGGTGTATCCTTTGTTTGTTTCTCATCCTTTCTCATTCCTTCCTCTTCACCTCATTTCCCCCTCGCTTTATTCATTTACACATATTCTGCAGTCAGCATTCAGGAATTTTAAATATGAAGTTGAATTTGTTCTGGGGATTTGCGTTGTGTAATCAGGCACAAACTAACATGCGATTCGGTGGTGCTTAGTGATACCATCATCAGGGTGATGTCATAACATTGATGTTTTCGCCCTGATGATGGAAGCAGTAAGCACCTCCTAAACGTAATTGAATTTTAGCGGACTACATGGCACAACGTCACATAAGACTTCTTCTCCTTACTTTCCCCATAATCGACAACACCAGCGTTGTCTACGTCAGATTATAAAGAGAATTCTGTGATGGAGTACAGAGTAAAATGCGTTGAAAAATGGATGTAATTTAATTGTTCTGGGGTGTATTATACGTTCTGCTCAGTGGGTATACGTCCAATTCTTGGAATGCCCGATTAATCTTTTCTAACGGTGATGTAACCTACCGATTAGTGTTCTACTAAACGAGGTGTCGATCTAATTAATTCTGGATCCTAGTGAGTTACTGTCTAATTTATTACTCGCTCGAAGTGTTGAAATTGCATGCTCGTTTAATGTCTTGTTCTGTTCTGCTAGTAAGAAAAATCTTTGACTCGCAACGCTTCGTTTGTCCAGATGAAGTGAGATGTACGGCGTTTTAGAATTGTAATCCTTTGTGCCGCCAAACATAAGAAATTTAGTAAATTTCGATTTCCCCCCGCCTCTCTCTTAAAATCTTGATGCATAAAGGGCACTTAACAAAGATTTGTGTAAAAACATGGAAATACAATTAATTTAAATAGCGCGACGTGAGCTGATTTTAATGTGCTTGGCATCTTTTCGAGTATGCAACATCGAACTTGTGTGTGTCTTTGATTATAGCTGAAGAACGGATGTATCGGTTTGTACCAAAAGGTTTTCATGATTATTTCCTGAGACTAGGAGGAGGTTTTATCAAGAGCAAAACTCTGACAAAGTGTCCTGGGTTAGAAACCCAGCGAGAGTGATTTCTGTATCTTGGAAATTGAGCACGACAGGAGGAAGTAGTTAAGATCCGAGTTGTTTGTTTTAACGAGGATATTACAGAAACAGCGACCGCAACCCAAAAATCAGTCCTGGGTTGGGTTCCTGGTGAAGATGGCGCAAGGAACAAATTTGTTTTTATCGGCAGTTAAGATTACAGGAACTACATTCAACAACATATGTCGGATGATAATGCTCGTAACAAGCTTTTGTTCAGAAAAGGTTGCTAAGAAATGCAAACATTTGACGAATTTCCCCTCATTAACAATTGAGAATTCTGCTGATATTTTTGTAGAGATGTCATTAGGCCTATGTTCTGCACGCACAAATCTTTAATTAGCGTTTGTTACTTTAATTCTAATAATACATTTATCGTAATTATTATATATGATTTATAAACGTTTCCACAAATATTTTTTGTTATTCCTTGCACCAAAGATAGTCTGGATAATTTTAAGTTGTTTATCGATTTCCATAAGTCAGCTTAACTCTCAATAACAGTGTGAATTATTAATTTTTGTCGGTAATTGTTGCATTAAAATAGTGATTAAGCTATCCCCCGATGAAATTTCAAATGTTAATATTATAACCACTAACTTAACGACTTAAGGCAAAACAGTGTGAGTATAACGTATTGGACAACACTCCATCTTATTACGTTGTAACTCACTATCTTCAACAATATCAACATGAAGACAAAGCGAATCGATAGTGGGAAATACATTGGAGCCATTCGATGCAAGGTTTCTTAATTTTGAATGATAATGTGCGAAAAAATGAAATGTTTATTATTGCTAAATTTTATTGAAGTAGAACAGCGAACAAGCGAATTATTTAGGTCTTTTCGCAATTGGCGACGCCGTTATATTGCGGAGTGTTAAATTTGGTGTTGGCAGGCCTGGCCTATACGTATTTTAATTTTCGTATTATAGAACTCACGATGCCTGTGTGACTGCCGTTAACGTTTATCGCCTTTCTAAATTCTGCTGCTGTTTAAATGACGCAGGAAGAAACTTTGATGGTTTCTAGTGAGAATTTAACAAAAGGGATAGACTATTAGACATAATAAGAAACACGGCTGGGAAATACAAAGAGAACATTTGAAAGGCGACGTGTTTATATATGCTAATGAGGCACGGGGAATCTATATGCCATATTTTGTTTCCATAACATGTTGACGAAATGTAAATTGTGCGCTGTGTTTATGTGTCAGAAGATAGGCAGTGCCTGTTGTTCTGTTTGGCTCCTAAAGAAGAGAATAATAGCCCGGATAGTAAAACTGGGTTGTTTATTGTAATTAGCATCTGCCACGTTGATGCAGAAAATTGAGAAATACTTCTTTGTTCGTAATGTTTGAACAAATGCTCATGAGAGAGTAAAAGACAGTATAAAATGGCAAAATTACATTCTGATTAAATGTATAATTTGTAATGTTAACTAAATATTATTACGATGATCGAATGAAACAAGATGTGGTGGGCGAGACATGTAGAGCGCATGAAGGGAATAGGAAATTCGAACTTTTTTGGTTGGAAAATCTGAGGGAAGGGATCGCTTTGAAAAATAAATCATGCTTAAATGGAAGGGTGATGATAATTAATCTTAGTTAAATAGGTTTGTGATGTAATTTATCTGGTTCAAGATAAGGACCAGTTTTCGGGGTCTTGTGAACACGTTAATAAGCGTGGGGTTCCATAAAAGAGAGAATTTAAGTAGCTAAATGTACTATTAGTTTTTCAAAAAGCTCTTTACCCTATAGGCTTAGTTAAATTTCGACTGTGTTGTAAGAGAACGTACTGAGAAACAACAAGAACTTCGGAAATTTTGCGGTAAAAATGAACTGATTGTAGATTGTGTGTGGATGTTATATGGTTCATGTCATTTGGGAAATTCTGATTTGATGCAGGAAATGCATCGTAGGGTAACAAAGTTTTGGCCTTTAGCAGAAAATACATCTAGTGATATTAAGGTGACGGCCTAGACAAAGAGGGAGACGTATAAGATACTTCCTCCTTTTGTCAAGGGTCAAAAATCTTCGCCTAACGAAAAAGACGCATTTATAGAAATTGGGTTTCCCTAACTGTTGAACGGTTTAAATACGCAGACAGAAAGCGAAGAATTAAATAAAAGCAATGAATTCCTTCTCCCAGTCTGTCTTCTTCACAGTGTACTCTGTTTCTGAAGTTTCTGAGATCTGGGGTTTCCGCAGCCGCGAGGATGAAACTTTTCTTTTCGCTTTCGGAGCCACGTAGACTTGGAGATAGATGTCAACGTTTTCCTATCGGCCGGAACCTTTTCCCTCTCATCCATCGTCTGTGATTGGTATCTTCCTCTAACCCCTTTTTTCCAGCATCACCATTTCAGTCCTGAAAATGCTGACAGTATTTTCCCCGAAAAACTGGTGTATGTGTGTGTTTTTATATATATATATATATATATATTCAACAGAGCCTCGTGGGACTGTTCGTCTCAAAATCCAATTGCGTAGACCCTGATTTCTGATTTTCGTAAAGATCGGTGAGAAAAATAATTTTATCGGAGACCACCCGTTCACATCAAAAGTAACAGCCGAGTGGTTAGCATTTCTCTTTCGTATTCGACAGGTCCCGAGTTGAAATCTCGACCCGGTGACTGACAGAGGTCTTCCGTGGTTTCTCTAAGTCTCGCCAGGCAAATGGAGAAGTTCTTAGATAAAACAACGACCGTTTTCTTTTTTACATTCCTCCCCTAATACGTCGTTCATTAATTATTATGTAATTCGAAGCTTTAAAGTGTTACGCACTGACAGCGTCTTTTAATAAAACATAAATCTGTAAGTAAACTTCCCCTTCTAGGAACGTTTTAACTACGTGTCATCCGTGCTAAATTACAAAGAGGGTCGTATATTAGCGATACTAAGTCAGCGTGTACGATGTTAAAAATTTGCAAGACGTTGAATCTTTGAAAAATGTTCACCTCCTAGTAAGAATCCATTTTAAAGAAAATTGAAAACAGTAATACAAGACCGGGTGAAAGATTTTGATTTGCTGAAGATAATTTCATATTCAGTGTAACATGAAATGATAAATTTGTGAAGTGACGTGTTCTATAACCGTGCAGTGCTTTGGACATTAATAAATACAGTGTCTAATGCTTTGAAACTCTAAAATATGCCACGTCAGGGGCTAATACTTTTAATAACTGTTTTCCATAAATACGGAAGAGCGCGCCACTCAGCAGGGCTTAAACTGCAGCTCATTAATATAAATTACTCAAGTGATTCTTGGAATTAATTGAAGACTGGCGAAGCAGCTGCTGTTTCGAGGCGCTGATGTTGTTAGAGAGACGTTCAACGGGAGACATTTCCATTTACCTTCACAATGTGGATAAAACGTGTTAATTCTCCTTCAGATTGCACGGATCCTATAATTTTTATTCACTTTCTTCTTCGATGGAATTAAGATGGATTAGAGATATAATAGAGGGGTTAGAATTCTTACATTCCTATTTTAAATTTAAACCCTTTTTATTTCAGGCCTTATCCGATGTCTGATCCAAATAGAGTTGTCAATCTGTATGGAAATTATACGTAATATTTGCCAATGACTTACCTATTTTATGATAAATCAAATTTATCTTAAGATGGCTGTCTTCTGGGGTGTTGCGCCGTGTAGTCTGTTAGAAGTTTACCGACGTTTCAGAGGTGCTTCCTGTCTCCATCATCAGGGCGATAAGTGACTCGTCGCTCTGAGGATGGAGACAGCACTCCTGCGTGCAGTAGTCTACATATTGGGATCCAGTAATAGCCATCTTAGCTCGAAAAATGTATGGCCTTTCTCGGTGTGAAAATAATTTAAGGGAAACGAACAGTTTCTCTGCATCAAGGAGTCTTGGTCTGCTACTGACAATCATACGAAACGTAAATAAAAATGTATTTATATTGACTGTTAAAAGCAGGTGGTACTTATAGGCTTCAGAAGGTTAAATACGTATAAACATTTATAAGAACGGGCGAAAATATAATAGTTTGTCATCGGTTTATTCTCAAAGACATTACACTTACCTTCAGGAAGTGACGTGCCCGAACTATGCCCGTAGCTGCGGTGCTGCCCCCTTCGTCTTTGGCGATGAGTAAGTCCACAGCCTCTCACGCAAAAATCACGTTTATCCGCATCATTACCATGGTTACTTCACTTGTTGAGAATTCGCAGCGTAAGACTGCAACTAGTCTGCAAGAACGTAACGAAGCCAAGCTGAAGTGTCTTCATGAGCCTCTTGTTTGAGTTGGCTTCCACTGCACGTCCACTGTCCACTGCCCACTGACATCGGTCATCTATTAGAGTTAACGAGGAGACAGTTCGTGGTAGACATGTCCGGAGTGTGTCGTGGTGATCCGTGAGTTTATATTTCTGTGTTTATTACCGCGCACATAAAGCCGTCGGTTGTCACTGTTTGTAGAATTCTACACTGACACTTGAATCTGGCATGTTTGTAATATCTACTTTGTGAAGTCAGAAGTCTTAATTGTAATACAATAGATTTATAATTGTTCCAAAGCTCTTCCTGTGACTTTATTACTTTAAAGTTGCTATAACAAAGCACCCAATTGGGTCATTTAAATTATAACGTAGGAACTTAAAATATCTTATTTCATAATGCAATTCTTTCACATCTAAAATAGGTTGAATAAAGTAAATTTTAACTGGTGTTAAAATAATTTAAACGAACTTATTTATGGTTATATTCCAAAAGAAAATTAAGAAAAACTGATAACAATAAAACTAAGACATAATTAATGCTTTATTGTTTTATGTGCACGTAAAAATTCGGAGCTATTTGACCTATACCTAATGGAATGTGAATATCGCGTGCCTTTTATCCACGCCTACTGTAACGCATCGACGGCCGAAATTTTGCGCTGTATTTCCGTTTGATCGACTTTTACACTTTAATTGAACACCCACGGTTTTGTGCGATACTACCAATGAAGCTGTTTGCTGCTATTGGCGTAAAAAGTCGCTGAACTCAGATCGAGCTCACTCGACATTTACCTGACACTGCGCACGTCGAACTCTCCCTCACTAATAAATATGTGCGAGGAAATTTTTTATTACGGTGTTCTTTAATCTGATTTTCATACATCTCCATTCTACATGTAATGTTTTGTTTTCACTTCTCTTACTTTAGATAATTTCTTAAAATATCATGAAATAAATAGACAATGAAGAAACATAGCAACGGAGTTAAATCAACAACAGGAATGTGTTATTTGGAATTTGCGTGTTCCGCATTTGTTGCTACGGCTATTATTAATTGTGTTATATTGACACGCAAGAGTTGGCATTACTACCCAGTTTCAGTAATTTCATGTTCGTATCTCTGATTTGATAATCGAAGAAAATTACAAAAAGAAGAGCACGGAATTCGAAAGATTCTTTTGATCTGTTTGCAAGGACCGGATGTTGCGATAGTTCTAATCAATATCGTTGTCACAGTTTTGATACACCTTTCAACATCATTTATGGTTCAGGTCAGCCAGTGCGGTTCTCACTGTAATAACACGGCGGTGTTCAGACACGTCAACCACAACTGAGTTTTCACTGTACACTGTCCTTAACTGTCTTCTTGTTTACTTGCACAGGAACTCAGTTCCATAATCCCCTACCCTTGCCCTTGCTGGAAGCGGAGGTCTCTATTAAAACAAGAAATGGTAGTGGTAGTAACGAACCCAACGCCAGGTTGACCCAGTTGCAATTTTCTTGTCCCGCTCCTGAAATCCGACGATCGGGGCCACCGACTAAAGTTCTTCGGCCGTCGAAGGAGCGACACCGCGGCGATGACGACGGAGGGTGGTGTTTGATGCCAGACCCGGGGGACGGAGGGTAAATGTTTAAAGGCCGTCCCGTCGCGCGACCAGGGTTGGACTGAGAGGCAAGCGAGTTCCAGCCGAGTGCAGGGGTGATGCTATATACCTCGCAGCCAGAATCACGAATGGCGTCGGATTTTACCGGGTTCTCGCGAATTCTGTGCCCATCGATCGTTCTGCTGGTGTATGTGTACTAGTTGGAAGCTTACACGAGCGCCAGGATCTACTACAGCTTCCCTTGTACCTAGGCTGCCCTCCCTACAGCAGTCTTTATTTCTCTCTGCGCGGTATTTCCGTTACCTGCTTCTTTCTCTCCCTCTGTCTCAATTCTGAAATCACATCCGTTCTCCTTGTCTTAATGTTTACCTTAGCGGTTCTTCTGCTTCCATCTACATTAGAACAGGCGACCCCCTATCGCGTGCAATTAATCCTGGAACCCCCTCCAAAAATAATCAACCCTCGAGAACTTACGCTTGTTCCAAAATGAATATCCAAGATGAATATGTTGCACTGCAGGGGGATGGGAGACAAAGTCTGTAAAGGCACTTTTCTCATTTGTTTTATTCAGCGGAACAGAAAACACTGAACAAGGTGACTTATGTTCTGGTAGAAATTGACCACAGTTTCAGAGGTGCTTCTATCATGAGGGCAATCGCCATAGAATTCTCTTTGTCTTCTAAGCTGTAACTCCGTGTAGACTCGTAGCAACATACTGGCGTTTCGGAGGAACATGTTGCCTCCATCTTTAGGGCTGGAAAAATAAAACAATTTTGTAAATATTTGCACAGAAACAAACTTCCTACACGTGGAATGGCTTCCTTGTGTGCAGAAATGTGTTAAATTATGTTTATATTATTGAGTAATGTTATAAAAGGGACACCGACTAAGATGAGGATAGTCTCATGGGATTAAGAGACGCGAACTTGATCATGCAGAAAGATAGAAAAGCTCTGAGCAGGTAATGAAATAAAGAAGGAATGCAGGTACAAGAAAGCAAAATAAAAAAGGAATTAATGCCCTTCAGGGAACAGACGTCCTTCATGTCTGGCACAAATTAAATTTCTACTTCAAACTTCCGTGATTTTGTCGAATCTTGAGTCGAAGTTCTCAGTCCAGACATACAATCTCTCTACCCGACGTAATTTGGTTTTAATATGTTGGATCTGGCACTGGCCTAGAGTCTACTGAGCACACCACTTTGCCCTCAGCCAAGAAGTACTTGGCTCGAGTCTCGACAGGTACCAGCTGTTATGGCTAACAGACGTGTCCCTTCCGTCGTAATCCGCCCGCGTATAATCAAGTGACATTCCTCGTAACATTAAAACCAGCTCATAATTTACTGCATCCAAAGATCTTGAAAATGTATTTTTGTTTAAAATTCGATGCACTTGTTTATTGACACAAAATGCTGCACAGATCATGCGCCATTAATTTATGTACAGTGTCTAACAAAAATAATGCATACACATCATAACACAGAATATTAAACGTGTTTTGAATCTCCATGTGTTTGTTTACGGAACATTTTGAACACCTTCGAATATACGCTAATTCACGAAGTTCCAATTCTGAAGTATGTAGTAGTTACTTTATTTAACTGCCTTTATTTCATGAACTGAATGTATGTGTACTTATATCTGGTACACCCTGTGTTTGTGATTCATGTGACATGTCAGAGGTCCATGCAGCTTGAGCATATTACGCGGTTAGCTTTTTCAGTTTTCTTTCTGCGCGTATCTTTAATAAATTTTATAAAGAGTAGAAATAACAACGGGGCGCATTAACCACTTAATCTTTCTTTTCTTTTTACTATAAAAATTCGTGATTAGTCGTTGTCGTCAACCAATTTGTCGTCAAAAAATGACGTCATCAACAATATCAACTATAAACTAACTCGGCATTGTTGTGTTCCACAACAATGCCGAGTTTAGTGTCTTACTTAAGATTTTAAAACGTCAAGTGTTTTAACCCTCCATTCGGGGGGTTTAGTTTAGTTTCTTACACAAGATTTTAAAACGCAACCCCCCCCCCCCGAAGGGGTTGGTTGCTTTTTAAAAACTTGACCAGCCCCTCCGAGGAGCTCCGAAAGCAGCGTTCTGCCCTAGTCTACTACAAAAATTCGTGATTTGTCGTCTATCAAAAAATGACGTTATCAAACAAAGTTACGTTATATTTGTTTACTCGGCATTGTTGTACCAACACAACAATTCCGAGTAAACAAATGACTTGAGTAAGACACTAAACTAACCCCCCCCCCCGAAGGGGGGTTAGTTTAGTGTCTTACTCAAGATTTTAAAACGCAACCAACCCTCCTCCGAGGGTGGGTTGGTTGCGTTTTAAAAACTTGAGCAACTCCCCGAGGAACTCCGAAAGGAGCGCTCTGCTCTAGTTAATATAAAAATAAGCATACAAACAAACTGTTTACACTATGAATGATACTAGTGCTAAACGCTTTTCGACCTCAAGAGGTCATCATCAGTGACAAAAAGGGGGAATTGATTCATATAATATGATAAAAATGTGGTTTTAAACAGATCATGAAGGTGAGTTCTTTACAAAACCATAATAAGTAACACTTCACTGGATGTTGGTTTTCACAGGAGTTGGTGTATAGTATTCTGCACTTAGCTATTAGTCCACTGGTCTGGTGGCCGTTGCTGGTCTGCGGCGAGCCGTGGTTACGTCGTCTCTGCCTGTGAACACAAGCAGAATTATTGTCACTTTCTTTAAATTTAAGCTGTAATACCGAAAGGCTGTAATCACACGTATTTTATGCTATTTATTGCTATGGTTCCGCGTGGTGTAAGTCTTGCAACTTTCAAATGTAGGCCTGTCGTTTTATTCATTACATCGGATATGGTTGCCTAGCTACAAGACAGTGACCAACATAATCGCTTTATGCATTGTAAGCCTCATCTGACCTGACAAATGCCAGGCCGAAATGATAGGAAGAACGCAATTGGAAAGACAGACAAATTTTGTATTGGAATTCCCGTCCGTGTGAATGAAACCTCGCACCCGGGGTTTGCGACTGATGTCTGCTATAGGCCTACGCTCTGAACGGACTTGTCTCTAGTTAAATAACCCAAGAAACTACTTACGATAATTGAAAGCTTAAAAGTCTTGCGATTTGTTTACTCGAAGAAATCATTTATTTTTCTTAAGTGAAATTCCGGTTGAAATGTTTGCTTTCGTCTTTCTGAACAGACCCGCTCTCGCGAAATCCCAACAGGAATTTGATCAAGGATTCAAAATGCTTTTAAGGAAAAGAGCCTTGATGCAGGAACTTATAGGAGCGGTCACATTTTTTCCTTCCATCGATTACCGCTTATTACAGTATTATGAACGATACCGGCACAAACAGCTATTTTATTTAGACTCTCAGACAGAAAATTGATTTGGTGTGGATTGAACGATAAGGTGTGTCTTAGAATGACCTCGTGCCCTGGGATGAAATATTTTGGGTTAAGATCCAGTGACGGGCTCTTGATAACTCGGTAATAAGCTAAATGTTTGCTTTAAAGTTGAGGATTTATTCAACAGCAGAGACTATCGACTGTTCGAGAAACAGTTTACTGTAAAATTAGTGGGCTGCAAGAACACTGTAGACTGTGTTGTCGAGAAGTGAAGTCGATCTGTCTCACTGGACGTCCGTGTACCCCCGGAATTTACACTTACCTTACTAACAGGCAATACAGTTAGTTTAGTACTAAAAGGACATATCTCACAGAAATGCATATTGTGTTTTAATTTACACTTTATGAAGGTCTGTTGTGAACTCATTCATTCAGAGCATCTGTGGACGTAGTTATAAGATATATTTGCATAATACGTTGAGTTTTATGTTTTTCCTCCAACTTCACGAGGTCTTCCCATCTGCAGCATAACTTTTATCTCACCCTAGACTTCTTTTTATGCCTTACATTAGTTAGCAGGTCTTGTGTAATTCTGATGATAATTTGTGATCAGATATTCATCATTCAGCCTTTAATAGCATTATTTTATAACCACAAATAAGTTTATGCCGTAATAGGTGTGTCATAATGACGTTTGGACAAATTGACGGATCTTCATAAAACTTGACATGAACATGATGTCACTACAGGCTAGTTTACCTTTTATACTTCATAACTGACTGCCACTAATAATAATACGAATCATAATATCAATATGGCTGTCATGCGAATTTGTGAGGTGCGAACGACACTAACGTTACGTAATGTTAAGTAGATAAACAAAATGCTGCTAATAAAATAATTTTTGGTGAATTGTATAACAATAGCATGACGACCGAGGGACAACTATATTTACTTTTCGGTTTGACAGCGATAATTAATGAATCGTTGCAGGTAGATTTTCGGAACTTTGAGATTTGAAGTTTTAACGATAAAGAAAATTATGACACTGTTTCTCTGTGTTTCAGCTCCGTGTAAACTCATAGGCAGATGCCAAAGTTTCCGTATTTACCCAGATCTTTGTCCCCATTATTTCTCGTCTCTGATTGGTCCATTCCCTCAACTTTTCCTTCCTCTAGTCTCTTACTAATCTTTCCACTTACCAGCATTGACACTTCAGCACTGAAGATGGAGACAGTATATTTCTCTGAAACGTTGCTATCTACCGACGAGTCTACACGGCGCCAAGACCCAGAAGAATGATTTTATCATGCAAAATTTTGTATGGACACATAAGAAACATTACATGGAAATTGCATATGAAATATTCTTTATATGTCAGCACTTACGAACATAACGAAGGTTTTAAAGTTCGACATTACGGAGTTGGAATACACAGAAAGGGATTCATTGCTAGATGGTGTAATTATAAATGTGTCGTGTGTACTTCTTCCTAGACTCGCCAAGTGCATGGTAACATCTGATGGAAATTGGATATCGTCACTTTTTTGTGAGTGGTATCATAAACTAAACACGTAATCTCAAATCGATATTAATTTTTGTTGTAAATAAAAATCTCGACTTGTATCTTGGCTGTAAGAGTGTTGCTTAGTAACTGTGCGTCTTGACGTCAGTCTGAACCATCAATCATAAAGAAGATTTGATGTTTTCATAGCGATGTGAAAATAGATTATCTTTTATGTTGTTCAATTTATTATCAGGACTAAAGTAAGCACCGATGATGGAGGCGGTATGTTCCTCTGAAACGTTGGCACACGGCCACTGTATTACAGGCTCAAGTCACAAGATTCTTTTTGTATAAGTTATTAAGTATTCGCGTTGTAGGATGTGTCCTTCCTGTAAAGTAGGGGTTGTGGGCCCCCCCCCCCAAATAGAACAGCGGCGATATTGGCTGGGAACTGGAAATAAAGTAGTAACACTTTATTATTTGAGTTTATCTGCATAGTAGTTTTTTCTTTGTACTTTTTTAAGCGAATCACTGATATTTCTGAATAACACAATTCACATATCTGGTTAGATCCGCCACTGTCCACATGGTTCCAGATGCCTCGCAACATACACTGTTTATTTCATTTCAAATATTTGCCATAAAAACTGCTGTTTGGAAAAGGCTGCGAATATTGAGAAAGAAAATTTGATTTGGACCGAATTCCTGAAGTGCCACCTGATTGAAGTTTGTTGCTAGGTGACGGAGCATGAAATGTTTCTTTGAAAATGGACACAAAAATACGTCACGGTGACATAACGGACTCTGTAATACCAGCATCCTTTCCATGTTATATAGAAACCGTACTTCAATTTTATTACGCCCGTTACGAAAGCAGATAACTTCCATATTGTCCTTTCGACGTATCTGTGAACGTCAAGTGTGCCTTAGGAACGAAAATGCTTGAGTTGGCCTATAAAGACTTCAGCACAGGACTAGAGTAAACTGAAAAGTAATTATTTCCAGTCGAACGTTGAGTGATCATAAATAACAATTTGGTTCTAAATTTAATTTTGAACTCCCCACTTGCTTGCTGTCAGTACACCGGTAAACTTGAAAATGCGAGCAATCTGTGGGGAAAATGCTGTGGTAGATACGAATCTAATTTCTGTGACTCCAGACATGATAATTTCGTTGAACTCTCTTATTTAGAGACGTGTGTTAAATATACTTCGAAGAGAAGTCGATAAAATTTATAACAAAGTAACACCCACCTAAATAATCAATGTATATAATGTTTATAATAATTTAGATAGGGTTTATCCGTATGTTATTAAATAACTCCTTGTATCAGAATCGTACTTTAGAAGCTAATAGTTGTTAAGCTGGTCAACAAATTTCCAGTTTTTGTAAAACCTGTCTCGTTCACGATGCCACTCCACCTTATTCCTTATGATCCACTTTAATAGTATCCTACGTTTTACTATTTAGTCGTCCGAGGAAATTCCCATTCAGGTTTTTCTGTCATGGAAGCAAGCAGTAAGCTCCACCGAAACACTGGAAACTGTTTACAAGTCTACAATCTAGAAGATGAACGTCCATATGCGATATTCGAGATTTGCACTGCGGTGAGGATTTTGGTGTTGTTCTGCTAGGTTTCAGTGCCGTGTAGACTCGTCGGTACATGCCACCGTTTCGGAGAAACAGACTGTCTCCATCCCTTTATACAGCCCTGATGGTAGATACAGTATGTTATGTCGTGTTATGTTATGTTATGTTATGTTGCCAATGTTCAGGAATGTTTGAAAGAGGCGTCAGCATTCAACGCTGCCGCTGACAGTTCAGACTCATCTTCAGGGCCTCTATTCATATTTAATGTTTCTAGGCACAGTAACCGCGCTCGGTTCCGACGGTGGCTGAACAGAAGGGCAGAAAATCCATTCATCCCTTCCCGCACAGCGAGGTTAACTGCTGGCTGCAGGAACACTTTTCCTTCGAGCTATCATATTTGCGAACCGTAAAAAGTGCAAGGTCCCCCCGGGCTTTGTATAAATACAAACGCTTTCTTCTTATCGGTCTGACATTAGAGGACAATATTAAAATGGATCTGAAACAAATTGCATGCTTGGCTGCTTATTAGATTCATCAGTCTTGTTTTAGGGACGACTGTTCGGTCCTTGTGGTTGCCGAACTGAAACCTCACGTCCAGTAAAATTCCGTCATTTTCTCGACAGGCTGAGCGAAATGAAACATGACGAACGAGAAGGGTTTGAGTTTCTCACGACAGCTGTCTTTATGGCGCCGTGTATTTCATACGTGCCCGCTGCTTCCATCATCAGGGCGAATAATGGAGGCGGAAAACACCCCTGAAATGTCAGTAAACTTCTACCAGACCGCACGACGCAATAACCCAGAATACTGTAATCTTCATGCTTGCTGCCGTCAGAACCTCAAATCTCACTTTGTAAATTAATTGTTCTCTGCTAATCAGAATTTATTCGGTTTCCAGTGCCCGTCTCAGAGATGAATACAGTGAACAGTCACACAAGATATCAGGGAATAAGAATAAATGGATGGAGCCTAAGTAAATAATTTTAGTATACGAGGTGCGATCGGAAAGTTTCAAGACTGCGCCTATAAAAACCCGTACACTTATCTCAGGTATTAAATTCATCCATCACCCTCGAAGTAGTTCCCCTGGGAGTGAACACAACGATCCCAGCGCCGCTGCCAAGCCTGGAAGCATCCCTGGAAATCTTTCTTTGTCAGCCTGTCAAGCACCATCTGCGATTCTGCCTGAATCTCTTCTATCGTCTCAAATCTCCTTCCCTTTAGCTGAATTTTCATCTTTGGGAAGAGGAAGAAATCACACGGCGAATAAGTAGGGTGCGGGATGACGGCCATGGTGTTTGAGGCCAAAAACTGCCGAACTTTGAGGGCGGTGTGCGCTGGCGCGTTGTCATGATGCGTCGCATGTGGAGTTCGTCCTTTAGAATCAGCTGACAGGTCCCATAGCCTATCCCAACAATGTCGCACAAGTCGTTGATGGTACGACGTCGATCTTCGTGAATGGCCTGCCGAATCTTCGTAACATTTTCGGGCGTTGTGGTCGAAGATGATCGTCCAGAACGCTCGTCATCATCGAAAGAGGTTCGGCCATTTTAAAACGTGAATGCCACACAAAAGTTTGTGCACGACCCATTGCGGACTCCCCAAATGCTTGCTTTAGCATTTCATAGGTTTCCGTAGCCGTTTTGGCGAGTCTTTGGCAAAATTTGATGCACACGCCATTCCGAAATCGCAGGAGGGTCGGTGTAATGCACTACCAAAACGCCCGTAACTAAGAAACAAATCCTAATTCGATGATGCCGGCTGGCACACTGATTCATTATGAATGTAGGCCGCATCCCGTAAAGGCAGAAGCTCGTACTACATCCGGTTCGCCCTCTATTGACACAGTCTTGAAACTTTCCGATCGCACCTCGTACATCTACTTCTTCTTCTTCGTCTTGTTAAAGTAGCTGAATTTTGGGTTTGGTACAGCTTTACTCGTATATCGACAACGTTTGTCATAACTGTTTGCAAGTATTGTGCCATTCTAAATGTGGTGCTCTGTTACTGATTTTATATTCATCATAAAATACCAAATTTGATATTATAACGTTAACACTTGGACGTGATGTGGTAATATAATAAGCCTTCTCATTAGGTAGGAAGTAAAATTGATGTTTAAGTGAGGATACGTATGCTTATACCTGTGACAAAATAGTCTCCTACCTACAGAGACAGCATTCAGATTCTAATTATCTGGTAGTTTAATATTGAAACTTACAAAAATGAATTTAAATGCGATTATAAATTAAAGACTATTTAAATCTCGACCCTCACTGTAATCATTCTCATTACACATTTCATATGTATTTTTGTCACTTCGTTCTAGTCTGAGAGGCTAATCATATACTTCTCATTAAATATAATTCAGTACTTAAGTGTTAGATAAGAAGGTGGTGTTAAAATTTGTAATTTTGTGAAAAAGTTGCCAGCTTCCCCACCTCTCCATCCAACTTTTCCCTTGCAAACAAAGACAAACTCGCGAACGTACGGATCTGGGTAGAGGTTTATCCATGGCTGGCAAACATCAAACAGTTTCCAATTATAGAATAGGCCTTTCCTGTGTTTACCACCGCAGACAAGGGTGATACAAAATCTGGGAGTGGAATTAATGTTGTTAGCATTATGCTGCCATCTACAGCAAAGATATATAACTGTGTCACCTCGTGTGTACAACTCGTTGTCACAAAGTTGAGTTAAATTTTTCTTATTCCGTTTTATCGAAATTACCCGATCTATAAAAATAAGTATCTTTAATGTCAATAATAGTCGCCCTGATGACGGAGGCAGTATGACCTCTGAAACGTTGGTAAACATCGACCAGACTACACAGCGCAACAACCCAGAAGACAGAAATCTTCATACTCACCGCTGTGAGAACCTCAAGTCTTACATCAATAATAGTTACCTGATGTCAGAACTGGTAGGATCGATTCAACAATTGTCAAAGCCACCTATGTGACACATTCTTCGGCCAGTAACATCCACATTTCAATTGTTGGAATTTTTAAGTAAAGTTAAGACCCTGCACGCGTAATGGAGGTGCAGTTATGACATCTGAATGAAGTTAACAAATAAGCTAGGAAATGGCAACTTGCTGAAACGTTTCTCGTATGGTTTGTGGAGTAACTCCACCTCTGAATAAAGCTCTCTGCTGTTATTTGAGTTGATCCAAGCGGCAGTGACAAGTAGGCACTCCATTGTCAGATCGATCTTGGTCGCAGGTTAGTTCTGAGTGCAGCTGTTCGGGCCTTCTATCGAGATAGCAAGGGCAACAAATAATGTCAAAGTTTGTGTAGGGGACTTTGTGGCCAGTAGATACAAACTATCTGCTTTCTGGATTAAAGTTATATTCTTTCACCTTCGTGTAGATAAAGTTTCTTTATCTATGCGATGCTGTTGTGTTTTGGAGATGAATTACCAAGTGAGGTCCTGTTAGCACATTAATAAACATTGAGTCTTGTCAAGTCTTGCACTCCCTTAAGAAACTTCCTGCTACTTTGTAATTCCAAAGGTTTTCAGTTGAGGAATGGAAAAAAATATTTTTAAAAAATCATTAAAATTCATTAAGTTTTTGAGATTCTAAAATTAATCTGTTTAAGTCATCCCCACAGAAAGTCTACGATTCTTACAGAATAGCATTTGAAAAAAGAAAAGTATAAATTACAATGTCTCTTACATTTCACCAAATTCTGTATTAAAGAAAACTGCATGTCTCGAAGGTCTACCACTCGAATCCCGGCACAGAAGAAACTGCTCGTTTTTGGATATTGTTCTGTTCTATAAATTCTTTTTAGCTATATTCAGTTTAACGACAGTCCTTCATTTATCACGTTTGTAAGAAGTTTTGTGATTGTAATCGAAGATTCCTGAACGTATGATGTGGTTGAATGTGTTTGATCACAATATTGTCTCAATTTTTTTTCTTCCACTTTTGTAGTTTATTGCATAATTTAATTTCTGTTAATTTATTCATACTTGTCAGATTTCTGATATCCGTACAGCTAACGACCTTTTGCGCTTGAGTAAACTGTGACGTCTAAGAAATATCTTTTGTTGGAGGCTCGGGCCGAAATCATGCTTCATGTTAAGATGGCTGTCGTCTGGGTTGTAGTGCCGCGAAAACCTTAATCCCTGCTTACGTTTGATGTGAATAAAAACACGTATCCAGCCTTCATTTCAGCTTGAAGCAAGTTGTTTTACAACTGTCAGTGAACCTAGAAAGTAAATTTGTTATACATTATGGAAAAGTATAATTATTACAAGACGATTAATGCAGATATGTCTGGATAAAGTGGAAATGTAATTTGATGCAAAGCGGAATGTCTTTATAATCTATCTCTAATCAGGAATACACCCATGTTATTCGGGTAATCATAACATTTCTTTTGTTTTCACCTGTGGTAATTGCACACAGCAACAAAGACAAATGTGAAAGAGTCACGTAAATTACCAGTCGTATTTCCGTGCTGAAAGTAAGAATTAATCTTCCATGATCACGCCTTCAAACATCCACGAAACTTTGTTAATTAATAAGCATCAAATCTCTCATGTATTTCCGTATTATCATGCCATGCTAATTTGTCTGCACTAGGCTTCCTAAGGGCAAACAGCTGCACACCAACTGAAAGTGCACAAAGCAGGCAGTACTCATTTAAATTTCAACGGTATATCTCAAAACAAATGTATTACATCCACACTGCTACGATAAACTCATTCACTGTAATGTGTTCTTAATAAGAGTTTAATTTGACGGCAATTTCTTTTGTGGTTAAAATAAACGACGCTGTCATTAACTCATATTATATGGTTTAAAAAGGATACGGAATATAGCGCTCGTGGCATAATTTAAGGCACTATCCCGGCATACGAGTGGAGAAACTGGGGAAAACCACGAAAAACTTAAAGTCAGGGTAATCGGTCTCCGGGCCTACACGTGAACCCCGGACCTCCCGAATAGACAAACCGCCTAAGGTGCACATAGCAAGTAATAAAAGATGGCTCGCTTCTGGGCTGTAGCGCCATGTAGTCTGGTAGAAGTTTACTGACGTTTCAGAGGTCGTTGTTGCCTCCGTCATCAGAGCGATAAGGACATCACTCAAAACCTATTTTTATTAATATGTTTTTTATATGAAAATTTCATTATTTCAGGACGAATTTGTTTTATTTTTAGTGGAGGGTCCAGCATTTGGGCACGTGCTTACAATTGTTATTCGCTCGATCGTGTTTTTTGTTTGAATGGTTCAGTGGATGAAATCTTCATGTGTTGTTTACTTGTACTTTAATTAATGTAGTAATCGTCAGTGCACATTTGGACGAATTCATATACTTTACGTTGTTTGGTTCAGTATTCTTCGTTTTTAACTCTTTCGTGCATAATGCTGCGAGTAAAGTCTTCTTTTGTGAAGCTCGCGTGTTGTTCTGCATGGGTGTCAAACTTGGTCTCCCGCGTAAAAGGAAGAACGCAGACTGAGACTGTTTGAGAACAGGGTGCTTAGGATAATATTTGGACCTAAGAGGGTGGGTGGAGTGATAGGGCGATGGAAGAAATTTCAAAGTGATGTGCTTTATAATTTTTACTCTTCAAAAGTTGCTACTAAAATTATCAAATCAAGGAGAACGAGATGAGCGATGAATGTAGCATGCATGAGGATATGAAAAATGCTTACAAAATTTTGGTTTGAAAGCTTGAAGGGAACACACGGAAGGAATGGCCGTAAATGGGAGGATAATTTTAAAATAGGGCCTAGGGAAATAGGATGGAAGCATGTGAATTGGACTTATCTGGCTTAGGATAAGGATTGACGGCGGGCTGTTGTGAACACGGTAATGAACCTTCGGATTCCGTATATGGCGGGGCGTACTGTAATTTTCTCATTAAGGACTATGGTCCATGGATATGGTATTATTTACTGATAAGCCCTCCATCAAGCTGTGGAGTAGGGTGTTCTGCGAACACCCTCTCGTCTGTGTGGGATATTGATTTGTGCAGCATCTCTGAACCTAGTCAGCATACTGCGAAGACTCAGTTTTGTCTCTTACACGTCAAACATATTAAGTTCAGCATCTTACTTTGTTTACCCAGAAAAATAATTTCGCCAGCGTTCATAATCATGTTCAAGTCTTCGGTCTTTCTACTGGTATAGTTACTGAACTAATTACTACAACCCCTTACCTAATTTTTACAAGTGCACCAATCATTAAGTGCAGTAATGTCATGCCAAACAAAATATGTTAGAAGCGTAGGCATAGAACTTGAAGTTCAGTCTATGCAAATGGCGCAAGTGACGTCAGACTCGTCTGAAGTCAGTGACCTGTGGGTATGTGTGTCGCGTGTTAGAGACATCATCACGGAGGATTCCCCCATGAAGTTGTAATTCTGGTTGAGGAATCCCCAAGAATTCACGACATCTTCGGTAAACATATTAACAGAGGGAAACAGGAATTTTGGGATTCTCTACCCAGTAACTACCGCGCACAGAAGCACATTCTAGTCTTCGTGTGAAGTTCCCTTTATTTTGTACGAGTCTGAAGAAAATTCAAGCTGTCGAGGAAGTTTAGTAACATCCCCAAAGACGTATTTATTGAAAATCCATTCAGAATTTCTTCCTTCATAGATGCGGACGGACGTCCGTATGTCTGGAATTGTGATTCATAAAGTTAAGTTACCTTTAAGTGCAAGTAGGAAAGGCCTATTAATACTTGGAAGCCGAAGATCGCATAAATATTATTTAATAATTCAGTCCGTACCGCGAAGAAAACACGAAGCAGATGGACATACGGTTTCAATGTTGTTGAAATTGTGGACGGATGCATAAGCTATAGTAAACGAGGTTTAAGCTGTTTCGTGTGTAACAGATACAAAGTATGTGCCTGAGAATTAAATTCTAGTTCCATCTTCAGAATTACCGCTGTAAAATAGCAGCAACGACGCAGAACGCAGAGGAAAGGAAATGGCCTTCCATTAGCCCCTTGTTTCGGCAGTTGTTTCCGTGAGTCATGCCCATGTGCGTGCGTGCGTGTGTAAGCCGTACTCAATTAATGTTCACTCTGTCAGATCGGCTACGACCTCTTCGGCCGTGAACACTCGGGGTAAGGAATTTCCTGCATCCACGTTTGTGTGTAGTTCTAAAATAAGTTTTCCGTATCACGTGAACTGGTTTGTAGCGGGACAACTTAACATGATTCGAATTAACGGTAAAAGAGATAAAATGCGAGTTGCTAGAAGACGATCATGCCCGAGTTACCGTCTGTCCAGAAATTTACTCAACTTCGGCGCAGGAGAACCTTCAGCCTAGCGCTCCCCTGATGATGGAGGCAGTAAACAACTGTGAAACGTCGGTGAACTTATATCAGACTACACGGCCACAAGATAGCCTCCTTCATTCTCGCCGCCGTAAAAACCTCAAATCTTAGAAATCTTCACACAGTGCGTTTATTTCATAACCTTAGTTGTTTAAGTATATATTTTGACCAAATATATACGATGTTCCAAAAGAGAGAAATTAATACAATAAGGAATATTACATTTTGTGTGTTTACATAGCTTTTGGACGTTTTGTATATATTTATTTAAAACTGCTTACAAAGGCAAAGGAACTGTCTCTAGAAATGTGCTGTTTTACAGAGCTCAGTGAGTTGCGCGTAATACAATGAAGCCGTGTATATTGCCCGTCATGGGCTCAGATAAATGAAACGTAAGTTTCCACTCCGAACAGACGAAACGAGGAAGGAAACGGCAGTCTGATCTCAGTGGGTCATGTCGTCTCACAGGTTCAGGCAGCGAGAGAGCATCAAAGGAGCAATAGGTTTAGAGAAGGAATCGATTTTAAGCCTCCAGAAATTATCAGATTGCGTGAGATATCATGGAACTAAGCCACACGTAAAACTTTTTAAACGTAATTTACCGTGGAACGTAAAAAACGTCTGCATCTGAACGTGCAGCACTGGACTTCTCGAGCTTTCCAAAGAAGCTTCGATATTGCTCAGAGAACTGAAAATTCAGCATCCGTAATATTTCGTGTTTACTACATAGAGTTCAACTCGAAATTGTTTGTACCGAGTTTGACCAAAATCCATCTGATATGTTTGACGCTGTTATTGACGAAACTAACAGGCGAATTTTCGACTGCGTTTTATACATGCAACTAAAAATTCATAACGAGTTTGAAGCAAGCAAACAAATACCTAATTATTATTTTGTTTGTATCACTGAATTGGACTGTTGGTAGCTGCTCTGTGTCCCTTAAATTAAATGTCTTCACGGTGCCGATTTATTATTACCGTAGTATTATGAAATATTTCAAAATATTTGGCTACTTTGAGAAACAAAACTGTCTTATCTTTTATATGAACTAAAATTTACCTTAAAAAGGGAGTAAATTGTTTAGCCTTTGTCCACGGAATAACCTGTACAAAGGACACTTACGAAGGTCTTTGAAAAATTCATATTCTTGCTGCACCGGAAACAGTTGTACGTCAGACAGTTCGATAACAGCAGTCCTACTCGTCAACGGCTAAAAACAAAGAATTTCTCAAAGAGGTCTTGTCTCTCCAGGATAGAAGCAAATAAAATTGTGTATAGTAAAAGAAACGTGAAGTGACATGGCGATAAACTGAAAAGACATTGAAATCCAATGACGTAAGAAATCGGAAAGGAGAATTTATACCTACGAGAGCTGTATCCAGACTGACGGGAAATCCACAACGCGACGAAATTCTGCCATCCTTGTGTCTACTTTTCAGGGTGGATTTAGTTCATGTGTATCTGTTGCTTCGGTCTGCATCTAAATTAGCTATAAACATGAAATATGACTTCATTCTCCTCCCCAGGAAAAACAGAAATAATATCCTGTTAGGTCGCTAGGATACTAATCAAACAACACTGTATTGTTGGGTGATCTGCCAAATACTCCTGCGTAACTGTCGCTAACAATATTAAATTCAGATGGCCAATTAAACTCTTAGCTTTTGTAACAAATGTTTTTGTTCAAATTTATTACAGATCTCTTAAGTATAAATAAGCTATTCTTAATATAAGAGTAATTACAGGAAAATACATGTTTCTGGGCTACAATAAATATCTGGTATTTTAGTCTTCCCCAGCAGTGAACATAATTTTACTCCGAACGGCTATGATTATGTATACTCTTATAGCTGAGTTACCAAAATTTCAGAGTAAAATGGCCCCCATCTCAAATCCCGAAGATGGAGACAGTATGTTTCTCCAAAACGTTGTCATGTACCGACGAGTCTACACGGTACCAAAACCCAGAAGACATTGGAGCTGGTTACATTTAATATGGTATGATCATAAATATACCTCAATTTCACACATGAGATATTGTTTTTAAATCAACAATTAAAATATGGCGACGGTGCAGTTCTTAAAGTTATATCCGACGTAAAACGTTACAGAATGTAATAATATCTTTCAAACAAAGTAATTACAATGTTAACAATATAACCTGTTGATAGGAATAGCATCCTCACATTTGAGTTTTAATTGTTGCATTCTGTTGCGTGTTGAATGTTAGGTTGACAGTCCGTTAACACAACAATTTTGTTGATTACAGTTTCAGTGTTTATTAAGAATCCACTACATGTTTCCATCTTAATTAATTATCTTCAGTTAATTCTCTTTAATTGTTCGAAACTAACAGAAATGACTGCTAGTTTGTACACACGTTTTCTGTTTGTTGACTTCATTTTTAATCCTCAGATATTTAAAATTTCCATCAGTAACAAAGGAAATCGAACGCGAATGCCAGTCGATCGTTTGACCATCTGCGCACAAGTCCAGACATTACTACTCCCGCACTTCATCGGATTTAATTCCTGTCTCCTGAACTCAAATTACCTAAATGTAATATTAACAATAGAAGATACTGCATTACACTATATCAAGAAATAGGAAAGTGACCCTTATGAGCCCTACCCTGAGCAACTTCTTTTATATTGAATGTATATTTAAATCTGCTCTGGTTTCTTGCTTTTATTTCGTTTGTTATTGTTTTTAGATATTTTTGTCAAAAAAAATTTAATTTCCGCCAACTGCAATTTGTCTTTAAACTTTTTTCCTTTTTTATGTATATATATATAGATATACTGCTGTTTCATGGTGTCTTCATTCATTCAAAGATTATGAGAGAAGAATTCATGTAGGGATTTCCTTATTAAGAATTATTGTGTGTTTTTAACTAAAGTGTTGAAAGCGTTTTGTCATTTAGTGGACTAATATTATTTCTTTAGCTACTCTTAAAAATTAATCGGTTGCTTCTGAAACATTACTTTTATGACATTTCTTAAGAGTCTTCGCATCTTGCAGCGTAATTTTCCTCTGCTTAAATTCACGTTTCCTTACCTCTCGATGGTCTTCGTCAGTTTTAATCTGTTTTCGATATTTTATAAAGAAACAAGGCAGGTATTATCTTCATTCAGAGTGTCCATGTATGGACCACTTGGTGGATTTTTATGAAGCTTTATATGAACGTCGCACCACTGCATAACACCCGTCTTCTAAACCTTTCAGTGTCTGCGGTCAGTAATTTCAACATGGCAGTCATACAACGTTCTAAAACGGAGGCACTGAAAATTTATGTAATAACAGACTTTAAATAAATATGAAACTTTTCTTGAAATAATTCCTGGTCGGCTTACTGGTAGTCCTGATGATGATGATGATGATGAAAGCAAGCAAATCTGTTCTATCAGACTGCATGACTTATCAATCCAGAAGAAAGCCATCTCCATGGTCTGACATCCTTTGTGGGCCCATGAATCATTGGTTGATAACCACTGATATTATGTAATCTTCTTTAGACGCGTAGAATTCCAAGGAGGGCGACATCCCACCTCAGGCAGCGTTCGTGAACATCAGCCAGCAAGGCTCCATATCTGATCCTCTCATGTTGCGCTATCAGACCGAACTCTGGTAAGCTAGATCCTCTTCTGCATTCGAAATTTCGACCGAAGACGTCCTACTTCCTTCCAAGGGATATTAATTCGGCTTTTATACGCGTTTTATGTTGAACATGGAACTAAATCACCAAGTCCCATAAGAAAACTCGGCACTGTAACATCGAAACACGCTGCTGTGTATATGTACTCTGTTTATGGAGACGTTCTTTCACATAAAGCATCAAATCCCATAACACCACATTTACCCGACTTTCTCGTCTTTTCGACGTCTGGATTCTTGAATTTATAGGTGCTGTCTCGCGTATTATTTCTATCGCCACATAATTTGCTAACCAAACATTATAAAACAATTACATTTTTTGTAGCTCTGCTTCGTCAATCGAAACAAACATGAAGATACTTCCTTAAAATATTCTACTACCGCCTTAATCCATTGACCATTATCCCATCATATCTCATTCTATGCTACATAACCTCATCAGATGATACACTCTACTTCGCCTTACTTATCGACATCCATTCAAGCACCACATGGAAGATGAACTATTCGGTCATGATTTCCAATAAATGGTTTATAAATTAGCTCAGACAGGAAATCCGAGCATCAAAGTTGTCTTAAATAATCTTAAGAAGGACCACCTTCAGTTATGATCCATTTTGTCCACCCTGATACAAATATGTCATAGGTCACGAGGAATATTTGAAATGGCCGCTCTTATGCAGATTTTATATAAGACTTCCAGTAATAAGAGAGCAGTACTTGACGTTGCATTTTATAGTAAGAATTTATAATTTGTAACCGAAAGAACCGTTCTTTAGAATAAGAAGGATATTTCGAAAGAAAAGTATTTTTGCAAGAAATTCATAAATAATTCACGCCCAACCACATTTAAATTTGGTAAGGAATTGCCCGAAGGAGTTGTGCCTGCGCCCAAACATTCTTCTTTTGTTTGTTTCGCTTTCCTTTTTGGCTCCTTTTCATTTCAAAAACAAAGAAGTGGTGAATATTTTAGCGTTTTATTTTTATGATTTTCTGTACATAATATGCAAAATGAAAGCATTCTGTAGAAGTCCTTTCTATTCTGCTGTCCGTCCGCGTGTTTCATCTAGAGAATCCGTTCATTTCTTGATTATATTTTATATTCTTTGTCAACACTAACATTTGTAGGTCTGATGTAATTTTGGTTCGTATCTGACCATTATAAACCCTACACGTCAAACTTTACATTTTCCTCGCAAACGTCTCATCAAATTAAAAGTTAAATAAGTTAAGTTTACAAGGACATATAATTTATTCCTTTATGTAGCGTGGATTAACTCTCTTTACCAATAATAATGAACATCGCGTTATTGCATAAAATTGGGCGCACAACGGACATCTACTCATAAAACTAAGGACATATTCATTTTCATATTGAGTTTATCCATGAGGAATACAGATAAATGCCAATAGGAGAACTGGCTTAAATTTTACGTATTATTTTGATACTTGTAGTAATAATACAGTCATATCTGTCGTGTAGAGATTATCATAATCATGATTCATGATTCAGAGATACGTTGGCACGACTTTCGTCTTTGGATCGAAATTCATTTAATCGACAATTTACGCGATATGTGAGGTTCTCACGGTTTCTCAAGAGTATAAATGTGGTTTTCTCCTGGGATATTTCGTCGTGTGCGCGCTTAAATTTGATTGTTTATGTTGCTGGCCCTGTTGCACGTGCTGTGTGATGTAGTGCTTCCATTTTGGATTGCAAAGCGGCCCTCGGTGATTTGCGCATTTGTTAACTACGTCACCAACTTATTTGCAGTGAAAGACATCTCTAGAGTTGTGCAAGGAATCAGTATACATGTTATTCACGCATATTGTGATCATTCGCCTCATACTAAATCAAAAACCTCATTCCTTGCTGGTGGTAGCACTCATCTCTGAAGCTGTGGTGTAATTACAGCCATCTTCGTACTTGCCGCTATGAGAATCTGAAATCTGCATTCATTATTCGCTGCTGTGGAACACTTGAATGCTACAGGCTTGTGCGTGCTGTACACTTCAGTCCGTTTCTTGGATGAAAGCGAAGGTCGAAATGTTGAAAAATCTTGATTTCCCGACAGGACACGGAGAACCTTGGGAAAAGAAGATACAGAAATGCATAGGAATGAAGATTACGGAGAAAGTCGCAAAGATGGAAGCGAATAACTCGAAAAACCAGGCAGAGAGAGCGATAAGATGTCGTTCTCCCAGTATCTTTAAGCCTTATAGGATCAGTGATGGTTGTACGATCTATCAGTATATACGTCACTGTCAACAGCACTGATGTGCAGGGTTGCCTGATGCCTGTACCGTCAGGATTAAGATCGGTTTCGATCTCACTGCGAGCAACCAGGAAATTCCTCGGTTGTTACTGGATGCATCTTTCGATCGCTTTCGTATATTCATAGATAAAGATGTTGATCGAGTGTAGGTGTGTTAAGCACTGTGCAACAAAAATGTTTACAAATGTTGTAGCACTTTCCGAATCACCCTGTAATAATTTATTTACCTTGTTATTTAGTGTCTTTTGGTTATTTATTTAGTTGGTTACTCTGATGAATACTTCTGTTCGTTGAGACAATAAGAAATCTACTTTGAGGTTAGATTGAACTTCTCTGCATTAGTGTTCTACAGAATGGCCTAACCAGCCCGCCAACTCTCGTAGTTGATTAAGGTAAATGAAACAACAGACGCGACTTTAGTTGAAATTTCTTTCAGAAAACCATACAGTTTCTCAAGAACTTACTGAACACTGTGGACCATGAAACCAGCTTTCTTTTATATAGGCCGTTTCGTTTCACACCAACAGCAACTGCCGAGGAGATTCGCTCGCACGAGCAGAAAAAAGTTTCTCCGGGAGAAAGGAAGGAGACGGAAATTGGAGGGCTCTAGAAACTAAAAGCGGTCTCCCCTTCACGACCTCAAAAACTCCTTCAATTGTGAAGCCAACTTTCAGCCACTTCCATTTAACGATGCACTTAATTTTCACCACATGGCTGCTGCCACCAACATGAATTATTGTCTTATTTTGTCATATTGTTTTCTCTTGGATTAATGTTTAAGACTGTATTTTCAGAAGTTCCATTTATTAAATTACGATAGAGACTTACTACTCTAGAGATCTGATAGACGTCTGACAGAACGTTAAATGTCGTGATTAGATTATCACTCCACCCCCGTATCTGGGAGGTCCCGGTTCGAATCGTAGCCCATTACCAACTATCCTAACTTAGATTATTCATGATTTTTCTCAATTGTTTCTATGAAATTATAGGTTAGGCCACTACCTTTTCCTTTCAGGAGTCTGTAATAAAAATATGGAAACTTATGAATATTTAAGTTCTAATTTCTCATGTATGGTACATAGATAACCTGGAAGAACAAGAAAGAAAAATTAATACGTGATAAAATTATTTTGATATAGATGTACGTTTTTTGGGTCCCTAGTATAGCATTTTAATTTTTAACTCACGATGCGTTCAGCTGGATATGTTAAAGTCAAAATGTTTTTGCCAGTGTGTTCCGGATGGCCGGGGTTTGAATCTTTGACCGTAAAATGGCTATCCTTGATATGTTTTCGTTGTTTTGTTCAGTACTTCGACGAGAATGCTGACAAAATTCCTTATAATAGGACGCGACGGCATAATTCCACATTCTTCATTATTCTTGATTCATTGTCATCCAACCATTGAACTTTGCATAACGTATGCAATTTAAAAGTCGTTAAATAACCGAAGGCTCGGTAACGAGAAAGTCGTGTGGACTTAAAACTCCAAACTGGATTAAGTTAATATGTCATAAGTTTATCATGTCCGAATTAGGCCCATAATGTTTCTGTATACTTTGGAAAATCTGTTAAGTACAAGAATAGTGTGACCCGTCAAAGTTAAAGGGAATATGCCGTGTTTGTTGCAGTCCATTGCAGCATTGTTTCTGATAATCTCATTAAAACCACAAAATTTTTAAATCTTATTTTTAAAGTAAATCGAATGTGAAAAAGTCTTCACGGTGCCCGAAACGGGTTCCTGTCAAACGCAGACTATACCACACTCCATCATTGCCTAGTTTGCATTTCTTTCTACCAGAGTCGCCACCGTCAGAACTTCTTTCCCACATCTCATTACAAAAGTTGCCTCGCGAAGATATTCGGCCCACGTGCCAAATTTACAAATATGAAATTAAATCCTTTAGTCCTATATTACGTTATAAACCTGTGTCTTGTATTCTATAGCGCGTATATAATATCTGAATACTAGTTTCACAGAGTGTACACTAGAGGACACTCGAATGCGACCTCGCTGGGTACTTGGCCCTTCGTCTCGATGTGTAACGGAAGTGTTTGCGCCTGACAGTTCTGCAATTTCACCGCTAGTTTACAGCTTTAGCTAGATGCCTACCTGCTAGGAGCAGTACATTTCTGTACGGGACCTTGTTTTCAACATGATAGACGACACGCCGTCGAACCCTATGGCGCTTTTCATATATACATACACTCACGCACACATGTATATTTCCTGTGTTTTGCTGCTGTCAATTTTTCCAGTCATATTTTCTGCTTCTTGTTTTCTTAAGGGATACTGCGTGGGGGTAATATTTCTTTTAAAAATGTATCGAGCGCCATTTTTGGCGTTCCCGTGCCTTCAGAATTGAGCTGTTGTCATATTTTAACATTCTTCTCAGAGTTGCTCCAACCAGAATTTACTTTGTTAAAAGCCGAAACAACATTCGTGATTTAAATTATCACTTTTGTCGTTCAAGATAAATTTACTTCTCCCTTACTAAAATCAAAACCTGTTTGGCAAATTCCGTTTGTTCTGGGTTGAGACCCCTGGTTGGGTACCAACGTTTCGGATAAATACGGGCTCCCGAATTGGATTGGTGCTAACCACTGTTCACTCTTTGGCTCTTCAGGCATCGGATTTTGACTGCAGAGTCCACGTCTCCCGTCTGCGTTTGGGTCGATACCACGAGCTACTAAGCTTCTTACGCAAACTTACATCATCCATTTTCTCTAAACGTATCTGCCATCTTAGTTGATAATCATTTATTGTCAGCGAGTCTCCTTGGCAACGAGAGTGATAAATCAAGATTACGGCCACGAAAAAATTAAGAATTAAATTAAATTCGTTGAATGCTTACCGACATTCGGTTTGACTTCTGTCTTCCAGACTCCAATCGAACGAGATAGAAAAGAAGTTCTTTGGAGTTCACTGACTTCAAAAGGAATTCTCTGTGCCGCATCATGTGGGCCGTTGTAGCACTGTCATGCCGTATCATTATTCAGCAATAGCGCCACAGATCTTTGTTGAACTAACGTGGTCCGAAATTATTGTTGCTGAAAAAAGTTTGCACAGACGTGGACGGTCCATACAGTGTCCTCCGCTTATGCCACAGCGTGAAGAGCGCCTAAAAACGAATAGAATAAAATATAGAAACCTGTTATTTTACCTGTTTTGTGTGGGTGTCAAACTTGGTTTTTCACTCGAAGGGAAGAACATTAGAACGACAGAACGTTTTTGCTAAAGTTAAAGAAAAGAGTTCATTGGCGTTGTACGGGGAGATGAAATCAGGGTGGAATAGACAGGGATACATTGGTTTTTGTACAAGGGTGGAGAGGGAGGGTGGATATGGATGAAAGAATATGCTCTTTATCCGGGGCGGAGGAGAACGAGATTCACATATTATCAAAGTGTACGGAAACGGCTTCTGAGGAACAAGTGGCGTTGCTGAAGAGTTGGCCTTCAAGAAAATATTAAACTCTACGAAGGACACGGAGGTCAGGGATGTAGGGAACTTTCTGTTCAAAGTAAGATGTAAACCACAGGTCAAAATTAGGAATTTAGAACTGCCACTGGGATAGAAAGCACGAGAGCAATAAGAAAGAGTTATGTATAGTAGCTTTAGGGAATAGTTGTAGTAGGAAAAAATGCTAATAGTGCTACGTATGTAAGGACTGTGGTCGTGAAAACCTGGTGTTAGGCGGCCACAGATCTCTGTATATAGTTCTTAACCCCCCGAAAAATATATTATGTTATACATTGCACAAGCAGACTGAGAGCGAGATTAATATTTAGACCTAAAGAATATAACAGGACGAGAATACTTTCGCCGTCACCCAGTTGATCGTCTTATCGAAATACGTTTATAGTATGAAACATGGTTACAAACGGACAGACAAGGCGTACCCCAGTGCACTTCAGTTTACATGCAATTCGCCTAAATAACGTGTAATGTTATTTTACAGATAATTATAAAAGTATCGTGTTCGTGTTTTACAGTTCCGCCATGTTAGACACGCGCAAGTATAAGGGATCTTGCCGCTCGATCAATATAAAAATGTGTTCTGTTCGGCCAGCATCCTTCCCTCTGAAGGAGGATGAGCTCTTACGTGACAGGAAAACTCTAGTGACCGATTACATCCAACGCGACGTGTGTGATGCGCTCTCCATCAAAACTGCTGACTTGAATATCACGGCAAATGCCCCTTTCACGAAATTCCATCCCGCAGAAGCTGACCGTCTTCTGGGACAGGTCACTTCTTGTAATGCTGCCGGCAGGTGCAGGTGGCGGATTGACAAGATCAGTCGAGTGGGAGTGTCGTCTTCATTTTGTTCAAGAAAATGCCCTTAATTCCGTCACCCGTGTCAGCTACACTACACCAGAATGTTTTGTTTAACCCTTGAACGACTTTCTGCCTCTTCAACGATAAATCTCATTTTGTATTTATGTGCATTTGTACGATTCTCATTGCAAACAGCGATTATTCTCATAAGCAGCGTTAAATAAGTTATCTTTGTAATGTCGACGTATTGTGTGGTTTGTTTGCAGTACGAATTGAATTCTTTAATATTATTTAACCGAGTTTCGTGCTTCAAAGTATTAAATTTAATTGCAGAACAGGTTTCACGTTTTAATCTTTGGGTTCTCTTGGAAAGTCTGTCCCAGGTCTATTACAACAGTTTGATAGAAAAATCTGAGTATATAATCGTCTTAATACAAAGATTGGCGGAGGGATATTGCACGCATCGGAGAAAAGAAAATTGCATGGTTTAAAATTTTACTTGGGAAATCTGAATAGAACAACTGCTGGGAGGCCCAAGCAAAGATGGATAATATTAAAGTGGATGATAATGAAATGGGATGTGAGAGTTTTGACTGAATGTCAATTGGCCCAAGGTAACGCCTGGTGGTTGGCTTTTGTGAAATCTCGGGTTCCAAATAAGGCTACGAATTCGTTCACAAGCTGAGCAACAATTAGTTTTCCGTACGGCGCTCTGTTCCTCTAATTAATTCAGACGGTGGGCCTGCACATAAAACTGTGCCATCAACAGCTACCTGTGTAATGTAATCCACGAGGGGTTCGCGTGCCCTTTGTTGAGTAACGGGACGTTGTCCACGTGAGTTAGGATTGAGGGCAGAGTACAGTAGCACGATCCCTGGAGAGGTTCCCCGAGCCTGTTCAGGGCCCTTGAATTATGTACATCATCATAAACTGTAGCACAAGCCAGACTGGAATGCTACACATGTGGCGCGAGCCATTTCAGCAAGAGTGACGCATGGAACACTTGCCATCTGCCTTTCTATCAGACCCTAGGACTAGAAAGCCCATTGAGTCCGGAGCTATTCGTGAAGACTGGAATTAAGAGAATCGTTATTGATAAAAATACGAAACTAGGGAATCTGCGCAGTAGTAGTTAACAAGTGTTAAAAGATCTCGCTGTTGACGTTGCTGCATTGTGCGGTTCTGAAGGGTCACATCCTCCTCGTTTTAACACTAAGAGAGTCGGAATGGAACACTGTGGCAAGACAGTGATTGTTGTGTTCAAAGAGACAGAGATATGTATTTGCGATGTTTCGAGATCGATACCAATCGAATTCATTACTGCTAAGATGATCGTGGAGTCCATAAATTGTAATTGTATTACTGTGTATTTGTTGTACTTAGATTCCCATCTCAGTAACGATGCTTTGGGTCGGGAAGCCTGAAGGGACGAGATCACTTCGGCAACCTAAGCGTAAATAGTAAGATAATATTAAAATGGATCTTATATAAATATTGTGTTGGCATTCGGACTAGATTTAAGGGCCTTCTGCCTCAGGATAGGGAGAAGAGACAATCTTTTTAGGAACGGTGTGATTTTTAGGATTACATGAAATTCGGGAATGTCTTGGCTAGCTGAGCGTCTTCTAGCTTCTCTGTTCCATGGAGTTTTTTTTTTATTTTTCAGAAATATATCCATTCCTTAGATGGGTAATTAATCTTTAGATGTCACAGTAGATTGGCTTTGAAACACAAATATTGAAGAGGTGCTACCCATTTTCCTAAAATTAATTTCCCAATTTGTTAAACTCGATTATCAGGTTTTCACATAGCTCAAGTGTCGGAGCTGAAAGCCGCTTAGCATTAGCGATACTATAGTAAAAGCACATGAGTCCCAAGACAATTTCTTTACTTTAAGCCATAGGTCTACATATTTGTACCTCGATGTTCAGACGCTGTGTCCTGTAGCATTTCCATCATTATTAATCTCGCATACCCATAGACGTCATACATAGTGCTTTTTAGACAAAAGTAAAATGGTATACGTATTCCAGTTTAGATAACATAACGTAAGAGACATACTGCAGAGTATGAATTTATTTTTCCATCTATTTCCTTAAAATTTTCAGTGTTTAAAAAAAATTTAAATTCTGTTGCTGAAAATTTTTAAGTTCAACATTCTGTTCCAATACATAAACATATGAGTACATTCCATTCAGCCCAAACTATTCACCGTTAACCTATACTGATTATCCTCATAAGTTAAATCATTAATATAAAAGTGGCTTCGATTGTAACCCTGATGATAGAGGCAGCAAGAGGTTCTAAAACGTCGGAAACTTTCTACCAGACTGCACGTCGCAACAAAACAGAACACAGACGTCTTCATATTCTGCGCCGTGAGAACCTAAAATCTCACTCAGCAGTTGTGCTTTCCATAAGTACTTAAATTTAAAAGTAGTTGCAGTACTGATAAGGAATTGTAATCTGTGGTAAAACTGAGACCATCGTGGAGTTCTATTGTTATCAGAGAGCGTGGTTATTAACTAACCGAAAAGTGGTTATATTGTACTATACGAGCCTGCCCTCTGATTAGACGAGCTTGAGTCTCGAAATACAATCCACTGTGTTTTCTGCACCAAGCCACGGGCTTTATATAAAACAAAACCATCACAGTTCCAGTAAAGTTTAACGTTATAAAAATATAGGCTATCGTGAAAGTTACAGAAAGTTGGAAATGTTGTAAACACGTGTAAAAAATTAGTCATTTTTTTCTTGAAATTTCTACTTTTTCAGCGCCATGTATAACGCTGCATCTAAATAACTGTTCCATAAGCAGACCCGAAGATGGTGAATTAAATCACCGAAACATGTTGCCTTATTAATATAAATTATCGTGCATTAAGTGTGAACATTTCAATGAAAATATTTTCGGGTTTGAGGTGTTTGCGGTGGTGATTATGATGACGATGTTCGTATGTGTTTAGGGAGCCTGCTCGGCACCAGATCCCAGAAGAACATAGTCAAAAATATTTTCGCTGATAAATAAACTAAGATACTTCGATAATCTAAAAGAATAATCGATTTTTCTGTTTAACAGTTAGTTCCGATAAAAGATTGTCTGCATACCAGTTTCATTGGGGAACTGAGAAAAGGGACTAGGCTTCAAGACACGTATCGTTGGTCTCTCACGTAATAAGAAGCGATGTACAGCATCTTACCATTTCCTCATCGGTAACGGATGCGTGTAGCTAAGCTTCCATTCCTCCAAACGTCTTCATGACGTCGTACTTAATTAACCCCTTTAAAACTAAGTGGTGGTAACAGTATGTACCCGCTGCTTATAATAGTAATCGATAACTGCATTCTGCCCACGGTCTATCGCGTTCTTTTTGAATTACGGTCGATCTAGCGTGAACCATTGGATTCCTTATTGTATGTCTGTCGCTTTCTTCCTAGGAACTATGCAACTCGCATTACCTGAGATCATTATCTGAGCGCATTGCAAAATTATGAATGGGAGGAAACACATTGTTGTGAACCGAAGTCATCGTATGGGCTCATTGTTATAATGTGAATAGGGCCATTGTTTCATAAGACTTTGCAATATTTAACACTGATCACGTTGCAACAATGCCCTCGGATACCATTCTTGCATTTATTATCATTTTTATCTTTATCTTTCAAACCGCAGATAGACATAAAATGTTAACTGTACTTATAAGGTAAGCACCAAACAATTAGAATATCCCATACAAGCTAATTGTTAATGATGCGATTATTAGCTTATGTATATGTTAGTATACGTATAAATTATGTTCTGTCGGGGAGAATTATTGGTAACTATTTCTCGTTGCAAGACTTTTTCTCTCCAGAACTTTCAATCCGTTATCATTTTAATAGACCTGTCCGGCCTATGATTAAAAGATGAATTGTCTCTGCCTTTTCTAGAGAGTCGATGTTGTAGTTTTCATCGTTAATACGCATAAATGTTAAGCTGTCACACTCGTGGCCTGTAGTTACATTACGAACTACGCGTAAAGACAAATGGTTTGTTTTTCTACAGTCCTTTGATACAATCTCCTCCCCTTTTCGATAGATCAATAGGCTTTCTCCTTCTTTGTGGTACAAAAATAGAACTGTCCATAAAGAGTACCCCCACATTAGATTCCATTACGGCCAGAACAAATATACGATTTGGAAGTTCACATTGCTCACTTAGACTGAAAAACACAATAGACCACGAAAAAGAAATGCACTCATGTTGTCCTTTCTCTAGCGTAGTACGGCTCTGGTAACAAATAAACGAGAAAGTAAGCACAGCACGTTAAATCTTGCGCCAAAATTCAGTAAAATTAATAATACGCCAAAATAAAGAACCTCATGATTTGTAGTTTTCGGTAAATATTATTAGGGATATCAGATCAAGGACGATCATATATGTATGAGACACACAGTATGCATGCTGGCCATTGGGCTGTGACAGTCTGCTTCGAAACGTGTATGTGGAATGTACCTCAATGCACCTTGGTCCAGTGGTGATCTCTGGTCCACACCCATCCCGAGATCACTTGTGATTAGGCCCGAGAATTTGTTTGTTAATTTATTACTAATTACTACAAGTTTATTTATTTTCTGTAGTTTGAAAAATTAAGCAATCGTGATTCTTATCTTATCTGCTGCTTTACAAATACGTTCCACACACACTATTGACTTTAAAATGTTAATATAGATTGTTAGTTTTCCAGGTAAAAATTGTGTAAGGTATAAGCTGTTGCAGGAGAAAATTTAAATTAATATGTATATCTATAGTAATTTGTGTCGATTTCAATTAAACGTGTATTTGAGTTCATACTATAGCAATTTGTCATTTCTGAATAAGTATTATTAAAGGTAAAGAAAGTTGGCTATTATTTTTAAGAAATCCCAGATAAGGGTTTCGTGGTCCTTAGTCCCGCGGAAGAAAAGTTTAACCGCCCTGCTTCAATGGATAACATTAAACATACTAAAGACCTACGTAAAATGAACTGGCCGTGGTAGTCCTTCCTCAGTAGCCTCCGAGAAAAGGTCTAGCCACAGAATGAGAGGAAACAAATATTTACGGTATCTCGAATCGCATCTCGCGTTAGAATTTTCGGAGGGGGTGTTATATATCCCGAGAAATATGTTGGGCAGGGGTTGGTTGGCTTTTTGCCAAAGTTTACTAATGTAATATTCACCACGTAGGAAAGTTTGTTGGCGTTGATAAACACCTGGAAGGCACTTCTGGACTTAAATAACGGGGTTGTTCACAGCGCACTGCAGGGCATGATCTGTATTGTTTAGTGTCGAACTTGTGGCAGTAGCAGACAGACTTCCTGCTGCTACATATCGATTACCAACCTAAACGTTGTAACGGTTATATGAAGTTTAAAATGTGCCAAAAATAGCAAATATCGTTTCATACAAAGCCATGAGAAAATTTTATTGATGGTTATTATACTGTAGAAGAAGTGTTTGTAATCTACAAGTATACACATGGATTTCACATAAAATATTCTCTACAATCGTAATGTTACGACTTAAAATACAATTACATTACGATAAGTAGTTACTAAGCCACGGTGGTCTGGCGGTTAGAACGCTGGCCTTGTAATCCTGGGGTCTCGGGTTCGATTCCCGGCGGTGCCCGAATTTATAACTTGTGTTGGGCAAGGCCGTGGTCTAGGCAACACGGAGTTTTCCTCCGAGGGCTTCCCCGGTTTCTCCGTGGCATCCCAACAATTACTCCATTCACACACAGAAGAAGGCAATGGCAAACCACTTCTGGATCATCTGCCAAGAACGTATATGAACAGGTCCCAGTCCGAGAAAAGGATGGAAGGATCCTGTTCATATGGACCTGTCGTCAGACAGAACACTAAATAAATAAAATAAATAAGTAGTTACTAAATAACTGTATCAACTGTACCTGCTAAATGCAAACAGTGCATAGGTCTTTCTTAAAACTGAACTATTTAATAACTAGCATATCAGCGAAATTAACACAAAGTGTTACACTTCTAGCTTGTCAACAAGACCTGTGGAACTGTGCACCATGAAGTGAGTTTGGTGTTTTTATTTTGTACATTAAATTGTCAAGTATCACAAACGAATTAAAAGTGAATGTCGATGTGGCCCTTCTGGGTTATGACACCGTGTTGAAAGTTAAGAAATGTATGCATAGCATAACAATTCTAGCGTTTTTATAAACCAAAAACAAGCGAGGCAGATGAGCAACAGCTTTCAATACAAAACTGTATCAAAAGTAGCCCAACAGTTGTCGAGTTACGAAACTGTAGAATAAGAAACTATTATGTGTAAGTATTATTAAAACTTTGAGACATAAACAGTTGGTTTGCCGGGCATGAGGTGTGTTACATTACTACCAAATTTAGATATTGAATAAAACATTTGAGCACGTACACGCAAATCTTATTAAATATACACGAACATCTGAATCCGTGCTTTGGTTATGTTTGAGTCCGTTCTTAGTGGTCGTGGCCGATTGCGCGTTATCCACCTCGCGAATTTCAGGTCTTCATGCGTCTTTATTACAAGAGTTATGACAAATTAAAGTATTAAAATCATTAACTTACCTGTGGCATGACGTCCATGCAGAATTTCAATAATAATAAACAACCATTCATTAATTCTTCCTCAAATTGCAGCGAAGGACGCCATTTTCAACTTGCTCAGCCCACCCCAATTTTGGTGTTTTTTTGTTAACTTAGGTTAGGTTAGGTTAGGTTAGGTTAGGTTAGGTTAGGTTAGGTTATTGGGTAATCTGCGCAGAAGGTAGTGCGCAGTCTTGTCATATATCTTTTGCATACCGGGGCACATCTTCAACACTCAAAGGCTACTACGTAATGAAAATAATTTAAATTTATTCTGTCGAAACATTCCGTTTAAAGCAACAAATTTTTATAGGACATGATGTAATTTACTTAAATATATTTAAATTCTGTCGTAATATTTGTAATTATGTATGATGCATTGCACGCGACAATCATTACGTATGATCGTACATAGATTTTTCATACATATTTTCACTATTTTTTCTCGCTATTAAAATGGTTCTGCATTCAATCACTAAATTTTCATGTCTATTTATATATTTGAGGTCGGAAGGCACTTCCTATTAAATATATACAAACATCACTTCCATAATTGAGCTATGAATATTTTCTTCGCGACTTTGAGGTCTTCGTGCGTCTTTATTACAAACGTTATAACAAAATAAAGTATTAAAATCATTAACTTACCTGTGGCATGACGCCCATACAAAATTTCAATCAGATCCGACAACTCCTTATTTGTTTCTGAAACTCGTGCGCAGGACGCCATTTTGAAGTTGTTCGGCGCACCCCGATTTCGGTGGTTTGGGTTAAGTTAGGTTAGGTTAGGTTATTGGGGCATCTGCGCAGAAGGTTGAACGCAGTGGTGTCATATATCTTTTGCATACCAGGGCACATCTTTAACTTTATTATTTATTGCTGAAAATTAAACGTAGAAATATTTTTAAGAATTCACATTTTAAGAAATAATCTGGTATTTGAGTTACTTTCGTGCCTATTTGGCTCAATCATTTTACAATGGCTGCTTACATGGATACCTTGTAAAGAACTCAACACAACCCACGTCATGTAGCTTTTATGCACTGTTCGTTGTTGCTTTCTATAAGTTGTCTGCACACACACACACACACATTTTTAATTTTTTTAAATCTATTTTGCAAGTCATTCTGAAATTATTAGAGAGATCATATTCTTCCTCAAAAATAAAAGAAATGTTTATGTAAATTAATCAGATTGGCGCAGAACCAGCTTGTGGATGTGAATGTAATCTGGTCGTCACTGACTTGTTACTAAACGAACGAACGAGTAATATAAAGTCAATTTTCATTCCAATCGATTGTAATGACGTATCTTGTCGTCTCACAGGCACACTTGTATCACATGTTAGGTTTAAAGTTTTGTTTGACTCCATCTTGTTTACGTCCTTGAAGGGACATCCTGCAATCATGTTCTCTGTATGAATCAAATAGTATATTTCGAACTATCTAAAGAAATTTTCGTACTTATGCTCCATACGAACTGTATCCTTAAGCACGAATGAAGACTACCTTGTTCCTACCGAAACTCAATAAATTTCTACAAATTCAATCGCAACCAATCACTCACGACCAGCACAGTTCCACGACAAAATCAATACTGACAGACTTTCACTTACGGCGCTAGACATTGATCGCACCCATCAAAGAAGTAATATAGATATCGTAGGAATCGGTTGCCGTGAACATTGGTTCATGCCCCATCCGTTAGAGTGTGTCAGTGTGTTTGTTTGAAAGTCCTTGTTTACCTATGTGGCTCGATGATCGATATATGTTGTAGCATCGTGCCATCTCGAGACTTTGAATAGAAGTGTCTTATTGTCAGTGCCATCTGTACGCAACACTCAGAGGCTTCTACGTAAAGAAAATAATTTAAATTTCTTCTGGGGAAGCATTCCGTATTAAGCAACAAATTTTTATAGGACATGGTAAATTTACTTAAATATATTTAAATTCTGTCGTAATATTTGAAATTATGTATGATGCATTGCACGCGAGAATCATTACGTATGAACGTACACCGATTTTTCATACATATTTTCACACTTTTTCTCGCTATTAAAATGGTTCTGCATTCAATCATTAAATTTTCATGTCTGTTTATATATTTGAGGTCGGAAGGCACTTCTTATTAAATATATAAAAACATCACTTCCATAATTGAGCTATGAATGAATATTTTCTTAGTGGTCGTGGCCGATTGCGCGTCTTCCACTTCGCGACTTTGAGGTCTTCGTGCGTCTTTATTACAAAAGTAATAGCAAAATAAAGTATTAAAATCTTTAACTTACCTGTGGCATTATGTCCATACAAAATTTCAATCAAACCCGACAACTCCTTCTTTGTTCTTCAAACTCGTGCGTAGAACGCCATTTTGAACTTGTTCAGCGCACCCCGATTTCGGTGGTTTGGGTTAACTTAGGTTAGGTTAGGTTATTGGGGAATCTGCCCAGAAGGTTGTGCGCAGTGGTGTCATATCTTTTGCATACCGGGGCACATCTTTAACTTTATTATTGATTGCGGAAAATTAAACGTAGAAATATTTTTAAGAATTCACATTTTAAGGAATAATCTGGTATTTGAGTTACTTTCGTGCCTATTTGGCGCAATCATTTTACAATGGCTGCTTACATGGATACTTTGTAAAGAACTCAACACAACCCACGTCATGATGTTTTTATGCACTGTTCGTTGTTGCTTTCTATAAGTTGTCTGCACACGCACACACACACACACACACATTTTTATTTTTTTCATTTATTTTTCAAGTCATTCTGAAATTACAGAGATCCTATTCTTCATCAAAACATAAAAGAAATGTTTATGTATATAAATCAGATTGGCGCAGAACCAGCTTATGGATGAGAATGTATTCTGGACGTGACTGACGTGTTACTAAAAGAACGAACAAATGTCTTTCGTTGGAGTAAATTTCACGTCTAAATTTATTCCACACGACCGTAATCATACTTCTTGTCGATTCACAGGCACACTAGTATCACATCTTAGATTTATAGTTCTATTTGACTCCAAATTGATTACGTCACTGAAATGACATCCTGCAAACAACATCTCTGTGTGAATCACATAGTAGATTCCGACCCATCTCAAGCAATTTTTCCATCTAATGTTCCAGGTGCACAGTATCTTTCAGCACGATACTACACAAACATGTTCATGTCGAAATTGTGTAATTCCAACTCAAATTCAATCTCAACCAATCACTCATGATCATTACAGCTCCAAGACTCAAGCAATACTGTCACACCTTCACTTACGGCCATATAGAACTAATATAGATTTCGTTGTAATCGGTCGCCGTGAACTTTGGATTCATTGCGCTTTCCGGTAGAGAGTGTCAGTGTGTAGGCTTTGAATGTCCTTGAAAAATTATGTAGCAGGATAATCGATATATGTAGTTGAAGCATCTGGCCGTCTTCAGACCTTCAGCAGATTTGTCTTAGGGTCAGTGCCTTCTTTACGTCAAATTGGGTTGCTGGTAATTAATGCATATATTTTAGTACATTTACTTGGAGAAGCATTTCATTTTTCACTCTAAGTTATTACGGTACATACAGTTATTCAGATCAAGATTTTTCGATTTAGATGTAACATCTATATTTACGTATGATGAATTTTATACGCGTTTCATTAAGTATGAAACTGCAAAGATATTTAAATTTATGTCCAATTTCCGTTTTCTCGGTATAAGTATTATTATGCATCCAATCTCTAAAAATATCTTTCTAATGGTATATTTATTGTATGGTTTATTCAACAAATTTCTTGCTCCTCTGTCTGTCGCCTCCCTTTAATTACGTAAATAGATAATATTCAGGAAATTTCTTTTTCTTAATGTGGTACATGTGTGAATAACATTTAATACATATAAACTTAATTGAAGTCACAGAAACGTTATTTTTTGTCGATCCATGTTAACGTGTGAAGGCTGATTTTAAGGTGAATACAAATATGCATGAAGAAGACATGTTTTTGGTGACAATTTTCAAACCTCGACTAACCTCCGTCGTTATAGATATCAGACTACTTTAAGGTGCAATAGATTTCAGTAAGGGGAGTATGAATTGATATGGATGAAATGCTTATTGTTCTAAGTGTATCTTTTCTTATGGAACCCTCCTGTTGCGGGGATGTCTTCAACTGACGGCAATATTTGTGTGAAAATTATTATACGTAGTCATTTTTACTCCAAAGATGGTTCAATTTCCCTACAAACACAAATTCTTTCGATATCGGTTTTAAAATGAATCATGGTTTGTGTGTTGGCTTTATCGGTGAGGGTTTTGGAATTTTGAGTAGATAGCCTTTTTACCGACTGGGCTACTGTTACGTGTCCGTTATGTTTACTGGTGATTTGCTCACAGGTCGCAGCACAATATGTTCGAACAACAGTTTTTCTTATAGAATGACACTTACCTCTCCGATTTCCTCTGAGAATTCGATTGTTCCTCAGTATTCGATAAGTTTCCATCGAATGGTGTATGTAAGTTAATTTTGTTTTGTTTCTAATTTAGTTTGATTATGATCTCTGTAATTTTTGTGTAACTGCAGAGGTGTGAGAACACAATGTTGTTTAATGTTTTGATGCTGTTGAAAAATAATTTCTTTCACACTATACCGTTTTTAAGTATTGTAGGTTCTGAGGTTAGATATCTTAATGTATTGCACCATGGGTTACATCGCTTAAAAGTGCAATAAATACCGGTAGAGACTGAGGAACAACTATTCCATGAAAATGCTACTTGGTTTATATTGCTGGTTTTATTTACAATTCCTATTCTTTACTCGAATCATATGAAACCCTAAAGACAGGCCAATAATTGTACTGTGGAGACATTTTATGTTGAAGAAGACTGAGTTTTCTACTTATATACTTCTTGCTTTTAATGTGCATAACAGTAATTAATAATATTTTTCCTGTCTTCTTTCAGAACAATCCTCAATATGGAAATAAAAGGAAGTGAATGGATAACAGAAGACACGAAGAAGAGCAATATTCACATAGGACAGAAAAATCCCCATGCTGTGTCAGGGGAGCAAACAAAAAAGAATATAGCAAAGAGAAAAGGAGGAGAAAAGTTACTGGAAGGAGGAAAGAGTAATGATATTGAACAAGAACCAAAACAGAAGAGAAAGAAGAAGAAAAATAAGGCAAAGAAAGCCCAGAAGATGCAAGCAGTGCAAAAATCAGACAGAAACATAGAAAAATGTATCAGTTATCTAAAAAGATGGCATGAAGATCGACAGAACTGGAAGTTTGAAAAGTTAAGACAGATATGGTTATTACAAAATATGCTTGATCCTTCAAAGGTGAGTAGAAAGAGTTTGTTGCAGTTGCATTGTTACATATTTTGTTGTTTTGAATTATTGACTGATGAATGCCTCCTCTCTGGAGGATTATCTTATAGACATTGAACCCATCATTGGAATGCATTGCAAGTGTTTAACTATTCTTTTGCTGAACCCTTAACTGGACTACAGTATTGCAGAAGACAGTTTTAACTCCGTCAGTACTGTGCTTGCATTTGAGTTCAGACTGTGTTAACAGAAATGGAATCTTTTTTGTGATGGGGAAGCGAAAATTGGTGGAATTAAGTTTATAAAATGTTATTGAGGCTGAGGTGTAATGTGCAATGCATGGGAGTGGGCTTCAAAATATTATTATTAATACTATTGTCATTAATTCTTAATTCAAGTGAGCCTACAATAGCTAGTGTATGTAAGTAAATAGATTATTTTGTCATTAGACCACAATCTGACTTTTCTCCTTCCCTCTATCTTGGACACCTATGCAAATTGGACACATTTTCGTGGAACCCCAAGTGTCCAACTTAGAGACGTTTTACTGTATTGCTGTTTATAGCTAAGTATAATGTTTTTGTACCACGCTCATTTTTATAGAATATGTTACTGCAAAGTTCTTGTTACTGGAAAGTGAGGATTTTTTAAAAGTATTTTACATTGAACAATTTTGTAATTTAGCTTCTTTAAACTTATGGATGTTATTAATTGTACATTGAATAGCATTATAAAGTGAGTGGTCTTGGTCTGCTTTAATCCACTTTGATCATTTTCCTGCCTCATTCATTGTTTAGTTCTGTTTGTGGGGTTTTAGCTGGGTTTTTTTTATTATTTCAAAGCAGGTTTTGATAAACACATGTCTGTACATGAATCTTACACGTTTTCATGTCTTGGGAGTAGTTCATTTGACAATCAGTCAAATCTTTGAACTCCCAAATGTTTTGTCATGTTTTGATTAAATGTCGCCTAGGAGACATCTTACTGCTAGTTATCAGATGATGCTAATGACTGTTGTACTTTCAATTCCAATCACATTCAACTCACCACACTTCTGTTCTCTCCATTCTTTTTGGAAAGCCATTTCAATGTGAATTATGTGCATGACAGTAGAGTGATTATTCTTGTAAAACCAGTTTTTGAACATACCCACAAAATACATGTGCAAAGTCCTGAAATCAGTACAGTCCTGTCCCAGATGTAATCACTCAATTCAAAAGTGGCATCTGAAGTGAAATGAATAAGAATAAAAATTCCTCATCCCATTGAGACATACCAAACTGTTTTGTTATTAAGGTTCCAGATTCAAGTTTCAAAATACTAGTGGACTATATTTCTGGCACTCGAGGGCATGCAAGACAGATGATTGTGGAAAAGACTATGAAAGTGATAAAAGCAATGGAGCTATGGTCAAAACTCTCAGAAGAAGGTTTGAAAGAGGAAGATATTGCTATCCAAGTCCCAGATGGAAAAGTTCCAGAAGTGATGTACGAACGGTCAAGATCAATTCTTCAATCTCTTGATGATGTGTAATAAGTTACTTTCTAATAAAAATCATCTGTGCAAAGAGTGTTTCACATCCTCCCACCATTTATTGATATATATATTTACAGTAGAACTTTGTAGTGTAGAGTTTTCTTTCATAGTATCTCAAATCATGACAGCTGGGAAAACGTAAGTACAATGTACAAATGGCATATTTGAAAAAGTCCTGAATCTTTGCTGCATGCCAAAGTTAATTATGTTGCTTGCAAGTAAGTTTTCTCTTTCAGCTTTTAATAATGCTGCAGTGCTGATGTTATGTTGTACTCGGACAATGTTAATATGATTACATGGTTTCTCATCATATACTGGAAGGAGATATATACACTTGTAATAAAGTCCCTGCTATTGGTTGAAAATAAGTTACTATCAATCAGTTTTATGAATTAGCTGGTCTACAAACTTCCTAAGCTTGTCAATATCCTGTAAACCAACCAGTCGTTCTTGCACTTTTCCATTCTTAATAGCAACAAGAGCTGGAACAGAACCCACCTGTAAAGAAATTGTAAATATGTTATAATATCAAGAATGTTTGTAACATCACAACCAACTACACTGATATCCTCAGATTTACAAATGTCATGTGTTTTGAGCATTATTTAATGATTATGGGTACATTTCTCAATAATAAAACACTTTCTTGTCCATGTAATGTTAAGTACTTGATTGGTGTAGTGATGGTGTTTGCAATTTTTATTTATATATGTGCAAATTCAGATTTTTAGTTCAAAATTATATATTAAGAAATATGTGAAAAAAGAAATGTGCATCAAAAGGGTTGCAGGCAATGTAGCAAAACATCCATTTTAATTTTAATTACTTCCACAATAGTACCTCATAATCCAAGGCCAACTCTGTATTTTCGTCAATATCCACTTTTGCGAGTAGTACCTTCCCTTTCTTTTCAGCAATGACAGATTCAAGGCGTGGTGTCAGCATTTTGCATGGATTGCACCATCTGTAATGGAACATGCTATTAATTTTACACTTCACTCTACTGCAATCTACCAGTTTATTCATAAGTGGCTTGGGAATAATTTGCTTCCACACACTTTCTGAGAGTCGGTTATTACTGATTATGTGGCTGTTTCATGCTCGGCAATTAGATTCATAGGTAGCCCTGATGATGGAAATAATGTTTCTCCGAATCGTTGGTATCTACCCGAGTCTACATAGCGTCACAACCCAAAACACATCCTCACTGCCGTGGGAACCTAAAATCCCAAACAGCTTATCTTGATAATCAATACAATGTATCAAACGTACGTAGCGAAGAAATCTACGACGACTGGGACCTTACTATTCTTCACTCTTTCTTGAAAATCCTTTTGGTCTTGCACTTTAAACGAATCGAGTCTCACACGACTTGCCACAAAACTTCGTACTGATTCCTTTAGAACAGCTGACGTACGAGTTTCTTTGGTGACATTTCTCAAAACTCCACTCATGAATGCATATGAATGTTGCATGATTGTTTCGAGAATATATTTATACAAAAAAACTATTTATCCTATTCACTGCTTTCTTTTCTTATCAGTGCTACTAACCAAACAAATTTTGAGATGGGCCAACCTGCCAACCTTGATGTACATGATACAAACATCCCCGGCTACAAAATCAGCATGGTTAAGAGTACAGACTTGCCATAGATAACTATCATACCACTACCATCACAGAGAATTAGATCATACTGTTTCCACTGGCACATCTATGGTAGTTTTCTGTCCACTATGTCTTTGTTTACGGCAGGCACTGCAGTTCCGTTTCTGTTCCTGTGAGTTGTTGGGGTTCAGTGGAATAATATGTTTGCAGAAGTATAACTGTAACCCAACTGCAAATAAACATGAAATAATACGGTTGTCTACTGGGTTATAGCGCAGTGTGGAGTATTAGAAGTTTAGAGTTCTGTATGTGTTCTCTCCATACCTCTTGTTTATAATACACTGGATTATTCTCCTGATTACATGAACCAAATATCTTAATACCAACTAACCATGCATTCTTAGATTCTTTCATTTATATAAAAAACGCCTTAAGAGTAATCAGAAAATGTATTTCTCAGTTGGTCTTTAAGGTTATCCCTAGAAACATATCTCAAAAGACACATTTCTGCTGTTTCTGTTTTTATTTAGTTCTCTGCCATACAAGTGTACAAGTACTGGCATCATGTTATGAAACTTTACCATTTCATACTTTGTGGTGGTGTCTCATTAAAATTATAATTGTATCAAGATTTCCTTCTAGGTATAAATCAGGAAAGCTTTCTGTTTATTTGGAATGTTAACACTGCATATTTATAATATGGTATTTACTAGTATTCTCTTGTTGAGTAAGAAATTAAGTAATGAAACATATTCAGAATAATAATAGGACTCAAACAGTACTAATGATATTGCATTTCTAGCACATACTCTGATCAGGCTGGAAAAAACTACAAACAGGATGGCAACTAGTGTCTGCCACATCCCTAATTTTTCTTCTGCTATACTGCCTCATGTGACTAACAGTAAGTGTAGGTTGAAAAGATTTAGTTGTTACTTTTTATTTCATAAATGTTGCTAAAATAAAGAAAATAATAATTTCAAAATGATATCCTAATTGGGATAATTCTGCCTTCACCAGAGTCTTAGGTCCTCAGAAACAGGCTACTTTTGACTGTAAGCAAGCCATGTTTTAGGATTTTCTATCGTAATCTTGTCAGTTGTCTCCTGAGAGATTCCTTTTGTCTGCATTTTTGGTAAGACGTTGTTGAGAATATGTGAATATCCGTGACCACCAAATTTGATCTGGAAAATTAAAAACATGGGTCTCATTTGTCAACTCCAGAACAATGTATCTTTGTGACAGCACTGAAAGACTAATAAACCAGAAGCTATCAGTTATTTTGGTTTTCAGGCCAAAAAACCTTACCAGTCTGTGTTTGGTGTGAATGTCATGGGCTAAAAGAATTCTGTCTTCTTTGCCAGCCTCAATGAGAGAAACCACCTTGTCCATTCTCTGTGCATCAGAAGGCATGTCTACTGTGGGGCTCATCTGATACAGTGAGCATTCAATCCCAAATAAATCAAACTGACAGTAGGTTCCAAGATTAGAGAACTCAAGTAAATCTTCACTCTTAATAATTGTCCCTGAAAAACATGAAAAGTATATGTGAGACTGAGTGAGAGAACAGGAATACAAAGGAGTACACATTTTTAAAATGCATTCTTTGATATTTTGCATGTGTTGTTGCCTTTGATGTTCATTTATTACAGATGCAAGTCTTTTGTTGTAACGATGATCTCAGTACTGATGCTGTATTGCATAGAGTCAAAAATTATTATTTTCATTAACCTCTATTGTCCACACTGTTGGCCATACATCACTCTAGCATTCCTCTAAACCATTGACCTTCTAATGTCCTGTAATATGGGAATTAAATCCCTTAATTCCCATATTATTAATGTTAAATAGTCACATGCTAAAAGTGTTTAAAATATTTTCTGTAATGTACTAATATTCTGCTTGATTTTACATTTTACAGATATTGGATTAAAATATAAAATTTGATTTGGGCTTCATGTAAAGTAAGGTTTATAGCTGATTGGTACATTTTGATCTTCCTGAGACAATTTCACTTCACGTGGGTCATCAACATTAAGTTTCGGTGATAAATGATAGTGCGAACCTCCAATGCTGATTATAGCTTGGATGTCATTCATACACATTTGAAATAACTCACTATCAAGATGCGACATGACTGTCTTCTTCACATTCCCACCAGCTTCTTGAAACAAACGGATTATTTCAAATGGAGCTTCTGGATGTCTCCCTGGATGAAAGCTGACAGGACAACCCAAATGGGCTTGTACTTCTCCAGTGGCTATGATTGCTCGTCTTTCAAAGTCTGGAGCAGTCAAGAATCAAACTTAAGTAAAATTGATGAGAGAGGGAATGCAGAAATTAACTTCTTGCACTTTTTTCAATCATAGCGAAAGTAAAGAAACAGTGGCAAAATTAAAAATACCATCAATATCAGATGTGATATATCAGGGCTGGGAAAGATGTTCATCACAGACTCCTGGTGAACTGCAAATCAATTTTGGGTGGATCACCAATACATGGGAGAACAGTAATCCTTTTTGTTACTTATAATTTATATTAGCTTGCAATGTAAGATGTTGAATTCTTCCACTCTAAGCTAGTTGTCAGTTCTAGTGACCTTCTACTTACTTCAGTGTTACATATCTATATGAATCTGCCTTCTTGAGGAATATAATCTAGTCAAAATATCACTCTTGCATCAGAGACAACTTGGACTTGTGTTTAAAGTTATCAAAAATTACATATTGAAATTCACAAAATTATTTGACTCTGTGCACTGTAAGTCCTCTTCAACTTACTAATTAAATGTGTTTCCATGTGTTAAATATTGTTGTTAGTACAGAATCTTTTTTTTTATTTTTTCATGTTGGTAAAATGTTGTATTATATATAAGTTAGTGTAAATTCTGAAATAAAAATTAGTATTTGAGATTCACATTGTACTTCTCCTCTTTATTATTCACTAACTCATTGCATCATTTTGTGCTGTATAATCTGAGAAATTTACAGCATTATTAAGTAATCCATAAATAAATAACACTCACCATGAAGTGGCCATCCACTTCCCACTTCTCCAATGAAACCACATTTAACATCAGGTTGATCTTCACAGCCATCTGTCAGTTCTTTCAGCATTAAGTTGTACATATTCTCTTGTGACAACTTGAGGACACTTGGAGGCTGAACATAGGAGATGTAATGACCTACATACAGCACACAGTAAGTTAGTATATCAGCTTGTCCATTGTTCTGTTTTTATAGTTTCTTGTACTACCGGCAACAGAAAATGTCTGTACACATGTTACATCTCTAAAATTTCTTAATGTATTTTGATTAAATTTGGTATTATGGGTCTGCACTAAAAGTTATGGGGAAACTTTTATTTTTGGTTCAGTATAACCTCCATTTTGGATGGCATTCTAATGGGGCTTATAAGAGTTCTCAAAAATGGCTCAACATATGAAAAACTGGCCTTAAGTTTTCTACTAAAATTTGTCAGCACATTCCTGGTTTGGTTAACACTGAACAACATTGACAGGCATTAAGTGGGAATTTCTTATTCAAGTGAAAAATTCTTAACTCCTCAAGTTTGACCTTGTGTTACAGAAACTTGTAAAATATAAAAAGAGCTTCAGATATGTTAACCTGATTTTACTGTTCAAATATTGCAAGACAAGAATCTTTATCATTCTGACCTGTACCAGCAATGACATGTACTCCTGTCTTTTGACTCACTTCCTTCATAAACTTAACATTTCTCTGCAGTCCATGGCTTGAGTTTTCCACAACTGATCCACCTCCAAATTGTTTGTACAATGTCATGTCGTACAGAACTGCTGCATGTGTCTCAGCATCATTAAACAAGCAATTGTATTTACTGCTGTAGCTACACCAGTAACAAAAATCAGTTCATTTTAATCACAATCCTATGTCTCAAAATCTTGTGTTGAACTAATCAGTCTCCGAACTTTAAAAGTTGATCACAGTTGTTCTACTCAACCACAAATTCTCATCTATTAAAAATACGTGTAAGCAATAGTGTTTATGCTTTCGTCTATAATTATTTTTGCAGTAATACTGTGGATGACTGTAAATTACTGTCATAACTGTTTAATTCATATTTGTGTTACAAACAAGTATTGTATATGTGATATTAAATATTATACATCCTTGGCTTGGGCCTATGAAGGCACTGTGGATTGCAGAAAAATTCTGTTCTATTCTTTCCTTGGTACTGACAGTATTTTGTTGTGCAGAAACAGAATCATGGTTGAAAATACCTTCTGTGGTGGTGAAAGAAATTTTTACTTATATGCTGATTATTGAAGCCATATGCATTTTCATGCCATGCAGCAACAGAACCCCTAGAGCACTGAATTTATATATTTTATGAAGTCTGTTCCCATGAGTGCAACATGTTCTTATGATGATCCTTATCTTATGATGAAAGTTGGAAAGAATATTAAGCTGGCACCCTTGGGTTTCCATTTTCTTTAACCTAACTTCTATGAATAACAGGTATTTTTCAACCAGCCCTTCTATCCTGAACTTATTTTTAAAACACTAACAAATCTGGTGGTGTTTTAAATGTAGTGGTATTTTTTAACATAATGAACACAAAATAACACTAGGAGAGAAATATATTAACTTACGGATATTGTTTTATAAATCCAACATTATCAAGTGATATTTTATTTTCAAAAAATGACTTAAGCTCCTTGGGTGGTTCAACATACAGCTGCTGAAAATCCATTGAGAAGTGTTCGTGAGTCAAAGTTCGCCCCAGTTCTTCAGGTGAAATCGATCCCAAAACTGAAAGTTAAATACAGATTTGGTATCGGACTAGGTGTTTGGTTATGTTAAATAGTTTATATACACACACAGATACACAATAGGAACCATAAGTAAAGCCAGAATGTAGTTACAGGTTAGAACATTTGATCACTTTATTTTAAAGATTTTTCCAAGATTTTATTTTGTGAAATGTGTATGGGAAGTGCATGCATCATATTTTTAATTCTTTGTGAACATTTAAGAATTTCAGAATTGAAAGGTTGATTTATTTTACATTGATTATAAAATATATGTGAAAAAAGATTGTATAAATAGAAATCTTAAAACAATAATTCATTATATTTTTTTAAATTCTTTAGTGTCAATTTTAATGAAGTCTAAAGATGTTATAATATTAAAAAGTGTACCTGTATGTATTTTACTACCCATTATTGCAGAGTAACAATGTAAGTGTTTAAGCTAATATGAAGAAAGCTTATTCTCAGTTATATATTTCATAAAAGATGTTTAAGGAGGAGAGAGGTTAGAGTTAACTCATTCCTCTGTTATCTCTTAGCAAATAATTCGAAGTTCAGTGATATCAGGCTGCTTATGTAATGTGTGTACAGTTCAAATTCCTGTATTTTTTAAAGGATAATACCCTCAACTTAAAACTCAAATTACTCTCATCTTCATTAAATAGCAGTAATATTAATAGTAATAGTAGCAAGAGCAGAAGTTCAAAGCCTTTTGGATACTGAACCAAGATTATTTAGTTGTCTTTGTACCTTCTCACAGCTATATAGATAATTAAATATCTAAAATTGGAATATAAATGTTTCTTCATGTTACTTGATTATTATTATTATTATTTAATCTTGAACTGAGAAATTGAGATTTGTACTTATTTCCATGGCTACATTTTAACTCAAAGCTGATGTGTAAATTAGAGCTCTAACTCTTTTTGTGTTTTATAATTTACTATAATATATATGTATATATATATATATATATATATATATATATATATAAAATAAAATTTGCTTTAGTTACACTTCATCTTGCATAAGCAATAAGGTTTCATTCTGTTTGCATTTGAGGCCTGCATATGCCTGAATAAAAATTGTAATTTAGTTCATCTACTCTTTGCATATGTCAGCTGATGACTTGATATCATAAAAACTTTGAAGATATTGGAACTATTAATATTACATTTCTTTTAGTGTCTGCACAGTAAGTATAAAGTGAATATATGATGAAGAGATTGGGTTTGCATACAATGAAATCTTCACTGTGATCATGGGTTGAACCTCTGTTGGAGGTAGAGACTGTCTCCAGAATACTGGACATTAATTCCATTCTCAGAACTTTTGCGCCCTTCAACTATTATTTCTTTGTCGCAGTTACTGTCAGTAGTAATTTTATTAAAAGAATTTGTAATGTTTAATTTCTTCAGGTGCATGTATTGGTATATCCTTTCGGCGAAGGGTCGATGGAGGCGGTCACGTAAGGTCACCGCACAGCAGTTTGGGATGTTAATGCTACACCATATTGTTTCTATCGCAAGTGAATTTCCGAGTGGACTTCAATTTATAATCCATGATAAACGACAGAGATAAAAGAATTGATTCAAAGTTATTAATATAAACCGTGCTCGAGAATCTTATGTTGGTAATCTGTAATCGAGACCTCTCCGACAAGTGCTCTTGAAGATAGCTGAAGTGGCTAGCAGACGACGTGGGCTATTTCTTTCTTCCGAGAAACTCTTTACAACATTACTGCAATGTATTACCGGTTTAATAGCTTCACAGGCAGGCTTATCGGCTCAGCTCACATTCAACCTTACTTTCCTATTGTAAGAGCTAATTTGTTACCTTATCTGTACATTCCTAAAGGGCATTCATAGGAGTGAATGTTACTGTATTGTTTAGCGAGTTTTAGAACAAATAACAAAGCTACTAATTTGCCTTAAATTACTACTTAATATAATTATTGAAAAATAAACTTTTGTTCGCCATTTATTAGTTCAGTAATGGGTTCGTACTAATAATCCACTGTAGTTTATATCTTCAAAGTTCATTTTTAATCGCTGTGTGTATATTCTATAAGTACGAGAGAATACCAAGTAATAATTGGCTAGTAGTTCACACACACAGCTCAGGGCGGTGGACTCACGAAGCAGAGCTTTTATAGTATTGTGTGCATGTTTATAGAATCGAATTTATTTACATACCATAGTTCCTTCATAGGCCTAAACCAAAGATGTAGAACAGGTCATATCACAAATACAATACTTGTTTCTAGTACAAGATAAGTAGTTATAACAGCTATTATATAATAGTATGAATTGTACTTTATAATATGTATTGTATTATTATTATTATGACTTTTTCCACATCCTATTGTCATCTCACTGTCTTATGGATCCATGGAATGTAATAAAATATTATTGACAAAATAATTATTATGGGAACCATCACCATTATTACTGACATTTATTTATAAATTCTTCGGTTGAGTAGAAGGAGTGAGATAGGAGATACTCTTTTAACGCTGGCCTAAACATTTTTATTTTGTAGTTTAAACTTTTTATAGTAGGTGGAAGATTATTGAATAACTTAATTCCAGTATAGTAAACTCCTTTTTGATATTTACTGAGGTTAGAAATTGGCACATGAAGGTTGTATCTGAATCTTTTTCTTATATAGTACCAAATTTTACATGCTAGAAGTGGTTTATGAGTTACAACTATCGAAGTAACTGTATTAACGAAACTTGAAAAGCCAATGCCAATAATACCGAAACTAACAATTTATAACAATCCAGAAATAGTTCAGTCCAGTACGCAGAGCTATAAGCCATTTTACTGTGTTCCTATTCAACGTTATTCTCACACATCTTTTAGGTCTCGTAGAGGCTTCCCTTTCAGGATTCTTTATATAAATTTATATTGCCTGTTCAGTCAACATTATATATCCTATCTAAACTTTGATATGCAGTAATTACTATAATTTAGGCTAACATGTTATACTAACCTTGCTGGCTGACTTGGTCTTCAGGATAAGTGTTGTAATAAACACATGGTTAAGATTATTTGAGACCGATGTTACTTTCTTTTTGTATGTCTATGAAAGTAACACGTAAACAGATAAAGTATAAAATTCTCAATTACAGTCGACTGAAAAATGGGCATGTTTGTCAAATAAGGAATTCTAGAATAATCCAGTTTAAGACTGGAAAATATTGAGATGTTAATTTTCTGGGAGAGTGTCTTTTGTTGCAATTCATAAGACATCATAATGCCATAATATCATGTGAAAGTGAATACAATAGAAATTAAGCTGAGATCTTATAATTTTAACATTTCTAACAGAGTGTAAAACTGCTGAACAAGAATGACCCACCAAAGATTGTTTTTCAAGATGCCAGTGTGAAGCCTGTAACACAGACATCTACAAGATATTCATCAACTAATAAAAGTGATCTGTACGCAGCCCTCAAAAAGAAACAGGCCCTATTCCAGGTAAGATTATTTGAACTCTCCTTTAATCATTATTAAAGACTACAGTGTTTTAACATTGCTATGCCAACTGTAGAATGCGAAGAGTGGTCAATTTGAAAGTCTGTGTCATTCCTAGTGGTGCTGTAACTTGTGATATGCTTGCTGCCATGTGGATAACAACATAAGAAGGAAATATACTGCAGCAAATGTACTGAATGAGAATGTGTCATTGTTTTAAAATCTTGTGAATGAAAACCTTGTACTTACCATAATCTTAGCAGCAGCCATTGAAAGACGTGTCCTGCAATATTGAAAGACATATTCAGATTAAACAAGGTGTTATGTAATAACAGCTGAAGTTCTTAATGCCATTTTGAACCTCACTTCCTAAAGCGTTCACATAGTCTGGTTTATTTCTCTATGCACATTCTGTCTTATACAGGGAGTGTGACGGTCTTTGCTCTTAGTTGAATACTTTTTTATCAAAGCTAGCCTGTAAAGACTTTACAGAACTTGTTGTGATGTTTGCAGGTGTATTGTGTTAAAGAATTTATGAGAAATTTCTTATTCAGATAGTTGTCCAGAGAGGGATTTCAGAATATTTATCATAATCCTTCATGACTGTCTGTTTTTAGTGCATGCTTAAGACAGCATCAGCTTTTATTAGCAATAGAAAGTATACATACATACTATTATATTATAGGGACTGTCATGCAGTAGAATACTATGATTTCTGCTGTTAGACGGACAGATATAATGACAATGTACTTGTGTCTCAGGTGGATGGTCTACAGTAAAAGTTATTCCAGATACACACATACCATATCCAAATTTAATGTTTGCAAAATGTCGCTATTAATTGTTCCATTTATTGATATTTCAAATTGTTATATCACTTCTTATAATCCTTGGAAGTCCCTAATCATGACAGGGTATTCCTGTGTGTTTCAGAAAAATGATGGTGTGCCTATACACCTCAAAGGAGGACCAGTGGACAAAGTTCTGTATGGCATAACTCTTGCATTGTGTGCTGTTGGAACAGTTCTTTCACTCCAGACGCTCTTTGTAATGGCTTATCCTAAGAAAGCCTGAATTGGCAACTTTGCAGTTTCCTTCTCGCTTGTAGCTTCTTGACAGTACTGTGCGAATGGCTATCCTTCCTTGCAGGGAGATGAATATCATAACAAAACTGGCATATAGCATGGTGCAATTTGTTTGTGCTTCATGTCAGTCCCGCTGTCAAGAAAAGTGTGAAGAATTTGAAATTAGCAGCATCCATGTAGAAATGTACTTATTTTTTGAACAGTATGTGATCACATTTTGTACATTAGTTTCAAGTTATAAATGTGGTTATTTTAATAACTTATTTATAATTTTTACATATATTTAATAAATTATTTTATGTTCTGTTTATTCTTATGCAAAACTAGCACCACCAGATCATCTCAAAACAAAGCTCTGTGACAAACTAAGACTATAAATTCATTTTTTGAATCCCCTTCATCATTTTCTGACATGCTACTAAGCTGACATTACTAATGCAGTTGTTTTCCTAATCCATTGTTCCTGTTTAACATCATTCTGTCTGTCTTTCTTTGTGATTTCCATAAGCATTGTGGCAAAAGTTGTGATATAAGATAATGCAAAAATGATAAAAAAGATAATGAAATATATGGCCGAAACCCATGAAATATGTCAAGTGTCGTACCAACTTACACTGGACTGAACTTCTGAGAATATGCATTAAATTTGAAAATTCTTGTTACGCTCCTGAAGTAAGTAACTTGGTAAAATGAACAACAGAATGTAGTAAACTTTTTGACTCTAGTATAAGTTGTGAACAAAAGTGTAAGGTTGTTCTCTTTTTTTTCTTTTCAATATTTAATTTTGATCTGTTATGTCATGTACATTTTGTTATATATTCATGGCTGTGGGTAGAGGGAGGGGAGGAGAAGGGAATAATAGTTTACTTTATCACTGAATTACTTATATCTTTATGGGGAACATATATTTTAAACATGTGCTGTACATATGTGTGATTACGTGTAATAGCTAACCAATTACATTGGGTCACTGACCTCCCATACATGCTACCATGTGCTTTTGTGTTGCTTGTGGTTTACAATTGTCGATATAATTGACATTGTGTTAACACTCCTAGAATTTTTCTCAGTTGCTGGTTTCTGATTCAGTAATTGATATTGAAAATGAACAAAATTGAGTAAAAGTTTATTGTGTCAACTGCAGAATATTCTGTTTAACATTATTGCTCACAATAAAAAGTTGGAAGTCTCTGGTTCGTTGGTATTAATCGTATGGTTCGTACCAGTTTCTATCAGACTACATGGTGCAAATCCCAGAAGACTGTCGTCTTAAGGTTTTAAAATTAATTGTACATGTGATGTGTCAAAGGGGAGTGGGATTGTAGTTAGTGTTTATACCGACTAGCCATCGGAGAATCCTTACTATAGTTTCGAGATAGATGCCAATAGATGGCAGAACAATATATACGTGTCATCATGGACTATGCTAGTTGTCAAGTTTTAATTTTTGAATTATCGGTGTTTGTGTGTTGGTATTCGTGTACGGTGCTGTGATAATACGTAATAGTGGGTTTGATTATATGTAGATTTTATAGAAGTGTGATAAGGGATGTGAAAAACAGATATGAAGGTTACAATAAGAAGTGAGACAATTCATATGCACTATTACTTAGCTATTATAACTTGAAATTGTGTCAGATTTATTATTTTTGATTTGCAAGTCTAATTTTTGAATTTCTTCTAGGTTGGACCGGAGTTGCTACATGGCGTTGGGTAGCAAATGACGACAATTGTGGTATCTGTCGAATGGCATTTGATGGTTGTTGTCCAGATTGCAAACTTCCTGGTGATGATTGCCCATTAGGTACATAGTTTTGCTTTATAATATCTCGCATACTAATGATTAAACAGAAGGTTGATGAATGAAAAATCTGTGTATTCTGAAGATTAACTTAAACTGTTGTGAGCAGTTCATCGAAAAAAGTCTTTTTAGCCTTTAATTTCGCGTGTCTGTTTCTGTATCTTTTTGCCACTCTCTCCCTTTCTAAGTTGTGATAGCCAGTCACCAGCAAAGATAACAGTGTGATAAATTTCTTGCTAGATTAATTTTTATACATAATCTTTGCATAATGCATTCACTCTAATTCTCATGCATACCATATATAGTATATCACTTACTGTTCTTATATGTCTAAATACATGTATTGATTACAGTGTGGGGTCAATGTTCTCACTGTTTCCACATCCACTGTATTATGAAGTGGCTGAATTCTCAACAAGTTCAACACTTATGTCCAATGTGTCGGCAGGAATGGAAGTTCAAGGAGTAGAGAGTCAGATGTGATTTGTTTTTCTGTCAGGTATGAACATAACTTTCACTCTTTCAAAAATCTTCAAATTTACTGTATTGTTGTGAAGATGGTTTAAAACGTATCCAGAATTTTGTTTGTATCATATGTACACACTTGTCCTATCCCTGCTTATTTTAAGTTGCTGTCTCAAAATCTGCCCAGAGAAACAAAGCAAAAGAACCTTTAAAAATTCAGTTTTTGTAGTGAGTCAACAACTAAGATGATGTTAATGATAATTTTTTTGTTGGATTAATTTTTCATAAATATTCTTTGCATAATGCATTCAGCAACATCATTGTTATGAGGATACCTGGTGGTTGTGGGGTAAGGCACTGCATTTGATGGTTATGTGTTTGACCACTTCATCTCTGCCAAAGAAACAAATTTTGGAGTTGTCCTGGTTTTGGTAGTAATAGAATTAAATATGTATCAGTAATGTTAAAGAAGGAAGGTGTCTGCATACTACTGAAACCTAAGAGCTCTCAGGTCTAAGAATCTTCAGCAAACCAGGATTTACAAAATCCCTGCTATTATGGTGAAAGTGTACATCAGACAAATGGCTGACATATTAATAATGTAGTGTCCAAGTGTATAAGGAACATCAAACAGGAAATGCAGAGGTCAATTGTTATTTAAAATTCTGTAGAAATGAAGTATGGCATTGACTAACTAAACAGGCGTTATAACTTATATCTGTGATCGCTTTCATTGCATCATCATGGAAGTCACTAAACTATTAATCATGCAAGACACATCAGCAGAGAAGATACTGACAGCCTCAATTTCTTGACAGGAGTTCTCTGACAGCCACAACTCCAGTGTGAATATCTGATTGATTAGTACTCAGGACAGGCCAATCACAAACCATCTCTGTCCCCATGACCCCTCCCTTCCAGACATTTAAATATTCCAGACATATCAGTCCTGAAGATTGAAACTGGTCTTGACAAAAATTTCATACACAGTAATTATGTATGATATGTAAAATTATTAAACATTCAACACAGGTCAAGTATTAACCAGTATTTTGCTTTAGATATCATAAGAGGCTCAGTAATAAACAATAACTAACTTAACATTATTTTTGGTAATGACATTTACTACATGAAATGGCAATACTGCGATGTTTTGATCTTATGGAATTAGTGGTCTTTCCTCTGTGTATGTGACGTAATGGTTACATCACCATGACTTGGTTAAGAAAGCCTTGTTTACAGTAGTTTGTGTACTGCATTAAGGTGGGGTATAATTAAGGTAGGAGAAGCATTATATTATGCCTTCTTCCCCCCTGCATATCCTTTGTTCTTTGTTCCTTGCTCTCATATTTATTATTAATTTTATTGCTGCTTGTGATTTTATTAAATAATCAAGCTGTTATCTTATTATCACAGCTCATATTCTTGAATTTATGTTCCATTTTCTAGACTGGATAATTACATGAAATGTAGGTGACACTAAACATGCATTTTACAGCTTCTCAGGACGCTTGTTTCCTATATATGTAACATATGTTTTCTGGAATGCAATGTGTTTAGTAAGGAAACAGTGCATACATGGTGCATTGGCACTGTTCTTGCTTAAAATGTGTGAATCGTTTATCTCTGCGACTTTTGTTACAGTTATGGTTAACAGTTAACTGTATGTAGTCATAAATGGAGATTAAAGCAACCACTAGTTGTTCTGAATGAACTGCTCGTGCCTCCATGTTTTAAATGGTTAGAGGAAACAAGTTTCCACAGATCGTTCCCCTTGTGACCCACAGCAGGTTGCTGGATAAGGCATGGTGTGTGGGAGCCTCCGTTGGACTGGGACCCTGTAACGGAAGGGTACTCCCACAGGTGCAGGAAACCTTGACCTTTCAGTCCAGTTCGTGTTCCTGGTTTTATTGAATATTTTCAGATCTGAGATTTTTTATTGTTAATGTCACAAAATATTCTGTAGTTACTATGTATGATGCTTCCTGGATTTCTTGATTAAGTCTTTGTTCATTTACCACTGATTTTTCATTTGCATTGGTTATATAGAACGTATTGGAAGGGAAACTGTGAATAATGAACTGGATGTGGTCTTGAGTACTGTTTAGAGGTTTCGGTGAACGTCAGCATAGTCTTGTCACGAAAAGCTGTGTGGACTTGTAGGCAGTACACTCTTTTGAAGCACTGGTATCCAAAAGTTCACATTATGAGATGACCCATGGAGCTCATACTAATTTGTAAAACTTATTCAGCCCTTTGAACTCGAAGCTTGTATTAATGATACTTAAACCTTCAGTTCCTACCTCAGAGAAAACGCACACCTCCGTTGCAAAGATGGATTGTTTAATGCTGTTTATGGAAATATTTACTGTTTTTTGGATGGCGTATGACCTTGGAGACGTAGGTGTAGATAGCTTATTCTGTCTCAGGGTAGCAAACAGTGCCTGGCCATTGAACATTTTGATCTCAGAAAAGGCAGCTATGTCTTGGCTGAGTGACTGTCGCCTTCTAAAAGAAAACTTTGCTCTTTGTAGGTAGTACTATTACATATGTCTGTTTCTTAGTCTCATATTCTCCCAAACTCATGATACATAACCTTGTGCTTCAGTGCTTTATAGACAGTGGAGTTTACACAGCATTATTAAATTCATAAAAGGAATATGAGGTTTGATTTCCTTGAAGGTCAAAGATTTTTCTCTTCATCATTGTATTCAGAATCCATACTAGATCTCTGAAGGACCATCCAGCCTCCTGTCCAGTGGGTACTGGTGTATTTTTCTTGGGGGGAGGGGGGGTAAGTATCCAGAGCAGGAATTTGATCACTCGTCTTCATTTAGTGCTGGCGTTAATGTGTGGACCTACACCTCCACTTCCACATATGATTTCGTGGCCATCTTAAGTTTGGGACAGAGCAGTATGCATTTTGCTTGCTTATCTCATCAGCGTGCTATATGCCTCATCCATTTCATTATCTACGATTTAATCACCTTAATATATGATGAATAACACAAATTATGAAGCTAATCATTTTTTGCTGTCTTGTTTCTTTCTGCCATATATTTTCTCCCTCAGTACACTGTTCTCAGAACATCCTTAATGTTGTGTTTTTCCTGTAATGTGAGAGACCAAGTTCCACACCCACACAACAGGTAAAATTATGTGTTGTATATATGTTAATGTTTACGTTGAAAGGCGCGAGACTGAATTATTCCTGAGCAGGAAACCTGAAAGCGTGAGTCACCAGCGTGTCTCACAGGTACGGATATTTCGTACTGCCATTGTCCCTTCCCCTCGCAGTGTCTGTCTATTCACATCTTATGTGCTTCCCCCCTCCAAGCCAACTTCTGGTACACGACCGAAGTTACAGGACACAATAACCGTCTCTCCCGCCTGAGGCTACACTGTTCTTGGACGACGAACAGTTTTCACTGCTTGGCACCAGATTGCGTTCGTAGTGCCGTGATGTAGACATTTTCCTACGGTGTTGAAGATAACACAACAGCGTACGCAGTCGAATGAAGTGAGAGTTAAAGCAGTCTTGCTGTGGTCTGGGTTGGAGTAGGTTGTGTTGTGAATATACAGTGATGCCTTAACATCGCACTACGGCGTTTGTGATGGTGTGTTGTATGGCAAAACAGTGAACGATGCTGATATCACGCGGACAGGTTTTGTCAACGTCGGCAGGGGTTGCATCCTCCGGGGGAAAATTGGCTACGCGACCCTTGCCACCCCCACCTGTACCTCCACGACCGAGCAAGGCCGTAGTGGCTGAAGCACTTGCTCGTACCAGGTCTGGAGACGTGAATAAAAGTGCCAGACCGCATGCCATTCCGACCAGAAGAGCCCCTCCACCACCAACACCCCCAGTACCGAAAGAAAGAAGTCAAGAATTAAATAAGTCGCAGGGTGTAAATACGACTCCAGTACCAAAAGAGCGGAGCCAGCAGCCCCAGAAGATTACGGCAGTGAAACAAAGTGTTGATTATTTTTTTAGTGGCGAAACCACGCCTTTGTACGTTGGTAAACGAGCGACTCAGTCATCCGGGTGCTATAAGGAACATCGTAAAGGTGGCTTTGAGAACCACGTGAACAGAGAATTCTGTGCAGATGAATCTAAACGCCATGGGTTGGATGAATTTCGAAATGTTCATCACAACATAGCGTCTGGTAACGGTGGTAACCGTGGTGGTTGTAACGGACAGTTGTTGCAGTTGGGAAATAAGGCAATAACAATTGACGATAGTAGTGCGGCAGTTGAAATTACAAATGAGTCTCGTATCTGCAACTTAGGTTTGCAAGAAAGAAATGGAGTGAAGTCGGAAGAGGCTGAAATACCAGAGGAGAGGATGATAATGCTGAAGTCCAAAGCGCAAGAAGAAAGCCAAGTTATTTCTCACGTCATAACAACGAAACCACAAGAGCAGGGAACCATGTCGTTCCCAGAACGGAATGAAGAGAATATAGCTGGAAAAAATTCTAGTAATGATCTTAGACTGCAGACCATAACCAGTCAGGAAGACAAAACTTCAGAGCAGGAAGACATCCTTCATGCGAATAAAACCACTTCTATTATGAAACAAAACCTTGTAATTGAGGATAAACAGCAGATAATAAGACATTCGCCACATATGTTGCCAACTGGACAACATAAACATGACAGCTCGTACACGTCTTTGTCAGGAAGTCGAAACACGGTTCTTCTTATAGATAACAGCCAAAGTAAAAGAGAGAATTTCCCATCAGTTGCCCAGCAACGGTCAGCAAGTAAGAAAGATATTATTGTAAGCGGGGTTGCAGCGTCTTCATGCGCTCCATTGGTTGAGAATCTGATTGTTGAACTTCGGGAAAGTTCACAACATAGGACACAGCTTCAGCAGTATAATATTAAAAACAACGGGTCCGAAGAAATTCAAAACGGGGTTAATAACTCGGGAAATAATACAAATGAATTCATCGAGTCCTTGTATAAGAAGACCCCACAACCTCGGATACAACATTCTGATTGGTTTGAAGTCGACAACGGCAAACCCGTTCGGTATTCCAGTTGCCACATAACTCTAGATGATTCCTATCCAGGGTCTTCCGATTCCAGTAACACTGAGTCTAATTCCTCGACCATAGACCTTTCTAGAAGTAACAGTTTCCAATATACTGATTTCAGTGAACTGAGCGTTGATGTTAATCTCGATTGTAGGGCGCGCCTCGTTTCCTTCAACAGGAGAAGAAACATGGCCTCTCTACAGGGGCTTCCTCCTTTACCCAAGAGTCTCAGCGGCATTAACCTTTTTGAAAGCTGTGGTGGAAATGTACACTTTACGTCCGTGGACCGCCAGCACAAGCAGCAGAAACCGGAAGTGTCAACGCCTACAGGAATGACGAAGAGCGGTAGTTTTCGACAGTTGACCCAGCAGAGTTGTTCCTCTGGCAATGGTGGAATCTGCAACGAGAGTGGTGTATTGAGAGTCGCGCCTTCGTCGAGTGGCCGTGGACCAACTCCTCCAACGCCTGGAGGAACCGCACATCAACAGATTTTGCACCATCAGCATGTACGAAGTCTCCATCAGAACGGCGACATCCCACCGCCTCCTATCGTACCACGAGTGCGAAAACCAACGGGGTTAGACGCTCAGCTGGCAATCCTCAGGAAGGAGATGGTAAGTAGTCTGTGATATATTTTTACTTCCCTGTAACGAACTCCCATCTCAGTCCTTTTTATAAACATCGAGATGTCAGGTGACGAATACAAATTATGATACAGCCCGTTCATTTATTGACATTATCCCCAAATTTCGTCTCTTTTAGGTACAAATATTATCCTCAGGACACAGTTGTTAAATTTTTTCAGTATATGTAAGGGTCTGTTTATATAGGAACGTAAAGATAACGACACGAGCTCTTGCCGATTTTTAAGAAAATATTATTCAACGTTTTTAAATGGAACTGTTTATATTGACTCCGAGCTCGTCCGTTCCACGAACGAGTCTCGCCCAACTTACGTCCCCAACGATATTTTTCCTAAACAGTCCCATGGACAAACGTTGAATAATATTTTCTGAAAAATCGGCAAGGTCTCGTGTCGTTATCTTTACGTTCCTATATAAATAGACCTTTATTCACGTAGGACGTCGGACTAAATTAGGTTTGCAGAGATAAGTGATGGGAAGGTAACAGATTCTGAACTGAAGGGTAACAAGACCCCGGAAGTTAAAATGATCTGGAGTTTTTGATGAGTGTATTTTTTGTTTGTTATTGTCGTTCCAACTGTTTTAAACTTTGCCATATATTTGGAGGTAATTATCGTTATATTTTTATGTACTGGATTCTGACGGCAGGAATGTTCCGTCTGATGATAGTACTTTCTTATTAAAAGTCTTATTTTTAATGCCTGTTCCCGTATTACACAGCAAAATAATTGCACATAGTTCACGGGAAGACGCCACGGTGGTCTAGTGGTTAGAACGCTGGCCTTGTAATACTGGGGTCTCGGGTTCGATTCCCGAATTTATAACTTGTGTTGGGCAAGGCCGTGGTCTGGGCAACACGGAGTTTTCCTCCGCGGGCTTCCCAGGTTTCTCCGTGGCATCCCAACAATTACTCCATTCACACACAGAAGAAGGCAATGGCAAACCACTTCTGGATCATCTGCCAAGAACGTATATTAACAGGTCCCAGTCCGAGAAAAGGATGGAAGGATTCTGTTCATATGGACCTGTCGTCTGACAGAACACTAAATAAATAACAAATAGTTCACGGGACGGGAGCAACGAGTATTTTCCGATAAAGGCAGGGTCCTCTTAATTGAGGTTCCGTTTCAGACGTGTCCTACTATATTTACTTTTAAATACGGAGGGATGAGCTTGCTAATGTATGTGCTATTCAGATTAACGTCTAACCGATCAAGAAACAAGGAGGTAGCTTGTGAAATTCGCTTTCTAATGAATTAATTTCGTCAGTTAAGAATTGACACACTATCTCTCTAGTTTGCTTAATTTTGTTTAGAGGCTTGGTAGAGGCTGTTTGTATTGGAATCACTGAGTAATAGGCGTGGCTGATTGGAAAATAAAGAAATCTTTGTGATAAAAATAATGCAAGTGTTAACACGATAAATGACTAAGGGCATGAATAACACGGAATTTTGTACGCCATATCAGATGTTTCGTTACGAAGAAAAGAGAAATTTACGTTTGCGTTGCAGTATATGAATCGTATCAGTAAGAAAGCGACGTTCGTCTCCTGTTCGCCCCCCCCCCCCCCCGGGGGGGCCCGTGTAGCAAAGAAAAAAAAGTGACGGACGCATATTCCCTTATGCATTGTAGCTGTCGATAAAGTAGCAACCACCAAAGACGACGGGAAGAAACATTTGGGCTTTATTTGGTACAAATTAGGTTATGGACCTGTATTTTTATGGGGCGGTCGATGTTTTTTTTTTATCAGGGCTGTAGTTTGTCCGTTCAGTGCGTGTTCTTGTTTTTCAAAATAACCACTGAAATGAAATCGTGCACTCACTTTTGTCGCTTGTTTTTGATGATTATCATTTATCAAGTGCTTGAGTGTCGTGACTTTGTGACCAGCTGGGACTGTACGTACAGTTTGTTATTCCCCGTTCATGCACACGGAGGCTGTTCGGAAGAACCGAGCTCTGTGCAGTCCAGAAACGTTTAAGCTTGACCTCACGGGAAGATCCCTCGACCTCGTCACGGTACCTGATGAAGCACAATGCAGCTACGGACCTTGGCACTGAACGTAATGATAATTGCGTGCTTTGTCTCTGGATGACACCGGAAGTTAATTAATTGCACTTGTATCATGGCTGTGTGTGGATTTCTCTTTAACACACGTGGAATATGAGAACAGTGACCCAATTTCTTATTTGCAAGTCCCCTATCTTCAGTGTCGCTATCTGGGCCAGAGGTTATCAACCTTTTCACACCTGTTACCACATTTATCCTGGCCGCAAAATTATAAATGAACTTATTTCAATTTATTAAAAGTTCACGTGTTGCTCAGTAACTTTAATTAATCTAAGGAGGACACACTGACGGTCGCCGTGTGAGATATCAGGTTCTCACGGCGGTGGGTATGAAGATGACAGACAGCCTTCTGGGATGATGGGCCTTGTAGCCTGGTAGAAATTGACCAGTGTTTCGGAGGTGCTTACTGCCTCCATTATCAGGGCTAGGCCACGGGCTAAATAAGCCGAAACGTCCATACACACTCTGGGGCCCTCCTTTCTATCTGTCCAGTGGGTATCGGGTTTATCTCCCCTGGGGCAAAGCGGCCGGAGCATGAAGCTAACCATTTACCTTCATATAGTTCCGATGAGTGAGGCTACACTTTCACTCCCACGTCTTTGTTGATCACCAGCACAAAATGTGCACTTATAATGTTCTTTTAAATGTGCTATTAGAGGTTTTATTTTGCGTGTTCACTTGTGAATTGTTCGAGACGAATCGTGTAATTATATTCGTTTATAAAACGCTTACAAATCGTGCAGTTGTGTGAGAGTCGAGGTTCCCACTGCATGAAAGTTGTCGACGTTGGTCTTCTGGGTTGTAACGCCGTGTACACCTGCTTATAGGCCAAGGCGCTAACGTTTTGTAGACGTACTATGTCACCATCTTCAGGACTGAAAGATAGAGGCGGTATCTTCCTTCTGAACTTTCGTATCTTTCTATAAGTCCACTCGGCGTTGCAACTCAGAAGACACCATCGACATGCAGTTTGCAGAATGTCCGCCCCGAATTGTACCTGATACAAAGGAAACTTCCAGTTTGGTCGGTCACGTTCTGACAGTAACATTTTACACAGGTCAGTAACGCGATGAACCAAGTGGCCCTCGGCGGTCGTCGCTGGACTCGAACGCTCGAAACTAGACGTGCGGAACTTCGCCATGCTGTGTTGTTGTTGTTCCTGCGAATACTTCCGACTGCATTTCGAACAAGGCCACGTGCATTCGTAGCACTTGAGGAAAAATGAAATGCATTCACAGATTGCTTAAATCTACAACGTGTATGATGTTATATGTCAGTATAAACCGTGATAACCCCGAACTTTCGACTTCTGCTCTGTTTTCATCCAGTTTACAGGGTCATAGAGCTAAAAGCAGAACAGTGTCTGTCTTCAGCTGACCTTGAAGCGACAGATGGAGAACCCTATTGCATATATTCCACGCCTTTGCGTTGTCCATTGACCAAGATTTTGTGACCACCATTGAAATGTAACCTTACGTATGCGACAGACGTATTGTTTATTTGTAACTTCGAACTGTTATCTGTATAGAAGTCAAAACAACTGCAGGCTACATTTGTATGCTACTACATAATGTGTTGATGGGTGTCAAGATATGTTTTACATCCGGTCTGACATAGTTTTGTTAATGCGTACAAGATTGTCCCGTTTTAGAAGGCACTAGCATTTCTGTCGGTTGTCATTTAAGCAGTGTTCTTCTGTTTGGGTGCAGGAAAAATCAATGAAGTTACGTGAGTGACACTGCTAACCCTTTGAAACCCAGCAGAAACGTTTTGTACCACCTAAGATCAGCAACCCACCATTTTGTATTTATGGGTTTCGTATGATTCTCATTGTAAATAGCTAATATTTCCTTAAACGTCAGAAACCAGTTGACTTTTGTAATGGTGACATGGTGTTTTCTTTACGGTACGGACTGAGTTAAATATTTAGTCTTGTTCCGACTTCAAAGGATTGCTGTTGTGGTCAATGGATTAGAAGTTATGTTTTCTTTGATGCTTTATGATACGTTTATAATCACAGCATGTGAGGCAGCAAGCACTTCTAAAACGTTTTTAAACTTCACGATTCATAACCATCCTTCATCGTCCGTTGTCTCCATGAACGTCATTTCAAATTTTTGGAAAGGAGTGATGTAAGGCAGAGATAGAACTGCAGATTTTGAAAGCTCTTTTGTCGGCCTGTGCGTCGTTAAATATTGACATTGAAGGCCAAATTCAAGTGCTACATGCGCCGAAACACATTTTATCGATGTCACGAAGTTTTGCTTCAAATTTCGTGACCCGTCAGACTTTTGGGTTGGTTGTACAGTCCACGACTGTAATCTTGAGACTTGGTGGTGCGGGTGCGGAAGTGGGGTGAAGGAGGAAGGATTTCGTGCATTCCTTGCAAGTCTCAAGATTACAGTCGTGGACTGTATGTGGTGCTGTAGAAACTGCATCAGCAGTGGATAAGATTATGAACGCTGAAGTCGTGAAAGTTATTTGTTTGAGTGATGTTGCATGAGTATGCTTATTGATGGTGGTTAGGTATTCAAATGGATGAGTCAGAACGTGTAGGCTAAACAGACAGTCACTGTTACCGGTCGTGGTGTTGGACGCGTGCTCACCGAATTCCACCGAACATCGCTATTGATACTGAATATTACGGGTTCAAACCCCAGTCCATCGACTTGCTACACTAATGGAGGGGGGTTTCCGTGATGTTTCTCGGTCACCAAGCAGCCAAAAATGAGTCAAGACAAGTTTTTTTTGTGTATCATTTCCAGTTCATTATTCAGAAATACTGCACTTCGACGTTATTATATTTTAAAACCGTTTTAAATAGAGATTTTTAGGTTTTTACGTCGCTGAGGACGATCATATTTTTCAGGGTTTTTGGCGCCGTGTAGACTCGTCGGCGGGTGCCACGACGTCGAACCCAGAAGAACATAATCAACAAGAATGAATAGTTTGCTGGAATTTCGGGTTTGATCTCGATGTGAATATGGAAGTTTATCCGCTTTTGTCTGTATTGTGCAATGAAAAAGCATAAAGACATTTTCCGCCTGATTGACGTGTGTAACCGAACGCAGTGGTGACAACCCGAAGGTCCAAAATGTCTCATACGAAATACTACCATTGGTCACGATCCTGAGCCAGTTCTATCCTCACATCCGTATGAAGTTGGCTGTCTTCTGGGATATTGTGCCATGAAGTCTGTGCAGAAATTTATTGACGTTTCGGGGGTACCTACTTTGTCCATCACTGCCGATGAAGGAAGCAAGCACCCGGAATACAGTCGCCTTCGACGCACTCGTGGATGTCTCAACTCGTGACGTTTTACTGTGGTGATTCGTAACAGAATAAGTCGCCAAAAAGCCATTAAAGCGTTCGGAGGGAAAAGTCGCTCGCCAAACTTTTTTATTTTTTACAACAGTACGAAATTTCTGCGAACCCGGCGACCTGTACTACTTAGCTACTGGCACAGAGCAACGAGTTTGGGATTGAGAGCCCGCTCTTGCCTACTTCGCCATGAAAGTTCCACTGCAGAGCTATACAGCACTTAGCTCATCCCAGTTTATTCTTGTGCTTTCACTAAATGGAATTACGAGTGGTTCTTTACGAAACACTGCAAAAAGACGCTTTGCAGGTGAAATCGAAAACGTGCCATCAGAAAACGCATCTTGAGCGAAAATAGGATACGTTAATTGGTATGCCCATTCATCACGAAATGTGGTGACCTACCGAAGTAGGATGTTGCGGGACATATAGCACGCATGGAGAGACGGAAATCTTGCTCTTCATTGCAGTAGGAAAACGAGGAGAGAAGGCGAAATTGATATTAAAATGAATCTTAATGAAATGATATTTGAGGGTGTGGGCTAGATTGTTGTGGCTAAGCGTTGGGGCACGTAGCGGGATTTTTTGAACAAGATAATAAATATTGATAAAGTATTTTCATTGCCACATTAAACTGTTTTCCATCTGTAGTCGTAAATATATCTAACAAGCGATTCCGAAAATTTGTCGGCATTTTGTAGGAATCGTTTGGGGGGAGGGGGGTGATCGCTCGTCCCAAGGGATAGGACTCCTTATATGGGATAAACCCATCGTGTTTTTGAGACAACACAATCACTCGACCACACGCATATTCCACCAAGCGAGATTCGAACCTACGAGCGCATTGTGTAGGTGACTTAATAGTGTTTGGCCATCGGGATTTGCCGCGTGTTCTGGTTTTGAATGTCAGTTCCCGAATAGCCGCATACAAGAAAAGGGAACTTAATGTTTTCGCCATCTTGAAACGCCGTTTGATTTTTGTAAATACGAAACAGGGGAACAGCTTACCCTCGCTTGCGTTGCTTGACTGAGACTAGAGGTTAGGCACCAGGACCCTCCTAACATTATCCCAGACAGTTCAGTATACAAAGAAGGCAGGCAGACAGGCGTGCCGGCATCTGTTACACAAACCTTCATCTGCGTTACGTTTTTGAGGAATCTGAGTCGTGTCTTCTCGATTCATTCGAGATGTTCCTCGAGAAAACCGCTTCCTTTTGACGTCGATGTTGGTCTTCCGGGCAGTAACGTCGTGTCGGGGAACATGCCGTCTACATCTTCAAATATATTTTGGTGTTCTGACCAAAATAATGCTTTAATATCACCGTATTCGGTGTTATTACTGTCTGCCTTTGTCAGTACCAAACACGGTAGGCTTGTATTTGTTAGGTGTTCGGTTTGAGTCTCGTACACGTTACCGAGTACGTGATCGACGTATTTCGTCGTTCTGTTCAGTGTTTCCAGAAGGTTTTTCTATCCCGGTTAAGTAGCCTAATAAGGGCAGTTATCGCGGAAGCTGTGTGGCCAAGTGCCCGTTCTTGGCAGGTCCTTAAGAATTTGCTGCACCTTTGGATTCCTGAGCCTGTCACATACCGTGTGCGTTCTGCCGGATTGTCCCCGACACTCGCTGCATGAAAAGCGTGTTTACTGGGCGCCATTTCCCACCGGGTGTGCCATGGCACAGTTACACGACGCATTTTAAACGAAGTGTTGGCTGTGGGAGATGTGAAGCTCTGACGGAGGAGAAGATATCGTTGGTGGTCTTCTGGGTTGTAACGACGTGGGGACTGATTGGTGGATACCAGCGTTTCCTATGAATCCTGTTGATATTGTTGTCTTGGGGCGAGAAACTGCCTCTGTGGAACTCGACCTCAAACGGGTCAGGTGATGTCAGGACTCGGACAAAAATATCTCCCGGTGCCACTTTGTCCACCACAAACCTCATATGAAGTGACCTGACGAACCCGGGCCTGGTGAGAAGCCCGCGACTAACGGCCCATCGAAGGAACTTACCGTCCCCATCGAAGGACTAGCCAGAAGACGAACATCGCCATGTTGGAGTAGGGAATTGCGCGTTTCGTAAATATTTGCCTCATTGTGTTTCGTTGAACAATAGAAATGCCCAAGGCGTCAATAACAAGCTTAGAAACGTGCGTTCTGGTGGAATGCACGTACAGATGCAGTTTTGACTGGTTTTATTGTGCCATAGGCCTTGATATTCATTTACTCCCTATTATTGAAGGCAATATGCTATTGAATATGACTGTACTCTGGGTGGTTGCGCCGTGTAGTCTGGTAGAAGTTTGCTGTCTTCATAAACTTCCTTACTCATCACCTTGATAAGCAGAAGCGAGCACTTCGGAAACGTCGGTAGACTTCCACCAGATTACACTGTGCAAGAACCCACAAGTCTCACCGCCGTGAAGATATCAAATCCCACATAAAACTTTTGTTTTTTCAGCCATATTGCATAGTTCGTTTTCTGTTCATTATTTCATGTTCCAGTTTATTGTTGAACGTTGAGCCATTGTTGAAAACATTATTGAAAGCGTGATTTGAAGTTTGAGAAATGTGTGGGCTATATTAGACCTATTTGAACCAAACTGAAATATTTCGGACTCTTTAAAGCACACCCTTTTCTACGAAATTTAATCTAAATCCATTTAATATATTCCGAACATGAAACATCCGGGTAGATAGATGCTGTCTCCCTCATACGCGTTCATTTACGTTCTTCCTACGCTGAACGCATACGAATTGAAGAAACAATGAGACCGCATGCGAGAAGATTTATATCCAGACTGAGTTCTGTTACACTGGTGGATGTGCCGTTACCTGGAAACAGTCTTTCCACACCTTAATTACGAAGCCGTAATTTCGTCTTACGAAACTCAAGAAGTCGTGACGTACGCCTTCGTTCTGATAAGTTGCTTGCCTGGTTCATCTTGCAATCGACAGTACGCAATGCGTGTGCTTAAACGTGAACATGGAAACAGTTCGGTTTGGGCCTGACGTGTACTAGTTTCAGGCACGTGGCGAAAATCACCCTTCGTGCGTAGCTCTGAAGGCAGCTGTATCGAATTCCGAGGTTCTGCTGTCTTCGACCGAACAGGTCGGCTCAGCGCTAACCCTGGCAGATGCACACTTCGTTTAACGCCATTTAAGCAACTGCGTTACATAAAACATGTGACGAATTGGTACAGCATCATAAATTACTTTACAGTTGCATAGATAAGTCCAGTCAAAATAAGTTGTATCTGCCAGAGGTGAGAGATTCGCTTTATCTCTCCCTTGTCACGTACATTGATGAATGACTTTTTGTATCTTGCTTTATACATCTCTGTATTATCAAGATAGTAGATTAATCTCACGTAATATCTAGTGCATCGTACTGTCATATTATTTTATGATGACCGCTGACTTTCGGCTACGCCCAAAACTTTGAAGAGTCCGCTTTCGTAAATTTGCCTCTGAAATATGGATAATTATTTAATGAGCGTGATCGAGTGTTAGAAGTCTGGTGTGGTGGTACCAACAGAACCAATGGGACAGGGGAGATACTGGCCAATCAGAAGTCGAGTGACTCACCAGTGAGACCCATGTCTTCTGGGTTGTTGAACATGGGGGCGATGCATTTCTCCGAAGCTATGGTATCCACCTCTGACAATGCTGATGGCGCGTCACAACCCTGAACACCACAGTCGACGTTTTCGCAGCTGTGAAAACCTCAAATCTCACAAACCAGAAGCAATTCCCATTGCATCGTCTGTAAATCGGAGACCAATTAGCGGTCAGTGTCTCTCCAGTCGTGTAGCTTCGCAGTCACCATCTTCCCTAACGCTACAACTCAGTGGTATTGTTGTATTGTGAAGACATTGGTCGGGGCCAAGCCGTGAGCTGCACCTACGTAACCATTTTGTGATTTGAAGTGAAACAAACGCGTGAGCTATGTAAGCGAAAACATTACCTGAGACAGCGAGCTGAGTATTGCTGCTGAGAATTTCTGTCTGAAGCATGGACAGGGAAGGCTTCCTTATCTTTCACCGCTCCCAAGTCCCTCAATCGCTTTTGCCTGTTACTTCTAACGGACGTGGAACGCACAGGGTTGTTCCTACTACCGGAACATCGTAATGGCCAGGCCGTGACCGCGTTTAAACCCCTGGGTACCGCGGCTTAGACATTCGGTCTGATAAAAGATTCTCGGACTTTTTTAGTCCATTTCTTAGCAGTGCTTTAAAACAAATTTTGTTTTCCTGTGTGTTTATGCGTTTTGAGATTGAAATTGATGTCGCCTTGTTGAGGCATATTCCAGTTAAAACTGATACCCTCCGCTTTGCTAGGCATATCTTTCGTGAGTCATTACTGGCTTCGTGGAACAGTTGTTTTGAGAAGCTATAGTAGTCGCTCAGCTTGCCAGGAGAATTCCGGCTGTCTGTAGTGCACGACACAACAACAGTCCGTCACCTTTCCCCATCGTGAGCCAGTTGAATCCATTGTACATTCTTATTTGTTGTTAAACATCAATTTTTAATATTGCCCTCTCATTGCTTATGCGTTCTAGATGGCCAGACTATCTCATTCACTTTGCATTGACAGTGTCTGACGACGATAACACGTTATAACTGTTCTAATTATACAACTTATGGAATCTCCTATTTCTGTCTCCCTCCAGGTACAAATTTTCCCGGAAATTGCTACTCTTTTTTTTCCCCATGTCGTGCAGTTGGAATATTTTCCGTGCATCCAAGCAGAATCGAGTTATGGGCTGAGAATGTAACCGGTCTCCTGCAACCCACGTGAAGAACTGTTGTATGGGCTTGTCAGCATTGCCTTGGGCTTCATGTTTACATACGAAGAAGCCTTCCATTTGAATCGCAGGTGCAACGGGAGTGTCTTGTTGGGTTGCCCACTCACTCGCCTGATTCACCAACATACAGTAACTAGCGTCTTATTTCGCCGTCGAATGGTTATCATTCCAGCTTCGTATGATGGAGGCCCCTGGTTCGATTCTCATTCATGAGGAAACTTTCCTTACTTTGCTTGTTCATGGTTTTCTTTGGTGTCAGATCTAAAATGTATGGGATTCCCCAGTCGATAATACCCCCGGTGGGGATTCCCCCTCCAGCCACTTCGCGCACAGAAACGCATGTGGGCCTTCATGTAAAGTTTCCATTTTTGTTGTCCATTTTAACCAAAATTGGAATGTGCTGACAAATTTTAGTTGATCTGAAATTATGAAATTTCGTGAAAATCGTTCAGCGGAGTTATTGTCGATGCACGGACGGACAGACAGACAGACCCTGCGAAGCTGGTAGTCGCATTTTTGCAACTTTTAATTGCCGTCGTGCGCAACAGAACTCAAATGTTTACAACTTTGCTGTACAGAGCGGAAACGCGAGTGAACCGAACATGTTTTAAATCGTGTTGAGTTTAAAACTGCAGATATTAATTCGGGTTTCACGACTTTCCTAATATTTGTGAAAGCTGTCTGTAATCACTCTTAACGCTGCTATGTAGAATAATGAATGAGGTGGTGTGCCGTTAAACAGATTAACAAATGCAGGTTATCTTGCTTCGCGTGTTTCAGTCCGCATATCTATAATGTGAAATAGTAATAAAGAAAAACAAAAGACACGAGAACTGCGTAATTTTGCTTTCACTTTGACTGTTCAGGAAATGGAAAGGAGGTCTTCTCGCACTCTGTTGTTCAAGTGCTTTGAACTCATTGTTATTTTAAAGCCTTGAATAACCTTTAAATAGATTTTCTGATAATTCTCCTTTAACGGCGCAAACTGATGTTTGTAACGGGTATTTGTTATGTTATTTGCAGTACGGACCCATTTTTAAATATCATTTTAGATTATCTTCCGCTTCAAAATGAAAAAAAATGTTTAGTGTTTGAACCTGTGATTAATTAGGTTTTTTTCGGAATAGTCTCGTTTCATCTAATCTCATTGAGCAAGGCGCTGAGACGTATGGACTTTAGGAGCGAATGAGGCAAACAGCGACTGGAAAGTAGGGTAAATAGTTTACAGAAACTTCTGTTTGTGGCGTATGTAAAAGACGCGAACCCATCGAGCTCTCGACTACAATACAGGCATTGGCTCAAGGACAGCGAGAGAGAAACAAGAAAACTAAGAAACATTTATAAAAAGAGAGCTTCAAGCAGGTTGCAAGCCTTGAGGAGGACAACGATTAAGAATGTGACCTTCAGGGTCGTGTTTGAAAGAAATGTTGGGTTTTGTTCATTCTTCAGAGCAGCCACAGAGATTCCTTTTATGAATGCTACCATTTGGAAGCATAACAAATACGAAATGTGATAAAAATGTTGGAAAGCGGATAAGAATTGGAGATTAGTAAATCAGGGAACCTGTTTCGTTACAAGTGCAGGGGGCCTCTCCCAGCACCTGGGGCACTGCTTCTTTTCATAGAAAGAACTCCTCGCTGTAAGAACCATCTGCAAACTAAGTTGCGGAGAGGAAAGTTCCATTAGATGTAAGATTTTTGCATACTTATTTCGCGGCGAGTATGCAACAAAGCAGTCAACAAGGGAGAATAGCCTCTTTCTATGTAGGATTTGAGGTTTACACGGCGGCTTGTCTGAAGATGATTATCTTCTGGGATGTTGAGCCGTGTAGTGTGCTAGAAGTTCGTTGTTCATCGCTGCAAGCACCTCTGAAACGTCGGTAAACGTTATAAGACTACACGGCTCAACATCCCAGAGGACAGCAATTTTCGTACTCACCGTCGTGAAAACCTGAAATCTCACCCAGTATTGAAGTTGATTTTGAAGAAGTAACAGCTCTTGTGAGGACAGTAATGAATGAGTCTAGTAGGAGGGGAATTTCTTGAATAGCTAAGCGACTGTTAGCTTCCCAAGACAGACAATGATGTGTGGGTTTAGGTGAGAGGGTGAGAAACGTTGGTGGTGACGAGAGTAAATTGCAGTGAGCATTGACTAATTATCCACTCTGTAACAATTTAATACAATAAGTATAGTGTTAAATTTCACATGTTGAAAGTCTGCATTTAGTAAGATGTGTCGAAATTTAAACCTTCTCAGAACATAAAGTTCGCTTTCTTTGAGCAGTGAGTGACAAGGACATTCAACTGACTTGGCACACTCCGTTTGTTTGGATCCTTTATTTTATATCTGTTGCACCACAGCTTCTGAAACTGGAGATCGTATAAAAATAGCTAACGAATAGATCATTTTTCGCTCAGTTATGTGGTCATATCTCTTTTGTTGCTGTTACGGCGATTACAAATGAATCTTTTGCGATAGAGACGTGTAACATGGTAGAGTAATCGGCGACACGAACGGCTGGGAAGTCCGCTGGAATGTTGACAGTCCAGAATCCCTACTGCAAATAGATTTCGCAAATATTTGTGTATTCAGAGTTTAACGACAGCTGCCTCTGAAATTTATTCAGTCATCACCAGTTACTTCAATGGCGTGTTCGTTTTCACAGCTCTGATGAAGGCATCCCAAAATGGGACACGTCATTATAGCACCATGACGTAAAGACGTATGGGAGGCTTGGATGTGCCTTATCCAATTCTGAACCTCTGTATCAGATGGATGTGATTTGTCAGCGTCTCGCTCTGGCCGCTTTAACCCCGTCCTGGGAAAGAATACTAAAAGCAATCCGGTCCTCTGGCCGAGATTCGAAGACGGTGGTCGGCCGAGTATGAAACAGGACTGCCAACCACTAACCATGATATTCCCTTTCTTGGGTTACTTTACGATAGTCTTCCATTTGCAGAGGTTATGTCAATGATTTTTGAGTAAGAAGAATTTGAGGTTCTCGCGGTCGTCAGAACAAATATGGCTGTCTTCACGGCGATGATGATGGAAGCAGCAAGGACCTCTGAAACGTCGGTAAACTTCTACCAGACTGCATGGCGCTGCAACCCAGAAGACAGCCATCTTCGAATACTGATATCTGTTAGGAGAGACTGAGTGGAACCTTACGATAGCCAGTCATGAGGATGATATTGGAATTAGTTGCACATGAGTACAAGTCTTGAGGGTTTACCATTAGATTAATTTGTTCAGAGAAAGTAATATATTCGACCATAATGGTTTGTGGGGTTGGTGTTGATTAGCATCCATCCTGTCATCTAGCTTCTGAAGCAGTTGCTAAGGAAAATAATTTTTGCTCATGTCGGGAATCAAACCTTGACCATTTAGCCTGCACACTTTATTGGCTGCTGACTCATAGTTAACAGCCTTACTGGCATAATCTTTATGTCTTCATGTAGTTTCAATCGTAGCTGAAGTTCAGTTCTGGTTTTCAGCACATGACATGAATGTAATTATGAAATATGAGCATAGCATCCTGCAACCTTGAGCGCGGCTGAAGGGGACCGTAAGAGTCTCTGAGTCAGTTTAAGTGCATGACTGTTAATCAGTTTGAATCATCAGTCTTAAATGATATAGATTACTTTTAATCAGCCAGTTCAGAAATGCAATCCTCTTGTGTAATGCTTTCATGTTTAAATTTGTTCTTCAGAAATGAATTTCAGCGTACTTTTAAGTTGGAAGCTGTGCTTGTACTTATGGAGTACACCCATTACGAATTTAAAGGGAAATTAAGCAGGAAGTACACTTCTATAACTAAAACTGAAACTGAAGATACATAAAATAGGATATACGTGAATTTTATTGTGACATAAACTCCACAGTCTAAAATGCAAACTGAAGTTGTATTAATCAGGGTATACCATACTTTGATGTAAGGTAACTCCTCAATCTTCTTCTTCTTCCATTTCTTGACCATTACTTCGGTCTTCCGGCGCCTAATAATTTCTTCCATTCTTCTCTATTTTCCAATCCTTCCGGAGGTAGTTTCCACTCTATCATGATTCTTATAATTATGTCGTTCCATCCTAGTCTCAGTCTCCCTCTCTTCCTTCTCTCTTTTGGTTGCCATTCCATAGTCTTCTTTGGTAACCTTTCCTCCTCCATCCTTTGCACGTGTCCATACCAAATCAGTTGTCTTTTCTCTATCTCCTCAATTATATCTCGGTCCACCCTCATGATTCCTCTAATCCTTTCGTTTCTCACTCTCTCTCTTCTGGATATTCCATCCGCTCTTCTTAGGAAATCCATTTCCATTATTCTCAACTTTTTTTTTATTCCGAGAGTTGCCAAATTTCTGCTCCATAAAGAGCCACGCTTGTACCATCGTTTTATATATTCTCTCTTTCATTCTTTTTGTGATATTTTTGTCCCATAATATTGGGTTAGGAGTATCCTTCCTTGTTTTATTCTTTCTCCGGTTTCAGTTCCATAAGATCCGTAAGTCAGGGTATACATATTTTTATGTAAGCAAAACCACATTTTAAAATGTTTTGTGTTTCAGTTTGGTCTGCGTCAGCTGGACCTCTCGCTGCTGTCTCAGCTGTGGTCCCTCAATGAGTCGATACAGGAGTTCCGACAGCTTCTGCAGGAACAAGAAGACAGTGCTGCTCTTTCTCCACCATCCCCATCCTCAGCGGATGAGGGCGAAGAATATTACTCTCCACTGCGATATCGAGCGGCTATTCCGGGAGGACTGCCGCTGTCGTCGGTTCCGGAGCAGTACCGTTTGTCCAGTAGCTCGTCACAATCCAGTATCGAGTACGGAGACGTGTGAACATACGTGTTATTGCGGTAAAACTGATTCACAGTGAGACCGAGTATTTGTGATTTATTTTTAATGTCTTCTTTTGCATTTGTATGTCACGACTGACCTTCAGTACACTCGAAAACAACAAAACATATTAAAAATGAAGGGGTTTGAGATGTGTGTGTTTCAGGTATTAAGTGTTGATATATCAGGTATTTGTGTTTTTTCCGTGTCTTCAATAGTCAGGAAATGTGCTATATAGCATCGTTTGACAACTTGAAGTAGTATTAAACTAAAGAGCTGAGGTTCTTTTTTGGGGGCACTCGAGTGTACGGATATTTCTTTGCATTTGAAATGTGAGAGTCTGTGTTTCTCACTTCATAAGACAATTAGCTCCAGGGTTTGACCTGTACAAGAACTAATTACTCTTCTTTCACCCCTGTTTGTGGAACATGCACAGTTTCCTAAGCATGTTTGTATTGGGGAATTTCTGTTTGAAGGGGGCAGGCGCTCATGAGTTACCTCCTCGAGATCTGTACGTCTGCTTTTCATGCTGCGTCATAGAATGATATTTTAACTAGTAAATGAGTGGGATTATTATTATTCAGAAATTTTTTCATGTTATTGGACCCCCAGAATTAATTTTGATATCTCGACTGAAGAATATATTATCTGTGTAAGACTTGAGGTTCTCACAACAGTGAGTATGAAGATATCCGTCTTCTGGGTTATTGCGCTGTGTAGTCTGGTCGATGTTAACCAACGTTTCAGAGGTCATACTGCCTCCGTCATCAGGGCTATGACGGAGGCAGTATGACCTCTGAAACGTTGGTTAACATCGACCAGACTACACAGCGCAATAACCCAGAAGACGTATATCTTCAATATATTATCTGTTATAAGAACCCATTTTCCTGATAGCGGTATGATAGTTCATAAACAAGTTTACTTCATTCCGTAGCAGTGGATATTTATGCATTTTTGTTATATTTATTGAAATTTGTTGACTGATGACTTTTTTGACATGTAAGCTAATCCTCAAATTGGGTCTGGTTTTTCTTTCTTGAGTAAAAATTGAGGATTCAAAACATAATTTTAAACATGTATAATATGTGTGGGTAGCGCGCATGGATGGGGCAAGAGGTGTGCACCGTGTATTGGTTGGGAAGCCTGAGGGGAAGAGACCGCTGGGGAGACCTAGATGTAGATGGGAGGATAATGTCAGGCGGGATCTATGGGAGATAGGAGTCGAAGGAGACTGGATTTTGTTGGCCCAGGACAGGGTTCGGTGGAGGGCTTTGGTTAATTCGGTGATGAACCTTCGGGTTCCGTAAGCCGTCTAGTTGGTTACTTGGTTAGTTATAATATGTGTGGGTGCAGTCAGTTTTGTAAGTGGGATTTGGAGGTAAAGAGTTTTGTATTATGTTCAAGTAAATACAAAGTTTGTTTTCTTCTAATGATTATGAATCATGTATACATAAATATTTGGCGCTGATACCGACAATTGTTTCACATTCAGTCAGAAAGAATAAATAATTAGTAAAAGGGACTGTGTTAAAATAATGGCTGTGCCGCAACTCGGGTTATTTGCTGGCTTCTCGCCATGGAGACCGAGATTCTATCCCAGAGTAATCTATGTAGGTGGCACTGGTATGAGTTCTTCCCTGTGGAACTTTTGTTTTCCCCTACCACTTATCATTATGCAAGTACTCCATTCTCATTTATCTTAAAGGGCTGGACCATAGTCTCACTTGCACACCCCTTCCCCCCTCCAATCATTATATTTAAAAAAAGAAATTAACTTAAAAAATAAACCTATCCTTTTAAGTACAAAATGTTTTGTACGAAAATGTAAATAGTGAGTTTTGTGCAGTTTATGAATGTGTTTTGACATGTTGACAGAAATTTATTTAGACTGAAAGTATTGAAAAAGTTACTTCATTCATATTTTCAAGGGTCTTGAGGTTACGTAGACAGAATTCATGGAAGCATTCTTAACATCGAGTGTAAATTGCTATTTATTACAGCGTGGATAATTGAAGTATTTCCAGCAATCTTCTAATGGTATCTAAGGCACTGGAAAGTTATTAAGAGAAGGGGGGAGTAATCTATGTTTGCATCAGAGGTTTCAACAGATTACCTCAGGGTGGCAGTAGTTATGCAAACCAAGCAACATCGACTGTTATGAATTACACATGTTTACATTCTGTGGCTTTCAGTGGAATGATGAAAGTTTAGCGATAATACATTTTTACTCATGTTATAAAGAAGTCAATTCAGGGGCGTAGGTAAGTAAAGTTTGTCCCGCTACGTGCTGTACAGGTGCTTGGGGTGAGTGGAGGTATAGCTCCTCTCTTTCTTGACCTCGGCACTAGATGGGGGTGAGTGGTCGGCATCACACCCCGGCCGGCTTTACCCCCGGGAAAGGACCCCAGTACCAATTGGACAGGAGGCTGGGTGGGCCCCAGAGCCGGTCGTCCAGCCCGTAGCTAGTCACTATACTGACAGCTGTCCCAGCTGACAGGTGTGTAGGTACTTAACCTTTAAAATAATGTTTGTGGTATTGCAGCATTGGTATGTCTGCTTTTGAACTTCCATATTAGAAATTATTTAATTACTGTAAAAAAAAAAACATATAACCTGCATGAAAACAAGAGCCAGACTACTGCATGAAAATGATGTTTGAAATTTGTATGTAATTAGTTAAACGAACGTGTGGATACAATTTTAATACTGCTTATGTTTTATTTCTTGTATTCAAGCTAATTTTGAAAATAATCTGACTTGAAAATGCTGTTGCTAAGGACATGAAATTGATTTTTAAACGTCAGTACTTACACAAATTTATTTCAAGTTTCACTGTTTATATATGGTATTAGTAGAGCACTGTAATTTATTGATTGTAATCATACTTCTTTGAATATATTTAATACTATCCACTTAAATAGCCTAATACTGAAAGTTGAAGCTATTCTACAGGATGTACAAAGCTTTAGTATCAGTATTTTAATATATCATGTAAACTGTTGTGAGACAATGTTGTTGTTCTTATTTTATGGCTCTCCGGGCCATATTTGGTCCATGGCCTCCTCAATTCTCCTCTTCCATTCGATCCTCTGTTAGGTCCGTCTGTCCGAGGCTTTGATCGAGATTTCGAAACATCTTCCTTTTTACGGTGCAAGGTTGTTAGCCTTGCGACCAACCCCCAACCTGGAGGACCAGGGTACCTGTCTTAGTCTGACCTCTCCCCCTCGACCAATCTGGCTAGGGAGGCCCTACCAGTAGCTATGCTACTGCCAGCATAGCTCCTGGGATCACTGAGGTACTCAAGCCCCACCACTATGACAAGGTGGAGGTGTTTGATTTCAGTTTCCTGATTCATACACACAGACAATAGAAAGTAGAAATTTCTCTTTCTGTCTGATTATAAGATGAGATCATACAGTGGTTGACCTTGACTTTTTTCAGAAGTGTTAGGTAATCCCAAGGTGGGGGGGGGGGGATCATGAAAATTTTTGGCAGTTGAGTATATACATTATGCAAATTTTGTATGGAGTCCCAATGAACCATGAAAGTAAGATTTTATTTTTTTTCAGTGTGTTTGCCAGGCTAACATGGTTAACATGAATGCTCCGCTTCTGAGGTGATGTACTTTGGTGTTTGAGCTGTCTCAGTTTTATACAGTTATATTTGTAATGAACTGTAATCTTGTGTTACAAGAATGTTTGTATGTAATGTGATTATTCAATAAGATGAGAGGATCAAAGCAAAAAATGCTCTTAATAATTCCATGACCTTTTGTACTTTGGATATGTGCCAGTTCTTCCCATATGATTATACTTTGCCAAGTGACACCTTATACCATACATTGTGATATCATTCAGCTTTTAAATGTCGTATTCATTTTGTATGCTTTAATTATAAAAGTGAGTACTGTATGTTCACATGTTTAATGCAGTCCTGAATATAATGCGTGGTAAGTATGAAATACTTAAATAGAAGAAAAGTGTTTTTAAAACATCATTTATCCTAAATGTATTTAATACTTTATAGTAATCAACAACTCTTGGATAGGAGGCTGGGTGGGCCCCGCGGCTTGTCTCAATGCTGTGTGAAAGGTAGAAGTCTCTGTCCCGCCCATATATAAACATAGCCTTATCTAAAAGTAAGAGCATTGAACTCATATTTGTCTTCTTGGCGTGAAGGTAAATTTCTGCATTAGCTGTGTTCGCATGCAGAGTAAAAATGAGATTACATAGGGAATACCGTAGGAGTGGTTGAATGTTTGGGTGTAGAACCAATTGCTAAAGAATTTACAATTTATACTTCAAACATTGATCAGATAATTGGTTCAAGGAACTAAGTTACTTGGGTAGTTCTCATTTGTCACACACACACACACATTTTTATCAGAACATGAATTTAAATCCAATCCCGTAAATTGATCATCGAGGGCAAAATCCAAGGAAAAAGATCCATCGGTAGACCCCAAAACTCCTGCATGAAAGACCTAAGAAGATGGTTCGGATGCAACTCAATAGACATCTTTCGAGCGGCAGTCTCGAGGAGAATGTTCACCATGTGGATTGCCAAACTTTGTTCGGGGGTGGCGCAATAAGAAGAAGAAATTGAAAGATAACAATGGAATTCCTTTTTGTGCAAGTTTTTCCAAGTCCCATTTCCTTCAGAAATGAGTCCTATGAAACAAAGTTGAGATGTTGAATGATTTTAGCTGGCTCAAATGGTAACCTTTCATTTTAAGGTATGTTCTTCTAAATTACAAAAAGTGTCAATTGTTCTGTATGTGGATGGTTTGCTTTTTAAAGGGTCTCTTTGAAAAGTTTGATTTACTGTGCCAACACATATCCAGGAAAATGTTTCTCCTCAAAGGTTTTAAGTACTTATGTAACCACAATTACTGAAGTGGAAAAGTCTGTGGGGAGTCCTCACTGATGTAAGTCTGATTCAACATTACATCTAATAGCACTGCTTTAATTCCCCACAAAGTGGGAAAATGAAGAAAGGGAACATGTTGATGTCTATGACAGATAATAATAATTATAGCTTTTGGGTTAGCAGTATATTAAAGATTAGAGTTGTGTAATCATGTAAGTTGTGGACAGAAGAACTTGAATTCCCCGCTTTGATGTGCATTCCACAGTTCGTAGCGGAAATGTCCACCAGAGTGACTATAGTCGGATGTGATTTAGAACAGGAAGCGAAGTGGTTGTGTGTGGTGCCAAGAAATTATTGTGGTGTGTGAAATGTAGCTGAAGAATTCGATGTACGCAAAAAGTACAGAAGTTAAAATGAATTTTGTGTATATATCTTATACTCTTCAGATTGTTGTGCATTTTCGTGTGACTTAAAACCCGTAAAGAATACATTTGACAAGCTGAGAATTTCACATGGAAGAAGGTCGCGTGCTACTTTTTGGTATTGACCTAATTATTGTATCTCTCAATGCCTTCGTTGTTTAGACTCGCAGGCATTTCATGGCGGGCCATATGTAATTTTTAAAGTACTTGTTTAATGCAATGAAATGAAACTGTAAAGCTAAGTCATCTGTCGACATTGTCAAGGTCCTGATCATGTCAAATAAGAAACAGCAATCTTACAATAACAAAGCCACAGAACCTGGCGTCGCCCCTCCTCGGTACCAGCCTCCCCCACAAGTATCAGGTGTCTCTGGCATCCTGAAGCACTACCCTGCCCATTCACAGTCGCAGCATCCAACATTTATTTCAGCACCAGTTATAAAAGATGGTAAAAATTATCCTACTCAAGTTTCACATTTGGATGGAGTAAAACCATTTCAGCCAGAGCTTGGGAAGTACTATCCTCCTCCACCACCACCACCAGTGGCAAACGGGGATTCGAGTAAACCCATATATCCAGGACCTCCACAGTACCCTGCACCACCTTCGGTAATTCAGCCTCCTGTGCAACGGCGTCCAAATCCCACTGTTGGCCTTCCACAGAGACTTGGTGACGAGGAGTTGTTGAGGTTAGGTTCTGTCGAAATGCTGAAGTTTGTACGTAAGGCCGAGAGCGACACAGCAAGAGTTGCGTCTGAACAGGGTCAGGCCGCAAGGGAGGCAGCACGACGAATGCAAGGTTATGTAAGTGAGATCAGGATGTTAAAGGAAGCAAATCAGAGACTTGGTGATGATAATCAGGAACTGAGAGACCTCTGCTGCTTCCTGGATGATGACAGGCAAAAAGGACGTAAACTGGCACGAGAATGGCAGCGATTTGGACGGTACACTGCAAGTGTGATGAGACAGGAAGTGTCTGCATATCAGAGCAAACTGCGAGAACTGGACAACAAGCAGCAGGAACTCATAAAGGACAATCTTGAACTAAAGGTATTATATTTAGTGCTGTTCAAACTGATAGTTAATTTTATAATATAATCCACATTTTTTAGAAGGTTATAAATGTAGGTTTTAAGGTCAAACAGTGTCACTTTAAATCTGATAAATATAGGTTAAAGAAACCCACTGCATTGGTCTTCTGTTAAGTAGTGCTAGTTTGATATAATGGAGGAAATGTTTATTATGGTTTACATCATGCATTTCCATGTACAGAGTGGATGAAATGAACTTGCAATGGGGAGGTTATGTTTAGCTGTCCATTTATCTCTTGAACTACACAATGGATATTCATTCAGTTTTGTACCTGGAAACTATGCAGATTGTGAGAAAAATTTAATTTAATTTGCAACTTATGTACTAAACAGGAAGAAGATGAGTTATTCATATAAACTTTTAATTGGGTAACTTTAAAGGAATAGGCTGCATGAACCACTTGGGCATATATATCATGTACAAACAAACTTGCATTATAAAATTTGCCAATTTATATAGTGTTAAAATTAGAAGAGGCGTAATCATTCACATTGAACACAGTGGGTTTAGAGGGTTAAACAAACTTTGAACTGCATAATAAACATGTTATCTGACCTTAAATATGAACTCATGTAGTCATAGGGAACCATTTTGATTATGAGTTGTCCACCCTTTGAATTTGAAAGATGTAAAGTTCTTGTGTGTTGTCAGGAGCTTTGCTTATATTTGGATGAAGAGCGAAACCAGAGTACTGTGTGTCCATCATGTGGTAGTGGCTTGCGACCTGGTCCAAGGGATGATGGTGATGGCAGTAGTTCCAGTACCAATGCAGATGAACCTCCATTACCAGCACAATTCACTGCGGCTAATCCTCGTCGCACGGAGAGCAGAGAACGACTTCTGGAGGAGAGCATTCAGCGACAGCGCACAGTTTTTAATGGTACTGTCGTAATGCTATGTTTTAACTTCTGTTATTAAATTAGCCAGTGAATATAGTTACTGGGTTACAGGCATGAATACCAGGGTTAAGTCGTGTGATAGGACAATATTTAATTGGTCTTTGCCACAATATCCAGACAGGCTCTAGGGCCTACCTGGCCAGTGGGTGCCATGGTTCTTCTTGTGGGGCAGGGCATGGAGTTACTCACCTACACTTAATTCTAAGGTTAAGATCGTGTGGAACTGTACCTCCACTCTCCCAGCGTTCAACATTCTTCAGTTTGTATGGAAATTTTACAAGTACGTGTTGTTGTAGGATCAGTTGTCGTCTTTAAAATCAATGCGATGAAACATAGTTTTTTGGAGAGCTCACTTTATTGTATTACTGTTTTTCAGATCAAGTGATGCATTATGTGCGCAGTTTGGAACAGAGGGTGAAACAGCTGGAAGAGGAAAAGTTGGCCTTGCAGCAGAAATTGGGTCAAGTGCCAGGGGCAAATAGTTCAAGTGATCTTCGTTCTAATGGGAATTGGGAAAGTGATGTAAGAGACCAGATGATGTATTATCTGATTGCATTATTTTTAGGAATGTCATTTTTTATTGATAATATCGGAATGTTACATCAACCTGAGTATGTATAATTATTTTGGGCTCTCAGTATGTACATTGTCAGTGTAATTTTATTAATCTGTTGTACTTATGTTTGTGTGTTGCTCTCTCCCTGTCTACTTTCCAATAACTTTTAAACTATTTGTGCAATTTTCATTGAATTTTAAAAATGTGTGCCATTAGAGACACTGAAGAAAATCACAACGATGTTATCTGTTGAAAAATAATTTCAGAATTTTAACTACAGAACTATTTGCAAGAGTCAGATGTTTTGTTACGAGTCTTGAATAACCGTCTCATTTATGTGAATTCTTTTCTCGCCGTAATATTTAATGGTAACTTGCATTGTTTGTGGTAGAAAATTATAATATTTTCAACACATCTATTTCATCTGCTGATGGGGACAGAAGATTTCTGAAAAAAATAATTCTCTGTTTTATGTAGATGGTTGATTAGTTTTGTTGTTTACGGTAAAAACATTTTTGTTCAATTATTTCACCTTTATTTTAACACAGAGTTGCGGTAGTTACCGTCCTGAAGCTGTTGTACAAGCGTTGCAGGTGCTTGAAGTTCGTGAACAGCTAGAAAGAGGCTCGGGAACTCATGAGAATTGTTCTGGTGGCATGGAGACACTGGGGGCAGCAGGCCCTGGCCTTGATATGGCAGCTGTGGATCTGGATGATGGAGAGAAGGCTCTTGTACGGGAGATGTGTAACGTAAGACCGGAATTATGATAAATCTTTGCAGATTTTCATTTTAGAACATTCTGTGTATCACATCAGTTAAAAAAGTAAAAACATTTCCATATTTTGGGTAATATATTCAGTCATGATATTTTAGGTTCTCAACAGGAATGAAGATGTTGAAATTGGTCTTCTGGGTTGTAGCAGTGAGTGGACTTGTTGGTACATAAAATGACATGTTTTAGAATTGCTATTGCATATGGTTTTGTAGTCGGTGCTGCAATCAGTAGATGAGTTTCACGCTGTAAAAATATGTATTTTAAAATAAAATCTTGCTTAAATATTAATATTATGAACTGTGAAGAAATATGGCTGTAAAAGCTTTCCTCTTGTCGTTTTGTGCGTAATCTGAATTTGTTAAAATTTAGACTTTTGTGTCACTCTTGATCAGCAGTAAATCGCTTAACACTTATTTTGTATTTTTCAGGTTGTCTGGAGAAAGTTAGAGGAGGGTCCAGGTCAAAGACGATGAAAGGTTTGATACTTCTGAGTTGCTGCAGAGTTTATAATGGGAACCCGACAAACTCCAGAGATAAATTATTTGCTGATTAACACTGCTTGTTCTTATGGCAAAGCTAACTGTTGCAGATTTAATCACATTTTGCAGAAGAAAGCAGGAACTTTGAGAAATAATACAGATATTCCATTACATGCATTATGACTTTAAAACTAAAATAGCCTTTGATTGCATAACACCTTATGTTTAACGTACTTGGGTGTACACCTTCATTCACGCAATGTATACATACTTGTTACCGTGCTTAAGCAGCGCCCCCACCAAAGGCACGTAGGAAACACGGAGGTAATCTATGTCTAACGTCTTTCAAACCATTTCTTTTCTGTCCTGATATGTCAAGTTTGTGGAGGTTTGAACTGAGACTTTGTCTTCCGGAAAGTGCCTAACAGCATCTGCATTTTGGTTGATTTGTGCATAATAAGTCTGCTTTGAATTTGTAAGTCCTTGTCTGTGTCTTAGGTCCTATAGCATCTTGTATACTGCATAAGCTCACAAAGTAACTTTATAACTTTTAAAACATGTGAAAATATGAGTATAATTTCACAATAATACAGCCAGACCAATAAAGTCTACATTTTAATGTGGTTACCAGTTGCGATGCTGGAATTCTCACAGTCGGTTTATTTGTATTTTCTTTGTGGTTTCCAAGCAGCACACTTTGGGAGTAACAGTCCTCTGCTGTTTTGACATTGTATTAGGGTATTTCGTTATAAACAGGCTTTACCTACTATTTTAATGCTTTAACGCTTGGAGTTCTGCCATCTTTATTCAGGATAGTACATTCCAGGAAACGTCTTCACATACGATGGAATTTTCCATGTGTAATCAGTATGCTATTGTTAAATGAACTGAAGATGATAGTCATGTGGCTCTATTGCTGTTACTATTGCAGTACAAAACAATTAATTCAGACTAGAGTTGCATTAAATTTGCAGAAATACTGAATTGAAAATGGTTGTAAACAGTGAGACTGTCTTTTGTTATGTGGTTCTGCTTCCTGTTCTGGCCTCTTCCCTCCTCCATTTAGATTGTGACTAAGGAGCCAGCAGTCCTAATTGAGGATTTTTATTAATCCCTTGAGGAAGTTAGCAGAGTAGTATGGTAAATAGCTGACATTTTTTTTCCCAGCCTCTCTATACATTCATCACTACATAACTGTTGTTATTCATACCATGATATCAGACATTGGAGTTGAGTGGTTAGTACTTTTGCTTTCTGTTTGATAAGACTGGGGTTCAAGTCTTGGCCTGAATGAGGTTTTTATTATGGTTTTTCTCACTCCCAACAGGCAAATACTGGAGTCAATCTTGCAATAAACCACGTTCATTTTCATATCCTTTCTAATTCACTAATCTATTTTATCATTTAATTTTATGTGATCTGAGCAATTGGAAGCATTGTTAAATAAACCAAAAATGAGTGGATACCACGATGATAACCAAGGAGTAATATATGACTGTGTCTGGTATCAGTAATTTAATCTTCTGTTGAAGGATTGCATTTTATTCTTAATGAAGATGTTCATGTAGAATTATTTTATAATGCAGTATTAAGGATTTAATTTACATAGTATTCTTCAGGAGAAAATCTTGAAATGTAAAATTGTTTAATGCAAATTAAATCGGTTGACGGGGCGAAAGTACCTTTCTTTTTTTGGTACTTACAGAAACTTAATTCGTCAGTAATAAAGGTTCTTTTTAATTTTCATTCATTTTAACTCTGATGTTAAAGTGGGATATTGTTACTCAGAGAATGATGAATCATAAATGAATTGTTAATATATTTTAATTTGTAACATTATTAAGATTGTAGTTGTTTGTAAGTATACATATAAATTTCCTTTATAAAACATTATTTCTGAAGTATAATGGTTTGTATTTGATCTTAAAAGGCATGGCAGATTTTGTACATAAGTAAATGTATATGAAATAGATGACATACTATATAAAACTTCAAAGGAGTAAATTAATCTTATAATTGTTATATATGTATATTTTAATATGTTATTGAGCACACAGTTTTGATGGTGATATTTTAATTGCATATCAGTATATCACTTCTTGATGTTTTTCTGTTTAAAGTGGAAAACGGGACTTGTAAATGCTATCTTTATGTATTAGATACACTCTGTACATAATTATGTCAATATTATTGTAATGTAATGTGAACCACTATTATTTAATTCTTTGAAGCATATCACTATTCTAACCTTACTTAAAGTATTCTGATAAAATATTCCACACCCATCAATATATCAGATTATTATTGATACATACTAGTTTTTAATAAGTTGTCTATTCAAATTAATTTCCATGTTTGGATGAGCCTTCATCCAGTCTGTATTGTTTGTGAGTTACCTTTAGTCTGTTTTGTTTATTTCATTGACATGTTTGGACTCTATACACGTCCACTACCTTTTAGACCCTGTACTGTAGAAACATTTACCATAATATTATTTACCTACAGTTTTAAAATTTTCAGAAAAAATATGGGAATCACATGGTGTTGAACTGAGATTTTTTCAAAGGAACTTTGGTTCCTAAATTAAAATACAGAGAGTGATTCCACTTTCTTCTTTTGGCTTCTTCCTCTTCTGGTCATAAAATTTGTCTCATGAATTGCATATTTTGGCCTCAGAATTGCAACAGAGTATATGTTATTTTTATATATATATAAATAATGTAAGTATTTAAGGGACCATAGCAGTCATCCATTTTGCAGTTTATGAGGTACCTGTAAATGCTGTCTAGTGTGTTCAGTATATGACAGATCTGAAAACGAGCCTTTGGGGATATTGGACAGTCTAGTCTCAAACGTTGTCTGACATTTCAGAGGTGTGTATTGCCTCCATGATCGGTACACCCCACTGAATTGTTGGTCAGCTTCGAGACTACAAAGTGCAATATGCCAGAAGGCTGTTATCGTCATATTCACCGCTGTGAAAACCTGAAATCTCATGTGGCAAGTCTGTTGGATTTATTAAATATTTCCAACATATTTATGATATACTGTGGCTTCCAATGTCAGAGTTTTACTGATTTATACCTATGTTTAAGTGCTGTGTGGATTAAAACTATTTTAATAATGCTAGAATCTGAGGGTCATATGAGCTGCCATTTATATTCTTTATGAAACTCTGTTTGGTACAGTACATTATCTCATAAATGTACACAGTTGAATTGTGATGTGGTTTTGTAGAATGATGAAATTTACTTAAAGAAACTAAATGAGTCCATAGAAATCTGTCAAGACAGCTGACAGGTTAGAGTTCAAATTCAAGGACCTTAAAAACATAAATAGCAGACATGGCTGCTGCAAAATTAGCTTGTTAAATGCTTGTAATTTATCTGTTACTGAAAGTCTCATCATGTTGCTTGTGCTGTTAACTGTTTAACTTTATCGACCATACGTTGCGATCCAGCTGACTGTCACATTAGCATAACAACTAAACCATTAACCTCAGAGATAATGTTCAGCCAGGAGCCCCCTATTCCCGTGTAATAAAGGTTAAACTATTCATCATATCATTGGCTGATAACAATGGCTTGTCATGCTGCACAGTACAAGATTTTATTGAGGAAGATCAAGAAGTCTATTTGTCTTTATATGTAATCAACACAAATACGTCTGATTGACGGTTATGATATTGTATAATGCTATGTTTTGGTTATTAATGTTTGTTTTTAAAATAACTTTTCTTTGTTCCTTATTTCATGTAACTAACAAATGACTTTCTTTATCAAGTTTTTTATATTGATCTTGATGATTAGTGTTGTTCTATTTGAGAGGGATGTTTATACAAGTAATAATTTCTAAAGAATGTTACACTGCAGTATTTATGTTATATGTCCTATTGAAGTAGGTGTTGGTATTAGTGGAAGAGTAGTAAGCAGAATTCCCACCACTGTTTTTATGAATAATATATTGAATACAGGATTGTAATTATATGCATTTTTGTTATTTTTACATTTGTAACTGTGAATATTGTAAAGTACTCATTTAAGTTATTTTTGTAATCTCCAAAAGCATATTTATAAATAATAATTAACATGTATCTCTGTTAGTTATGTATTTTCTTTTGTTCAAAACTTGTAATATCTGAGCATATTTTGTTTCTTTAACTGAGAAAAGATTATGCAAGAGACTAGGCATAGTTGAAAGGAATATATTATAATAGATCTTGAGGAAACTTAATGAGAAAGTATAGACTTGTTTCAGTGCTCAAGATTAGTGAGCAGTGGTGGCCTCTTGTGGAAGGTCTAATGATCTTCAACTTCTGTGAAAGGTGGGTAATTTCTTGATTAACTGATTGACTTATCAGCTTCTCAAGTTGGGCTGTGCTACACATGTTTAGTTCAGTGTTGAAATCACAGTAGTTAAGTTATACATATGATCATTATGGAGTCCCTGCAGTTCACTTTGAATCTCTGCGTAGTGCATAATCTGCAAAAATGACTTGTCATGAGAAACTGTAACAATTTTATTAATCCTTTGAAGCATGAAATTTATCTAAACAGTCCGTAACAATATAGTTTCTACCTCAAAGAGAAGACAAAGTGTTGTCACGAAAAAAGATCATGGCCAATAACAAGCCATGCAAATGGATTAATATAATATGCAGCTTCTCGAGGTGTCTGGGCCATGTGCTTATTTTGAATTTGAATCAGCCGCTTTTGGGTACAATTTATTCACGTTACGAGAGTGATACTGTTTTGTTTTAACGTTTACGGTACATTTAACGTCCACCCTCACTGTTCAGTTTCGGGTATTCCACTGTAGAAAAAGGTACACCAATCATACAAACATCACAATTACTTGATTACCAAAGAAATCTATAACTCGTTTTAATTCAGTTGCCATGGTTATAGCTAAGGTTTTATTGTCGTCGTAGTGGAAGGTAGCCATATTATGGCAATACTAACGAAATAAACATGGCATCAGCAACGGGTAAGAGAGTTATAAGGTGTAAAATAAAATACTGATTATAAGTTGTTATTTGTTACAAGATCTGTGAACGTGTTATAGTCATTGTTTGTAATTGTGTTGCGATAATCAGTACTATTTTTGGGCTATGGTCAATACTGGCTCATAATGAAATTAGCCATTTCAGACGTAAATAAGGAGTAATTTTTTTATTTAATTTTGTTATGTATTAAAATATTTAGATCAACCAGCAACAGAAGAGATTATAGAACCCCAGCCCTCTGGAAGTAATGGCATGTCTGATGTATCCCATGTATGTACGGTTTTGGAATTGTCTGTATAAGATTTTAAGTACATGTAGGGAATCACGTTTTAGAAGCCTTGTGTATTTTATTTCAACTTACAGAAAGTAATTTCATGTGAGAAGGATCCTGCAATGGGAGATATTACAGCAAAGAAATCAAGGGTTGATTTACAGTCATTACCAACTAGACAATATTTGGATCAGACAGTTGTCCCTATTCTACTACAAGCTCTGTCAACTTTAGCAAAAGAAAGGTAATGTATTCAAGTGTGCAGTGTTTACTAAATTTTAAACTACACCATATTTCAGGAGTAGAACGGAAGATATAGAAAAGTGTTACTTATTAGGTTATGTTTGTTTAAAATCAAGAATGTGTGTTACATGATTCTGTAATATTAAACAGGTCTGATTTCATAATTAGGTATTTCTGGACAAAGACTTTTCACCACAGTCTGGCATTCATATGTCTCTCCATTAGAAATATTTCTTATATCAGAAACATCTGGTATTTTCTGTTGTTTCCACTACCATTTAATTTTAAGATCAAAATTTAATTGAATTCAGAATATTGTTTTTTTTCAGGCCACCAGATCCCATCAACTTTCTAGCTGGATATTTACTCAAAAATAAAACACAGTATGAACAGGGAACAGGCGTGTCTCCAGCTCCAAGCCAGTGAAATTTGCAAAGAAACTCATCTTCCATTCTCAGACATTGTTGAATTGTATGCTTTGATGTTATTTGAAGGTGTATGAATCTTCATGTGTTCAGTTAATTAACTCAGATTATTTATAAATCTTTTCTCTTTTTCTATTCAGACTCATGAGAATAAACAGTGACATGGAGCTCATTATTTATAGTGTGATATAATGAATATTAATAGAACGTTCTTTATTTGGTATCTGAAGAGTGCGAATTCAATTATTAGATTATTTCATTAGTCAGTAATTTGTTATTAGACAACGTGCCATGTTTGAGGCATCATTTAATCTTCAACAGTTGCCTTCATATCTGTGTTCAACAAATTCAGTCTCTGAAGCCAGTAATTAAGTGCCCACTGAGCCAGTACCAGTACCAGTGAATAAATGTAATTTATCCCTGCAGCCTGAGATTTGCAGTTTTATAAAAGCGATTATCTGTCCGTTGCATTCCGTATGATGTTCATTTATTAATTCAAGCCTGTACATAAGTTGTCCCAACTTCTTTACATTGTTGTGTCTGTGGTTATGAATCACACTCTAAAATCTTCTGCATCACTCAGAACATCGTCAGCCTTACTGTTACTCAGAATTTTCTTTACTGTAACATCATCATCATCATCATCTCTGTCTAATTCACTGCCTGGGCCATAAACTGCAATGTTTACATTAACAGGATGTACTCTAAGTCTTAAAACTTTTAGAGTGCATTGATTTTATGAGATTTTTTCCTCGAGTGATCAGTATTCATGGCTGACTGCCTGAGAACATTTTATAAAATGTTGATTCCTTCCCATCTTATCCCATGGGAAGTTCATGGTTAACCATTTTTGTTACTACTGTGTTTCCAGTTTAATTGTGGTAAAACTAAGAAAAGCCTTGGGTGTAATTTTGCTTGACATTTAACAGCTGAAACCAAGGGGACTTCGGTGTTTGAAGATCTTGTGCTCCAAGTAATAGGGAAATGATCCGAGAGATGGCAGAGCAACAAAAGTTTTTCTCGGAGATTGCTGACAGGGAATGCGGACATGGGTTGAGACCACTGGGATAGATTTTGAGGTGTGTGTTCATAATTTGGCTGCCAGCTTGAAGGGTTAATTAAACTGTGTAACATAAAAATGTTAATATTTTTGGCACTGCTGGTATCAACATATTATGAGCATTTTATAGAATTCCACAAAAGCGTCAATGCAACGAATGTCTGTCTCGATCCGACGTTTTTATGTGGAAGCGGTAAGAGGCACAGTAATGTCATATAAACTATAGGTCTTGTTTGTTTTTTATGCCTTTTCTGTATTTGTGTTTAATTATGGTCTTATTATGATGGTAATTATTGAATTACAAAAAAAAAATGTTATTAAAATTAATAGGGAATGGTTTCTTTCATATATTCATTCCTCTTCTCTTTCCTTTATCCATTCTTTGTATCTATCACCTTCCTTTCAGAAGATGCCACGTCTAAGTTCTCAGATGTTTTGCATCCAGAAGGTAGGTGTTTATAAAGTGCTTTTACAAAGCTTCCAAATTTTTTATAGTATCAGTGTTAACCAGGTTCTGTCATTTACTGAGTTTTACTTTTGGGATGTGTGTTTTTTTGTGCAACAAAAGAGATCTCATCTGGGATTACTTGCATTAATTTTTATTATTGTATTCTTATATTGTCAGTGGAAACTGCTGGTATTATTTCTTGTTATTCAGGCCATTTCTTCCGTGATTTAAAGATACTAAAATAAAAGGATTAGATGGGCATACCATGTAGCATACATGGAAGGGATGAAAAATGCATCAGAAACGTCGAAGTGAAAGAGACCTAGGCATTAATGTGAGGTTAGTGTTTCAACAGATCTTTAAAGAAACAGGATTTGAGGATGCAGACTGGATTCATCTGGCTCAGGATAAGTACCAGTGGTGGCCTCTTGTAAGAATGGTAATGAAATGTCTGGTTTTATAAAAGATGAGGAATCTGTTGACTAGGTGAGCGACTGTTGGCTTCCCAAGAAGGACTCTGCTACAAGGAGTTTGTGAATTATCAGAAGGTATGGAAATATGCAAAGGAAAATATTTTAACTTTAAGGAAAATGGTATGGGAAAGGTTAAGTTGTGTTTTAACTGTGCAGAGGCCACTGGAAAAAATATAGCGATGAGTAAGGCGAATAGCTGTAATGAAAATCATGCACGGTCTAACTTCAACGCAATGAGAAAAGTCCGTAGCAGAATTTACATAATAAGAAAGTTTAAGACTAAAAATGAGACAACATTTACATAACCGTTCTCTGCTTCTTACCAGCCGATGTTACAGGGTTGTCCGGGAATATGGCAAGAAGCTTCAGACTTTATATATCCTTCCTGATATGACAAACAAAAATAAAAGGAGTACAGTGTAATGAAGACTGGAAGTTTAGAGAGTGTGGGAAAGTAGGGCTTTGGTTTTTCTCATATTTGTAGTGCTGTCATTGCACTTAATGGCAACAATTTTCTAACATATTAAAATTAGCAGTAAACTGCACAGCTTTAGTTCAATTGTAAACTGCTGATCTTCTGGATGGAAATTCTGTGTCAAGTAAGGATAAAAATCAGCTCTGAAGATAGAGGCAGTATGATCCTTCGAAACAATGGTGTCTTTCTACAAGTTCATATGGCGACCAACGTCGACATTTTCACCGGTGTGAGAACCTCAAATCTTATGCAGTTGTAAACTGTTCTTTGTGTAGCGTTGAATGATTAATAAATAACCTGGAAAGATGTAGAAGGAAGCCGCCATAGGCTAATTTCAGGTACTATCCTGGCATTTGCTTGGGGGGGGGGGGGCTGTGAAAAACCACGACAGACAGGATTGCCGGTTTCGGGCCGATTTGAACCCGGGACATACCGAATACAAATCAGAAGTTCCCAGATTATTGGGACGCGATGATTAGTTGGTAATAATGTGCAATAGTATGCCTGATCATATCCCTGTATGTTTACTTCTTTTCCACCAGATTGTTAATGAATGTAAATTATGTTTACTTCTTTTCCACCAGATTGTTAATGAATGTAAATGTTTATATTTTGTTTTTGCCATTAAATTAGCCTGCCAGCCACACTGGCAGTAATACTGGTTAAATGTTGCCACTAACTTTGATCGCTCTCCTGTTATATGAGTTTGGTTCAGGTGAAGACCTAGAACACTGTGTATAATCGAATCTATAGAAATTAGGTTATCATACACTACTGATGTTTGATGCTTCCTTGGATGAGCACATTCGCTCCAAAGTGGGAAACCATGACGACGCGTCATAATGACGGTGTGGCAAAACGTCAAATGATACATTCGACAATCTTTGATTACCTGCTGTAGAGCAATGAAATTCACTTCGAATTTTTTATTTTGCGTCTTGTTGTAGTACGCGTCATCAAAAACCTGGAATTCTTTGAACGCTTGGAAAAGGAATATCCTGTACTCTGACATGCTACTCAAGAGAGCTTCAAATACGGACACAAAAGTATTGAAGGAATTTTTAGGCTCTTAAGAAGAAAATATTTCAAAATACAGAAGTAGTTTAGCAATACCGCGCTAAGTTTATGTGCTGTGTTTTAACACAAACACTTCTGAAAAATTGTGTCTTTAAGATTCTTTGATTCGCAAAGTTTAACTTCGATTTTATGTAAGCTCTAGGCTCGAAAGTAGGAAATTTTACGTAATTCGCTCGTCTGTGTTCACTCAGAAACAGTAAACTTCAGAATTCCTATGCAGAAGAGTTTCGCTGCTCTAAGGGTTGTAGAGTCGTATGAAACTTGGGGAGCTAGTTCCATATCGCCACCACGTGATAAATCAGCTAGCAACCTCTCTTTTCTCGCAGAAAATTACTCTGACGTCATTATGTTGGACATTCTCTGAGAAGTTTACAGCCGCTTAGCTGGATTCTCTCTTTTACGACCCGAAGATTAGTCACCATGTTTTAAAGGGTCCGACTTTGGATCCAGTTTCTCAGCTGAGTCCAGTCTGCATCTTCGCGATCTATTTCTTTAAAATCCACTTTAATAATATTATCTCAACTATGACTGTCGCAATCAGCCCCCTTCCTTCAGTTTTTGGCTAAAACTTTAACTGAATTTTTCATTGTTTCATTCATGCTACACGTTGTACCCATCTGAGACTCATTTGTTAAAGAAAGCAACTGATTAAACTCTTTATTTTTAATTATTTTCAGGTCCAAATATTCTTAGCACGGCGTTCTGGATTAGGCTGCAGTTTGATTATAACACTAAGCTTCATATGTCAGCACAAAATACGAAGGTGTTACATGAATAATGCGTGCAGTCGCATCTGGTGACCCAATTGCTAGAGAATAGGGATTATATTAAAAGAAGAGCCACGGTGGTCTAGCGGTTAGAACGCTGGCCTTGTAATCCTGGGGTCTCGGGTTCGATTCCCGGCGGTGCCCGAATTTATAACTTGTGTTGTTGGGCAAGGCCGTGGTCTAGGCAACACGGAGTTTTCCTCCGGGGGCTTCCCCGGTTTCTCCGTGGCATCCCAACAATTACTCCATTCACACACAGAAGAAGGCAATGGCAAACCACTTCTGGATCATCTGCCAAGAACGTATATGAACAGGTCCCAGTCCGAGAAAAGGATGGAAGGATCCTGTTCATATGGACCTGTCATCAGACAGAACACTAAATAAATAAATATAATTAAAAGGAGGTGAAACAGAGAGAAAAGAACGGCACAGAAATATCAACTGAACATAAAGGACATGAATGCATGTAAGATGTCTGTTATACAAACTAATTCCTACAGTGACAGCATTTGTACTAAATGGAGTTGGTGCTCAGTATTTTGAACGTCCTATAACCGACTGATATGAGAGAGAGATTGAATATATATACGCCACGAGATAGTTGAAGGATGACATCGGAAGTCTCAGCTCTCAACAGCAACAAGAATGGATTTTCTAAGTGTCTGTCTGTCTGTCGGATATCGACTTGCAAAGAATTCCTTGAGATAGGAGTTCTGTTGATGTGGTAGGCAGACAGAAACCACAAGACTCGATGTTAGAGGCTTTTAACTTAGCACCGCTTGCTTTCACTTCGTGTGTTAGACTATAAATTACCTTCCCGACGCATCTGAAAGACCGAAACAAGCGTGAACCCGTGTTTGCTGATCCGTGGTTTTGGAAACGATTTCAGTTTGATCTTGATTATGGAATCGTACCTCTGTACGGAACGTGCATTCGGGAATTTCGGCTTCGATACTAGTCTCAGCTGAGATTTCTTCGTAAGTTTATTCAGTTTCTTCCGACAAATTCTGAGGCAGTGTCTTAAATTGCCGCATCAGATTCCTTACCTATCCCTTTCGATTCATTAGTCACAATTCTACAATTCCACTCAGAAGGCCTGTAACCAATGCAATTTCAAAAGTTACGTTAAATAAATAAATATACACTTGATTTCTTGCTTCAAGCGACTGTGATTTTCATATGAGGCATTCCTATCAAATGTATGGCATATTTTAGTTTCCCACTTGTCATGGGTCTACCACGTTTGCCTTTTCCTACAGGAGTCAGTTCTGCATTGTGTTTGGCCGTGCTGTTTCAGACAGTTTTCTGTGTCTATTCCATTTGACTTTTTCTCCCAACAGCTTCTCCCTCTGCTGTGATAAACTGCCCAATATTTATAAGCCTAATTATTAACGTTTGGATATCTTGGCTTCATCTCCAGCGTATACTTCGGGACTTAAGAAGAGGTTAATCCGAAAACCAGACCCTCTGCAATTTCAAAATAAATTCCTTTATTCTGCGTGTAGGATATTTTATTTGCCGAAAATGGTTACCAAAATTATGTCCTTGCTGGGAATATTACGGTTTTTATAAAGTACGAAATAAAAGCTGGTCACTGTTATGTCCTCATTCAGAGACTACGATGTAGTATAAAGTACTTTTATGTTTTTCCCTTTATTTCACACTCGTTTCTCATATTGCGGAGTCCGCGAAACGAGTATTGCATCTTCTGTCGTCAGGAATGTACTGTAAGTAGTCGGATAATTTGATGTGGTATATGATATATAGCTCTGTCTTATCTCATTTCACCAGAAGGTTCAGCGTATGTAAACACACCACAATTTTGACAAGTGCAATAAATAGTACAATCAATAACAATAAATTATCGCCATAGAATTCCACCGTTGTCATGTTAACAGTAATGCTGTGGGTGACAAATAGGAACATTTATTAGGAAACCAACAGGGAGAGTTTATAGAGATCCCAGTAGTGTGAGGTGGACACTAAAGCAAGGAGACATAAAAGCCACAGGATATTGGCCGTTACAATTCAGATAATTAGTAAACACTTCCTGATACCTGCCCCAGACGTCATTCCGACGTAGTAAATGTAAAAGCGAAGTATATTTTTACAAGTATTTTCGTGTGTGATATATCTGTTTTCAAAGAAAGAGGAAAATGGGATTTAAACTATTTAACGCTACGATGGAAAGAATAAACCGGAAGTTAATCATAAAATAACCTGGTTCAATATTCATTGCATCCTGTTCGTTAAATTTTTTGTTACAGGAAACGTCGTACTTCGTGGAAGTTAGCTGATAAAGAATATTCTTGTCACATTGCTAACATACTACTGGAAAAAGTAAGAAATAAATAAAAAGACTAAGAAAGAAACAAATGAAAAAGAGGAAATATATAAAGACGGGAAGCAAGAAATACAGATGATGAAAACTCGTTCGGTATTCGAGTTGCGCTGATTTTCGACTTGTGATTTGGATTATAAATGCGTAAATGTGTGGGGTAAATTCTCAGAAGTATGATCCTGTATATACGTAATTGGGTCAAACGGAAATCAAAAACTGATTCATGTTCTAGTCTTTCTGTACTGCTGAGCGCGTTATTAAGGCCATTTTGCTGATTATGTATGGTTCAGTGGGAAGTATGTATAAGAACATTGTCATGGCCAATTTTAAGATACTCTATTTTCGTTGTGCTGGGGTTGAAAGACTCAGTCATTTGTCTTTATAAAGAGCTGTTCGGGCGGAAGTAGATTGGGGGGGGGGGGCAGTGTGACATTACCTGGACACGCTATTCGTGTTTCATTTTTTTATGACTATTCAGTTGTTTTGAAGCATTACATCAGTTCCCGTTGATTTAGAGTGACATCTTTAGTTGGAGTTTAAGTACTAAATAGTATTTTCTGGCGCTCGAAGTCAGGCAGAGTTGCGTTGTGTTTGTGCGGAGTGTATGTGTGTTTTGCTTTTCTGTGTAAAGTGTTTTCTGGGTGAAACAGGATTTGCACCGTAAGTTTTTTGACAACAAAGATTATTTTAATATACATGTGGCAAAACGAATTATGAGCTTTACATTACGGTGACCAAAAATGGAGTCTCGACACGTCGCCTGACTCGTCATAAAATTAATAAACTCGGATTGTGTCGCTTCATGGCCGCAGTATTATTACATCTGAAATTAAATTAAACAAAACTAACATAATTTAATTGTTCATAAAATTAGAAATTATTAAAGAAATGAGAAATAATCCAAGTTATGAACAAGTGAGCCGAGTCAGCACAACTTATGGGGACTAGGTTATGGGCTGGACTTCCAAGAATCGAATCTCGGCGGAGCCAGGGAGTTTTAATCTCGATACCTCGACTGAATCGACCTTGAAGCCCAGCCTCCTTTGCCGTAGCTACCGCATATTACTTTTTCTATAGTAAAGTGGCCAAAGCAAAGAAGCTAACCACAAATAGTGCTGAAGAGTGCTTAGGTGTAATACATACTTAGGCGGAGGGACAATTTTACTCTTATGCATTAGTAATTAACTATATTGGTTTTGTATAACAAATGCATGTTGGTTAAACATTGCAATCAGTTCAAAATATCTTTCGAGCAAATGGGCCATGCGTAACTGGTCACCGTAATATAAAGTTGTGCCAAAATTCTGGGTTTCTTTTCTAATAATTATAAGAAAAGTGAAACTGTTTAATGACATAATTTGTGTCTTGTAACATTCAAATCTGCAATGAAAAACAAAAGGAAATTAATTATGCAAGGGCCTCAGAGACATTAAAATTTTTCTAAAGTAGCAGTACAATAATAGTCGTGCAAAAGCCTTAAGCCTTTAAAAGATTTTCTTCTAAATCGTTTTGTATCTATTTCTCAGGTGCGTTTAAGTCTCAATACATCTTGACATAATCTGTATTTAAACTTAGTTTAACATTTTAATAATATATGATGACGAATACAAATTATAAAGCTGCTCTGAAAATATGTGAGTAT